>NC_085137.1:251379669-251979669 GCF_035046485.1 Aedes albopictus | reverse complement strand
CTTCCCATGATGTGGACCCATCGGAGTGGATACGTTCCAACAGTCGAGTCACCCTGTCTCATGTACCATTACGTGTCCCATGACGCACATAGCGCAGAACTTGATCTTCTGTAGCTTAAAACACACACCAAGGACAAGCTTTTCACGTATCAGAGAGGCCATTCCACTTTCACTGATGTAGCCGAGACGTTGGTGCCAGAGGTTTGCGCTATCCACTTCAGTCAAGCTTGCATCGACTCGTTGCACCGAAACCTCCATGACGTAATGGTTGCCTGCATAATGCACCATCGCAATCGTATCTCCGTCCTTCCCGTTGAACTTCTCACCTTCTTGCTTCTCCCGTTGATTCCTGGCAAACGCAATTGGTGTTTCTTCGTTGACAAGTATCCTGTCCAATCGCTTCGGCTCGTGTCTTAGGTATCGGGAATCCATTAATTCGTATTTCAACTCGTTCTCCGGCAGATTTTCTAGTGCAGCCATCAGGAGGTCGAAGAATTCCGGGAGGGTCAAACTGAGTGCTGCACACACATCGCTCTCTTCCAGGTTTGAACTGCCCAAGCAACACACTTGGACATTAATAAGTTCCTGTAATTTGTATGCAACTATATTGAAAGTTATGCCATTTAAACCAATCGTCTTATTAACGACTAAATTGCAACCAAAAAAGCGCAAGAGGCGGAGCCAATATAAAACATCCATTCGTGATATAAACGGTTTTAATACGCAATCGAATTATAACCAAGATACAACTTATAGTCGACATAAAAAATGGTAACCAATTCGACAACTAGTCAGCTAGTCACCACATTCGTCACTACCAGTTTCGTTCAGGTGATTAATAAATTGGGTGCATAAATATGCCGCAAATAAGGCTGACCGAGAACGTCAATTTGTGTGCCGTTCCAGATTTATCGGTAAGTTACGCATTTTAGCTCCGTATTCTCAACGCGCCTCAGTCTACCTATTATTTTGCGAGTGAAAATTTAGGCATTTGTGGTAAAAATTAACTCGCCATATTGCTTTGGCGGAGTGCATTTCAGCAGCTTATTTAATGCACCCATAAAATGCTGAAAATTAATTTTAGAATTTAGAAAGATACTATTTGCTGAATCATGTCTATGGGAATCCGTATTAACAAAGTACAACAATGCTGCACGTGGTATACGGAACCGCCAAACTACCAAAAATTGGATTCTTTTGACGCAATCCTATAGTTCGGCTAATAAGTCAACATTTGAGTGAATCGATTAAACTCACGCAAGGTAAATTGCCTGAAATCCTGAATAGAAGATATACTCATTTCAGGGTAAAATCGACCCAAAATAAGCTAGTTAGAGTTTTCCGTGTAGGACATAAATATCCAAAAAAGTAGACACTTGGACGTATACTTCCCATTTACGTCGACAAAAGGCTGTCCATTTATTACGTACCGAAAATTTCATGTTTTTTGTAAAAAAATGTGAATCCATTGTAAATTTTTTCGTGGGAAACTCCTAATATTTTTGTACGTTACGTTAGATTTCTCAAAACCCCATATATTCAAATCTTCCCAGTGGTAGGTACCAGTCGTTAAGTACTGCGAAAATGAGGTAGAACTTTTTTCGATTGGATCAATATTATACGTTCAATCAGATTTTTTTTCTTTTTTACACATTTAATTTTATAAAATTTGGAGTACGTCGATAAATTTATGAAGAAAACATTACATTTTATTTGTATATGATTTCGTAATTTTTGAAACATTTTGGTTTTTTATAGTGCATTTTATATTTTTCATGATCACAAAAACATTTTGCCGCACATTTTGGAACTTCTACCTCTCCTGTCAAAATTGTTCGTTATGTTCTAAATAAGTTCCAGGTGCAACATGTTTATAACAATCAGAATCAATGTTTTGGTTGATTTGGTTTGTAAACGGTTGTAACTTAGATTCGTTGAAACAATCTGATTATACTTCAGTTACAAATTGGTTTCGCAAGTTTCAACTGATGATGATGTTTGTTTTCATTTTGCTAGTTGTTATAAAACTGTTACACCTCAGTTTGGCATTAACAACAGGATTTTAATAGGTTTTAATTTTGTTTGTTTCATGAAAACTCAGTTGCAACATGTTTGCAACGATGATCATTTCCATTTTAGTTGCTGGTGCTACTTGGGGGTCTCAAACTTCAGCAGGTGGAGAAGCAACGATTTGCTTCAGAATTACCGCTTGCTTACCGACAGACTTCATGGCAAGCGTATCTTCAAGAACCTTCAAAACTGCATTTGTTTCAGACTTCTTCTGCATACAGCCCAGATACTCGTCCGAAGTAAGGCTTATCAGCAGAGACTTCGCCTTACAGTCCATGTTCTTGAACTAGGCTACTTCGAGGCTTCCAGGCAAAATAATCTTTGGCAGAGGAAACTCTTAGCGCTCATTGAACACTGAGCTGTGAGGCAGGATTTGTTCCTGCTGGGGTGGAGAAAATAGTGGACGGATGGCTTAAGGAAGATCTAGCACCGCTGGGCGGGATCGAGCTTGCTGTGAATCATGTGAAATGTCATATTTAATACTAAATTAAATAAATAGAATTCTAGCCCCGACCCTGCAATTCGTTAGCAAACCTCAGCTCCAGCTGCCATGCCAGTTCTTGCGGGACGGAATAGGAAGGTCCCTGTTAGTGCTGCCACCAACTCCACCGCAGCTGTACATTACTTCTAACTGGTCCATGTGCGGTGTCCGGTGAGTTTTGCGTTTGAGATAAGCTCTCCGGCAGAGCAGAGCAGAGCAGTCAGCATCCGAGAAGCAACAACGCAACCGACGACCAACACGATATGTAATATGAAATGCTGACTGCCCCGTTGTTGGCCACCCCGGGTTGGTCGGTCGATGCCCGGTTGCTGCTGTATAGATTCCAAATAGACTTAGTGGTTACCGACAACAGCACATAAATCTAACCGCACATCGACCAGCCTCTCGGTCTCCGCCACCGGCCAGCAACCGGTATGGGTTCGAAGCAAACATTATTACGTAATAGAGTGGATTATGCGGATGGGTTCCGTACGTGGAAACATCAGGGATAAGCAGTCAGCGGCCGGACATGGTTCCGATCGGGGAGCGCCACCGAGGACTGGAGGCCATTAAAGCATGGAAAATATGTTACATGTCTAGCAAGGGGGGAAACCATTGCATCGCATCGATACTTGCACACATTTTCCATCAGAAGCAAATTAATCGATGGAATAGCACCACAAAAGTAAGCCTTGGCTTCGGAATGTACCAGATCAGGAAGCATTGGAAGTTGCACAAGGATAAATTAGAATTTCTATGTGTAGTAAAATATTCGGATTGCCATCTATTTATTTGCTTTTAACATTAACCTATATTCCAAATCACACTACTTTTTACTGTAGCTATGGGGGCAGATATTGACCCACAAGAAAAACAATTCATACCATTATCCGTCAGAGGCTGAGCACTAGTTAAACATATCTGGTAGGCACTACTGCAGATTTTATTCAACTCCATTCGAAGCAATCAATGTGTAGGGGATAGTCGATGTCTACTCACACTGAGCACCATGCGGACATTGTACTGCGATGGAGACGCATGGTTCTTGACCACAACGCGACTGGTAGAACTGAAATCGTCAACAAATATTTGACGATTTCAGCTCTCGAACACGTGCATTATATGAATCCTTTTGAAGGGTTGGTATTTTTTAATCCGTAGAATGCTGGCAGTGCATCAGGGTGGCCATGCAACTGAATGGCCATTTTTCTACCGATTGAGCTTGAATTAATGAGAAACTTATCTCGTCAATACATCACGCGGATGAATTTGTTCAGTCATTCTGTTTTAAGCAACATCTGGGTTTCTGGTCATTTCCTTGTATTACAGGACTACTAAAAGTACATGTTGTGTATTGTGCCCGATTTCTCCTTAAAGTGATTCGTTGTGGTTTCTTCTAGTCCACTGTCTCCTCCCCCAGACAGATTCCTTCCATTGTCTTTTCCTCATTCATGCTGAGCTGTCATTGTTCTTCTGTCATGCCCAAGCGTGTAGCCATAAAACATTAGATAGCAATAATGCGACAACCGAGACGGCGCGGCGCAGGGGAGTGCACCATGGGGATAACGCACAAACACACCCACACATACACTCAAACAATCGCATGGTTGCCAATGGCCTAGTACAGGCGACCCATAAATTATAGCCGTAGTCGTATTCATTATATCAATTTGTTTCTCACTGCCAGCCGACCGTCAGACTCCCAGTCGAGCTGAAGAGACACGTCGAAATGATGAGCATGCTACTGCTATCGTCCCGGGGATACTGTTTTCCCCCCACCCAACACCCGCAGTTGCACCATGCGAGCGAGGGGGAGACCAGCATCAAATTTATGGTCCATTCATCTTGGCCTCAAATTAATGCTACTGAAATTCACTTGCTCCGAGCTGATGCTGTTGATGCCGCCGCTGGGACAAGAGGACAGATTTCACGTGCTTGGTTCCTTTCTTTCGTCAGCCGAAATTAATTTATGACGACTGCCATGTGGGACAATGTACCATTTATGGGGGGACAAAGTCAAACCGTCGTCGTCATCGAAACACTGACTGTGGGTGAGCCCGGCCGCATGATTTAGTGTGGTGAGCATCAAATTGACATTCAAGTTGTTTTGAATTTCGCTGATGTATCAAATTATCTGGAACGTGGAGAGTGATCTGTTAAAAGAAGACTTCATAAAAATGACGTTTAGAATCTTTAGTGGTACATTTGTTTAAATATAGACTGTTCATGAAAATTTAAAAGCTCTAGGGAAGACTGGGGAGACTTGATCCCTTTTTCTTAATTTACCTGAAACTTTAAGAAAAAACACAAAACTAAATCCGATTTCCGTACAAACTGGCAGGTAAACATCTATTGCAAGTAAATACACAACAAAAGGCCTTTAAATTATTGTTAAAGTTTTCAAAACTGTGTTTTTATAGAGGCATGTCTTATGATGTAAATATTTTTCAAAAATGGGTGACACTTGATCCCCCTTGGAGCACATGGTTTATTTAAAGGGAAAATAATTCCAGAGTCTTTTTATTCATTTTCTTTTCGAGTTTCCTTGTATTTTCGATGAATATGGAGTGTTTGAAATTGTAAGATTTCCTTAAACTTTTAAGGATATGCCGTATTTTCAAAATGGGGAGACTTGATCCCCCTTTTCTTGGTTTGTACTAAAGTTATAATTGAGGGACCCAGAATCAAAGGGGTGTAAGTGATCATTTTGTTGATTTTTAGCTGAGCATATCATAAAATTCTTCAGATTTCAAGCTTTTAGAAACTTTTTAAAGATTGTTTCTACGATTATTGGAAAAATTACAATAAATCAGAGAAAATTGGGTTGATGTTAATGCTCCATACATTTTATATGGGATGAAAAATTGGTCAGAAACTTCAAACCTCATTTATTCGAAGTGGGTTTTTGTCACTTACACCCCTTTGCTTCTAACCCCCTCAATTATCTAACACATTATATCGTTGAATAGATTAGAATTCCAAGTAAATAGAGGCTTCCGAACAGAATTTCATTTTTCACAAGTATAATGTGTGTGTAATCCTCGAGGGATCAAGTCTCCCATGTCACTGTTGTGTATACTAAGCTGAATTAATTAAAATATGTTAACAACAGCCTTATTTGATTTGAGTAAAGTTTTATTTAAACTATGTGCTGTGAAATTTTGACACGATTTGGTTCAATTTTCACAAAGCTATTGAGATTTTTCCGAATCGCCTAAAAGATTTCTGAATGACTGAAAACAAACCATCAGCCGTTAAAAAAAATAATGCAATGTACAATCGAAATCACTTGTAGCCAAAACTTAGCCGTTTGTCCAGGAGTAGTTTTGAAAAAAGTATGCTAGAAGAAAAATGTTTTTGATTCCGAGCAAATATAGGGGGAACAAGTCCCCCCAGGGATCAAGTCTCCTCAGTCTCCCCTAACGATTGACTGCCATTTCCATTTGAATGTCATATCCCGAAAAATTAGGTCTCATGGTTGACATTTTAACGAAGTAAGGGCTTGGTTACCGGCCCTACGAGTCAGATAGCAACGAATTAATCCACCTAGCAGTGATGGTGGCTTTTGGGAAATCATTTCAACCAAGCGACATGTTGATGAATATCGCATAAAATCCGTTTCACAAAAATCATATTCATGGCACATGCAATTATGTCGGTTAACTGGCTTCTGTTTTCTATGATATTCTTCAATATTATCAGAGGCACCAACATTTTTTTCCGTATGAGGCGACGCGCACAATGGTAAGATTTTCTTCGATTTCATCGGTTGGTACTGTAAATGTATGGGTCCATGGTCGTGCGACTAGTATCGGCAATTGCGTCAAGCCATATTGGATTTCCATCTCCGCCATCTTGAATATTCTGGTCCCTATTTTTGGACTCCGGACATCTTCCCCATACCAGTGACAAGCAGGGCGCGGAGGCTGAAACTTACCCCATTTCGCAGCCTCCTGTCATGCGGCCATGTTTTTGAGGTCAGCATCAAAATCCAGGAACGATAATTGACTGTGGCTGAATCATATCAATAACAATTCTAAATTTTATGAAAACTTCCACCCCGTGAAGAAGACGAGCCGGTACTATTACGACTTCATTTTGAAATAAATAATTGAGAAATTAAAAGTCATGTTTTGCCTTTACTAACTGTTTTAAAAGGTGAAAAAAAAATTCTGTTGTGTAAAAAGTTTCGCCGTTTTCAATTATTGCTCCTGGATTAATGTTTGTTTACAAACTTTGCGCTGTCATGGGGAACCAACCGCCCGAGCCGCCGCTATTGTGTTCAACGAGGCGGCTGAAAGTGGGAACCAGAGATGTTGGCTCGTTATTTTCCTGTGGGGCAGTATTGCGGTGACAAGAGGCTGGCATTTCGTCGTTCCCGTGTTTTCGTATTTTTCTTTGTGTTTTTTGTTCGCACTTTGTGTAAACGATCGACGATGGCTCGGTGGCAAGAGACCACATTGCCCGCATCGTGGTGCTCGTGTTCGTCGTTATTCCGAGTTCGGAAATGCTAGTATCCAAGAGATTGTTTTTCAGTGCGTCGGGTATTCTCGCTTATGTATTTTTTTTTCGGATTCTTCGATGGACGATCGGAGAATCAGCGAGTGGTGTAAACGAGTGCACATTTAATATGGTTGGACCGTTTGCATGCTGAGACCAAAGCCAAACATAGAAAACCAGCTGGTCAGGATTATCCGGTGAGTTCATTCCATATTACTTTTTATATTTGAACATGACATATATGGGGATTTCGGAGGGGTAGCCTAAGGAAGTTTCGGGCAAATGTTCGTGGGGTGGCCAGACTTTGTCACGAGATAACAATTATCATGTTGTTTTCCGAAGGTCTCCAGTGAATTTAGCTTTCCCTGCTACAACAAACCGTCAGGTAGATCATTCCGTTCCGGTATGACTCTGCAGCCATAGGTAATCCTTGCGCTGATGGTGGGTACACAATCATCATCATCATCATCCGGACATCTTCCCCATACCAAATATACTCATACTACATGGTTTCAGAGCCTAAAACACTTTTTTACAGCTGCCATTATGTATTTTGGGCGCATGGTCTTAGAGCTCAATACTCCTTAAAACAGCCGTCATCATGATGTTTGAGCCGCCGTCTTACACATTTTGTTCACCATACTTGGACTCCGAACAACTCTACACCAAATTTATCCATACTGCATGGATTCGGAGCCAAAAACACCTTGAAGCAGCTGCCATCTTGTATTTTGGGTCGCCATATTGAATTTTGGGCCACTTTCTTGGATATTCTGGTCGTTATTTTTGGACTCCGAATATCTCTCCCATACCAAACATTGCATAGCTTTAGGGCCCTAAACTCCTTTAAACAGCTGCCATCTCGAATTGTGGGCCACCATCTTGGGTTTTGGGCAACCATTTTGGATATTTTGGGCAACATTTTTGTACACCAGACATCTTCTCTATTCCAAATATACCCATACTGCATGGTTCCAGAGCCTAAAACACCGTGAAACAGCTAAAATCTACATCATGGTTTTAGAAGCTTTTCTATTTTTTTAATACAATGCTTGTTATTCATATATTCTTACCCACTTAACCTAATTTACAGCTCTTTTTGTCCACTAGGGCACTACGTGAGCGATTCAATTGGCAGCTACACTTACACTTTGTACAGCGCCTAAATGTATGTATGTCTACTTACTATATCGAACTGGTGCCTTTGTGCTGCTTTCACTTTTCTACCCTGTCTACGGTAGAATGATGAGCACCATCATGTTTGATGTGTGGCTGCTGTTTCTTTTACAGTCCAATTGGGGTCGTCCATTACACTAGTTTACAAAATAAAACGAAAGTCGTGAACTTCTGTTCTCGACCAAAATTTTTGAAGCACAATTTAGCACTGATTTCAAAACCGTGCTTCAAAAAATTTTAAGTAGAGCGGTTTTTAAGTTTTAGCTCAATATCAAGTTTTACAGCTTTTAAAAATATGGAATTTACTTAAATTCAAATATCTTGCGTTTTGTTCAACCAATTTCAAATCTTTTTCCATGATTTAAAAGCTGAATACAATACCATTCGATCATCTGAATACAGGTTTTGCGTCAATTTGATGAAATTCAAGATATTGGCGAGTTTTAGGAACGATCTCCTTAAATTTTAATCAAATTTCCAAAAATATAAAATGTATTTCTTTCAATAAGAAAAAATCAATATAAAAATTCTTTCTCAAAGTTTATTTGACATATCATATGTAGGCGAGTTACAGTAAAAAATTCAGCTCAATCGGAGCATTGATTACGGAGAATGAGATGTGAGAAGTGAGCGACGTTGCTTAAAAATAGAACAAAAATGGATTTCAAATCATCAACCTTGTATGGAAAGTCGAAAAAAATTCCGCTCTACTGTAATTTTTTTCCTTCGCGTTTTCGAACTCAGGGCATGATTCTACACCAAAAATGATCATCAGCTTACCGAGTTCAAAAATGCTGTAAACTAGTGTTATCAGTTGCGGTTCACCGATATCCAAATTCCGGGTCCGTTAGAGCTATATGCTCCGAAGAGAGTCAGGTGTAAGCTGCTCTCGGGGGAAAGAGCAACTGACGAAAAATTGCCGTACCGGGGCTGGGATTGAACCCATGACTATCCGCTTATGAATCGAATGGGTGGACCACTGCGCCACGGGTCCCGACAGCCTTTTCTAATTGTGAGCTGCAATCATGGATTTTTGGCCAACATTGTAATTTTCTTGTTTCCATTGACGATTTCCGCATAAAATTCGTTAACCATGCTAAAATATACACAATTCGGCGCAATTTGATGTACCGCATGATAGGGTTTGGTTCAGTTTTATGTGTATATGTTCAGTTCACCGAAGCTATTCCGGATCACTAAAATGCTCATAACTGGCTTGGTGTGGCTTTTTTTTATTCTTAACCACTTAACCTATTTTACAGCTCTTTTGTCCACTAGGGCACTACGTCCAATTGGCGGCTGCACTTACACTGTACAGCGCCTAAATTTATTCTATTATATTCTTATTCTGCTATATCGAAACTGGTTCGCCTTTGTGCTGCTTTCACTTTTCTACCCTGTCCTTGATAGAATGATGAGCACGATGATGAAATGATGTGTGGCTGTTGTTCCTTTTCCAGTCCGATTGGGGGTCGTCCATTATGGGTTGCCGTTCGCCGATATCCAATTATCCGAGTCCGTTTGAGCTATGATAGCCCAGAAAAGGGTCAAGTGCCAGCCGCTCTCGGGGGGAAGAGAAACTAATGAAGTGCCGGGGCTGGGATCGAACTCATGACCATCCGCTTATGAAGCGAACGTGTAGCCACTGCGCCACGTGCCCCGGCTTGGTGTGGCTTCTTGGCCGTGCGGCTAGTGTCACCAAGCACTTAGTCGCATCGTGCTGAGGAGCGTGGGTTCGATTCCCGCCGCAGCTGACAGTAAAAGTTTTTGGCTGTGCCACTGAGCGTTGCATGCTAGTCCGTTGTCTAGTGTCATGCTTCATTCAAAGAACAATTAGCTCACTGGAAGCATTGAACTTGTCCGTGTCTTCCAAACTTCAGAACGCCTTGATCAATCCGGACCATTTGCAATAGCAAACAATGCGATAAGATTCCAGTTCGATTCGAAAATAATAATCCAAAAAATTGGCCAATGGGAAGTGCCTTAAAAACGAGTGACATTTTTTTGTACACAGACATACATACACACATACACACATCCATACACATACACATGCATACACTCATGCAGACATCATCTCAATTCGTCGAACTGAGTTGATTGGTATATGTGACTTGACCCTCCGAGCTTTCTATCGAAAATTCGTTTTTGAATGAACATATAGCCTTTCAGCACATAACATAAGTGGAACTCCATAGCCAAAGCGAAGGAAAAAGTTGTATCCTTTTTCAGCACGCGAAACTGTTATATCTTTCAAAAGTGGCGTCGAACTGTCATTTATTTTGGTAAACAAAAAACATCTGATCGAACCAGTATTCCAGTTTTGGTAAAGAATACAGGGACGAAGAGTGGCAGCAGAGACATGCGCAAAACTAACTGCTGGCAATCAACTTATTCATTTTGTCATAAATTCATTGCAGTCTTCGAAATAACACATCCACGTTTCACATATTGATCTCCCTTTATATTTAACGCTAGAAAACGTATTTTTGACTTGAGTTTACAAAGTTTCATCACAATTTATGTCCTATTTTAGATCTCTACGGGCTACCAGTCTAAATCTATGAGATCTTTGTTTCACTACGAAGCAATGAAAAATGGTATACATGCTGAAAAAATGGTATGACAAATATGTTATAACGCATTTGACATTTCGATGCCCTGTATACCAGCGTGAGAAACCGGAAAGGCATCAACTTTTTGAGCCAGAGTTCCACTTATGTTATGTGTTTTCAGTACACTTTGGTGTACGAGAAAGGCAAAACAGAATTGTGGGTGGAAACTCGGTACGCGTAACTGACGATCTCTCAACTTGCCGATCAACTGAAGAACCGCGGGTTCGGCATCGTAGCTCTGCAGGAGGTATGTTGGACAGAATCCAGGGCATGAACGTTAGGAAGTTCTACTAGAGGTGCTGCGTGAGCTGATAACAGCTTTGATTGAACGTGATGAACGATGTTCAAAGGCCCGTGATCGGTTGGCAGGTTAAGCCATCAGCCCTCACTTCGGAAGCACTACGTGCAGCTCGAACTCCAGTACTATCGCTGCTCCAGCCACAACATCAAGATCATCATAGGATATCTGAACGTTCAGGTGGGTCAGAAGGAGGAGGAATTCAGACCGACGTTTGGAAAGTTTAGCGCACACCAGCTGACAAACAAAAACGGCCTACGACTCATCGACATTGTCATTCGCTGCATCTTCTTCCATTATAGCCTCCCTTATCCTTACACCTGAACATAACCACGCAAATCGACCACATTCTGGTGATGACCAAGCGGCGCCAAAAACTCTCCATACTCAACAATGTACGGTTGCGACGACCGCCTCGGTATGACCTAGGGTGGCCGATACAACCGCTTTTAAACCCACTCCATCACCGGAACCCCTGCTTCGTCGCCGGAAAGGTGACTGCGCTACTTCTAAGCCCTTTTCGTCACCGGTTTGTTTTCTCGCCAAAAGGCCGGCTTTTACATCAGATGTTCCGTTCCGTCCCCTGGGTGTATCCGTTTCTTCTCTGAGAAGCCCGCCTCGCCACCTCAAGAACCGCTACGCAGCCGGTGGGCCCGTTTCCCAGCTGAAAGGCCTGTGTCACAACGGAAAGTCTTACCTCGTCGTTGCACGACTTGTACTTTGGTGAGCCCCTAGACCGTTGCCGAACTTCATTTGGACCATCTTACCCAAGTAACACACAGGTTATATAAAAGTTACGACAGCGCAGGTTTTGGTTGTATAGAAGTTTATTTTACGTTATTTCAACACAATGTTAGAATTACGTTAAATAAACTTCTATACAACCAAAACTTGCGCTGTCATAACTTTAATATAACATGTGTGTTGCTTGGGTACTGACCCCCGGTGCCCGCCACTCGAAAATGTCCGTGTTAACCCGACTAGAAAATTATATCAAGTTTATATTATATTGTGTTATGATGTTATAATGTTTTTGTATAACTTATTATGTTATAAACTAGATGCAGGATGATGCTAAAAAAACTAAAATTGTAACAAAAAGTACACTGGTCTAATTAAGATTATAACCTATTTCGTTATATTCATATCAAAATTATAACAAAATGTGATATGAATTTTAGCCGCAGGATAACTAGTTTCTATCAAAGTTTGATATAATTTTGTAACACAATTTTTCAAATGTCGGAGACTCGAAACTAAATTATTATACAATGAGTTATCAAACAACATTTATAACATAATGTGATATGATTGAGTTATAGTAATATTAAAACACCAAGGATGTTGAACATGATTATATCACAATGAGTTATAACTATCATGGTTTGTTAGAATTATGTTATATTTTTGTTACAATTTTCTAGTCGGGAACCGACGGCCGTTGATCAATGTAGTCATCGGTGCAACTCTCTTACGCTGGCCGTCCAGCCGCAGAGACCGACCCGTCTCCATCGATTACACTCTGGGACCCGGAAGTCAGAAGAGGTCTTTTGAGCCCACATCGGAAGCTACCGTTGACTAGACCAGTAGCTTGGAATTTTGACCCGTCCCCGCCTGGAACGGTGCATAGAGTTCTCGTGGTCAAATATAGCTTCAAAGTTAAGGATGTCCTTTAACAGCTCTAGTACAATAAGGCAGCTGGTAAGGATAGTATTACAGCTGAACTCATCAATATGGGCCCGAAAAAGTTGGCTACATATTTGTCTGCATCGAGTGAATGTCACGGTCTGGGAAACGGAACAACTACTGGAGGAGTGGAATGAAGAGGTCATTTGCCCATCATATCTACAAGATAGACGACGTGTTATGAGAACTTCCGAGCGAACACCATACTGAATGCCACCTTCAAAGTGCTATTCCAGATCATCTTCTATCGTAAGTCATTAAATACAACGAATGATTTTGCGGGTAGTTATCAAGCCGCCTTTGTCGATGGCCGGTCGACATCGCACCATATACAAATGCACCAAAAATGTCGTAAATATCAGATCCTGAATTCAAGATGGCAAACGACAGTATCAACCTTAAGGAGCTATGAAAAATATTGTGCAATGCTGAATCGAATTTTCTATCCTACTACCAAAGATTTTAACAAATATATTCAATATATTTGCTACTACTTAAGACACCACTGCTCAACAGATTTCTCGTGTCGTTCACTGAACTTGATTCCCGACACATGCAATAAATCAATGAACAATAAATATGTTGCACACATGTTTATATTGATGCGTATTTAATGTGCTGGTTATTACCTCTACATGCTTCCTGATAGTCGTCCGGTTGTTTAAGCCCAAGCCATCCCTCGATGACTGTGTGTCATCATGTCCTACGCCGAAAAATAGCGAACGAAGTACCCGAGCAGAAAATAAAAAAAAATGCAACATTCGTAGATTGTTTTATTATTGAGAAATATGGCTCAAGTTGATTTTTGACGTCAGAGCCCTGCACAAATGCAAACGTGACACCCAGGAACGAATAACTGACACATAACTGCAACATACCAATGTCAGGTATCATACCAAGACAAGTTATTGGTTGGTTACCCAGTCATTAAAAATAACTTATTTTGGTATTTTTCAGGTATTGACAAAATACCTTAACGAGTTATTGGTTTGGTGTTGAGGACTGATTGAGGTATTATTCAATTATAGAAGAATCGTTATTTGTATGGAAAAATCGTCGATTATTATTGAGGTATTGCCATACTTGATGTAATTATTCAAGTGTTATGCACAGAATATACATCAGTTATTTTTTTTTGGTATTTTACCTCTTATGCAGGGCTTTTTAATACCTCATTTAGGTTGTAGGTATTCGGTTTTCCATACCTGAATTTGGTATTCTTCAGCTATTTTCTCCTGCTCGGGATGCAAACCCCATTCCATTTTTATTCATATCCCCTTCGGAACGGAGTGCAAAAAAGTGATATCTTCACACAAATGGCTCAATTTTGGCTCTCCAGAACTCTTAGAAACAACAATTAATGTTCCACATTTGGATGAACTACTCTTTATCTATCGATTTCTAGCTTTGACTACTTATATAAAGCGGAAGTAAAAAATATGCTACAGATAAAACTTTTTCATGTTTAACGGGTTTTGTTCACATTTTGTTTAATTTATTGCGGTGAATCTCACAGGAAACGTAAACATATGTGTATGTGTTTGTCCACATGCAAGTATAAGTAATGGCTGAATTATTGAATAGTTTATATCACATAAACAAAGGCTAAACAAATGAAAAAATATGCAAAACTGTTATCGCTCAACAGTACAATTGTGCTGGTTTGTCACGAAAGGGATTTGGATACATACACCTTTGCAGGGTAAAAATTTCTTACAAACAAAATTGTAACTGTGATTTTAGTGAAATTTATTTCAAACATTTCTTCTCGGATTCACAACTCCTCTCCCGCTGGTCCATCATTATTATCATCATCATCATTGCCATAAACAGCCAGATGACACGGCAATAAAAAGTCTGTGTGAAAACCATGTGCTGCCCCATTAGAGCGTCGTAACGGCAGTAGTTCGAGTAATCATTCTTGCACCTTGTAGCGTCCTTTGTCTGCGCCATTAACCTCCCGAAAGCGTGCAGTAGTCTTAACGATCGTAAAAAGATCATTTTTTAATTGCACATTTCTTTCCTCTCTTTTTCCCATTGCAGAAACATTGTGTACAATCTCAGCATATACGATCTCAGTGAGCAGACGCGGTTAGTGTGGTACTCGTCGGAGGATGACATCAAGATGTGCGTGATGAAGGGCAAAGACGAGGTAAGCCACCCAATTTCTCGTATGCACTCTGTTTTAATAGCCCCCGTTTATTAAAATTCAAACAATCACTAAATTATCCAAACGACCAACCAAGCAAGGTCCTGAATAATGCGTCGTACACGTGTTGGCCCCTCAAGAAGTTGGCACCTCTACAAACAGCGCGGAAGGCCAGGGTAGGCCATAACACGTCCCAAGCGTTGACCTTTTGAACCAATTGTCTTTCACACTCTAATGGGCGGCGTCCATATTTGCTTCCCGGTAGAGGAGGCATCCATTATGCAAATATGACTGATAAATATGTAGGATTATTGTAACGACGCTGACAGCCGAGCCACCATCCTCGGGAGGGGGGGTCGAAAATTGTGTCGAGTGGCGTCGATTCGCGTCGCTTAGTCTAGTACTAGGTTCTAGCCTGCCGCCGTCGTCATCAGCCTGATTCTGGAATCTTTGGTAGGACACTCAGCAGGCTCGCCAACGCGGCAATGAAATGAAGTTTCATCACGTAAAGTGCTCATTAAAATTAGATACGACGGGGAACAGGCGAAGCTCAAATCTTTAATGCGAAGAGCAGCAGCAACAATCAAGCTAATGGAGAATAATTATAAGGTGTTTTTTAAATCGATTTCAATTTTGTCGGAATTCTGTCTGTCTGTAGTATATAGTGTCTCATTTTTTAGGAAGCGGTGATTTCAGCTTCCTCCGAAACTCGTCCTACCGCAGTTGGGTCTGGGACCATTTGGGCAGGAGCACCTATTTTGGGCACTTGCTGCTGTAACTCAGTCAAATTTGAACCGATTAACTTGATTTTTGAGACACGATCAGATACGCACAGTATCTAGCCATGTTCAAAAATTCAGGACAATCGATTTGAAATTGACTGAGTTATAGCAGCAAGTGCCCAAAAAAGGTGCTCCTGCCCAAATGGTCCCAGACCCTATTAGGAGTTTAGAGAGTTTCAATTTTTCGGAAACTGTTTTCTGAAACTTTAATATGAATTTGTTGAACTTTCAAGAATGTGTTTCCACTCAACATTTAACCCTCTAATGGATACATGGGGTCCATTTGGCCCCAAGCAACTTTGAAATAATGGCAAACAAGTTTGTAATAACATGTATACTTTATTTTTGCAATACCTTCAAACTAGACCTAGTTCTATTATTTAAGCAAAAATAAAATTGATTTCATGGCATACTTTGGTTCCATGTCAAAGTTGAACCGGGCGATTTTGTATACCTGGGGACCATTTGGACCCCAAATTGAATTCTCTATATCTTTTTATTCTGTTATTTATTCATATTCATATTCATATCTTCGACAATTTTTTTTTTGGTAAGTCAAGCGCCATCTGGCAGTGAATCGATTATTTCGAAATTTTCCCACTAGATGGTGCTATTTGGCATTAACAATATAGTAATATAATGTATACAAACGAAATTATCCGAGGATTTAGAGCTTGTAGAAGCGTCACGTCTTCGGTAAAGATGCTCAGTAAGTCGAGCGCTTTACAGATAATGAACCGATTGATTCGATATTTTACCACTAGATGGTACTAGTGAGCATGCAATTTTTTTATCTCATATATCACTGGATCCTTATCACTTAGAAAGATGACACCTCCGAGAAAGTTGTTGTGTTGGTGAAGTACTTCCAGATGATGGGCCGTCTGATTTGAAACTCCACACATAGGTGGCGCTACTGAGTATGCAAATTTTATGTTTCAGTTATCCCAGGATCTTAATAACTCTCTTACTGTCTCTACTATCTTCAGCAAAGTTGTTTGGCCAAGAATTTACAGATAGTCGACCGTTTGATTCGAACCTCTGTCTTAGACAAATTGAAGATTCTGCAGATAAGTTGCAGTCGTTCTACTCTGAATTTTGCTCATGGGTGGCATCAGTGAGCATGCAATTTGTATATCTCTTATAGAACAAGATTCTGACTATTTTGCAGGAATTACATACAATATTTTTCTAATAAAACACCAAATTTTCTTAAATTTCAACATCGTTTCAAAATTTAAGATGCTAATTAAAATTCATTCATATTCCCTCTAAGTATCTTGAATATAAATATGTTTTGAAAGAAAGTAACAACATAGCCGGCAATTCATTGAAAAAGTAATGGGATGCATATTAAAAATAGACCAATTTACTAAAAAATCATGAAATAAATAAAATCGCTATAACTTTTTCTCTTGTTAATAATTTCAAGTTGAGTCTAACGTTTTTCAGAGCTCATTATATAAGTCATAAATGGTCAAAATTTCATTGCATTCAGTTCATTGAATCCATGTCCCGATCATTTTGTCTATCCCCTGTATGACATATACAATTTGCATGCTCACCAGTGCCATGTACGTATGGCGAATTTCCAACATTAACGGCCCATGGTCTTAAGTACTTGGCCTACGCAACAACTTTTCCGAAAATTCCATCTTTCTAAGTGATCAGAATACTGCGATATATGAGATATATGATAAATGCGTGCTCAGTAACGTAACCTATACGTGGAGTTCCAAATCAAACGGCACATCATCTGTAAATCCTTGACCTACCCAACAACTTTGCCGGAGATATTATCATTCTAGGTGCTCAAGATCCTGAGATACATGAAGTATAAAATTTGCACGATTGATTGTGCCATCTATGTGTAGAATTTTCAAACAAACGGTCCATCATTAGTAAACACTTGACTCAATTAACAATTTTGCCGAAGACACCAAATTTCTATGTGTCAAGATCTTGTTATAAATGTGATCATATGCTCACTAGTGCCACCTATGTGTAAAGTTCCGAACCAAACGGACCAGCATCTGTCAGTCCTTGGGCAACTCAACAACTTTCCGAAGATACCATCATTCTAGGTGATCAGGATCCTGTGATATTGTAATTTGCACGCTCAGTAGCGCCATCTATGTGTGAAATTTTCAAAAAAAAGGTCCATCATTAGTAAACACTTAACCTAATAAACAAATTTTCTGAAGATCCCAAATTTCTATGTGGTCAGGATCTTGATATATATGTGCTCAAATACTTTATGCTTACATGCTCACTAGTGCCACCTATATATGAAATTCCGAATTAAACGGTCCAGCATCTGTAAGTCCTTGAGCTACCCAACAACTTTGCTGAAAAGACCGATCTAGAAGAGTCAGGATCATGAGATACAGAAGATCAAATTTGGGGTCCAAATGGACCCCAGGTTTCCGAAATGGATCATCATTTAAGGTTTCCTGTAGAGGGTTAAGATGAGACATAATCAACAATAGTAGGCCACAATACTCGGTTTGAGACTGCCGCTCTCGGTCACGCCAAATGCTCACCAAGTCACGCTCTACCTGGTCCGTCAATCGTGCTGTCTGCGTTCCACGCCTTCTGGTACCAACCGGATCAGTCGCGAACACTGACTTTGCAGGGTCATTGCCCAGCATTCTGGCAACATGCCCTGCCCACCGTATCCTTCCGGCTTTGGCCACCTTCTGGATGCTTGGTTCGCCGTAAAGTGCAGCGAGCTCGTGGTTCATCCTTCTCCGCCACACACCATTCTTCTGCACACAGCCGAAGATCGTTGTTCGGATAAACGGGAATGGACTGTATAGTGGTGAATCCCCCGTCAGCTCATGCAGAGATAGACGTCAACCACAATAGCAGTCAGACACAATAGGAGATGCTATAGATCTAAAACACGTGAGGAATATATGTGATGCAGATGTGCTTATATGATCATTGCTTTAATA
The DNA here is from genome assembly GCF_035046485.1 of Aedes albopictus. NCBI lineage: Eukaryota > Metazoa > Arthropoda > Insecta > Diptera > Culicidae > Aedes > Aedes albopictus. Next base: position 251,960,955 of record NC_085137.1, on the reverse strand, counting down.
TTGAATTATATCGATAAATTTATTGAATTGATTGTGGAATTGAGTTCTAATGGAGTTATGTGAATGCTAGTGGCTATAGAGATAGGCATTGCTCGAATCATTGTCAGGCTTAGGGTGATCCAAATCCCAAACTATTTTTTCTTCTATACCTTAGATCCGCTATCAGAACTAGTTTGGGCTTCGTGCGTTAGGTAGTCATTCAGCAAGGAGAAAAATTAATCTTTGAGCGAATTACCCTAAACCGCTACAGAGAAGTTTTTCTGGCCTTACCTAGTCCGAACAATCTCAAAGATTAATTTCGGAAGCGCACGATGGCCCATAAGCAGCCGATGAACGACAGCTATTGCCTATGCGAGTTGTGCCAGCAATCACCCTCCGCTGATCATGGTATGGTGGCATGCGACGAATGTGGAAAGTGAGTCGATAAAAGACCATCCCTGGTGCTGTGAGGGATGCCTGCTGGTGAGATCTCGACGGCATCGAAGCGGAGGTAGTTCCACGTCATCGAGACGTCGATTCCGGGAGCTGGAACTTAAACGGCTGGATGAGGAATACGCTCTGCAACAAGAGTACATGCGGAAACGGTATGAGGTGATGGCATCGTGTCTTGAGGACGACGAAGAGGACGATAGTGAGGTCGGTAGTATGGTGTACAGCAGCGCAAGTAGGACAAGAAAGTGGATCAAGAGTCAGCGAGAGGCCGAGGGGAATTTTGGTCCCGGTAAGGCCTATAGTTTGCCTTCGATCCCGCATGAAGGTCCTAGCAACGTTGTAGGCCACGGAGCGTCCTACACAATTACACCTTTAGGTCGCCCGGAATCGAGATTGCCAGCTCGAAAGAATGCTGTTGCAGCCGGAATCCCACTTGAAGGTAGTATACCGCGTTATATACCGTCCCTTGCTAACCCTGTGGGGTCCGTGTCGAGTCCACACGGGCTGGGGCGGAGTCAAGCATCATATCGTGGAGGCTCGTCGGTCATGCCGGCCCTGCAGCAAATAGTCCCGCCGGGTTCGATAGAGCTGGGTCATCCCGGTATGGAAAATTCCAATCCGCAAGCGCCGATGATGAATCAGTCGTTAGTTCCGAGAGAATCGCGGTCCAGTCCGGTGATCAAACTGCAGGGTGGTCCAACTCCAGCTCAAATTTCAGCTAGGCAAGTATGGCCGAAACGATTGCCGGCGTTTTCTGGAGCGGCGGAGGAGTGGCCCATCTTCATTAGTTCGTATGAGAGCTCGAACACCGCATGCGGTTTTTCCGAGGTGGAAAACCTCATTAGGCTGCAGGAGAGCCTAAAGGGACCGGCGCTGGAGATGGTCCGCAGCAGGCTGGTGCTACCGGCGAACGTACCGAAGGTTGTAGAAACTTTGCGTCGTGTCTACGGGAAACCAGAAGTGCTCATACGTTCGCTGATCTCAAAGGTACGAATGATAGATCCGCCGAAATCTGATCGCTTGGATACTATCATTAAATTCGGGATTGCCGTGCAACAATTGTGCGACCACTTGGACGCCGCCAATCAACAAGACCACCTCCGAAATCCCGTGCTGTTGGAGGAGATGGTGGAGAAGTTGCCTGCCAGTTTCAAGTTGGAGTGGGTACGCTTCAAGAAGGATGAAAATCAAGTGTCTATCCGCACCTTCGGCGACTTCATGGAGAAGCTGGTAGACGAAGCTAATGAGGTGACACTTTTAAATACGCCGCCTGAACCCGCGATGAAACCGGAGAGAAAATCGTCAACGAAGCCGAAAGGGTTCGTACACACGCACATTGATGAGGTACCGAATGTTACAACAAAAACTGAAGCTGTTAAGTTGAGCGATGATAAGCTGTGCGCGACATGCTCTAAAGCCGGACACCGCGCGCGGAATTGTGAGGAGTTTAAAAGGCTGCCACCGAAAGAACGTCTCCGACTGGTGAGAGATCGACAGCTGTGCGTCGTGTGTCTATATAGTCACGGAAGCATGCGTTGTCGCAACAAGATGCTGTGTAACGTCCCGGGCTGCAATGCAAAACACCATGCTCTACTGCACCAGGGTGATAAACCGGAGGAATTAAATTGCATGGTGCATCAGCGAGTCAACAAATCCTCCGTCATTTTTCGCGTCGTACCGATCACCCTTATCAACGGATCGAAGGAAGTCCCAACCTTTGCCTTCTTGGACGAGGGCTCATCTAGGACGCTATTGGAGAGCAGCATGGCGAAGCAGCTGGGACTTAGAGGTGCGGTCAGACCACTGGATCTGAAGTGGACTTCTGTAGTTACCAGAACCGAAAAAACCTCGATGAACGTACGTCTGACGGTGTCGGGAAAAGGATCGCCCACGCGATATTTGCTGGAAGATGTACACACCGTAGAACGTCTAAATTTGCCCAAACAGAGTGTGAACTTCACTGACCTGGTTGTGAAGTTTTAACATCTGCGTGGATTGGTGGTCGAGGATCAAGTGAACGCTGAACCTACTGTCTTGATCGGTTCAGACAATCTCGACTTGATGGCTCCGATAGAATCACGGATTGGGAGAACGGGAGAACCAGTAGGGCTGCGCTGTAAGCTTGGATGGACAATTAGCGGACCTGTTACTTCAAGCGGTTCAGAAGGATACTGTGGCGTGCATCAATGCGATCTGTCGATGGATCAATCGTTGAAGAACTACTTCACCATGGAAGAGGCTGGGATTGCTTGCCCGTATCGCGTAGAATCCGAGGAAGACCGCAGGGCGCGAGAAATATTGGAGGCTACTACGAAGCGTGTCGGAAATCGGTTCGAAACCGGTCTTTTGTGGCGAACAGAACAAATTCAGATGCCGGACAGCTACTCCATGGCGTACCGCCGAATGCAAAGTTTGGAGCAACGTTTCCGGAAGAACCCGGACCTGCAACTGAAGGTCGCCGAAGCGGTCGAAGGATTCATTGAAAAAGGGTATGCCCACAAAGTGTTACCTGGTGAACTTCATAGCAGCAAACCGGGGCAAGAGTGGTACTTGCCCCTAAACGTGGTGGTCAATCCAAAAAAAACCAGGGAAGATTCGGCTAACGTTGGATGCGGCTGCCAAGGCGGGCGGCACTTCTCTTAATGATATGCTGCTCAAGGGCCCAGACATGCTCGTCTCCCTGCTCGACATCATCAACTACTTCAGAGGTCGGCGAATCGGATTCGGAGGCGACGTGAAGGAAATGTTTTTACAGATCCGAATGCGTCAACCAGATACCCATTTTCAAAAGTTTCTTTTCCGACAAGACACTTCCAGAGATCCCGATGTGTACATCATGGATGTGGTCATATTCGGGGCAAAGTGCTCGCCGTGCAACGCTCACTTCACGAAGGACGCTAATGCACGGGAACATGCTGGCCAGTTTCCAGCCGCAGCCGATGCCATCATCAAACGACACTATGTCGATGATTATTTCGATAGTGCGGACAGCGAGGACGAAGCGATTCAGCGAGCGCGTGAAGTACGAGAAGTTCACTCCCTTGGGGGGTTTGAAATCCGTAATTGGGTGAGCAATTCACCCAAAGTACTCACAGCGCTGGGAGAGGAAAGTAGGTCCACTAAGGTACTTTGTTACGACAAATCGACGGAATCTGAGCGAGTGCTAGGATTGCTTTGGGAGCCCAAGGAAGACGTGTTTATCTTCACTATGGGGCTGAAAGAAAAGTTGACTCCATACCTTGTGGACGAAATTCGGCCGACCAAACGTATAATTCTGCAGTGCGTCATGAGCTTCTACGACCCTGTAGGATTCCTCTCTCCCTTGCTGGTACATGGCAAGATCATCATTCAGGCGACCTGGAGAAGCGGGACGGAGTGGGACGAACCGGTAACTGATGAAATCTTTGAAAGGTGGTTAAGCTGGACGAGAGTTCTTCCAAACATCGAGAAGGTGAAAGTTCAACGTTGTTTCTTCGGGGACGAATCCATCAAGAACATATCTTTGGTTCAGCTACACATCTTCTGCGACGCCGGAGACGATGCCTACGGATGCGTCGCATATCTGCGGTATCAAGTAGCGCAAGACATCCGCTGCTCTCTGGTGGGTTCCAAAGCCAAGGTTGCCCCTCTGAAGCTGACGTCAACGCCTCGACTGGAACTGCAAGCTGCGGTAATCGGGGCAAGGATGATGAACACGCTGTTGGAAACCTTGCCTGTTCCAATTCAGGAGCAATTTCTGTGGGTAGACTCGACTACGGTTCTTTCTTGGATTCGGTCAGACAACCGGAGGTACAAACCGTACGTAGCGCACCAGGTTGCAGAAATACTACACACGACGGAGATCAACACCTGGAGGTACGTTCCCTCCAAGCAAAATGTAGCCGACGATATTACGAAGTGGGGGCCGGGAACCACAGTGGAACCGGAAGGCAGATGGTTCAACGGACCGCAGTTTCTTCGTCAACCGATGGATTTATGGCCGGAGCAACCTCAGACTAAGTCGACGGTGACCGAGGAACTCAGAGCATGTTATTTGTTCCATCATATTGCGATCACGCAGCCCATTATTGACGTGACCCGCATTTCGAAATGGAAGATTCTTCTGAGGACGGTGGCTTTGGTATACCGTTTTATTTCGAACTGCAGGCGTAGGTGTGCTGGTCTACCAATCGAAGCTTTGAAAACCGCTGAGGGTAGGAAATCGTCTGTGCCAGCGGTGCTGGTGGAAATACAGCAGGAAGAGTTGGCGAAAGCGGAACGTTTGCTGTGGCGGATGGCGCAGGCCGACGCATTCCCGGACGAAGTTAAGATTTTGAAGAGGAACAGGGAACTTCCATTTGATCAGTGGGTGTGTATTGAAAGGTCGAGCAAGCTATACAAAACTTCGCCATTTTTGGACGAGCATGACGTTATCAGGATGGAAGGTAGGACAGCTCCTGCGGTATTCGCAGCGATTAGTACGCGATTCCCGGCCATACTGCCGAGAAATCACATCATTACAACGAAGCTATTGGAGGATTTCCACATCAGGTACGCACATGGCTCAAAGGAAACGGTGGTGAACGAAGTGCGGCAAGGGTATTTCATTCCGAAGCTACGATCAGCAGTGAGCAAGGTGATCGGAAACTGCTTGAAGTGTCGACTACGCAAAGCCAAACCAATTGTGCCTAGGATGGTCCCACTACCCATTTAGCGGATGCAACCATTCGTGCGAGCTTTCAGTTACGTAGGGCTCGACTACTTCGGGCCAATCGAAGTTACCGTGGGAAGACGCAAGGAAAAACGATACGTTTCACTTTTCACATGCTTGGTCGTGCGAGCTATGCACTGTGAAGTGGCGTACAGCTTGAGCACAGAGTCCTGTAAACACGCAATCAGGCGGTTCATCAGTCGACGCGGGTCCCCAGTCGAAATATTCTCGGATAATGGGACGAATTTTCAGGGGGCCAGCCGAGAGTTACGTGAGGAATTGGAGAGGATCGACCGGGAATGCGCGAACACCTTTACTGGCACGAATACGAAGTGGACCTTCAACCCACCATCTGCTCCGCACATGGGCGGAGTATGGGAGCGGATGGTGCGGTCCGTCAAGGAAGCGATGACGGCTTTGAGTGATGGACGGAGGATGACCGATGAGATCTTGGTCACGACTTTGGCTGAAGCAGAATTTTTGGTCAACACACGCCCGTTGACTTACTCGGGAACAGAAGATGCCGAATTGGACACGATTACCCCGAATCATTTCCTGATCGGGTCTTCTTCAGGACAACACCAACCTTTTCAACCGCCAGTATCTTTAGCAGAAGAACTGAGGAGTAGCTACAAGCGGTCCTTGGCGTTGGCGAATGAATTCTGGACGAGATGGTGTAAAGAGTATCTGCCAACATTGAATCAGCGAAGTAAGTGGAACGTGGATGGCAGGTCGGTGAAGGTGGGTGACCTGGTCTTCGTCATGGATGATGGTAAAGGTGCAGCAGGGGTCCATGGCGTAGTTGAGGAAGTATTCACTGGTGTCGATGGTCGTGTACGGCAAGCGATAGTTAGGACGAATGGCGGAAGCTTCAGACGACCAGTAGCTAGATTAGCGGTTTTGGAGATTCCGGTGGGCAGTATGACCAGGGTTTATGGGCTGGGGAGTGTTCGGATAAACGGGAATGGACTGTATAGTGGTGAATCCCCCGTCAGCTCATGCAGAGATAGACGTCAACCACAATAGCAGTCAGACACAATAGGAGATGCTATAGATCTAAAACACGTGAGGAATATATGTGATGCAGATGTGCTTATATGATCATTGCTTTAATATTGAATTATATCGATAAATTTATTGAATTGATTGTGGAATTGAGTTCTAATGGAGTTATGTGAATGCTAGTGGCTATAGAGATAGGCATTGCTCGAATCATTGTCAGGCTTAGGGTGATCCAAATCCCAAACTATTTTTTCTTCTATACCTTAGATCCGCTATCAGAACTAGTTTGGGCTTCGTGCGTTAGGTAGTCATTCAGCAAGGAGAAAAATTAATCTTTGAGCGAATTACCCTAAACCGCTACAGAGAAGTTTTTCTGGCCTTACCTAGTCCGAACAATCGTCCTTAACACTGGTCGCTCGAAAACTCCGAGTGCTTGCAGGTCCTCCTCGAGCATAGTCCATGTCTCGTGTCCATATAGAGAACCACCGGCCTTATTAGCGTTTTGTACGTCGTGCACTAGGTCCGTGGGTTAATCTATTTAGACAGCAGCGTCTTCTAGAGCACATAGTGGGCATGACTTCCACTGATGATGCACCTTCGTATTTAATGGCTAGCGTTGTTGTCAGCCATCAGTAAGGATCCGGGGTAGACGAATTTCTCCACCACCTCAAAGGTTTTCCTGTCTATCGTAACATTACTACCTAAAAGGATCCAGTCGTGTTCGGTTCCGCCTGCCAGCGTACATTGTTTTGGACGCATTCACCATCAGTCTGACCTTTGCTGCTTCACGTTTCAGGCGGATGTACAGTTCTGCCACCATCCCAAATTATCTGACGATATTGTCCATGTTGTCCGCATAGCACACAAATTGACCGGATTTTGTGAAAATCGTGCCCCGGCTGTTAAGCTCGGCTCGTCTCATTACACCTTCCAGAGCGATGTTGAAGAGTAGGCATGAGAGTCCGTCACCATGTCGCTGTCCCCGGCGAGATTCGTATGAACTTAATAGTTAACCCAAAACCCTTACGCAGTTTTGCACGCCATCAATCGTTGCTTTCATCAGTCTAGTCAACTTTCCAGGAAAGCCGTTTTCATCCATGATTCTCCATAGTTCTGTGCGGTCGATACTGTCGTATGCCACTTTGAAATCGATGAACATGTGATGCGTTAGGACCTGATATTCACGGTATTTCTGGAGGATTTGTCGTACGGTGAAGATCCGGTCTGTTGTCGACCGGCCGTCGATGAACCCGGTTTGATAACTTCTCACGAACTCATTCGTTGTAGGTGCCATTCAGGTGGTCGTTCAAATGTTGCTTCCACCTTTCGATCATCTCACGTCCGTCCGTCAAGAGGCCTCTGTACTTATTCCGCCATATTTCAGCCCGCGGCACGAAGCCGTTACGGGGTGCGTTGAGCTTCTCGTAGAACTTCCGTGTTTTATAAGAACGGCACAGCAGTTCCATTTTCTCGCAATCCGCTTATTCCAAGCGACGATTTTTCTCCTAAAGAGGTGAGTCTGCTGTTTCCGCTTGTGCTTGTAACGTTTCACGTTCTGCCGTGTTCCTTGCTGCAGCATTATCGCCCGAGCTGTGTTCTTCTCCTTCAAAATCTCTTTCCACTCCTCGTCGAAGCATTCATTTCGTCGACTCCTTTCCACGTACCCGATGGGCCTTGTCGAGCTCGACCTCGTCCGGCAACGCGGCCTCGAGATTCTGCGCGTATGCTGAGGCGACATCCGGTTGCTTCAGTCGCTCAAAGTTGTACCGTGGCGGTCGCCGGTACCGTCCATTATTGATGACGGAAAGTTTTGGGCGCAGTTTGACCGTCGATGTAGGCGCCACGACGTCGATAATGTCGGAGAAGCGCCGTTCGTCTATCAGAACGAGGCCGATTTGCGATGGTCTGATGGTCTGCGGTGGTAATCTCCTGGTGTAATGAAGATTGGGTGGCCTACCGTCCACTCAGTTACAGTGCGTTATTGGTCAGGAAAGTATGGTTTCAGGAAAAGTCACCACATAACAAGTTGTAGATTTCTTCGAAGAACTGGACCCATATTTTTTATCATTCAAATTTTTTTCATAACAAACGCACCGACCTGCTTCCCAGTTATGCAAATGCGCACTTCCAGCATCTGTCCAGGAAAGAGTGGACGCCTAATTGGATTTGCAATCAGAGTCCCTCACGAGGATGATGATGACGATGTATAAAAATTCTAATCACCCCCCGAGGAATAATCGGCTTGGCCGCACACATGGCATGTACCACTACGAGGAATACAAGCCTTGCACTTCAGCATCAAACCGAATAACTAAGCCGGTGCGTCTAGTCGAAGGATCTTCGATTAAATTTGATTATTATACAATCACTTCAATGTGGCTTTTAGAATACTGATACGATACTCCGGTTCCGGTTGCAGCTCGCTCTTTGCCCACATTCGCTTTGAAATCTGAACAACCCAGACAGTAGGTACTCTGTGAGATGCATATTAGATTACTTTTGCTTAATATATCGAGATGAAACCGGAGATATGTATGTATGTAGTTATGTGGACATGGGCCTCTTCACATAAGCCCCATATCATCGGTGGAAGTATGTCATGCAATGGGGATGCAAATCGACTGAGGTCATGAAGGCTTTCCTCCTGCTTTGTTCGTTGTATCATCATTGGCGTGGTTAGGATATTTGCTGGAGGGGGGCAAGATCCTTCATGTTTGCCATGAGCATTACGTCCCTTTTTCGTATTAATTATTATGAGGTGTATCGATTTTTGTTCTCTATCTAGATATGCCAACGCGCATTATCCAATAACAATTCCAGCAAAGTATAAACTTCTAATGTTTGGCCAGAAATAAACATACAAAGATTTCGGTAGTTTTATAATAATACCATCATGTCCATACAAGTATGTCCTTCAAATCGTAACCGGTAATCCTGCGTTTTCATCACGCCATTGTATGCCCTTGGTGATCCTAGGTTAATTTCTATGGTAATATATTCACCACAAAGCATTATTACGAAATTATTTTTCTAAAACAAAAAACCATAACCCTTTGAGGTTCATTTCCAACTTATGTACTTCTTAGAGTTGTCCCCCGCATTTCCAGCAGCAGCTCAATTAATGAAAGCTGCTTAGCGAGCAATTTATTTCCATCACGCTTTCACCTCTTCGCGATGCTCATTTTTCGAGACAAAAGCTACATGAATTTAAAATTATGCACACCATCATACCCAGGACAAGGCAAACGAGCTCTTTTCACAGCGTCCAGTGATGATAAGTGAAAACTGCAAAAATGCTTTCGACTGCTGCAGCGAAACCGAAACGAATACACCCAGAAAGCAAAAGTCCCCCAAGGATAACAGTGAAAAAAACTCAATTTTTCAGGCGCTATTTATTTTTAATTACCTGAGTTTTCACATCGCTAACGGTTTTCTCATTTTTTTTTTTCTTTTTGCATTTCGCAGGACCTCTGCCAGAATTATATTCGCGTGCTGGCACTGCCCACACCGGGGACGCTGCTCGGCTGTGGCACCAACGCGTTCCGCCCCATGTGCCGGATGTACGGAATCAACGGAAACAGCTACTCAATCGAGTCGGAGAAACCCGGTCAAGCCGTGTGTCCCTACGATCCGGCGCACAACTCGACGGCCGTCTTTGTCGGTGAGTACCTAGAACTGGATAATAATGGTTAGAATTAAAAGGTGCAAGAAAAAAATACTACTGAAGGATTTCGGTGACAAAAAACGTAATCTGATTCGTTTATTACTGGGCTGGACAAGAACACTTTATCATTTCTCAAACCCAATAATATCGATATGTTATGGTATCGTATCTCTATGTGACCTTAATGTGTTATGTAACTGTCGGAAGATCCTGTGTGGACCATTTTGTCACGCTCCGTATCATTCTGGAGCAAATCAAAGAATTCCAAAAGTCTCTCTTCCTGGTGTTCATGGATTATGAGAAAGCGTTCGAACGTCTCAATCACGGAAACATGTGGGAAGCCCACCGGCCTCCAACGGAAAATCATCGGCCTCACTGAAGCACAGTACAGAGCATTTTCGTGCAGAGTACTGCACAACGGTGTTTTGTCCGATCCCATCCGGGTCGTTGCTGGAGTGAGGCAAGGATGTATCCTATCACCGCTATTATTCCTCATCGTAATCGACGAGACCCTGGTAGGTGCGATTGACCGTGATCCATATCGTGGATTGCTGTGGCAGCCCATTACCATGAAGCATCTAAATGACTTCGAATGGGCTGATGACGTTGCTCTCCTAGCTCAACAGCGCTCTGATATGCAGAGCAAGCTCGATGATCTTGCCAATCGCTTCTCAGCGGCAGGTCTTAAATACCATCAACGTGAACAAGACCAAATCGTTGGATGTAAACACGATCAACCCTTCCAGCTTTACGGTAGCTGGGCAATCAGTGGAGAATGTTGAGCTTCCAATATCTTGGTAGCCAAATGGCGGCCGATGGCGGCACCAAGATCGACATAGATAAACGGATCAAGAAGGCGAGGGCTGCTTTTGCGAGTTTAAGAAATGTATGGAAAAACAACCAGATCAGTCGATGCACCAAAATCCAAATTTTTAACTCGAACGTGAAATCTGTGCAGCTATACGCCAGTGAAACCTGGTGTGTATCAGCGGAGAACACGCAACGGCTGCACTGCCGGTGGAAGCTTAATTGTCCCATGTGCATTTTTGGCAATATTGAGATTTTGCAGCCCATGACCATGTATCGTGGGGTACTATCATATGGGGAAATAAAAATAGGTAGTTTGTTCTGAAAATTGTTGAAAAAATGCATGGCCGATTTGTAACATTCTTAAAAGTGGACGCATAAGCGTCACGTTTCATTGGAAATCCTATGGAACTATAAAATCGCTCTAAAACAAAAAAAATAGCGCTCAAATTAAAAATTGGTTGATGTTAGAACACGATTCAGCACTTATACTTCATTGTTGAGACAATTTACTTTTTTCTAACTTTGGACGCGATTTTCTCGATTGTCTGTTTTTGCACATGGGACATTTATGCGTCCACCGGCAGTGCAGGTCTTCATCAATAGATGCCTGCGGTATATAATTCGTGCATGGTGGCCTCACTATTGGATCTCCATCGTGGAGCTCCAACGTCGATGTCATCAAAAGCCGATAGCGACAGAAATTCGGGAGCGAAAGTGGAGGTGGGTCGGCTACACTCTACGCAGGGGTGGAAACGAAATCTGAAAACAAGCGATAAACTGGAACCCAGCAGGACATCGCAGCAGAGGCAGACCCAGAGGCTCATGGCGGCGCAGCCTCAATAACGGAATCAAGCAAGTCGGCAGAAATTTGACCTGGCCACATGTCCAGGCGATGGTTTTCAATCGCCCAGGATGGAAATCTTTCAATTCGGCCCTTAACACCACCGTGGGTGCCCAGGACTGAAAGTAAGTAGTATTTTAGTAACTAACGGAGAAGATGGCTCAATCTTATCTAAATTTGGACCACTGTGCACTGGTTTTATGATTTTCTCTAGTTGCATAACCGCTAAATTTGATGCATATTTGCTCAACGAGTTTTTAACTTCACGGAGCCAAAATTCATTATTTTGCAGTTTCGGTTGCCAATTGATTTATATAAAATTAAGTTAGTTAGTTAATCCACAGTTAGTCAAAACTGCTCAATAATAGTGAAACGCACATAACGTGATTCAAATTTTCTGCTCTCGTATTTGTTTAGTTTTTGAGGATGTTGAAGGTACGCCACTTAAGTGTCTAGCATCTATCTGATTGCAAACGACCAGTAAATTCTTGTTTAAAATTATAGGGAAGTTTTATAGAAAAACCTCCTAAGGGGTCGTAAGGGAAAACATTTTTCCGCCTCTTTTCAGTTTAGTTTTTACTTTGTGGAAAAAGCATCTAATTCAGTCACACTTTTTCAAATAAAATTATAAAGAATGGTATCTAAATGTATGATAAACATCGATTTCAACTATGTACGAATCGAACACAATTAACAAAATACATATCAAAAGGCTGAGATTTCTTAATAGAGCGATAAATACACAGGACTGAAATTAGGAAAATTCAAACCCGTAAACACCCGGGTGTTTACGATCTTCTTTTGGTAGAAATGCAATATCTTCTTTGTTTTAAAACATTTTACCCTGGATTTTTTTTATAGTCAAGGGGAAGAGTTAGCACAACTATGCATGTTACCTCCCCCTTTGCACCCTCTCACCTCTTGCTCGTAACCGAGAATATGTGTGGCTTTTTTGTATTTTTTTTAATTCAAAAACATTGCTCAAATTTCATCGTTTTGCTAATCATCGATAGTTTTGACTGATCCTTGGTATGCAATGTCAAGTCTGTTGAAGTTCTCATCCAGAGCTATTCTAAGGCCTCCAAAATATTCCGAAATTTGTGTCACAAATCCAACATTGTAAACCAAATTTTATACATGATGAGTGATCACAGAACATTGTAAACGGTAATCAAAAAAACCCAAAGCACTCCTAGAAAATTCATGGTACATGAATTGGGTGATCTAGGTCATCCAAACTACTCTGGACTTCGTTTTCTTAAGCTGTACACCATCTACCATCATTTGTGTTCACTCTGTTCAAGAAATTTAAACACATTGATGTCCATAAGACCTCGCAATGCTACGAGCAACTCGATATTGTGGTAGTTGGACATTTCGTGAAACACAAAAAGGCCTCCAATACACTTTGAAGTTTGGGTTACGATATCTACAAACTATATCATGCTATAATTGTAAAAAAAAATATTCTTGGAATGTAGTCTACTCTGCTGATGGAGCCTCAGTGCACAACTATAATGCTTTTGGTACATTCATGGGTTATTCCATGCTTTTCAAACTACTCTGGAATCAGGACCTTCAAGGTCTACAGGCTCTACTCTTGTTTTCTTCACTGTACCGGCAAAACTCTTTAACGATTGTGTCTGTTGCACCTCATAATATTACGAATATCTCTATGTTTTGCTATTTGGGTGTCCACTGGCATAGTAATGCACCCAATGTATTTAGAAGTATGGGTTGCAATGTCTGTAAATCTTAGGATATACAAGCTCCACAAGCTTTACTCTTAAATCTCTTTACTTTATTGGTGTAGTTCCTCCAAACAATTCTTCAGGAATTCCTCTGAGACTTTCGCCAATAATCCCTCAAAGAAACCTTTTAGGTATTCCTCCGAAAATTTCTGCCAGTAATTCCTCCAAGAATTCCTTCAGGAATTTTTCAAGAAATTCTTCTTAAATTCTTCCAGGAATTCCTCCAAGAATTCTACCAGAAATTTCTACAAGAATACCTGCAGGAATTTCTCCAAGAATTGCTTCAAGCACTTCACCTGGAATTTCTTCAAGAATTTCTCCAGATATTCCTCTAAAAATTCCGCCAAGAATTCTTCAAAGAAACCCACTAGGTACTCTTCCAAGAATTTCTCCAGGAATTCATCTAAGTATCTAAGACTTCTGCCAAGACATTCTCCAGGACTTCCTCCAAGAATTCCTCTGGGAATTTCTCCAAGAATCCCTTTAGGAATTTCTCCAGAAAGTCCTCAAAGAATTTCTCCAGAAATTCCTCAAAAAAAATCTCCAGAAGTTCTACAAAGATTTTTCCAGAAATTTCTCAAAGAATTTCTCCAGAAATTCCTCAAAGAATATCTCTAGATTCATCTGAGATTATTTCAGGCACTTCTCCAGAAAATCCTCCAGGAATTCGAAGAATTTTTTTTTTTCAAGGCATTAATACAGAAGTTACTTCAGGAAATACTCCAGGAAATTCTTCAGGAATTCCTCGAAAAACTCTTCCAGTAAATCCCCCAGGTATTTTTTATGATTATTTTTTTTCAGAAATACCTTCAAGAATACCTCCAGGATCCTTCAGGAAACCTTCACAAATTCCACAATAAAATATTCTTGGGATAACTCTAAGAATTCCACCAATAATTCCTTCAGAGATTTCCTCAGAAGTGGAGCGGATCTGGTGTGATGGTTAGAACACTTGACTATCACGCCGAGGACCTGGGATCGAATCCCACTCCCGACAAACTCACAAAATGTGAGTTCTTCCTTCGGAAGGGAAGTGAAGCGTGGGTCCCGAGATGAACTAGCCTAGGGCTAAAAATCTCGTTAATACAGATACAAAAAAAAAAATCCTCAGAAATTCCTCCAAAAAATTCTCAAGGAATCACACCAAAAATTCCTCCAAAAACTACACCAGGAACTCCTTCAGGAATTACTCCGGGAAGTCAACCAGGATCTTCTCAAGGAATTTCCTAATAAATTCGACTTGGAATTCAACCAGGAAATCCTCCAGAAATTCCTTAGAAATTGCTCCGGAAATTCCTTCAGGAAGTCCCCCTAGAATACCTCCAGGCATTCCACCAATAATTCCCCAAGGAATTTCTCCTAAAATTCATCCAGGAATTCCTTCAAGATATCTGCCTAGAATTCTTCCAAAAATCCCTCTAGGAATTCCTCCAAAAATTTCTACTAGACCTTCCGCAAAAATTTTGCCATGGGTCCCTCAATGACTTCTTCCTAGAATTCCTTCAAGAATTTCACCAGAACCACGAAATTCCTTCAAAAATTATTCCAAAAAATCCTCCAGAAATTCCTTTATTAATACCTCCTAGATTCTTCAGGATCAGGAAACCTCCAGAAACTCTTCAAGAAAATGCCCCTGGGACAACTACAGGAATTTTTCTCCGAGAATTCCTGCACAGAATTCTCCAGGACCTGTTACGAGACTTCTTCCAAGAATTCTGTTAAGAATTCCTGCAAGAATCTCACCAGGAATTTTTCTAAAAATTTCTCCAAAAATTCCTCCAGGAATTTTTCTAAGAATTTCTCCAGACATTCCTCCAAAATTTCTTCTAAGAATTCCTCCAAGAATCCGTCCAGGAATTTCTCAAGAAGTTCTTTCAATAATTCCGACAAGTTCCGACAACTCTAATAAGAATTTCTCCAAGACCTGCTCGAATTCGTCTGCCAAAAAATAATCCTTCAAGTAATTTGGCCAGGGATTCCTTTATTAAGCCCTCTAGAAATGCCTCTATGGTTTTTTAATAAATACCTTCAAAAATTCTTCCAGGAAATCCTTCAAAAATTCCTCCAGAAATACCTACAGGAATTCTTCAAGAATTTTTTCAGAAATTCTTTCAAGACATCCGCCAAGAATTCCTAAAACAATCCCTTCCAGAATTCCCTTCCATCATTTCCTTCAGGAATACCTCCAAGATTTCTTCCAAAAAATCCATCAAGAATCTCTCTAGGGGTTTTTCCAGGAATTCATTGAAGAATTATTCCAGAAATTCCAACAAGAATGCTTCCAGCAATTTCTTACAGAATTTCTTGAAGAAATTTCTGGAGAAAATCCTGGAGGAATTACTGAAATACTTTCTGGAAGAATTCATGTAATAATTTGTGAAGGAATTTTAAAGAATTTCCTAGAGAAATTCCTGACGGGTTTTCTTAAGGAATTCCTGAAGAAACTCCTGGAGGAATTTTTGAAGGTATTGTGCGGAACACTTCCTGGAGGATTCCAAGGAATAATTCTTGAAGAAATTCCTGGAAGCATTCCTTGAGCATTTCCTGGAACAATTCCTGGAACAATTCCTGGAGGATTTTTTGGAGCATCTAATGAAGGAATTCCTGGAGGAAATTCTGAAGAAGCTTCTGGAGGAATTCTGGAGAAATTCCTGCAGTAATTCCTACAGCAATGCCTGTTGAAGTTCCTGCAGTTATTCCTGGAGGCATTCCAGGAATAATTCATAGTGGAATTCGTGCAGTAATTCCAGGAAGAGTGCGTTAAGTAATTCCTGGATAAATTCCTGGAGAAATTCCTGGAGAAATTCCTGGAGAAATTCCTGGAGAAATTCCTGGAGGAATCTCTGGAAGAATTTCTTGATGAATTCCTGGAAGAATCCCTGGAGGAGTTCCTTGAGGAATGACTGGTAGAATTCCTGGAAGAGCCCCTGTTGGAATTGCTGGAGGAATTCCGGGATGGATTTGTGGAGGAATTCCCGGAGAAACCCTTGGAAGAAATTATGGAGTATACTGTAAAGGAATATCAGAAGATAGGTGAATTAGCAGTTATCCCTGGAGAATAGAGTGAAGAAACACAAGAGAAGAGCCTGTAGACCTTGAAGGTCCTAATTCCAGAATAGTTTGGAAAGCCTGGAATATTCCATGGATGTACCAAAAGCATTATAGTTGTGCACTGAGGCTCTATCAGCAGTATATACTACATTCCACGAATATGTATTACAATTTTAGCATGATCCAGTATGTAGATATTGTAACACAAACTTCTAAGTGTATTGGACGCCATTTGCATTTCACGGAATGTCCAATTACCACAATATCGAGATGCTCGTAGCATTGCGAGATCTTATGGACATCAATGTGTTTGAATTTCTTGACCAGAGTTTACACAAATTATGGTAGATGGTGTAGATCTTAAGAAATTGAATTCCAGAGTAGTTTGGATGACCTCGATCACCCAATTCATGTACCATGAATTTTCCAGGGGTGCTTTGACATTTATTGAGTACCGTATAAAATGTTCTGTGATCCTTCATCGTGTATAAAAATTGGTTTACAATGCTGGATTTGTGACACAAATTTCGGAGTACTCAGAATAGCTCTGGCATGTAAACTTCAACAGACTTGACACTGCATGTCAAGGATCAGTCAAAACTATCGATGATTAGCAAAATGATGAAATTTGAGCAAAAACATGTAGAATTTATAAAAAAGCCACATATTTTCGGTTACCAGCAAGAGGTGAGTGGGTGCAAAGGGGTGAGGTATCATGCATACACACCTAGAAAATATCATGTAATTTTAAGTGTCCTGAACCTGACATATACGAGTATCTTCAAAAACACAAATTTAGAGGTTGAAACATGTAAATTTACGTCTTTCAAGACACCCCAAAATAAAACTTATTTTTTCTTAGCGTCTAGCAATCGCTAGAACCGATTTGACAGATAAAACATAGAAAAGTAAATATTGTCAAGCATGGATTCGAACACTGGACCTGCTGATCGTGAGCCACATCTCTTACCTCTCGGCTATTTCACCGAGTTAGAAGTTGGCTGGTGAACGTGATGCCGGTTCTACGTTTCTGGTGAAACGGATTTGTTGACATCTAACGCAACCAACCAGCACTTCCATCATGCGCGTAAAATTGAGTCCAATTTGTGATTCAGTCGTGAAAACGTTTACGTTTTTGGTGATTCCGTTTCGTGCAAATTTCAGAATTTCTAAGTGTGTAGTAATGATTGAACCTATTTATTAAATCATTAAACTTTATATTACCGCAATGATATCACAGTTTCATTGTGGTCAATTTTTTGGAGTTATGACCTATGGCGAAACCACTGTGCACTGATACACAACTGATTGATAAACTTACTTTTCACTTTTCAATAATTTCAATTTTATGCTTGGCTTGGCTCTGCATGAAGACAAAACTAACTGCCTTCGTTAGATCATGAAGGGATTCGGTTATCCGGAACACGGAAAAGGCACGGGGTACAAACTAACAGAATGGTTTTATTAAGCGAAAATTAAGAGCGACCGTTCGCGTCACGTGGTTGTTACAAATTAAAGAAAAAGTCCCACCCGTTGCGGTGGTGAGACGATCGATTTGAAAAATCGCCGACTACTTCGTTTTCACCCCCTCTCGATCGTCTACTCCTAGCTTCTTCCTCAGGGCTTCGAATTGACTGGCGTCCAGGGCTTTGGTGAATATCTCCGCCAGCTGCTCCAAAGTCGGAATGGATTTCACAGTGAGGTCTCCAGTAGTAATATGGTCCCGCACAAAGTGGTGTTTGATGTCGATGTGCTTAGCCCGTTTGCTCTCGAGATTCTTCGCCATCCCGATGCATCCTCTGTTGTCCTCGAAGATCGGTACGGGTTTGACGGTCTTCAATCCAAGGTCATCCAGAAGTCCTGACAGCCAAATAGCTTCAGCTGCCGCAGCACTCAATGCTACGTATTCCGCCTCGCTCGACGATGTGGCCACAGTAGTCTGTTTCTTACTGGACCACGAAACGGTGTTGCCGAACACCTGGAATAAATAGCCGCTAACTGATTTCCGATCGGTAGTATCGGAGGCCCAATCTGCATCCGCAAATCCAACTAGCGGCTGGGCGTTTGCGCTCCTCTTCAATGTCAGCACCAAGTTCTTCGAGCCTTGCAGGTACCGAACAACACGTTTCAATGAGACCCAATGCTGTTGGCCGGGCTGTTGTTGAAACCGACCCAAATAGCCGACCGGGTAGCAGATGTCCGGACGGGTGGACATCATGACATACATTAAGCTTCCCAAAAGCTCACGGTAAGGCTCTGCGATAATAGTTTCTCGGTTTGCTTCAAGCTTCAATCCTTTCTCCATAGGTGTCCTGGACAAGTTGCAATCGACCATGCCGAACTTTTCCAGAATCCGGTCGATGTTGGCCACCTGCGACAGCTGCATGGAGCCAGCCTTCTGGTCGTAATTGATTTTGATTCCAAGAAAGTGCTTCAGCGAGCCACAATCTGTCATCTCGAAAACTTTGGAAAGCCTTCTCTTCAATGCCTCGATTCTGTCCGGATTGGTGCCTACATTAACAAGTCGTCGACATACAGCACCAGAAATATCGTATCGTTGCCGTCCTCGCTGAACCAGGTGTACAGGCAGTAATCGTGCTTCGAGCGCACGAAACCAAGTTTCAACAGCACGTCGTTGAACTTATCGTTCCAGCAGCGGGGCGACTGCTTTAGCCCATACAATGACTTCTGCAGCCTACACACCATTCCAGAGGGAGCTTGAACACCATCGGGAACCTCCATATAAATTTCCTCACGCAAGTCGCCATGAAGAAATGCCGTTTTGACATCCATCTGGTGGAAGAAACAGCGCCGCTGTACGCCGACAGCAAGTACCGTACGAATGGTGGTCAGCTTCGCCACTGGGGCGTACGTCTCCTGATAGTCCATGCCGGGTTTTTGGAGATACCCCTTGACGACCAGTCGAGCCTTGCACTTGATCGCGTTCCCATGTTCGTCCTCCTTCAAACGGAAAACCCACTTGGACCTCAGGGGTTTGATTGAAGCCGGTCGCTTCACCAGCTTCCACACCTCGTTGGATTCCAAGGACGCCAATTCGTCCTCGACCGCATCCATCCAGGTCCTACGATCGTCACGGCCAGCAATCTCGCCGTACGTCGATGGTGGTTCTGGGAGCTTGCGCTCCCGTTCGCTGTGCCTCGTGGTTGACCCCTCACGGTCTCCACTTCTATGATGCGAAGGGAGCGCGCCAGGATTTTGCACACCGGATGGTGCATCTTCAAACTCGGCATCGCTTCCTTCGTCGAAGCCATAGCATTCTTCCTCGCTAGAATCGGATTCCAGCACGTGCACAGCAGCATCATCCTCGTGTTCCCCCTCTTGCTGGTAACGCAGGGGAATGACCAGTGGAACATTCTTCTCGACGTCATCCTGGTCACGAAACGGCAAACATTGTACGTTGAACTTCACGTCTCGTGCAATGAACACCTTCTTGGCTGCACGATCCCAGAGACGGTATCCGTTCGGGGCGTACCCGATCATCACTCCTTCGCGGCTTTCGCTGTCCAATTTCTTCCGTTTCTGGTCTGGCACCCATGCAAACGCTTTGCAACCGAAGATTCGCAGCTTTCCAAAATCGGGCTTCACTTTCATCCAGCTTTCAGCGGGGGTCACGTGCCCGTCCAATGCGCTAGTTGGGCTGCGATTCAGTAGGTACGTACCCATCAACGCTGCCTCCGACCACAATCGCTTCGGCGCATTAGAATCGATGAGCATCGTCCTCACCTTTTCGACCAACGTTCTGTTGAAGCGTTCCGCAACGCCGTTCTGCTGCGGGGAATATGCAACTGTCGGCTGCAGCTGGATCCCTTTGCGCTTGTAATACTTACACTGCTCGTTCGAACAGTACTCTCGGCCTTGATCCACTGTAAGCTTGCTGATCTTCTTCTCGAAATGGTTCGTTGCCATCGCTTCGTACTCCTTGAAGCTCTCGAATACCTCCGACTTCCTCTTGATCGGATGGATTACGGCGAAGTGCGTAAAATCGTCGATGAACGACACGAAATACCTGGAACCGTCCCAGGCTGGGGGATCAATCGGGCCGCAGACGTCAGAGTGGACCCTTTCCAAGGGCCGTGTTGCTCGCTCCCGATTACCATCGAATGGTTCTCTGCACTGTTTCCCAAGAACGCAAGTGTCGCAGAAACCAACACGTTTCGGCTTCGGCTCCAGACCCGTCACCATGTCATGTCGCACCAGTGTATCCATAGCTTGTTGGCTGGCATGCCCGAGACGACGGTGCCACAGCGAACTTACCTCTGCCGCGCACATATTCGCAGACTTGTCCACCGTTTCCAACTCCAGTTCAAGCTCGTAGAGATTTCGCCGTAACTGGGCGACGGCGATCACATCACCATCGTGCTTCATCACTGCTTTCTCGGTACCATTTTGTCTGGTGAAGAGCACATCGATGCCAGCTTTCGAAAGCTTTTTCACCGACAGAAGATTGCTCCTCAGCTCGGGCAAGCACACCACGTGTTGCATTTCAAATCTCACACCTTGCTTAGTGATGCCCCTCACGACGCCTTCGTACTCACCGACCAGTATCACGCCATCCTTGGCAACGTCGACGACAAACGGCTCCTTAAGCTTGCGCACCTCTTGCAGGTAACTTCTGTCGTTCACCAGGTGGTCGCTGCACCCAGAATCGACGATGAAAACAGCACTCTCCTCGTGCACTGGCTCGGTGTGGTTCACCATGAAGGTAACGGACTTACCTCCCACATAAGCATTCGCATTGCTGTCAGGCTTCTTGACACGGCAATCTCGCTGCATGTGGCCAGTTTTTCCACAACGATGGCATTTTCCGTTGAATTTCTTCTGCTTCTTGCCACCGCCGCCGCCGCCGCCAACGAATGCGGCAGACTTTTCTTCAATCGAGTAGTCCGCTCGATCGGCGCGCTTCGACTCCTCTCCTAGCAACCGTTGTTTGACGGTTTCCATGGTGAGCTCGTTTTCGTCGATATTTTCCAGAGCAGTCACAAGAGGGTCGTAACTGTCTGGAAGCGTCAGGAATAGCTGGGAAACCAGGTCGTTTTCTTCCAGCTTCGCTCCGGCGGATTTCAGCTGGCGGACCAGCTCTTCAAACGCTGCAAAATGGCTTCTCATCGGCGCTCCTTCCTTCATGCGTAACCTGGCCAGCTGTTTGCGCAAGAGAGTCTGGCTCGCCACCGACTTCTTCGCAAACGTGTCTTCCAGCGCTTTCCACATGGCCTTTGCGGTCGTCTTGTCCCGCACGATTCCCAGGCACTCGTCGCAGACAAATCCAACCAGCAAGGATTTCGCTTTTCGGTCCGTCTTCAAAAACTTGTTCTTCGGCTCACCTTCTGCTTCAGGCACGTCCTCCGTAAGCGTCTCGGCAACTTCCGCGGCTTCCAAAAACAGCTGCACCCGGAACCGCCAGTTCTCGTAGTTGGTTCCGTTCAGCTGGGGGATACCAGCACCTTCCTTCACTGAAGAGCCCATAACCTGAAGGGATTCGGTTATCCGGAACACGGAAAAGGCACGGGGTACAAACTAACAGAATGGTTTTATTAAGCGAAAATTAAGAGCGACCGTTCGCGTCACGTGGTTGTTACAAACTAAAGAAAAAGTCCCACCCGTTGCGGTGGTGAGACGATCGATTTGAAAAATCGCCGACTACTTCGATTTCAGATCAAAAGTAATAATAATAAAAAAATAAAAAAAAAAAATCCCACAATTTTCATCGGGAATTACTTCAGAAATTTTTCTGAAAACTTTTCTTATAATTATTTTAAAAAAAATGTAACGTGCGTTATTTTAGAAACTCCTCCTTTTTTTTCAAAAATTTATCCAGGAGTCCTTTTAGAAATTCCCCAAAATCCGGATTCCTTCAGAAATTCCTTAAGATATTTTAGAAATTTCTTCAAAAAAATCCTTCAAAGATTCATTCAGAATTTTCTCTGAGGGTTCTCAATGAAATCTTTCAAAAAATTCTTCCGAAATTCCGCCAGAGATTCCTTAAGACATTTTTCCTTGGATTGCTTTAGAAATTCATATATGAGTTCTCTCACGGAATCTTTCAAAAAATCCTCCAAGAATTATTATGAAAAATTTCTGTGGGGATTCTTCTAGAAATTCTTCTAAAGATTTTTCAGAAAGTCTGCTCTAGAAAATCCCACAAAGATTTCGTCAGAAATTTTCCCAGAGAAGTTTTCAGGAAGCTATTTAAAGATTTCTTTAGAAATAACGGTGAAGGGATCCTTTCGGGAAACCTTTCAGGGTCTCATTAGAAAGTTTTCTCTAAAGTTTCTTTTTGAAATTTATCGTCGTATTCTTTAAAAAAAACCGCAATGGATTGTTTCAAAAATTTCTCCAAAATTTCTTCTTAAATTCCTCTGGCTTCCTCCACAAATCGATCCAATTATATCTTCAGAGTTATTCCATTGGTTTGTTTGTCATTCCTCCATGGGTTGCTTTAGAGACATTTCCAGTGGTTATTTCAGACATCCCTCCAGAGATTCCTCACATTTTCCTCCAGCGATTCTTTCTTCAAATCACCCAAGTAATTTCTAAAAAAAATCGTTCACAGGATTATTTAGGAATTCCAATTGAAATTCTTCCAGGGATTCGTTCAAAACATAATCCATGAGTACCTCTTCGGATTTTTTTACTTTGATTCCTTAAGAAAATTCTTCAGGGATTCTTTCAGAAACTCCTCGGAAGATTCCTCAAAAAGTTTCTCAGTAATCCTTTTCATAGATTCCTTCAAAAATGAAAATCTTAGAAACTGCGAACTGAACATTGTACCCCAGCAATCCGGGATCTTCCGAAATATCCAACATTCCACGGAATGTGGTTTCTAGAACACACTTCGCACATTTTACCCATCCTATCCAAACAGTGAACAACCAGACAAACCTTTCATGAGTCGTCCCTAGCAAAAAGAGAAAACAACAGCTCTTTGATGTCTGGCAGCTCTAGTCAGAGTAGTGACGACGCCAGGCCGTTTGTTAGTGCAACGAAGCGTGTAACCTCAAATCGGCCGATTTCATCCATCGATCCTTTGCGCCATCAGGCTCTAAATAAGAAGAACCATGAAAGCGGCGAAGGTTCCTTCAGCCTTGCACCGCGCCGCGCCGGTTGAATTCCAAAGCCCAGCTTTTATGCCATTTTTCCACAAAATTTGATCTCTGTTTTATCGCTGGGAGGCTGTTTTTTTAGTACCCGTTCCGTGCTGCATGAGTCGTTTGACTTGCGCCACACGGTCTGTTTGCCGTCGAATGGGAGAGGCAGAGCAAATGGTGACTCTGCCTGCATCTTTCCACGTGTGTTTTTGGGCGGAGGATGTCCTACTGAGTTTGTGTGTGGGTATGTGTGCAGCAGCTTTCCGATGAAAAAGGGTGAAAATAAAAAACAATTCTGGGCCAGGGCCATCGCTATGACGTGCGAGATGAGAGTTGGCCAGCTTCCAGCGAAAGGATCGTAATCGTGTTATTGTAATTGATTTTCTAACCAAATATGTTTTCCAATCTGTCTTGCGTAAAAGAATCGATGGTATGCTCTATTTTTCTATTTTTGTGTTCATTGAGTTGGGATTTGAGCAAAGGGAGTTAAATATTGAATGCGTGTGGACAAATGGTAAAAATAACAATTAACATGCTTCAACTGAGAAAAACAACTTCAATATCACGGTGCTACACATTGACAACAAATCTCACATTGAACATGTAAAAGAAGTGTTCAAATCCAAATTGTTGCATAAAAACAAGTTTAAGTGTGCAAGTGCACTTTACCACTTTTCTATTTTTTTTTTTTTTTGAAAGAGCAA
This sequence comes from Aedes albopictus, assembly GCF_035046485.1. Taxonomy (NCBI): domain Eukaryota; kingdom Metazoa; phylum Arthropoda; class Insecta; order Diptera; family Culicidae; genus Aedes; species Aedes albopictus. Next base: position 251,936,904 of record NC_085137.1, on the reverse strand, counting down.
AATCATATCGTTTTCAAAAATATATGATCTGTTGTTTTTGCTTCTTCAACTAATGAGAAAGCATTTTCAATTGATTCTAAATTCTACTTAATAAATAACTCTAAAAAGTTTCTTTTGAGGTTTGTTCGTTGTTGTTCGGTTATGTTGGATGAAATAAAACATAGTTTTATAACAACTTCCTCCAATTAAATACGCAATCCTCCAAATTGGTTGCACAACAGCCACATGCTCCAAATCACATTACAGTGCACTGCGCATATTTGAAGAGAGCACTTGTCATAAATTGGCTTACACATAATGGTGGAGCCGTCTTATGTAACCGGACCCACCCCGTCTGAGAGGATCTCAATGCCCCAAATCGCACAGAATGTGATGCTATTCCCGTTTGTTCTCGCTCGCATGCAAGCGTTCGTCCATGCTTCTAGGGGGTGGGGGTATATTCAGCAAGATTTATGATAAGAAAAGAAAGGGATACACGCTACGAATGCAGATGATGCTGCATGATTCTTCGAGTTCGGGGGTGCACAAAGGTTAGGTCGAAGGACGTGTTCCGTTCAGATGGATTGCACAAGCAGAAAATGCAATGCCCGGAAAAATCAACAATTGCATTATTTCGTACGTCGGCATCGTCGTCGTCGTCCTTTGGTCTTCGCAACTGGCATGGTTGCAGTAGGGATCAGTGTTAATCATGCGAGGGCGTTTCTTGGAACGTGACTGGATTATGGAAAGGACGGCAGAGACAATAACTGACATTCAATGTGTCATTGTTTGTGCATTAGAGCATTTATTTGCTGGAGCTTTCTGCCTTGATTTATTATTCAAAAATGTATCTAAAGCGTGCAAAAGTTTATAACTATTTACGAGAATTAGGAATGCCCTTTGGGGCATACTTCATATTTTCCGAAGTGTTGTTTCAGAGATTAAAAGATAAACTCGTTTGTATTGTAATCTCCATAGGATTTAGTCTTATAGATCTACAAATTACGTTTGTGCTCGTTGAGATTCAAAACATTCACAAAGATGGTTCACGAAGGGGTTAGACAAAATCATCGGGACAGGCAAAATTTTCAGATTTTCAAAAATGTTCAACTATCTGTAACTTTTTCGAAAAATGCATTAAATAAACTTTGCTTTTAAGTTGATCAACTAGTTGTGTATCAGTGGTCAAAATTTGGAAAAGATCGGGCTATTCTACGCGAAGTTAGAAAGATTCTAGAAAAAGGTTTAACTATCCGATAGCCAACTTTGAGCTGTTATACGAAAAATTGTGTATTTGCGGCAGTTTTGTTCTCTTTGTCATGGGTGGTCTTTTGCAGAATTATGGCGTTGAACAGAGTACTAGGTGAAAATCTATAGACAACGGCATTTTCATGCTGAACTACAGGTGGCCCGTCTTACCCCGGCAGGCCTTCTTGCCCTGTCTTCCCCTACGTGACTGGCAAAACAAAGACTTAATAGTTTTGAAATCCTGTTGGTAATAAGAAACATATAAGAAATCTTATTTTTAAGACAAAAGCTGCAAAATAAAAGTTCTATTTACGCGTAACCATCTAGTTTACCTGCAAAAAATACCTCTCAGAGAATTAGACTTTATGATCGGAAGGAAGCGAAGAACCTCAACAACTAGATGATAGATACAGTGTATCAAACAATTGTCCGTATAGCAATTTTTTTGTCAAAATAATTTTTCATTCAAATGTTTGTATCTTTTTTATGCGTCAATCGAAAACGCTTAAAATTAGACCAATCATGAATCATGTATTAAAGCTCCATTGGTAAGATTTTTAACGAGATCGAATAACTTTTCTGAAAGTCATAGAACTTTTAGTAAAACTTATAACATTTTTGAACACATTTTTAAAACATTATATCGTAATATGTACTCGATGAGATTCTTTCAATTATTTTTGTGTTACATCTTATTCCTACGGCTTTCATATGCAGCTATGTTTGGGGTTTTATATTCACTACAAAAAATATGAAAAATGTGCTTATGTACCGTCAAGGCGCCATTCACCGTGTGCCTTCGAATAGTTTTTCATTATTTCCATATTATGATTGAATGATATGACAATTTCCCTTCAATTTCACCAATATGTACAATACTATTGTATTGTTACCATGTCAAAACGCTCATTAGAAACATTTAAAAGTATCATTTTGACACTAAAGTGTGTTTACATAAAGCGGGTTTCTGCTCGTTTACTGCATTTATAGTGAAAAAACGAAAACTGCGCTAAGTTGATTTAAGCGATAAACTAAATGTAGTAACGTTTTTATTCCACCAAGAAGTAATTAAATTCACATATCTGGTACGTATTTTGCATTACCGAAGTAAGTTTAACAAGAAAGTACGATTACTCGTATACTTTTTAATTGAAACAAAAAGGCACGGTAAATGGGTACCCCAAAAATCAATGGTCTCCATTCACCGTGCCCCATATTGTCCCATATATCTAGAAAAAATTTAAAACTTGAACATTCGTTTTTCTAATAAAATCTTGCAAGTTATTACTTGAAATGAATTTAAACGAAGAAAATTCCCTTGGCTGGGTTGTATTGATCATTTTTAAACAAAGTAGAATAAAATTTCTCATTCACGGTGAATGTGTCCCTACTACCACGGTGAATGGTGACCTACCACGGAATTAGGCGACCCTAGTACCCTTTACTAATTGTACTATATCACCAAATTTTGTGAAAAAATTTCTACTTTTGTGGATATTGCTTTGATTTTAACCTATAATGACGGCAATTAAAAGCGGCACCAACAATGTTTATAAGACTGGTGTCAAATGACGGCCCTTATTTGCCCCGAATCCTCTTAGATCCACGGTGAATGGTGCCTTGACGGTAGTTGACGATGTTTAAAAATTTACCATGTTTTGGCACATATAATCTGCCAAACGATTTCCACCAATAAAAGTACATTACCTGAACGAAAAATCCATAGGACCTACTCTTCATATGTAGTTTATTAGGTCCTGTATAAAAACATTACATTAAGAGAGTTTAAAAAGGTTGAAAACACTTGGCATTTTTTTTTGTTTTTGTTTTTATTTTTGTGCATTTTTATTGATCAAAATATGATTAATTTCCAAATGACAGTCTGAACATATACAGATTTTTCATATGTTTCGTAATGAATATAAAACCCTAAACGAAGCTGCATATGAAAGCCTTAGGTATAAGCTGTAACACAAAAAAAAACTGAAAAAGTTTCATCACGTACATATTGAGATTGAGATATAATGTTTTAAAAATGTGTTCAAAAATCTTATAAGTTTTACTAAAAGTTCTATAACTTTCAGAAAACTTATTCGATCTCGCTCAAAATTTTACCGATGGAGCTTTCATATATGGGTTATAACTGGTCAAAATGTCAGCGTTTTTATTTGACGTATAAAAAAATTATAAACATTTAAATGAAAAGTTATTTTGACCAAAAAATTGCTGTATGGACAATTGTACAGTATATTAGTACATACCATGACAATGCCCACTAAAAAGCAAAAAAAAAATACTACCGTTATGCTTATTAAAGATTTTATAGTAAATTTTTTATTCAGTCAAGCAAACAACAACAAACTAGTCAGTAAAAACTAAGAAGTGATTTTATTTATTAAAATCTAACGAACAACAAAAGAAATCGCTTTCTCAACTGTTATAGGCCGTTTGCAGGAAAAAATTGTTCAAAAGAATTTCGAAAACTCACCGAAAGCAACATGAATAAACTAAAAGCGTCTGGTTATGCATCAATGTCCACATTTACGCATTTGTACGTCCTGCCGTCTAAACGTTGACAAACGAGCAATCTGTATGTCATCGGTAGAGCAGGGCGCAGGAAGTTCGAAAAAATATGATCATATATCCACGACCTCTAGTACTGGCAAAATTTTCGTTGAAACTGGAGACCCTTCGGCCCAAACCTGCTCGGTAATAAAAAAAAACCCCTTTAGCAAATTGATTCGGAAAATCCATGTTCAAATTTTTCGGCTGTTCTTTTGAAAATCGTAATTCCGTTGTAAATTCTTTGAGCCAGCCCAATTGAGAATTTTTGAATTTCCAAAGAAATAGCCAAAGAAATTCACAAAGAAACAGCTGAAACAATCCTCAAAGAATAAACTGAAAAAATTGTGAAAAAAAATTCCTAAAATACTTGTTCGAGAAATTCCCAAATTAATGGACAAAGGAATTTTCAGAGGAATTTCTGATAGAGCTTCTTATGGAATTGTAGAAGAACAACAAATTACAGGAAGTCTCGAATAAGTTTTAAAACACCGAAATAATTAACTAAGAGATCGCTGATGAAATATCCAAAAAATTAAAAAGCCTAATTAGTAATTAATTTCCAAAAAAAATGCATCAAATTTATAGACAAATTGCCGAAGCATTTTTTCGACGCAATTACTATAAATTCAATGAAATCATAAAGAATTACAAAGAGAATCACGATAGAATTGCCGAAGATGTTTACAAAGGAATTGAAAAAAGAAATTCTGAAATAAATTCAGAGGAATTGCTGTTGTAATTTTAGAACAAGTTCCAATGTAATAGCCGCAAAAAATCCAAAAAAATGCAAACATGCAGAAGGAATCCTCAAAGAAATTGACAAACACATATCAAAACGAATTACCACAGATATTTCTAAAGAAAATGGGGAGTTTAAAAGAAATTTTCGAAAATGTTTACAAACATTTATCTCAAGAATTCCCCAAAGGAATACGCATACAGATTTTAAACAGATTACTTGAGAAACAGCAAAGCAATTAACAAGGAATTGTCCCAGGAATAACTAAATAAACTCCTAAATACATTGTCGATACAAATTTCAATTGTATTACTGAAATAAATACCTATGAAAACACCAATTTAAAAGCTTTTGCATTCAAGATACAGAGCTTGCTGTACAATAGTTTAACAACAGCAATAGCAAAAATGTTAAAAAAAAAACATTAAGAACAGATAAATTTGAGTAATGACTGTGTAACTTTACTAAATTTCATTGAACAATAAAAAAAATCCTGTATTTTACGTAGTTTTATGAATATTTTATAGTTTCAGAGTTCATACTTGTGTTTTGGAAAGGTGTTTTACCCTTGCTTTTTCAAGCAATTGTACAACAAAGGGGATTCACAATGTATGTTTCAATCATAAGAAATGAAAGAAAACCGAGTAACGAACAAAGTGAGGATAAAATGAGCACATATTTAAAAGTTAGTTTAAGCATAAAATTTCGATATATTCAGCTATACATCAGCAAATTTAATGCAAATTGTATGTGTTACGCTTTTTGAAACTTCTCATGTAAAGTTTGGATTGTACTTAAGTTAATATTTGAAAAATATGTACTAAAACAGGCGGATTTTTTAATAAAAACCTTATTTAGTTGAAGTTAAATATTTTTATTAACTTTTAGCTCCAGTTTTGTAACAATATGCGTAAAAGATTTCAGTATACCGAGTTTGCACAAAATTTAGCAAAAAAATATACAAAGTTTTAACTAATTGTTCATTTTACCCCCAAGCTTTGTTTGTTTTAAAGTTACTCCTAAAATTTTATTAAACCATTACCTAATTTTGTTGAAGTTTTTAAGCGATTTAAAAACCCTAAACATAAAACCCTTGATGCCGACTTTAAAGTCATCTCGAGTTCTAATATGCATCCATAAGCCCACTTTCTGGCTAGTTGGCCTAGTCTTATTAAGATCTACAGGACTTTCGTATGCAAACCGGCTTAGGATTTCGGGTTGTATTATCGTTTTGTCGTATCTCCGATACAACATTCTAAATAAAACCGCCGACGATGCGAATCATGCGGAGAACATTGCACAACCGAGCATATAATAAGCAACTGTCCGGCTTTCGAAGATCTCAGGAGGATGTGGAGCAGACCTGGTTGGATGGTTAGAACACTTGACTATCACGCCGAGGATCTGGGATCGAATCCCACTCCCGACAAACTCGCAAAATGTGAGTTCTTCCTTCGGATGGGAAGTAAAGCGTGGGTCCCGAGATGAACTAGCCCAGGGCTAAAAATCTCGTTAATACAGATAAAAAAAAATCTAAGGAGGATCCACGGCATCACCAACGTGGTCAGGGCGCTTCAAAATGATCCATCATTCGAAAGACAATTGATCAATTTTCTAAAAGACGCAAGAATGTATGACAGTATTTAAACTGTCTTGGGCAGTTTCGGGTCGACTGTTCCAGTGCCGTAATCCCTATCTTCAAATCCCCCAGCAGATACACTATTCCTTTTTACCTCATCGGGGTATCCTGGCCTGCGAAGGGTAGCTTTGAGTCACCTAAAGGTGGTCAGGCAATGCTTTTTTCGAAAACACATCCCCACGCGAAACACTCAAAACTCCTGGGCAGCCCGATCCCAAACTACCCTAACCTTCTTTTTGCCTCGTCGGAGCATCCTGGCCTTCAATGGGTGATTTGATGCCACCCGTTGTTGGTCCGGCTCTGCCTCGTTCGAAAAAATCACTCCCACTTGCAATCTACCGATCAATAATGCTATAAAATTGGAATACGAGATGGAAAACGCTCTGGAAACCCCCGCTAGTAATTAACTGACAGTTTATCTTTGTAAAGACGGCTCGTACCAGAAACTAGATGTAAGTAGAATTAAGTTAACTTATATTCATCGATTCCGTTATAAACCTTGTAGTCTGCTGACGCCCTTAAGGCATCTCCAGATTTTTCCTATTCATTTGGAGATGAACCAGCCTCGGGCTGAAAATCTCCCTAATAAAGCTAATAATAATAATAATTTTAAATAAAACCGTCTTCTGACTTGTCAAACATTTGTTTTGTTTATTTCTCACTAATGTTTGATCTTCAGAATAAATTATGCTTGGTTTTTTATACAGTCATCAATTGGAAAGACGTCGATCTGGAATTCAGATTGCTTAACCCTCGAGCGATCGCGCTGTTGTATTTTGTACAACACGTTGAAAAAATCTCGCTTTTTGTATTCAACATTAGCGTGGTGCTGACGCAGGTAGTCAACCGCGCGAGTTACGGAAGTTCAATCAGTTTACGCTGTTAAGTGAATCCCCCTTATTTATTTTTTTTGAAAATAAGCATGACGGAAACGTGTTGAATCGTTAAGTTTGATCTCAAGCTGTACGTAAAATCATAATATTTAATAATGATTTTTCTGTATTAACATAAATTATCCCGGCTAGGCGACATATTTTTCTGATAAAACTCTGTGTTCCTGATGATTCCTCCAATAGGACTAACCCTCCTGAGGTGGTCATATCTGAGCTCATGACAGAACTAGCGGTTTTATCACATTATTTTTGGTCTATGTTACGGTCACGAAATCTTTTGTTGGTTTTATGCATTGCCTCACAGTTTTGTGTGTTTGTTTACAAAAAAAATCTCTCCGACAACAACCGCAAATGAAAATTTTATTGAAATGGTACAGTCGAGACTCTTATAAGATCACTGGTCGGGGGGCGCAATAGGAATCCGCTTAATAGGAGACTAAGAGCTTATGGGATTTCGGCATTTTGGGGGTGTGGCCTATTATCTCGAGTGTGTTAAGAGTTAACGCAATACTTTCTTCGGCAAAGTTTTAGGGCTTGAGAAGATCTTCCATTTAGAACTTTGGTTCATATGATTAGTTGGCAATTTGGCCGCTAGAGGGACCATCAACAATCTGATGCTAAATTGCACTACGGGAACCATATCAGGTTGTCAAGCAAACGTTACGATATGCGACAGCTCAAGACCCTGATAATTTGGAAGGATAGTGTCTTCGGGAAAGTTGTTGGGTACGCCAATAACTTACTGACAATGAGTTGCGAAGTTCGAAATTCCTCCACTGGGCGGCGCTAGTGAGCAAGTAAAATTTCAAAACCTCATATCTCAGAATCCCGATAACTTAGGAAGATGGTGTCTTCGGCAAAGTTGATCAGTATGACATGAACTTACATAAAAATAAACACTTGTTTCGCAATTCTGCCACTAGGCGGCGCTAATAAACTTGCAAATTTTAGAAATCTCATAGCTCAGAATCCTGATAACTTTGAAAGTTGGTGTCTTCGGCAAAGTTGATCAGTATGACATAAACTTACATAAAAATAAACACTTGTTTCAAAATTCTGCCACTAGGAGGCGCTAGTGAACTTGTAAATTTTAGAAATCTCATAGCTCAGAATTCTGATAACTTAGGAAGTTGGTGTTTTCGGCAAAGTTGATCAGTATGACATAAACTTACATAAAAATAAACATTTGTTTCGCAATTCTGCCACTAGGCGGCGTTTACCGGGTTTTTTCGTCTTTTTTCGACTTTTTTGGCGGTTTTTCGGCTTTGCATGTTCACTAGCGCCGCCTAGTGGCAGAATTGCGAAACATGTGTTTATTTTTATGTAAGTTTATGTCACTCTGATCAACTTTCCCAAAGACACCAACTTTCTAAGTTATCAGGATTCTGAGCTTTGAGATTTCTAAAATTTGTATGTTCACTAGCATCGCCTAGTGGCAGAATTGCGAACAATTGTTTATTTTTATGTAAGTTTATGTCATTCTGATCAACTTTGCCAAAGACACCATCTTTCTAAGTTATCGGGGGGAGCGACACTAGTTTTGCTGAGCCGAAAACCCCCATAAAAGGCGGAAAAATACGAAAAAAAGCAGTAAACGCCGCCTAGTGGCAGAATTTTGAACCAAGTGTTTATTTATATGTAAGTTCTTGTCATTCTGATTAACTTTTCCGAAGACACCAACTTTCTAAGTTATCGGGGGGAGCGACACTAGTTTTGCCAAGCCGAAAAACCGCCAAAAAAATCGAAAAAAGACGAAAAAACCCGGTAAACGCCGCCTAGTGGCAGAATTGCAAAACAAGTGTTTATTTTTATGTAAGTTTATGTTATACTGATCAACTTTGCCGAAGACACCAACTTTCTAAGTTATCAGGATTCTGAGCTATGAGATTTCTAAAATTTGCATGTTCACTAGCGCCGCCTAGTGGCAGAATTGCGAAACAAGTGTTAATTTTAATGTAAGTTTATGTCATACTGATCAACTTTGCCGAAGACACCATCTTCCTAAGTTATCGGGATTCTGAGATATGAGGTTTTGGAATTTTAGTTGCTCACTAGCGCCGCCCAGTGGAGGAATTTCGAACTTCGCAACTCATCGTCAGTAAGTTATTAGCGTACCCAACAACTTTCCCGAAGACACTAACCTTCCAAATTATCAGGTTCTTGAGCTGTCGCATATCGTAACGTTTGCTTGACAACCTGATATGGTTCCCGTAGTGCAATTTAGCATCAGATTGTTGATGGTCCCTCTAGCGGCCAAATTGCCAACTAATCATATAAACCAAAGTTCTAAATGGTAGATCTTATCAAGCCCTAAAACTTTGCCGAAGAAATTATTGCGTTAACTCTTAACACACCCGAGATAATAGGCCACACCCCCAAAATGCCGAAATCCCATAAGCTCTTAGTCTCCTATAACGCTCACCCCTGTCTAGTAGGAGTTCGTTTAATAGGAGTCCGTTTAATAGGAATTCGTTTAGTAAGAGACTCGACTGTATATAATAAGTGATAAAACCAATCCATGACTACTTGCTTGTCTTTAACTGAAGATGTTTATAGCAGAAGTTATATGATAGTTTTATGGAATGCCAAAGGTGCAAAGTAAAAAACTACCACATAAAACTAATATAGAACAACTAGCTTTTTCACATGCTCGTATAAAACCAGGATAAAACATGAATAAACTTTCAAGGCATGCTGATTGTTACTTGGGATCTTTGTTCACTAGACTTCAACACGAGAATATAAAAAGTCAGCTGTTTTTCAAATTCATGCAATATAGATACCTACATTTGATTCGTAATATCAAATTGTGCACCGCTATCTTGAATTTTGAGCTAATATCTTGGATTTTTTTTATCATAGCTTTTGAACTTATATAGATAGTTATCTTTATATTTAGTTATTTATACTTAGCATTTTGTTGTTTTTTTTTTCTCAGCTCGTTTCAATTTCATATTAAGTTTTTGTTTTAGTGTTGCCAGAAAAGAGCTGAGATAGTTGCGTCCACTACCAGGGGACTCACTCTACGAGTAGTCCTTTGGTGTGGGGGAAAACTTTTCAAAAATGTTTTTAAACATTGAACAATATCTCCGCGCGTTTTCAATACTTTTATTGCTGCAAAACGCGCTTTGAATATTCATCTTGAAGAAGAGTAGGGAGAGTTATCTTCAAATGTAAGAAAATTATTCGGTAATTGAAGTCTGTCGTGCAAAGACAATGATAAAATCGGATCATTACTGTGTACCCATATTAGATAGTATTAGAGCCTAAAATACCTCAAAACAGCCACCGTTTTGGATATTTTGGCCGCCATCTTGGATACTCTGGTCACCACTCTTTACGTTTCCCCAACTCCAAAGTATCCCACACTGCATGATGTTAGAGTCCAAAACTCCTTAAAACTGTTATCATCTTGAATTTTGGGCTTCATTCATAGATGCTTTGGTCCTCATGCCAAATATACCCACCCATATTACATGGTTTCAGAATCTAAAATTCCTCAAAATTTGAATTTTTGAAGCCATTTTTGAACTCTGGACATCTTTCTATTAAAATACCCAAATTGCATTGTTTTAGATTGTAAAACTTCTTATTGAAACCGCCATCTTGAATTTTGGGTCATCATCTAGGATATTTTGGTTGACATTTTTGGACTCTGGACATCTTATTTATACCAAATATATCAATATTGCATGATTTTAGAGCCCTAAACTCCTTAAAACCCCAGAAAACAGAAGTAGCTAAATAACAGTTTCTTAAGCTAAAGTTTGCTTTAGAGTTGTTTTTTCATCTCTTATACAGCAAAAATGTTTGTTGGGATAGCCGCCTCTTCCATTTGTGGGCCGCCATGTTCGATTTTAGGTCACCATCTTGAATTTTTGGTCGACAAGTTGACATCGTGGTTTGTGTTTTACATTGATGATTTTCGAATAATACTCGGCAACCATGCTTAAGGTTACAAAATCTTGAATTTTTGGTCGACAAGTTGACATCGTGGTTTGTGTTTTACATTGATGATTTTCGAATAATACTCGGCAACCATGCTTAAGGTTACAAAATTCTGCGCAGTTTGATGTGTCGCATGATGGAGCTTGGTTCAGCTTTACATACGACCAGTACTACCTGTGCTGGTCCGGATCACTAAAGCGGTCATAGCTCCGGAACGGCTGGACCGATCCGCTCCATTTTCAATAGCAAATAATGCGGTAAGATTCCGGTTCGACTCGGTAATCTGTAAAATCGGTCGATGGGAAATGCCTTAAAAGTGAGTGAACTTTTTTTTTTGCGCACAGACATACATACATACATACACATACAGACATCATCTCTATTCGTCAAACTTAGTTGATTGGTAAATGTGACTCGACACTCCGAGCCTTCTATCGAAAGTTCGTTTTTTGAGTGAACAAATAGCCTTTCTGTACACTTTGGTGTTCGAGAAAGACAAAAATATAGTAAATCACTATGTATCCCTGTCTAAGTTTTAATTTTATAATAAGAGGGCCCTACAGGAATCTATCATATTCATTATTCAAAACAAAGCGGAAAACAGTGAAAACTTCTGCAAAACTATCCGGCTAGACGCGGTCATTGCCGTCGTGAGCTACCAAACATCCATAGCTTCCAACAAAACGCTCTAAATGACGGCGCTGCTCGCTGGGGCTGTATTAATAATTGTATCAATTTTTCTTCCCTTTCTCCACTGACTGCTACTACTGTTGCTGCTGCTGCTGCTGCTGCTAGGTGGTACTCTGTCAACAATGGCAACGTCAAAAGGGGATTTCATCTGTAAATGACAAGGTTTATGTTCTTGTTGTAGCTTGTAGCCCTTTTCTCGTCGGGTAAACGCTCTTCGCGTCCAATTCTCGGAGTTAGCTTTTTTCCTGTATCAGAGTCTGTGCACTCGTGGATTCGTGCACATAAAAATTGAGCCATTTTTGTACGGGGACAATGTAGAATTTCATCGACTGGTAGTTTTACCAAAATATTTTGTTATGTGTACAAAAAAAGTTGTAAAGTTTAAATGAGCCACTCGATCATCAATTGTTGGTCTATTTGCAAAGGTTCTCATTGAAGTCATCCTTAATATTGACTAATTTATCATTCGTTTTAGTGAATATATTAACCAACCAATCAATATTTTAAGATCTCATCAATTTCCCAAAATATATAAAACCCTCAAACTATTTTAATTGAATTTAAAATTGTACGCCGGGACTCAAATGAACTGTTAATCAATCTCGTAATTAATGAACAATCAAAAATTCAAAGCTTTGAGAAGGTTCTTAAAAGATTGAGTCTGATAAGATTGAGTCCACGATAATATGCAACACAATTCGATTCGCCGCTACTTTTTCTCCAACCTCGGGAACTTCCTACACTCGCCAAATAACTCACAACCTGATCAACCCACGTAGTCCGCTGTGCTCCTGTTGCGGTGGACGGGACAGAAAGGATTTTCGGACGCCTTTTAGCACACCCGGTATTTCTGGGATAATGCTTTAAGCTGCGGAAGTGTATTTCAATAAGCTTTGAACATATTTTACGCATTATTTCAATAATTACTTACGTTTATAGTTCCTTTTAATCTGTTTCCCTAACTGTCTGTCTGTCCGCAATAGTTTTTTAGATATTGGTTTAAGCTGTTAAGGTAATAAGTAGTTTAAGTTATTTTTATTACAATTATAAACTAGGTGTAGTTCTTAAGTACTTACTCTGAATCGAATTCAATAAATGCGAGAAAAAACGTATTTTACAATAAAGATAATTTCTGCCAAATCACGGTGCAATTCAATTCGTTTCTGATCGTCGTTTTGTTTTGATCACCTACCGTTGTCAGCTACATAGGCCGTAGCGAATATGGAAGGTAATCCACTTGATTGATCGGAGTAGTTGTAGTGTGCACGGTGGGCTTACTCGCGCACATTCCCCGACCCGTATTGCTGCTGGCCTTCTTCAGCTATACCACCCACAGCCACGTCCAGCACAGCTACTTTGGTAACCGGCCGCTGCAACACTCCATTCGTAGTTTGCACGTCCACCTTCCTAATTCTGCCATCGTTACCGGGATACTCCTTGACTACCTTTCCACGAGTCCAGCTGTTCCGAACACCTTCTTCGACAACCACCACCAAATCTCCAATTTCTACCGGCTTGGTATCGTCGAACCACTTGGAGCGGCGACATATCGTGGGCAAGTAACCCTTGATCCATTTAATCCAGAACTGATCCAGCATGATCCGTATTTGGTTCCAATTAGTCCTTAGTGTTCGTCCGCCATCCGCTACCGGTTCCTGTGGTGGTTGAACTACACCGTTGGAGCTCAACAGTAGGAAGTGGTTCGGCGTAAGAGCTTCATCGTCTTCAGATCCCAACGGCACGAATGTCAAGGGCCGAGAGTTGATAATACCTTCCACTTCGGTTAATAGGGTCTGGAACGTCTCCTCATCCGGTGTTCTGCTGGTTGATAACGTCCGCAACAAAGTTTTCACCGTCCGTACCATACGCTCCCACACTCCACCCATATGGGGCGCAGCTGGAGGGTTGAAACGCCACTGGGTGTCTCGGTTTGTAAATGTTCCGGCTAATGTGTGGTTCAACGCTGCTATTTCTTCCCGTAACTCCCTGCTAGCTCCAACGAAATTCGTGCCTTGGTCACTATAGATCTCCTGCGGTGCTCCTCTCCTCGCGACAAACCGCCTAATCGCCAACTTGCACGACTCGCTAGACATGCTGCAGGCAACCTCCAGATGGACGGCCCGTATAGTTAGGCAGGTAATCAATACCACCCATCTCTTCACGTTACTGCGACCGATGCGAATCAGAAAAGGCCCACAGTAGTCGATGCCAATATATGTGAATGGCCGCACGTACGGGGTCACTCTCGCAGCTGTAAGAGGTGCCATTCGCGGGGTCCGAGGTGCAGCACGATACACGGTACACCATGAGCAACGCTTGGCTATCTGCCGGACAAGGGTTCTTAAACTGGGAATGTGGAAGATCTGTCGAAGCTCGTTGATCACAGTTTCTCCGTAACCGTGTGCGTACCGCCGATGAAAATGTTCGACGAGCAGCCGAGTAACGTGGTGCTGCTTTGGGAGCACCACAGGATACTTGGATTCGTATGAAATCAATTTTGCTGCCTCAATCCGTCCTTCGATACGCAGAACACCGTTATCGTCGAGAAAAACTGTCAGCTTGCGTAACGGGCTACTTTTCATCAACCTTCTGACTTCTCCTGGCAGTCGTTCCTTGTTTTTGAGTATCGTCAACACTTCTTCGGGATATTCTTCGTTCTGCACCAGCCGCCACAGCACGAGTTCAGCCTTCAACAGTTCCTTTCTTGACAGTCCAGTATCGGAAGATTCGGTTGCATGCTTTCGACGACAACGATCGATGAAGCGCAGTACGTATCCTACCGTTCGTAGCAGTCGTTGATATTTGGAGAAGCGTTGATAGTCAAATACTGGTTCCAAAGATGCACGATGGTGAGCGTGGATTGGTCGAATTTCTTCTTGGGTGTTTGGTGGCGAATATTCCTGTTCTGGCCACCCTGATTCATCCTCATAAAGGAATTCCGGACCTGTAAACCATCGGCTGTCGGAGTGGAAGCTAGGTCCTTTACCCCACTTCGTTGCTTCATCTGCTACGTTACTCCGTGTTGGGACCCATCGCCATTCTTCCAGACTCGTCTCGCTAAGAATTTCGCTGACTCTGAAAGCTACGAATTGGCGGTATTTCCGCTGGTCCGAACGAAGCCAGGACTGCACTGTCTTTGAGTCACCCCATATCACACGACGATTTATTGGGAGTGAGTGGTTGTCCTGTACCGCCTTCATTAATCGGACACCGATAACTGCGGCCTGCAATTCCAGGCGAGGCACCGACATTGGATTTAGAGGAGCTACCTTTGTTTTGGCAGACACGAGAGCGCATCGTATCTGTCCTCGATCGACAATCCGGAAATAAGCGGTGCACGCGTACGCTTCCTCACTTGCGTCGACGAAAACGTGCAGTTCTAAGCACTCCAAACTGCGGGGATCGTATCCAGGGAAATAGCAGCGTGGAATCTTCACCTGGTTAAGGTTTTGCAGCACATCCACCCAACGCCGCCACTTGCTGACCAATTCTTCTGGAATTTGCTCGTCCCAGTTCACCTTTGCTCTCCAAATGTCCTGGATTAAACATTTTCCGTGCACCACAAACGCTGCAACAAGCCCGAGAGGATCGAAGATGCTCATTACCACTCTTAGCACTTGACGCTTTGTCGGAATGAATTCCTCCGCCAACAGTTGAAAAACTTCATCACGTAGTTTGAGAGTGAACGTGAATTCGTCTGGTTCTGGTAACCACGTCATTCCTAGTACTCGTTCGGAGCCGGTGGACTTTTCTGCAATGAAGCTCTTTGATACTTGTGATGCTTCTTCCCCGACCCGTCGAAGAACTTGTTTAGAACTTGACAACCAATTTCGGATCTCGAAACCAGCACTTGCGTGAACCTCCTTCACCTCGAGCGCTATACGAGCCGCTTCCTCAACGGAATCCGAACTGTTGGCGTAGTCATCTACGTAGGTGTTCTCCACAATAGCTGCAACCGCGTCCGGGTATACCTGCTTCCACTCTTCGGCGTTTCTATTCTTCACGTACTGGGCAGAGCATGGCGAACATGTTGACCCAAACGTTGCAACATCCATCACATATTCCTGCATGGGTTCCCTGGAACTGTCCCGCCACAAGAAACGCTGAGCTTGTCGGTCCTCCGGTCGAATCAATATCTGGTGGAACATTTCCTTTATGTCACCCGTAATGGCAACCTCTCGCTGACGGAAACGGAATAGCACGGATGGCAGCGAAGTGAGTAGATCCGGCCCCTTCAGTAGCATGGAGTTCAATGATACGCCACTGGTTTTCGCCGCAGCGTCCCACACAACCCGGACTTTTCCGGGCTTGTTCGGGTTCTGAACCACTCCTAACGGTAAGTACCAGACTCTTCTGGGGTCACTGCGGCTGGCCTCTTCATCCGTAAGCTTATGGGCGTAGCCCTTCGACTGATAATCGAGGATCTGCTGTCGGACATTTGCGTACAGCTCCGGTTTCTTGCACAAACTCCGCTCCAAGCAAGTCAGTCGCTTTTCAGCCATTAACCGGCTTTCAGGAAACTCAATGCAGTCGAACTTCCAGAGTAGTCCTGTTTGGAACCGCCCAGATGATGTCCGGATAGTTGTTTGCTCGAGAATCTCACGTGATCGCCGATCTTCTTCAGCTTCGATTTGTGGAACTAGCGCCACACCAACGTTTTCGATGGAGAAGAAGTTTTTCACTGCGTCATGTAGCTGTTCGTCGGATGAGCGAGCGCAAATGTGCAGAATACGATGTTCTGGTGTGCTCGAAAGTCCTTCTGCTTTGCCGTAGATGGTCCAACCTAGCCTTGTTTTTGCTGCAACTGGTTCGAAGTACTTCCCTTCTCGCTTCTTCAAAGTCAGCAGCAATTTAGCGTTGTCCACACCGATCAGAATACGGGGTGTAGCGGTAGGATAACTGTCTACGGGAAGACCTTTGAGGTAATCGTATCTGCGTGCCATCTCTTCGTACTGCAAAGACTGCGGGGGAAGATCCAAACTTTCAACTGTCCGCACGTATTCCAGTGTGTGCTGTTGACTGTTCCCGGCCGCCGAGATTCCCAACTGTACGTTCTGCGAATCCTTTTCGATTCGTTTGATACTGCCGGTCCACTGCAAACACAGGGGTTCGGCCTCACCTTCAACGCCAAGTTCATCAGCCAACTCCTTTTCCATTAGTGTGTAGGAAGATCCATCGTCGAGGAATGCCAGCGTGGTGACTGACTTCTTTTTCCCGTAAAGGGTAACGGGAAGAATCCGGAACAGTACCGGACACGGAAGTTGACGATGAACGTTCACTGTTGCTGATGTTGTGGGTGTGACCTGGCTTCTCGCTGACGACACTGCTTCGATAGTCGGCGCCTGAGGGTTTCCCGGGTGCAGTAGCTTGTGATGGCGTGCTTCACAGTTGCTTACACCACACACCGTAGCCTTGCACGGCCACTTGCCGTGAGGAATCAGGCAGCGGCGGCAGAGGCTTAGCTGCTGGGCCGTCTTCCAACGATTCTCCAGGGACAAGCTCTTGAAACTATTGCACTCGCGCACTTTGTGTCCGTCCTTCTTGCACAGTAGACACGGCTTCGGTTGGCGCACTTCACTAGCACCAGCATCTTCCGTCTTGACGTCCCGCTGGACTTTCCGTTCCGGCTCCGACGTATGCGCGTTCACAAAACCCTTCTCTTT
Source organism: Aedes albopictus (assembly GCF_035046485.1). Classification (NCBI taxonomy): domain Eukaryota; kingdom Metazoa; phylum Arthropoda; class Insecta; order Diptera; family Culicidae; genus Aedes; species Aedes albopictus. Next base: position 251,919,540 of record NC_085137.1, on the reverse strand, counting down.
ACCCTTGAGTTTCTCCTGCTTTCGCACCGGCTCTGCGTAGAGTGTGACGTTGCTGGCAGCAGATAGAATTGTTGTCATGTACGCGCTAAACGTCCGCAAATCTGCTACCGGAATCTGTCGTTGGTACAAGGCCCAGTCCAGCTTGATATTGGCCGGCAACTTGTCCACCAATTCCTGGAGAAGCGAAGGGTTTGAAAGATGGGCATCCATGCCCATGGACTGTAGCTGACTACACAGGTTCTGAACGACTAGTCCGAAGCTGATGAGGCTCTCCAACTTGTCCGCTTTCGGCGCCGGCGTTGAATACACTTTGTTCATCAGGCACTTCACAATCAATTCCGGGCGACCGTAGAGTGTTTCCAAGGTTGACATGACTTGTGGCACTGATGACGGATGGTAGAGATGTCCCCGAACTGCCTCCTTCGCATTCCCTTTGAGACACCGTTGAAGACGCATGAGGTTCTCGTCATCGCTATATCCACACATACGCGTTGAGTTGTTGTAACTACTCACGAATAGCGGCCAGTCTATGGGATCGCCGGTGAACTCCGGTAGCTCCTTGGGCACCACGTGTCTTGCGGCGATTTGCTGTGAACTCGGTCCATACGCTGGGACTGGAAGATCACGAGCGGTTCTGCTTGACGGTAGTGGTGTGACGATCGGATTTGGAACACTCGATACACTCGCGACGAACGGGAAGGAAGGAGCACTAACCGAAAATGTCGGATACTGATTGAGAAGATTCGGTTGGTTTGGTGCGTATTGCCCCAACGAATGTCCGGTGGGAGCACCAGACGGAAAAGCCGAATGCCGAATAGGAGGCACTGAACTTGGTTCGTGCTGCCGCGATGATTGACTGGCGGAAACTACCGGATAGAAACAGCCACCGGCATAGTTTGGAATCCCTAGCTCTACGGCGTTTGACGAAACCATCGAGCCTCGATGAGGCAACGAATTTGAGTTCACTACAGTGTTCAGTATGTTTCCCTGTGCTACAAACCCCTGAGGAATACTAACATTTGGAGCCTGAGTCCTAACTGGGTAACTAAAGGGATAGTCTGCCTGTCTACCTAGTTCTCGGTCCGTTCGTAATAGAGCTTGCACGTTTGACATATCTGCACTTGTCGTAATACTTATGCTACTAGTCACTGCATCCAACTCGCTACTGCTGATCGCTGTGGGAAACGAATGGCGCTGACTAGATGTTTGATGAATGCTGGCCAACTGCTGCTTCAAATCTCGAATCTCTTGCTCTAAGTCCGCCCTAGACTTGTCGCCGGAGTGAGATGGAGATATGTCCATATCGAACACCATCGGCCCATCATGCTGTGTCGTCGTGGGGGGAGAGATAACTGCTGAGTGATTCGTTGTATGAGGAATTTGTCTCACTTGCTGCGGAGTACTGGATGTTGTTGGTTGCGACGAAGGGAGATTCTGAACAGAATTCGCTGGATGTTGGCCGGATCGAGGAACCAGTACGCCCCACGAAGAGATTTCGTTACGATCGAATGCTCTACTCGCCAATCCGGATTGGCTGGGAATGCCAACCTGGGCAGAAACTTTCGGCAACGCACCGCCAGTTGAGCTTGCTGCGGTTGTTCTGGGGTCAACTTCGGGAATTAGCGTGGCGCTGACGGGGATATGACTTGTCCCGGGTCCGGCCGCCATGGCCAAATCTTGATTGTTCACCCACTTCTCGACATCAGCGAGCACACTCCGAGTACTGGAACGGCTTTTCCGACTCCCACCATCTTGGGATCTCTCCTCTTCCTGCAATACTTCGTATTTTTTGCTTAAGTATCGCTTTGCAATCTCCAGCCTTCCCTGCATGATTCGTTGTCTTCGCTCCCGTTCCTCTTCTATCATCTTCTTCTGTAGAGCAGCTTCCTCTTCCACTTGTTCCGCCAATAGCTTCTCCTGGAGTTCCTTCTCTTCCTCTAACCGAAGAAGTTCCAGACGTCGTCTAGCCGAATTGGTACTGGACGCGGTTGACCTTGTGGATTCCAGTCCATGTCTTAGCGCGCAAGTGACACAGGCAAAACTGCGATCCCTGACACTCTCGTCAACCCTGGCACATGAGAAGTGGAACCACCTCTCACACAGGTCGCATTGGACCATCCACTTATCTGCCACATCGGGGCGGTCACAGGAGGGACAACGGGCGGCTACTGAACATTCTTCGTCCGTAAGCTGCCGGACCACACCGCGACGTTTGCTTGTCGTCCTGTTCGAACCCGACATCTCAGAGATCGGTAGGTTTGAGGTTATAAACCTTAAAGATTGTTGCGGTGGACGGGACAGAAAGGATTTTCGGACGCCTTTTAGCACACCCGGTATTTCTGGGATAATGCTTTAAGCTGCGGAAGTGTATTTCAATAAGCTTTGAACATATTTTACGCATTATTTCAATAATTACTTACGTTTATAGTTCCTTTTAATCTGTTTCCCTAACTGTCTGTCTGTCCGCAATAGTTTTTTAGATATAGGTTTAAGCTGTTAAGGTAATAAGTAGTTTAAGTTATTTTTATTACAATTATAAACTAGGTGTAGTTCTTAAGTACTTACTCTGAATCGAATTCAATAAATGCGAGAAAAAACGTATTTTACAATAAAGATAATTTCTGCCAAATCACGGTGCAATTCAATTCGTTTCTGATCGTCGTTTTGTTTTGATCACCTACCGTTGTCAGCTACATAGGCCGTAGCGAATATGGAAGGTAATCCACTTGATTGATCGGAGTAGTTGTAGTGTGCACGGTGGGCTTACTCGCGCACAGCTCCCCTTCGTCTTGTATCATCTAGATTTCTTTGGAACACATTTTTTGCAGAGTTCGGCATTCTTGCAACATGCCCTGCCCACCGTATCCTTCCGGCTTTAGCAACCTTCGTGCTCGTGCCTAATTCTGCGCCGCAATTGATCATTCTCCTGCACCTTATGCCATAATTCAAAAGCTACAACGAATGAAACATACTGTGAATAGATCTTAGCGTGCTTAGGAGGGTGGCCGACACAGCCGGGTATGGGACAAGGAGCTTTGTTCATTTTTTCCCACCATGTTTATCCGCCCGTCGCTTGCACTCTAATGAACATTGGAGGCCAGAGCGAGCATCAATAGGATGGCAGAGGCTACGCGAAAGCGCACTGACGAACAAGGCTCAAAGAGACAGATAGGATATCCATTTCATCGCAAATCCTTGGCGCACTGATTTCCACCGCCCGCCCCCCAAAGAGGTGGGGCGTGGTGTGTAAAGCTCGCTTGAAATGAAACCAGTCAGCGGCAGAGGCAGCAGCAGCACCAGCATCCAAGCCAACGACGGAACAGGTAAATGACTGATAGAATGTTGGCCGGCTCGGCTGGAAGGACCAAGTGCTGAACAATGGCATCTCGTCAAGCGAAAGTGGATCATGGCATCATTTTTTTTTCTATCTAAAGGCTTCCATTCTGTCCGTAGAGGCAGGACACAACATTCATTTATCTGCGCCTAAAGAGGTTTAACGTAACAGCCTCCCAACTAGGTATTACAATGATACCGTGATGATGACCGCCGTCAGTTGTTGGATTCCTGAATGTGTACCCTGGCATTAACGAGTTAGGGGCAGAACTTGCAATATGTTTTGCAGATGGTACTGGTTTGGTAAATAAGTTTTGATATACTTTTTCCGATGTTTCTATTCGATTGTCGCAAATCACGAATGAATATTTTCAAATCGGAGAAATGTATTAAAGCTATATTATGGAAAGGACTTTACTGAAAATCATGTTCAAACGCTTCCCCAATGTCTTGTCTACGGGTTTATCATGTCAGCCAAAGAAGATCCTAAATACATGTGCCAAACCATCCTTAAACAAAGAGCCCATTACGCCCCAGTCAGCGAAGTTAAATTCAACAAACCATGCAAGAACACACAGCATGCGACGAAACCGAGGTAAAAACTAATATAATTTCCTCGGAAAATGATGACTTTTCCCCCTTCATCATGCAACCAGCAAACACCGGGAGAGGCGAAATTGTGCGGGGCGAAGGAATAACCCCCCGATGGAATTCGGAACTCGCTGTCGACTTTGCCCGATGGCATTCTGTTATTATTCCGCAGAATACAATTCCGAAACTATTTCCTTGTTCAATTTTCTTTGGCAATTTTCCACCCTGCAACTGTCGTCGTCGTCGTCGTCGCTACTGGCCACCGCCACCGTCATCGTTTGAGGAGGGCATCTTTTCTAACATGCTTTCGATATTTGTTGAAGGAAGGGGAAGGGGTATTTGCATTCATGGTACAAACGACGTTCGCTTTACTAAGTTTGCATTTCTTTACTGATGTCTCGGTTTTAACCTGTCGTCTGAAATATTTTCTCCCTTCCCATCACCACCACCATTTAAGTCGGTAAACATATCAAGCATTTCGAGCATACTACTGGACGGGAGGTATTGAACGACTAAGAGGATGGAAATTTGTAAGAAAATCAGATTCACTTCAAGAGTATTTCAGAATATGACACACGTCGCGACCAACATTGATTCGAAAATGGAAGATTATCTTGAAATCCATTAACCCATGTATTGATCAAGTATTGAAATGTGGAATAGGGTTACCATTACCATTTTAATCCTAAAAGGGATACCTTCATGGCCTCAGTTTCGTCATCTCGCTGAGTGTGTTCCATCAAAGACGAGCTCTGAAAGGCGCTTGGGGTCCAATGGACCCCAGGTATCCCTTTTAGGGTTAAGCAATGTACTCCCATTTTAATCCCACTGTTGTTTAAGTTTCATATTTGTTTCTTTTATAAAGACAGAGCACCTTCTCTTCTTCTTCTTCTTCTTCTTCTTCTTCTTCTTCTTCTTCTTCTTCTTCTTCTTCTTCTTCTTCTTCTTCTTCTTCTACTACTTCTGCTTCTTCTTCTTCTTCTTTTTCTTCTTCTTCTTCTTCTTATTCTTTTTTTCTTCTTCTTTATGGCTCGACGTTCTCTATGGCACTTTTCCTGCCTCTCTGTTTAACTTAGTGTTCTTTGAGCTCTTCCACAGTTATTAATTGAAGGTCTTTCTTTGCCCGTCATTGCATGAATTTGTTTATTGTGAGGCAAGTACAATGATACACTATGCCCCGGACGTCGAGAATTTTTTTCCGACTGGAAAGGGAATCGAATCCGCCGTCTCCAGATTGGCGATCCATAGCCTGAACCACAAGGCTAACTGGAGGAAGAGCACCTATGATAGCCAAATTTATTTCAATGAAACCCGTAGCTAAACGTCGAAGGAACGAATGCTATGACGAGAAGTGCACAGTGATTTTGGAGGAGAGGAGCACAGCACGGGCGGTAATGCTGCAGCATGGAGCTCGACAGACCGTGATCTTCCAGATTTCTCTTTTCAGGAATTTCTCTTGGAATACCAGAAGAATTTACTACTATGATTTTTTAATGAATACTTGCTGTTTTTTTTTAAACAGTTTCAGCTGGGGTTTCTTCAGTAACACTTAAGTTTACAAAATAAAACGAAAGTCGTGAACTTCTATCAACGACCGAAATTTCTGATGCACAATTACGTGCTGATTTCAAGACCGTGCTTCAAAAAAATTGGAGAAGAACAGTTATATAAAAATATGGAATATATTAAAACTAAAATATCTTGCGTAACAATCAACCAATTTTAAATCTTTTTGCATGAATTGAAAGCTGACTATAGTATGTTTCGATTATCTGAACACCCTTTTTCCGTCAGATTGGACGATTTCAATTTCAGGACAAACGTCTTGAAATCCCGCTTCAACAGTGCATCAGAACTTCAAACGCAGAAATCTCAAGAAGCAAGTTTCAAACAACAGTGCATTTTATTACTTTGTTCTTGCTCACTTGTAATATGCTTAAAATATGAAGGTCAGATGCGCTGGTTTTGTTTTCAATAAGAAAAAGTCAATTTAAAATTCTTTCTCAACGTGCATATGAAATATAAGATGTTACCGCGTAGAAACGGCTATCTCAGTCTTAATTTATGACGATTTATTTTATTCTACCCGACGTTTCGGCCATGGGTTTTGGCTTTTTTTAAGGTTAAAATTGTCTATCGTCCTTGTCCTTGTTACAATTTGCATTTGCTTTTGTTACAGAAAATTTTCAGCTCAATCGGAGCATTTGTTACGGAGAATGAAATGTTAGAAGGGAGCAACTTTGCTTGAAAATAGAACAAACATCGATTTCAAATCGTCAGCCTTGTATGGAAAGTCGAAAAATCTGCTCTACTGTAATGTTTTTCATTCGCGTTTTTGAACTCAGGGCAAGATTCTACATATAAATGATCACCAGCTTACCGAGTTCAAAAATGCTGTAAACTAGTGTGATTGCTCTTTAAAGTCCTCCAAGTATTCCTGGAGGATTCCCAAAAAAAACATCAGGAACTCCAGCAAGGATTCCTGGTGCATTCAACCAGAAATGTCTGAATGACCAGCAGCATTCCGGAACCATTTGTCAAGTGGATTTCCAGAATTCACTCAATAATTCAGAAAAAAATATCTGGAGGAATCCTTGTAGAAATCCACAGCGGAAAACTTCGAGGAAATATCTGAAGAATTCATAGCAGAATTTTTTGTAGGAATCTCAGCTATAACTGCATGGGTAATTCCCTCTATAAATGACTAATAGTCATTGACTATGTTGGTGCAGCAGAGGACGGGAACGAACCAACTCCCACGCTGAGGGAAGTTAAGGATGCAATCCACCAACTTAAATACAACAAAGCGGCTGGTAAGGACGATATCGCCTCAGCATATGCGCAAAATCTCGAGGCCGCGATGCCAGACGAGGGCGAGCTCGACGAGGCCCCTCTAGAGGACTGCTGGAGTACAGTGAAAGCAGCCATCAACGACGCAGCCGAGAGCACCATTGGGTACCTGGAACGGAATCGACGGAACGAATGGTTCGACGAAGAGTGCAGAACGGTTTTGGAGGAGAAGAACGCAACGAGGGCGGTAATGCTGCAGCAAGGGACTCCACAGAACGTGGAACGTTACAAACAGAAGCGGAAACAACAGACCCGCCTCTTTCGGGAGACAAAGCGCCGCATTGAAGAAGTGGAGTGCGAAGAAATGGAACTGCTGTGCCGTTCCCAAGAAACACGGAAGTTCGATCAGAAGCTCAACGCATCCCGCAACGGCTTCGTGCAGCGAGCCGAAATATGCAGGGCTAAAGACGGAGGCCTCTTGACGGACGGACGTGAGGTGATCGAAAGGTGGAAGCAGTACTTCGATCAGCCCCTGAACGGCGTGGAGAACGTAGGCACGAGAGAACACGGCAACGGAGGAAACGACGACGCCAGTGTAGCGGAGGACGGAAATGAACCAGCGTGGGAGTTGGTTTATTTCCGTCCTCCGCTGCACTGGCGTCGTCGTTAAGGATGCCATTCCCCAGCTCAAAACCAACTAAGCAGCTGGTAAGGATGGTATCGCAGCTGAACTCATCAAGATGGGCCCAGAAAAGTTGACCACCTGTCTGCATCGTTTAAAGTCAGGATCTGGGAAACCAAACAGCTACCGGAGGAGTGGAAAGAAGGGGTAATCTGCCCCATTTACAAGAAAGGCGACCATTTGGAATGTGAGAACTTCAAGCGATCACCATTTTGAATGCCGCCTTCAAAGTGCTATCCCAGATCAACTTCCATCGTCTTTCACCTAAAACAAATGAGTTCGTGGGAAGTTACCAAGCCGGTTTCATCGACGGCCGGTCGACAACGGACCAGATCTTCATCGTACGGCAACTCCTCCAGAAATGCCGTGAATACCAGGTCCCAACGCACCACCTGTTCATCGACTTCAAGGCGGCATACGACAGTATCGACCGCACAGAGCTATGGAAAAACATGGACGAGAACAGCTTTCGCGGGAAGACTACCAGACTGATTTAGAGTAACGATGGACGGTGTGCAGAACAGCGTAAGGATGTCGGGTGAGCTATCCAATTCATTCGAATCTCGACGGGGACTACGACAAGGTCACTGACAAGGTGCTGGACTTTACTGCCTACTATTCAACATCGCCCTGGAAGGTGTTATGCGACATGCCGGGCTCAACAGCCGGGGTACGATCTTCACGAAAACCGGTCAATTTGTCTGTTTTGCGGATGACATGGATATTATTGCTAGAACATTTGGAACGGTGGCAGAACTGTACACCCGCCTGAAACGTGAAGCAACAAAGTACGGACTGGTGGTGAATGCGGCTAAGATAAAGTTCATTGTGGTAGGTGGGACTGAGCGAGACAGGGCAAGCCTTGGAAGCAATGTTACGATAGACGGGGATACTTTCGAGGTGGTAGAAGAATTCGTCTACCTCGGTTCCTTGCTAACGGCTGACAATAACGTGAGCCATGAAATACGAAAGCGCTTCATCAGTGGAAGTCGTGCCTGCTACGGGCTCCAGGAGAAACTGCGGTCAAAAAGAATTCGCCCCACTCCGAATGTATCATGTACAAGACGGTGGTCCTCTACGGACACGAGACATGGACGATGCTCGAGAAGGACCACCAAGCACTCGGAGTTTTCGAGCGACGCGTGCTAAGGACGATCTTCGGCGGCGTGCGGCGGAGAAGGATGAACCACGAGCTCGCTGCACCACTCTACGGTGAAACCAACATCCTGAAAATGGCTGAAGCTGGACGGATATGGTGAGCAGGGCATGTTGCAACAACGCCACATTGTTGATTCAGTATAATCAACGCATTGTTGAACTAAATAAATGAATGAGTAACGCGCTTGTGATTAAATGTTCCATTTTTTCTACAAGAGATCAACATTCCAAACTAAAAAATACAACAGATGGCTTTTTTGTATGGTAATAAAACCGCTAACCTGTGCTCAAGTACGTCATAATTTTGTGAAATACAAGCTCAATTTGTATGACAAAAAGTGTGTTGTTATTGATTTTTGACGACCAGCCGTTTAGCATGCAAATGATTTTCTAATTTTTTTCCTACGTTTTGTACAGCTCATTCCTACGATATCTTTCTTTTGATTAAAAAAAAGCCTCCTAGAAGGACATGAAATCACGTATAATATCGATTTTGGGGTAAATTGGCTACGGCCAGTGCGCACGTTGTCCCAAAGGAGCGGCAAATCTCCCCAAGGATGGTCAAATAACAAAATACCGCGCACGTATATTTCCGAGGTCCCCAACCAACCACTCTTGAGTCGGGAAGAAATCATTTTCTTTCCGTCAGCCTTACCACCCACCATCCTTGCGTTCGTCGTTCTCATTATTGTCTACTTTCTTTCCTTTTCTTTCCAGATAACGAACTCTATTCCGGCACGGTGGCTGACTTCAGCGGTCTTGACCCAATTATCTACCGGGAACCACTGCAGACCGAGCAGTACGACAGTTTGAGCCTGAACGGTAATAAAATGTCACTAATTTATGTTTATGTGCCACAGTAAAGTTCCTCCCCTTTCCCGACCTCATTGTTCCCGCGACTCCTATTTTCCAACCCTCCCGGTTCCTTCAGAGCTATAGTGGCGCTTGGCTTTTTATTCGTAAATTTCCGCTATCTTCAGTCGGTCGGTGCGGTAGTGGTGTGCTGAATCATGATTTGCCATAATTATTTGACTGACGTGAGGGAGAACACTAACAACCGCAACGCTCATTCGGATGCCGGCACCACACCAGTTCTACCCGAACGTCGTAGTATCGTGCTCGTGATAGCACCACAAGGTGTCGGCGGCCACTGGGATGATTGATGATTACACTCGAAATAATTGCCAACCAGATCTAATTACCAGTTTTGTGTGGGAATCAAATAAAAGTGGGGGATGTCGTTGATACACGGTACTATGGAAAAATGATATAGCTTACAATCTATAAAGTTAAAAGTTACCTTCAAACATTCTGGAACTACAGTCCTGGTATGACAAAAGATGTATAAGTTCAGAAAATAGGTTTGCATAACCTGCTGCTTTCAGGTTTGGAGTCTGCGGTGTGTTACCAGCGGCGTCATGGTCGCGATTTTTTTCCGCAGTCAAGTTCGCAGATTGTGAACAATCCTCGGTACCCACTTACGTAATTTATGTTTAGTCCCTTACTGTCAGAGCTGTTAGATCGGTGTAATACGCTAAATATAATTTACACAAAAGGCTATTTACACGGAAAAAATACACGGCAATGAATATTTATTGGGTACCGCACTGGACACAGAAAACTCAATGGTTTTCTTTGGTACATCGAGGTCTTGAAATTAGTCTTGGGTTTACGGTGAGGTTCTAAGATGCACACAGTCACAGTTCCGATCGTTGAGTTAGGCGGCTCTCAAACGACATCAATATATTGATGGTTTGAAGAAACACATCAATATATTGATGCCGTGTGAAGCGGACCCCATACGAGCATTAATACTTCATCAATATCGGTACTGTTTGTCGAAATTTTCATCAAACCTTCAGCCTAATAGAAAGATTTTCCAAAAATACATTGGAAAAACCATGAATTTGACGAAAATTCTGACAAAAAGTACTGATTTTGATAAAGTATTGATGCTCGTGTGGGGCCCGCTTGAAGGCGACATCAATATATTGATGCAAAAATTGAGGAAAATCAGAAAAGTTTGATTTCGCGTTTCAATATTTCCCCTCATTTCCCCTCTCAGTTCGATCGCGGTAGCCGAGGGCAGCCGAAGCGAAGCATGTTTTGTGCGTGTCACCGGCATTTGTTTCGATCGGGATCATGAAAAAATCGACTTTTGTGTGGAGCGTCTCAGTGTGGGTAAACCGTGTCGGACTCTGAGAAAATATTGTCGAGAATTATTGACAAGAAAAATATTGACAATATGTACTTCTGTCGTCTGGGACCCGCTTTAGATAAAATCCGACCAATGCATTGGGTTGATATTTAGATCTTCTAGAACACGGAATGAATAGCCGCAGACAAACAGACATAAAAGGGTCCCCACACGAGCATCAATACTTCATCAATATCGCCACTTTTTGACGAAATTTCCAACAAACCTTGAGCCTAATCAAATGGTTTTCCAAAAATACATTGGGAAAACCACGAGTTTGACGAAAATTCCAACAAAAAGTATCGATATTCATAAAGTACTGATGCTCGTGTGGGGCCCGCTTTACACTCTAATTTTGTCCACCGTGCAGCGATTTAACGATCCGTTTGAACATTCAGTAGTTGGTGAACGATTCACACTACCTTCACCTAGTTCATGGTTGGTCAAACTCCGTATGTTCAGCTTTGCACAGAATATGCATCTGTGATTATGTTTAAAGTCACGGAATAGATCTAAAAGCTGGCCGCAGTGACTTATATATCCAACAAGGAATTAAAAAAAATGTTCTGAATCGCAAACGGTTTGGAAGACTTTTTGGAATTTTATTGCACATTATTTCAGTTATTCCTATTAGATATTCCTAAATGTTTGAAGAAATTATCTGAGAAATTTGCAAAAGAAGATCATAAAAATTTACAAAAAGGTTTCTGAAGCTGCAATACGCTGAAAGATTTGTAAGAGGAATTTCTGAACATTTGCCTGAAAATTTTCCAAATGAATGTGCTTTTTCCGAAGAAATATCCAAAAGAATGGCCGAAGCAGTTTTCCGACCAATTCGTGATAAAAATACAAAGGCATTAAAGAAGGAGCCTTAAATAATTGCCACACAAATTCCCGAACGCTTTACAAAAAAAACGAAAGAAATATCAGGAACAGGAACTTACAAATAAATTGCCGAATTATTTCAAAATAAATTCATGTAGGCTTAATCAACTCCCAAAGTAGTTGCTGAAGAATTATAAAAAAATACCGAAAAAACATCCGAAAGAATATCCAAAGGATCTACAAAGAAATTTTTGAAAACAAATCTGTTGCAACGGGGGATTCATCTCGCATCGGATGATTTACGGACGCTGGAACAAAAATCAGTTTCACAGCCCTAACAGATGCTCGAAACTATTGTCGTCGCGGTTGAAAGCCGAAGTTTACCCACACGCGACAATTGATTTTTCTCCAAATCCATAAGTAAAACTTAACGTCGGACGTAGTGCGCTAGACAGCGGACCTGGCCCTCTATCCAGCGCATTTTGCCCGACATACGTCCAACGCACTGGCACTGCTTAGGAGAAAAGTCAATTTCGCGTGTCAAAAATTCCGATTTTCAACTGCACGCACAATACCTATTTAAAAAAAGAATATTATTTAACTTACACTTTTAGTTTCGTTCAGAAGTCAACATAGTAGTAAATATTTTTTCACGTATGACATACAATTTGTCGTTTCCACTACAGTGCTTGTGCATACAACTTGTACAAGAACTTGTATGCAAGCAAAACAACTTATCTATTTACAATTGCAGTATCATTCGACTATGATTTCATGGGTCTTATTTGACTTTTTGATTGATTTCGCTAAATTTTATTGACGCTTTGACCCGCAGGATCGACATCACTGCGTACAATGATCGATGATTGTGCGCCAAAAGGCATCACCGCGCTGCCGCCGTTGTCGTTGTATTGTGGTGGGTGGTAAACACCACCAGCCAAATTTTGAGTGCGGTCGAAACAAATCGTTAAAATTTCTAATTTTGAACGACATTGATGTAATGTGAATACATTTTTATGTCAAATATCTTACGTGAAATGTTTTATTTGTGTAATGTTGTGTAAAGTTGAATTTAGGCAATGATATAGACTGTTTCAGAAATTATAAATACACTTTGTTTATTAAATGAAATGAACTGTTCTATTGATTTTCACCAACTTCTTTCAGAGTATAACACATTGTACTCCATATTTTTATATTTCCTTTCAATTGTCTTGATATTTTAAAGAACAGTCGAGTTCTCTAACAAATAACTTAATTTTTCAAATTTGCAATTGCACAAAGGTGTTTTTTAATGATTTCAACATTATTTATCACTAAATACCAGAAATTATCTAAATTTTTATCACATTTGCTTTCTCAACAAGTTGTCTAAGGAATGCTTTGATCAAAATTTGGGAAAATCGATAAAGGCATTTCCACAATATTTTTTTCGGAGATCAAGTTTCTTATTTTTTAAGGTATTCTACGAAACATTAGAACTACAACACAGTTTCTTAGCTTTCCTGAACGCATTTAATCTAAACAAACTTATTTTTTCAGCTCATTCGATCCTTCGGAGGGCAAAGCTTGTCATTCCATAAAAACGAATGCAGTTAGCAGTAATTAAGACATTCGTTTGATTAACGTTTGTTGTTACTAGTGTTGTTGAGAAATGTGAAACAAAAATTTTTGCATTGAGAAGGGCCGTAATGGTGATTCTTGATCAAATATTCTGGTAAAAATTACTTTTACCAATCGAGAAATATGTTTTATTTTCGATGCAGTAATTTTTATTGTGTTTGGAAATTAAATATTTTATCTGTGAGATTTTTTTCTTGTCTACTATGCTACATTTTTTGACCACTTTGTGCAACTTCAAATTTTAATCATCTAGTTCACAGAGCCCTATTTTTTAACTTTTACCAGAAACATTTACAAAATTGGTATTATTTGCTTCGTTAGCATGTTTACTATAAGAGCTAGAAGAAACTTTTTTGGATATTGTGCTCAAATGGAAATGGCAGTTAATCTTTAGTGTATTTATAATTTCTGAAACAGTCTATATTAAAGAAGCCATTTTGTGATGACACGCTAAAAGACCATTATAAGCTTGTTTCATCATAAATAGTGTTTGGTGCTAACTGCAGATGGTGGCTATATACTGCCTATGATCACATACCTGTCCCATATGAATAGAAAACCCTGCAAATATGGGACTGATATGCGATCATAGGCAGTATAGTCCAAAGATTGATAGTTCAACACTTCGGTAACAATAATTGTTTTTATTTTAATATTATAAAGCCGCATAAGATGCTATATTACTTCTTAATAGTACTCACCGTAAATCGCATAACATCGCTTCATGTCCCGCCCACGCATACCAGGAACCTAAATATTATCGAACTTGCATGAACCTAAAATTTTCATTGGGTTTCAGCTTATGGTCTAACCTTTCAGAAAAGCCTTTGTTCAACATATTCTATCGGGGAAAATTGAAATAAATCAAGTTTGAAGATATTCTACCAAATGAGGTATATTCAGAGCATAATTTTGTTGATCATCCCGAACTGCAAACAACAAGGCATCGTGCGTGAACTGTCACATACCCGATGGTCTCTTCTTAGTTTTATAAACATTATATTCACTTGTCATTTCTCCGGCATCTGTGTTATATGATCAGCCCAAGGGGGTCTGCCGTGGTTAATTAGTTCATTTTTTCTATTTTGTGGGCTTCGTGGTCATGCGGTTAGTGGTGGTAAACGTTTAGGTGTATAGTATGTAGTAAGTCATTGAGTGAGACTCGGAAAAAACTTTTCGTGAAACGAAAAATTCCTAGCTAGCCTCTGTGTGTTGTCGGTATATGATGATAGCAATATTCAGTCTGTTCAGCGTCTGGCTGAAGACGGTGTGAACTGCCATATTTGTTTGATATTTTAAGTAACATGAACATTCACCGGTACGATTTCTAGTACGATGGCTGGTATATCTTCTTTACCCCTACTGCAATATCGCAGCTTTTTTCATCAGCCTTTATTTACGTGGTTAGCTTTAGTTATGCCATCGTCCTGCTAATAATTGGGTGGAAAACAACTAAGAAGCATTAACGAGGACAGCAATGTGTGTGTGGTGAGGCGCACAGTATACCAGAAGACGAGGCACGCTATTTAGCAATGTAAACTTCAATTTTAGACGTCAACTTGTGACGTCATCCTTATCGTCCTTTTACTTGGATGAAATTGATGAGGAGCAATCGATCGATCAAAAAGTCATTTTTGAACATCTTCTTCCTCTTCTTTATGGCTCTACCTCCCCACTGGGACTTGGCCTGCCTCGCTTCAACTTAGTGTTCTTTGGGCACTTCCACAGTTATTAATTGAAGGGCTTTATTTGCCTGCCATTGCATGAATTTGTATGTTGTGAGGCAAGGACAATGATACACTATGCCCAGGGAATCGAGAAAATTTTCCCGACCGGAACGGGAATCGAACCCGCCGTCTCCGGATTGGCGATCCATAGCCTTAACCACTGGGCTAACTGGAGACCCCATTTTTGAACATATTATTTAAAAAAAAACGGATTTTAGTGAAAAATTGAAGTTGCTTTATGAAAATTTCACTGCAACGTCAGAAAATATAGGAAATGATGTGGTCGAAATTTGAATAATTGTAATCCAGTGATTTTGGGTTACAACCATCGTCAAAGTTGCAGTACTTATTTGGATGCCCACAGTTTTCACTTCGTATGGACCATAATTAAGCACCGGTGCAGCAGAAAAGCCTACGTCAATTCGTTCCATTCCATGTTTAGTTCTAAGTTTTTAATAAATAATTAATATTGTATGACGCGTTTACTTAAATTTCCGTATATTAGTAATTTATAATATGACAACCCACTAGTAATACATAGTGTGTTACGTGTAATCTGTTACAAACATATGTCAATGAATAGACAATTGTTTATAATTGTCAGCTTAAGTTTTTTGTATGAATTTCATATGTTGGCTACTGTAAAAACTCTATTGAGGGGGTCAGAAGCAGAGGGGTGTAAGTGACCAAAACCTTATTTTGAGATAATGACCGAAAACTTTGACATCTTATAAAAAAATCAACAATATTCGAAAAAGTTTGGATTTGCCCCGAACACTCTACTATCAAGTAACTTCACCATCTGAGATGGACACAGACATTATATACGCTGTTTTTCTGCAGATAGGAAATTTTGATTTTTTGGGTTAGTGTCACTTACACCCCTTTACCACCAAACTGTTGACTTACACCCCTTTGGCACCAAACAAGTTCTCAATAGGCCATATACTCTACATGTAGACTCAAGTATTACTATGAATAAAATTGTCCCTAAAATGTTTAATTTCATTTTAAATGAATAATGCAAGCAACCACGATGATGAGGAAGCATTATTACTTTTTCTGAATTCAAAAATCAGATGAAGTATTGACAAATTAAGAAAATTAATTTAACCCTAGTGGGATGTTGGGGTCATTATGACCCAGGCTCCCTGAACAAACACTGCACTATCGTGATGCGTCTAGCGTAACATTTTTTAAAATACACAAACATAAAACCTTAGTGACCGTTTTGTCGGATCAGTATCAGTATTTTCAAAAATGTTAGTTATTTTTATTATTAAATGTAAATAAAAATACATTTCAACCTGATATATTAAAAAAGATGAAAATTATAGTAAACCGGCTGTGCGGTTTTTTGGCATACAGCTCCATAGAGAAGTCCCACATAGAGAAGTAAATGTTCACGCCGATCGTTTCAGATATTTGCGAGTCTATAAGGGTAATACAGACAGACAGAAACTCATTATTAAATGTATAAATAGGTAGGCGTGCGCTACTAATACATGTTTGATCCTTCCTAATTATGGAAATCGCCAACAGTACGATTTAAAATCTAATTATTTATCGTACGGATTCTAAAACAGAGCCTCAATGACACCATATACGACGTAATGATGCACTTTTAGTGTAATACTGCGTATGTAAACTCGTCCCTGACAGTGGTTTCCAAGGAGTATATACTAAAATTTGGAGTTTGGGCGTCTCACGATTTCAAACGGTAATTTGTTAACTGCCCTACGTTTCATCCGTGTTTGGCAGCCTTCTTTTAGTAGAAATAGACCTAATTTTCCCTAGAAGAAGACTGCCAAACACAGCCGAAACGACGGATAGTTAGCAAAGCACCGCTTGAATTCGTGAGACTGTACAAACTTTTGGTAATCAAATTGATAACCTAATTCTAATCTTCACGATCTTTATGAAATCCTAAATTTTGGGATGAACAATTGTGAATGAAATGAAGTGTTGTAATCTTAATTGGTACATTATCGTCATTCGTACTCACGATGAGCAACTAAAAGAAGGTGATATGTATTGTCACATTTTTGTGTGAAAAAGTTCAGCAAAAATATCAGTCAATTAATATACTATCAATGTTTACGGCTAAGCCAGTCGAGTGAAAGTTTTACCTTATTCCAAAAGCTAGACTTCGCAAATACTGGCGTGAGTGAGAAATGTCATTATCCATCCAAGGGTAAATGACGAAAAGGTTACTGCTCCTCTCAGTAAGACTCGAACTAGTAGAACACCATCACTGCCATTATTAACTTGAGAATTTAAATTGATTGAAACCATGTTGAGCAGTTATATTGGAACAACAGGTTCAATGCGATTTCAACATTTTTAAGAACACATTCGCCAAGTGCGTCGTGGGTCCATGACATAAGGCATGATTAAAACCGTATTCAACAAGATCATAGATGTACATTAAATCATAAAAAAAATTAATTTAATACTTTATGTAAATATAATTAAT
Organism: Aedes albopictus; assembly: GCF_035046485.1. Taxonomy (NCBI): domain Eukaryota; kingdom Metazoa; phylum Arthropoda; class Insecta; order Diptera; family Culicidae; genus Aedes; species Aedes albopictus. The sequence goes on along the minus strand of NC_085137.1, from coordinate 251,902,138 downwards.
TACTTACACCCCTCTGCCTCCAAGCAAATCTCCTCAACGGTTAAGCATCATATTTTCAATCAATGTTTTAACATGCTCAAACATTTTTAAAAATTACGGGTCTTTGGCAACAAGCAAAGCTGAACTCGTAGATTCACGTACGATATTTATCTCAATTTTGAATTTTTGGTCACTTACACCCCTCTGCCTCTAACCCCCTCTATTGTAAGCAAACAAGTGATGTTACATGCGTTACTATATATTACAATGCGTTACCAAGTGATGCCCGCCAACTTGTTTAATATAAGGTACACTGGACGAAAATTGGACCCTATATAATCTGACGCTGCAGTGAAATTTTCATAAAGCTACTTCAATTTTTCACTAAAATAAGGATTTCTTCAAAAGTATTTTTTTTTTCACATAACTTATCATAATTCAAAATATGAAATTTCTATTAATTTAAAATTTTGACCGTAGATTGTCAATATAAACTGATGATGAAGTGGTGCAATTTTCAGTCAAAAATTTTGATAATTGCCAAAGTTACAAAAGATTGAACTTGACGGATTTTGGGAGGAAAATTCGGCTCGGTTTTTTTTTGCTACTGAGTACTTGGAGATCTTGCAGGCGATATGCTAAGCTCATGTATCTGAGAGCTGGCGCGGGCTGTATCAGACGTACTCGTACTAGTGAAGGACGCCGAGCGAAAGTGTTTCATCTACACATTTTTGGCGGAGGAAGTCCTTGCACTAGAGTGTGCAGGGATCTTGCCTAGTGGGGGGGGGGGGGAGTGTCGGATAGTGTTTAGGTCACTACAATGATGGTGTAATATATGATCATGGTGTGAAATAGAATCCAGGTGTTACACACAATATGAATTCCCAATATGGGGTTTCAACATGCTATGCTATATCCCGGGTAGAGGCTAATGGCAAACAAAGGACAAAATAATAACTGGTTCGCCATCATATCTCGTTTTGCCATTCTTCTGTTATTATGAAAAACTTAAAATGGCTAATCAATACCAAAATATACAATCATAGCAAATCTTGTCATTGATATGTTATTCATGAATAATGCTAAATAACACATCAATAACAAAAATTACTATCATGGTGAAACTTGCAATTTAGCACCTTTTATAACGAATTGTATAAAATATCAAAACAATAGCATAATTTACATTCCTAGCTAAGTTTACCATAATTTTGATATTGTGAGAAATTATTTATAAACATTAGGCGCCATAACATATTTTACTCTTTATATACCATTAACTATTATATTGTATATTTCAAGCATAACGGTGGCTACGTTCATCAAAGTGAATTTGATTTTAAAGTTCGTTTCGTTTTGAGTTTTTATTTCCACAAAATAAAACTGTTTTTACATTGATTGATGAACTTAAAGTTTATTGAAGAAAAAAAAAGAAATAGCTCATTTTACCTTTCTTCTGCTACTTCGAAATAATAACTGAATCTACCATTATTTTATAATTGAATTTGAACAACTAAACCTACCATTATTTTGATCGCCACATAAACAGCTAAATTTGTTCTTATTCTGTTATCAATAACTCAAGAATGTCATATTTTGTTATTCACCGATAACAGTTAATTTGGGTCTTATTTTGTTATCAATATCTCAATAATAACCTATTTTGTTCTTCAATTTAATCCGCATGCTTTACCATTACTTTGTTATTACAATGGCAAAATAAGTTATTTTTATGTTTATCTGCTACGAAAGTTTTGTTATTTTATCTCTTATTTCAAACAAACAAATAACACATTTTGCCATTCAAACATTCTGTTTTAATGGTACAATTTGCCATTATTTTGCCATTAAGCTCTACCCGGGATGGTATGTAGCCCTGAAGAAGGTCCAATGCCTGCCTAAGCCGAAATCCGAAATTGTAAATCGCCAAGTACTTAACATTGGGATTCTGGAGGAGGCTTTGATAAACGCATCGTATAACTCATCTTCACGTTTCGACGCGCCGTCTTGTGTGCTTGCTATAGTACGCGCTCTCGAATCAAACGAGGTGATTTTTCCGAGTTTTTCGCGATTGTCGCGGCCGAAACGTACACTAATCGGAGCGTAAAGCGGTCCAGAAGGGAATAATAGTGGAAGTTTGGTGAAAATCGGTGAAAAACCGACCGAAAACAGTGATCCAGTGCATACCGTACGTGGTTGAAACAACAAAACAAACGGTGGTCAGTCGGCTTCCCCGGCGATTTCATTCACCGTTTCAGTAGTGTGGGACGCGGTGCGCCCGAAGAAAGTTTTTTCGTAAAATAAAAAGTGACGATAAGTTTTGAAGAATATTATTGAAAGTTGAGAAGATTTGGATTGACATCCGGGGAACGTTGCAGTGTCGTCCATCTACAGTGTGGGAAAAAAAAGCAACATAAGGTTGAAGGAGTGAGAAGATAGGATTTTTATTTATTTTTTGACTCGCTCGGGGTAGGTAACGGGTGACCGTTACCATTGAGGCGAAACCAACCTAACCTATCATGGCGGCCGCTAGTAGCGGCGACCCAGGGGGGTCAGTTGCACGCCGACTGCCATTGTATTTGGATCCAACAAACAGTTTTGGCGAGTTAACGTACCTCCAACTGTCTGGTAAGAATGGTGTTACGCTGCCGTTCAACCCATACATTATCGGGAAATCAGTTGAGGCTTGTGCTGGTGGCGAAATTGAAGATGCGAAATCGGAAACACAAGGCACCAAGTACACCCTGATGGTACGTAATCCGACTCAAGTGACCAAGCTTCTCAAATTGACGAGACTCATCGACGGAACGGAGGTTGAAGTTGTTCCCCATCCCAACCTGAATGTATGTAGATGTATCATCTCCACATTCGACCTGATTCGGATGGAAGAGAAAGATATATTAGCAGAGATGGCCAAAGATAACGTCATCCGTGTGCAGAGGATCACCAGATACACGGACGGCAAGAAAGTAAATACACCGGCATTGATCTTAACTTTCTGCAAGACCACGTACCCGGAGACCATTAAGGTCGGTCTGAGACGTGTCCCAACCCGCCCGTACATTCCGAATCCTATGCTCTGCTATGGATGCTTTAGCTATGGGCATACTCGTGCTCGATGTCCCGGACCGCAGCGTTGTGTCAACTGTTCAGGCGAGTTTCATGGAGACGAATGCGGTGAAGCAACACTGTGTTTAAACTGCAAAGGAGATCACCGACCAACAAACCGCCAGGGCCCGGTGTATAAGAAAGAAGTTGAGATAATCAAAGTGAAAGTACGTGACAACCTGAGTTTTCCGGAAGCCAGAAAACGCGTCGAGCAGCAGGCAGGTAGCTACGCCCAGGTTGCTGCTCAACAGACCGCGTTTGAAAAGAAACTGAAGGAGCTAGAAGAGGCCATGATACAGAAAGACAAAGAAATTGCAAGATTACAAGAGGAAAGCAAACAAAAAGACGAGAAGATAGAACGAATGATGGCAGTCATAGAGAAGATGAATCACCAAACTGGTCAAGAAAAATCACGTCAAAACCGTGAACAAACTGTTAGTCGCGAAAAACCGCACAGTAGCCGAGAAAAGCGTATAACAACAATTACAACCGGACCGGTAACCCGATCCCGAACCAACTCTCCAGCTGTACAGGAAACGAAACGCGGACGATCATCGAAACAAAACACCAACAAACCAGCCACGTCACCGGATCCAAGCCCACCTCCGAAGAAAACCGCCATTAGTACGCACGACCTCACGCAAATGGATTACTCCGGCGAAGAATCTGAGGCATCGGAGACACCCCCAAATCAGCATCTTCGATAGATCAACCTCCCAACAACGTTTGGACATCAACGACAACCAAGGCACGAAAACGGACAACGAGAATAATCGGTTCGGAAGAAGGGAATGTGTAGTACCTCTTCCGACGCAAGTACAGCAGGTTGGACGAGTCATCCGGGACGTCATACCCCAACCCGTTGATGATGAATTCACCGCTGTAGCCGATTCAATCATAGAATACACCACGACACCAGAATCTTGAGATAGCCGGCAGGGGGAAGGGGTAGCCCTTCTTTGCCCTAGCCGCCGCCCTACACAAATGCTAACAACTGATCACTCATCTACATCAAGCGAAGACTGTATGCAATCTGATTCAGCTGACTGTATGCAACTGCCCCAATCACCTGGAGAAGGCACCTCGAGAAGTCATCGAAGAAACATTACACAATGCGATTCCCAGTGCCGGCTGTTGTCGGTAAAGGGAAAAATAGTGTAATGGTTTCGACAGCAGCTGGCACTGTGGGGCAAATCGCCTCACAGGCAAGTCTCAACTCTGAAGGTTCGTCGATGGAGGTAACTGCCCTACCTCTTTCTTCCACAGGCAACCCACGAACACGAAGATCATCAACATCCTCGCACGCCACTATATCAGTTTCGAACTATATACAAACCGCTCCAATCCACTCAACTGAAGAAGGATCCTCGGGAAGTCATCGAAGGAACATTACACAAAGCGATTCCCCAGTGCCGGCTGTTGTCGGTAATGGGAATAACAGTGTAATGGTTTCGACAGCAGCTGGCACTGTGGGGCAAATCGCCTCACAGGCAAGTCCCAACCTTGAGATTTCATCCACGGAGATTACTGCCGTACCCCTCTCTTCTACAGCCGACTCGCCCACACGTAGTTCATCAGTATCGTCACTCGCCTCCCGATCAGCTACGGACAACTGCACAGGCGGATGCTTTGCCCTTCAGTGGAATCTCCGTGGACTCAGAGCCCACATTAACGAGCTGAAGTATCTCATCGCCGAACTGGAGCCTTGCGTTGTAGCCCTGCAAGAAACCAAAGTGGACCGCCACATCATCCCGTCGGACTTCCTCGGCAGGAACTACACGCTGCTGCTGGAATCGAAAGCCGTACATCACTGGCAGCACGGGGTAGGCCTTGCCATCAGAGAAGGCATACCTTTCGAGCGAATTCAGCTGGACACAGCGCTACACCTGGTTGCGGTACGGATTTATAATCCCATACAGGTAACTATTGTGTCTATATATGTTCCGCCAAGCTCAACTCAGTGTCAAGCTGCACTTGGTGGGTTGTTCGAACAACTAGAAGGCCCGATTTTGCTCCTGGGTGACTTCAATGCGCACCATCTTGCGTGGGGGTCACGTGAGTCGAACGCGCTCGGCCGATATATAGCCGAAACGACTTTGGAAAAACAATTGGTTATTCTCAACGATGGATCTGCTACTCGAATTGACCCGGCTACGGGCAATACTTCAGCGATTGACGTGACGATCTGCTCCGAGAGCCTGGCCCAAAGATTCACTTGGCGAACCCTGTCGGACACACACAACAGTGACCACTTACCAATAACGGTGTCCATCCCTGGGTGGTCAAATCATAGAACCACACGACAAAAATGGCTCTTTGACCAAGCTGATTGGTCATTATACGAAAGGATCATAACGGAAACCATCCGACCAGATACGCAATGGGACGTTGACTCCTTCACCGAGAAGATCATATCAGCAGCGACTGAATGCATACCGCGTACCAGCGGTCGGATTGGACCCAAAGCAGTACCCTGGTGGTGCCCCGAGGTAAAGGCAGCAATTCGGCAGCGACGAAAAAGTCTCCGTTCCTTTCGACGACTACAACGATCCGATCCAAATCAACCAGAAGCACTAGCGAAGTTTCAGGAAGCAAGGTCAGCGGCACGCAAAGCAATTAGTGAAGCAAAGGAGCAATCGTGGGAAAATTTCGTCGCGAAAATATCGCCTAACAGCACGACAAGCGAATTGTGGAGAACAGTCAATACCTTACGTGGAAACCGTCAACGGCGCCCGATAGTCCTGAAACTACAGGACGGATTCACGGATAAGCCCGATGAAGCAGCGGAAGAACTGGCAAGAGTTTACAGTGAGAGATCAGCGACTACCAGCTATCCTCCATCGTTTCAGATGGCAAAAGCGGCAGCTGAACGCGTGTCTATAGAATTCTCGCCAAACACCGAAAATGTGTATAACATGGACCTCACTCTGAACGAACTTCTGTGGTCTCTCGACAAAGGGCGAGGTAACTCGACAGGTCCAGATATGGTGGGGTACCCCCTGCTCCAACGTCTCCCTCTATCCGTGAAAATGACGCTTCTAGAGCTGTTTAATAAAATTTGGCACAATGGCGAGTTTCCAGCCAGCTGGCGTAATGCCATTGTGGTACCCATCCCGAAACCTAACTGCCACGATTCTGGACCAAACGCCTTCCGGCCAATCTCACTCACTAGCTGCATGGCGAAAGTATTCGAGCGGATCGTCAACCGTCGTTTAATCACAGAGTTAGAGTCTAGCGGACGACTTGACAAACGCCAACACGCCTTTCGTGCAGGGCGCGGTACCGATACCTATTTTGCTGAGCTGGAGACATCATTACCAAGCGTTGACGAGCACTGTCTGATAGCTTCCTTAGATCTGTCTAAAGCATACGATACCACCTGGCGATATGGTATACTACGAACACTGAAATCTTGGCGTATTAGGGGTCGTATGATGAACATATTACAAAGCTTTCTAGCAGAACGAATGTTCCAAGTGTCCGTTGGTGGATATCTATCACGCGAGCACTCATTGGAGAATGGGGTTCCTCAAGGGTCCGTTTTGTCAGTGACATTATTCCTTGTCGCGATGCAACCCATTTTTCGAACTCTACCCAAAGAAGTTGAAATACTTGTGTATGCAGACGACATCCTCCTCGTCGTGCGAAAGGAAAAACGTCAAGGGCTACTCCGCAAAATGCAGGCTGCTGTCAAGGCTGTCGATAAATGGGCAAAAAGTGTCGGATTCACCGTGTCTGCAACAAAATCTCATATATTTTACTGCAGCCCAAACGCACGTCGGGAACCAGTGCACGAGATCACCCTTGATGGAGTTCCCATCCCGAAGACTAATAGGCTGAGGACCTTGGGTGTCACGTTAGATCGTACCCTGACATTCAAACCCCACTGCGAGATTGTGAAGAAATCGTGTGAATCTCGACTGAAGATCCTCCGGATGATTGGCGCTAAACTTCCGCGTGGGAATTGGACAACTATGCTGCAAGTTGGGTCTGCTTTGATCACTGCAAAGTTAACCTACGGAATAGGGCTTATTAGTCGAGGTGGACCAGCAGCTCTACGAACTCTCGCCCCAGCATACAATAGGATGATTCGTTTCGCTTCTGGGGCGTTTGTCACTAGCCCAACAGACTCAGTCATGGCCGAAGCAGGTACATTGCCGTTTGAACTACTATCAATACAATCCACCGCGCGAACGGCGATTCGAATAATGTCTAAATTTCCCAACATCTGCATTCCTCTCAGTCACCGAATTTCTGACCAATTGGTTGAACTAACTGGTACAGCCCTCCCCACAGTCGAGCGAATCGTCAGACCGGGCGATCGTGTGTGGAATGCACGAAAGCCCTCGATTATTTGGGATGTGAAGAAAAGTGTTAGGGCCGGTGACCCACCGGAAAAAGTTCGTCCAGTCGTACAACAACTACTCTCGACCCGTTTCAAGGAAATGGCCGTTGTCTATACTGACGGCTCCAAGTTAGATGACTCGGTTGGGGCTGCATATTACACTGGAGGCCTGACTGGCACGTATAGCCTCCCAAAACATTGCAGCGTTTTTTCCGCAGAAGCGTACGCCATGAAGAAGGCAGTTTCGATCCCGAATATCGGTAGAGAAATGGTAATACTATCGGATTCTGCGAGCTGTCTACAGGCCTTAGAAGCGGGAACTTCTAAACACGCGTGGATCCAAGAGATTGAGCACAAAGTTCAAAACAAACCAATAAGCTTCTGCTGGATTCCGGGGCATGCCGGCATCAGTGGAAATGTTGAAGCTGACCGTTTGGCCAACGAGGCTAGGGCACTACCTACCATTGATGTTTCCATACCCGGCGAAGATGCTTTACGAGCAGTCAAACAAAGTATTCGCCTTACGTGGGATAACAAGTGGTACAACAATAGAGACGCGAAACTACGGGTAGTAAAACACCACACGCATAAATGGAAGGACCACGAAAACCCAGCTGATCAGCGTATACTAACACGATTAAGGATCGGCCATACAAGAATAACACATTCCTTTCTATTAAAGAAGGAACCCCCACCGACATGCGAAACGTGCGGAACAACTTTGGATGTGCGACATCTGATCCTTGATTGCCGAAAATATGAGAAGGAAAGACGAGAAAATAGCATAAGTGAAACAAGTTTACAAGATGCATTGAATAACGAAGAAGAAGTTGTCAAAAAATTATTGAAATTCCTACATGAAACTAGGTTATACGAAAATTTGTAAACTAATATGTGAAATAGGATAAAATCTGTTGCAAAAGGAATTTGGCCCGACACGAATGCACCCTTCAGGTGTAAAGTGTCGTAAATACATTAACAAACAAACAAACATCGTATAACTGAAAGTTTGAGTGTTCGACTCTTTGGGTGCACTGAATGTTGAATGTTTCGGCTAAGCAGTCAACAAACTCTTTCAACAAATCATTTGGTTAGTTTAACAGACACAGTTCTAACGAACAAAGATTTTACCTTTAAAGATGACAAAAAACATGGCCGAAACGTTAAGAAACGCATACCAGGAACCTAAGTATTATCAAACTTGCATGAACCTACACTCGTTTTTTGGCATTTCACACCGCCAGACGCTGATCATACTGAATATAACCGCCATATAACAGACAACACACAGAAGCTAGTTAGGAATTTATCGTTTCACGAAAAGTTTCTTCAGTCTTACTACATGACTTACTACATATACATTTTAACGTTTAACTCCACTAATCGCATGACCACGAAGCCCACAAAATAGAAAAAATGAACTAATTAACCACGGCAGACCCCCTTGGGCTGATCATATAACACAGATGCCGGAGAAATGACAAGTTTTTTTTTCTATATTAACGAGATTTTTAGCCCAAAGCTAGTTCATCTCGGGACCCACGCTTTACTTCCCTTCCGAAGGAAGAACTCGCATTTTGCGAGTATGTCGGGAGTGGGATTCGATCCCAGGTCCTCGGCGTGATAGTCAAGTGTTCTAACCATCACACCAGATCCGAATATAATGTTTATAAAACTAAGAAGAGACAATCGGGTATGTGACAGGTCACGCACGATGCCTTGTTGTTTGCTGTTCGGGATGATCAACAAAATTATGCTCTGAATATACCTCATTTGATAGAAAATCTTCAAACTTGATTTATTTCAATTTTCACCGATAGAATATTCTGAACAAAGGCATTTCAGAAAGGTTAGACCATAAGCTGAAACCCAATGAAAAAAGATTTTAGGTTCATGCAAGTTCAATAATATTAAGGTTCCTGGTATGCGTGCCGCCCCTTTTGTATGTAGAAGGCGCATTTTCTGCACCTTTTGTTATTTAACTTTGTCTTATAAAAGTACGTATTATATCGTCATAAACATCATTATACGTGCAAATTGGTTATCTGGGAAGGCAAACCACATACAAAACGTGCTAAAAATGAGGACCAAACCTCAACACGCAAAAGCATAAGTCTTTTTAACCTTTCAGGACGCGCGCCGTTGTAAAAAGTACAACACTACCAAAAAAAAACATCACTCGTCGTATTAAGCGTGAGGGCGGTGCAGTTTCAACTACTTGATGGCGCGCGTTCTGAAAGGTTAAGACATATAGCAAAAACGTTAAAAAAATCACTTTATCTCATTCAAAGACTTTACCTGTTTAAATAACGAACAAACAGGTTGGTGATACGCTCCCAACGTGATCTAATTTCAACAAAACAAATAATATCAACCCCGCTTTCCATTCATTTCTATAGTTGCAGCGCTAAGCCCTGTTCCAAAGTCCAATTCGATGTCCAAGCGTTTCACGTAATGGGCACAAATTAAACTAAACTGAATCAGACATAAATTTCCATTCTTTTATAATTATCAGTGACATCGTTCGCTTTTCAGTGCGTTCTTAACAATGACATTATTTTCATATAACAATCTAAATTGGCCTGTTTATTATCCCGTGTCCACTTTTAATAAACAATACCTATGTGGGTTACAAAAACCGCCATACATTGAACTGCTGTCGACCCTGATATCGATATTCATTTACGACGTCCTAGGTGTCGGTGTCTACCATTGTTGTTCGCCGATTTCATGTTTCAATCAATCATAATAATTAAACTGGCAATGGCTCCCGGGGGCGACATTAACATATTACGTTGGCAAAACAACGCCTACGACCACTACTGTTCTAGTCTAGGAACCCACCACCACACCTCAAGTCCTTCGCCCCCCAACACCAACCCAACCGATCCTCTCATTCGTCCTTATTACGCCGGTAATTTTTGTTTAATAATAATCGACAAATGAATGAATAATTAATATCCCGTTCTCTCGAAGTGTGCAGGTGTAAATTGACCATTATCACGTTCATAAATATTTCAGCACCCAACTTCGTCGGATCGTTCACGCAGGGCGACTTTGTGTACTTCTTCTTCCGCGAGACGGCCGTCGAATTCATCAACTGCGGCAAAGTAAGTGTGGTGGGCGTTTGCGCCATCTCCTCGGAAGAGTTTCCCGGGAAAGTCATTAAAAATGCATTTTTCGTTTCCTTGCTTTCTTTCTATGCCGGGCGCGCACAGGCCGTCGTCAGCCGGGTTGCACGGGTTTGCAAATGGGATAAAGGTGGACCGCATCGGTACAAAAACCGGTGGACGACCTATCTCAAGTCGCGCCTCAACTGCTCCATGCCCGGCGACTTTCCGTTCTACTTCGATGAAATACGTAAGTACTTTTTTTTGAATTGTGTGGGCTGTGGGTTGAATTGGGTCGCATAGTCCGATTGGATCTTGAGATTTATTCTGGTAAATTCAAAGTTACGATGGTTTGTGTTACAATAAGTAGAAAGTTCAAATAGAGATCAATTGCAGGAATTGTACGAATTGATTCATTATTATTTCTTTATCATATGTAGTGAATTTCAGCCGCAGGCTGGTTCATCTCTAATATACCTAATATACATAACACATACTTAATTTCATATGCTTACTCCAATCATTGGGTGCAAGTTTCAAATAGATACAAGCACATCGACACACAGTTGAAAAATTGCCCAATGTCATTTCGAAGTGACTGTGTTTGTCGTGCAGAAAAAATCTGAAAAACTTTCGATAATAAGATAGAACTTTCTAACAGTAAGAAAACGACTATAACTAGAATGAAATAGCGCAACAGAAGCTGATGGAAAAAAATAAAATCAACACAAGTTTGAAAAATGTTCGCGCTGGCAAGGACTGGCTGGGAAAAACAAAAAAAAATCGATTCTCCACACAGAGCCAACTCCAATGGAGCTGAAGCTTCCAAAACACCCTACAGCCCCCCATCATGATTGCCTTTTTCCAACGTCTCCCACGCAAACAAGGCGTGGAAAAAAGCGAAAAAAAAGTTGTTTCTCATAAGTGGAATTTTCTTTCCGTAGTTTGGGAAAATTGCTAGTTTTCGTTTGGCCCGGAGCGCCCGCCATCGTCATCGTCTTGCGACGAAATAAATTCGAAGCGTCGAAACATGGGTTTCCATTCATTTGATTCAAATGGCTTTAACTGGCGCGCGAGCAGTTCTCGAATTTTCCTTAGGTGCTGCTTGCTTGTTTTAGATTTCCCTATTGACGACGCATTTCATGCACTTCTGTGAGGTGTGGGTTTGTCAAGTTCGCTTCGAACAACTTCTCATTCAGCTTAAAAGTAAAAAAAAAAACGAAATTCATAAAGCCATAGAGGCGAATGTAATCCTGCAGGGATCCCAGGAGGTATTTTTGGAGTGATCTCGGAAGGAATTCCTTGAGGGAACCTAGTCCATGAAGGGATCCATGAAGAGATCCCAGGAGCAATTCCTGGAGGGATCCCAGGAGGTTTTTTTTGGAGTGATCCCGAGAGGAATTCTAGAGGAATTCCGGGAGCAATCCTTGAAGCGATTCCTGGAGAAATACTTGGATGAATTCCTGGAGGGATCCCAGGAGGAATTCCTGAAAGGATCCCAGGAGAATTTTTCGGAGTGATCCCGGGAGGAATTCCTTAAGAAATCCCAGAAGGAATCCTCAAAGGGATCCCAAGAGGAATGCTTGGAAGAAGTCCTCGATGGATCCGAGGATGAGTTCTTGGAGGGATCCCAGGAGGGATTCCAAGTGGATTGGAATTGGAGTGATCCCGGGAGGAATTCTGAGATGAATCCCGGGAGGAGTCCTTGGAGCGATTCCAGGAAGAATTCCTAGAGGAATGCTTGGATGACTTCCTGTAGGGATCCCAGGAGGAATTCCTGGAGGGGTTCCAGGAGGAATTAAAAGAGGATATCAGGAGGAATACCTGGAGAATCCCAGGAGGATTTTTTGGAGTGATCCTGGGAGGAATTTCAAGAGGAATCCCGGGAGGAATTTCAGAAGAAATCCCGAGAGGAATTCCGGGAGGAATCCTTGAAGAGCTTCCTGGAGGAATTTCTGAAGGAAATGCTTGGGTGAATTCCTGGAGGGATCCCAGGATGAATCCTTGGAGAGATCCCAGGAGGATTTCCTGGAGGATATCGGGAGGAATACATGGAGAGATTCCACAAGGAATTGATGGAGGGATCTTGGAAGGAATTCCGGGAGAAATTCCTGAAGTAATTCCGGGAGAAATTCCTGGAGAAATCATTTTGGGAGCTCCTGAAGGAATCTCAGAAGGAAATCCTGGAGCAATCTCCGGAAGGAATTCCTGGAGGAATTCTGGACGGAATTTCTGAAGGAATTCTGGAAAAAATTCCTGGAGAAATTCTGGAAGGAATTCCTGGAGGAATTCTGGAAGGCATCTCGGGAGGAATTTCAAAAGTAATTCCGGGATGAATTCTTGGAGGTAACCGGGAGGTATCATCGGAATTCCTAGAACAATCCCTGGAAAAATTCCTAGATGCATCCCGGGAGGAATACTAGGAGAAATTCCTGGATAACTTCCGGGAAAAATTTCTGGAGAAATCATTTTCTGAAATTCTAGTTGAATAGTTCCTGAAACAATTCCCCGAGGAATTTCTAAAGAAAAATTGCGGAGGATTTCCAGATAGTAGTAGTAGTAGTTCATTTATTTATCTTTTTAGATAGTTTACAAGAAATTCATACAATGATATATACTGTTTACATAGTTCATACGACAAAAAAAAACATAACCTATATTAATTCTAATCCATATTGTACATTTCCGTTTGAATTCTCCAGTTGTGCTTACATTTTTTATATCTTCAGGTAATTCATTGTATAGGGTAATTGTTCCCATCATTGTGGTAGTACCTAATGTTGCGGTAATGGCCATAATTTTAAAAAATATTTTCCTCAATATGTTTGCTGCTGTGTTCCTATTTTTGCGGTAGTGTTCCTAATGTTGCGGTATCCCATATGATTTCAATGGGATACCGCAACATTAGGAACAAATACCGCAACATTAGGAACACAATGTTCTTTCAGATAAAAACGAATAAAATGCTCATAACAACCTTAAAGTGGCAATATTTCGTTTTTTCCCGTAGATAAAGGATAGATTTTACTATTTTCAATTCAATCCATGTAAAAAGTTTGCTGGGGGCGATACAATTGTGGTTCAAGCATGAACCCAGTGCTTAACTCCTCCATGATCGGATCAATTACCCTAGTCTTATTCATTTGTAATATATCGATTTCTGATTTGAAGTCATAGTAAACGGCACAACACGCAAATCATCAACTCGTCTTGTTCTATGATGATGTAGGTTTCTTGATCTTAAAATTAAATTTGATAGGTACATTGGTAAAAAATATATCATTAATAGTACATTATAAATAATTCGCTGTTTGACAGATTGCCATTGTAAGGTATCTAACATAGTCCGAATTGAGGTATACTTACTAATGGCCTTGCGTGAGTAAAACAAGTTGTTTTTATTATATATTATATATACATACAGGGTGTTAGGTTCCTGAGTGCAAACTTTTTAAAGGGTGATAGAGGACCATAAATAGGGAAAAAAATTGTTCTACGCATATGGTCAAATCTCAACCGTTACGTAGTTATTGAACTTTCCATGTTTGTGACTCTCATTGCCTTAGCTGGCTATAACTTGAAAATGGTCAAACTTATCGCAATTTTTTTTACCCTTATTCGAAAGATTATTGAATTTTCTATCAAATGGCATCTTTGAATCGATTGGTTTAGTTAAATAACTAAGTTTTCTAGGGCAAACTAGCTCAAAATAGCGTGTTTTAATTTGTTTTTGTCAATTATCTTTGAAACATGCGTAATAAATTAAAATTCTTTCTTTGGCAAAGTTGTGGCTCCTGTTCCACTCTACCATTCGTTCTTTGACATCAAGCGTCTATCTCTTATTGTTTTCTTGCAATTTCGATTTAAACATCGCATTTCAGGTCAAAAATTTGCAACTGTCAAGGTAAGCACATTTTTGCGCACTGTGCCGCACATTTAAATCGAAATTGCTAGAAAACGATAAGAGCTAGAAGTTTGGTGTCAAAGAACGAATTGTGGAGTTGAACAGGGGCCATAACTTTGCCAAAGAAAGAATTTTAATTTATTACGCATGTTTCAAAGATAATTGACAAAAACAAATTAAAACACACTATTTTTAGCTGTTTTGCTTTAGAAAACTTAGTTAATTAACTAAACCAATCGATTCAAAGATGCCATTTGATAGGAAGTTCAATAATCTTTCGAATAAGGGTCAAAAAATTGCGATAAGTTTGACCATTTTCAAGTTATAGCCAGTTAAGACTATGAGAGTCAAAAACATGGGAAGTTCAATAACTACGTAACGGTTGAGATTTGACCATATGCGTAGAACAATTTTTTTCGCCATTTATGGTCCTCTATCACCCTTTAAAAAGTTTGCACTCACGAACCTAACACCCTGTATAATATAATATACTATGTACCGTAATGTTCCGATTTTATCACGCCCTCCGCGCATTAGCCGTTTATTCATTAATTTGCTGTTACATTTGAGGACAAGTGTTTTCCCTCTTCTTCAAGATGAATGTTGAAAGCGTGTTTTGCAACGTTAAAAATATTGAAATGGGTATAGATGTTGAAGAATATTACAGGGCATTTTTGAAAAGGGGCGTAATTAAATTGTTTAAACAGATGAGCGATTCCAAGCAACAGCATCAAAATTAAGGAAAATTTTTAATTCATGATTTTCTATTGAACTGAAACTTTGCACAGTTTTTCAGTTCCATCTAAATCGCCATTTTTCGATATCAAATTTTTATTTAGAGTCACGACTAACTTTTCAAAAGGGTGTATGTGAAAATGGTTCAAAAATATTCAAAAATATGCACAGCAAAAACGGATTGTTCGATTGTTATGAATTTTTCAGCAAAGTTAGATAGCTAAATGGTGATTTCTAAGAAAATATACACTGTGAAAAAAAATCTATTTTATCATTGAAAAACATCATTTTTGTCACAAAAACTCAAATATCTCAAAACCCTATCTTTTTACCAACTTGAATTTTTTAGGGAAAACGGTCCATTGTATTAGCAATCTACCATAAAAATTTGGTGATGGTAAACTAATAAACAAAAAAGTTATAACATTTCAAAAATTTCACAATTTTTACATTTAGTAAAAAAAATTTTTCTGTGTAAATTATTTCGGCCGGGAATCGCGATTTGATGCTGATTTTATTGTTCAGCAAAGTTAGATAACTAAATGGCGATTCCTAAGAAAATATACACTGTGAAAAAAATCTTTTTTAACATTAAAAAATATCATTTTTGTCACAAAAACTCAAATATCTCAAAACCCTATCTTTTTACCAACGTAATTTTTTAGAGAAAACGGTCCATTGTATTAGCAATCTACCATGAAAATAAACAAAAAAGTTATGACAATTCAAACATTTCACAATTTTCACATTTAGTAATAATTTTTTTTAGTGTAAATTATTTCGGCCGGAAATTGAAGTTTGATGCTGATTTTATTGTTAATGGCCTTGCGTGAGTAAAACAAGTTGTTTTTATTATATATTATAGGTATATACATATAATATAATATACTATGTACCGTAATGTTCCGATTTTATCACGCCCTCCGCGCATTAGTCGTTTATTCATTAATTTGCTGTTACATTTGAGGACAAGTGTTTTCCCTCTGCTTCAAGATGAATGTTGAAAGCGTGTTTTGCAACGTTAAAAATATTGAAATGGGTATAGATGTTGAAGAATATTACAGGGCATTTTTGAAAAGGGGCGTAATTAAATTGTTTAAACAGATGTCGCTGATGGCAATTTCTCAGTTGTTGTCGTTTTCGAACTTCCTGCGCCCTGCTTTACCGATGATATACAGATGGCTCGTTTGTCAAATTCTAGACGGCAGGACGTGCAAATGCGTAAATTTGTATACAGTGTGGACATTTGGGCATAACCAGTCTCTTTCAGTTTATCTATGGTGCTTTCGGTGAGATTTCGTAACTCTTTTGAACATTTTTTTTCATCAAACGGTCTACAAGAGAGCGTTGAGTTGAAGACCTTTGAGAAAGCGACTGTTCATCTTGTTCGTTAGATTATAATAAACAAAATCACTTATTAATTTTAACTTACTTGTTTGGTGTTGGTGGCTGAAGAAAAAAAATACTATACAATTTTTAATATTCATAGCGGTAGTATTTTTTTGTTTTTTTCGTGAGCATTGTCAGGTATGTATACAGACAAACAAACGTAACACTGGCGAAATTTTCATTGACCACGCCTTCAACGATCATTTTGAGTCTTGGTTGTGGCTTTCATAACAAGAAGAGCGCCCATCGTTTTTCTTTGCGTTTGACGTTTCACACTAGCGCCTTCTGATGACGATATTGCACAACGCAGTGTTTCGTGAAACATTTCCACCAGGTGGTGATAGTGTGAACTGGGCGATGAATTTTCACTAAAATTGTTCTAGGCGTTTCGTCTGTTTGTCTGTGATATGTACCTCTTATGCATTTGTTGTTGTTGAAGTTACTCGCATTCTTCCGATCATAAAGTCTGTTCTCTAAGAGGGATTTTTTTGCGGATAAACTAGACGTATACGCGTATAAAAAAACTTTTATTATACAGCTTTTGTCTTAAAAATAAATTCAATTCCATTTTTCTTATAATCAACAGCTTTTCAACACTATCAAGGGATTTTTTCACCAGTCACGTACAATAAAAAGTATGACAATCTCAATATTTTTGATCACAACACTGGATCGCGTCTAAGTTTCAAATAGATACTATAGAAATTACGAATAATCAAACTAAAGTATCATGAAAACAACTTGTTTAATTCAGGCGGTAGCCTTTACAATAAAATCAGCATCAAAATATAATTCTCGAAATAATTTACACAGAAAAAAATTTTTTTTTGTTACTAAATGTAAAAATTGTGAAATGTTTGAAATGTCATAACTTTTTTGTTTATCAGTTTACCATCACCAAAATTTTATGGTAGATAGCTGATATAATGGGCCATTTCCCCTAAAAAATTGAAGTTGGTAAAAAGATAGGGTTTTGAGATATTTGAGTTTTTGTGACAAATATCATATTTTTTCAAAGTAGAAAAAGAAATTTTTTACAGTGTATATTTTCTAAGGAATCATCATTTAGTTATCTAACTTTGCTGAAAAATTTATAACAATCGAACAATCCGTTTTTGCTGTACAGCTTTTAGAATATTTTAGAACTATTTTCGCATACACCCTTTTGAAAAGTTAGTCGTGAGTGAATATGAAGGTTTAATATCAAAAAATGGCGATTTATATGAAATTGAAAAACTGTGCAAAGTTTCAGATATTTTTGAAATGGTCGCTCAGGATCGACTGACATGACTCCGTGGAATTCCTCGATAGTGACCCCAAACTTTTGGCCGATGACATCAAGGATTAATTTACTTAATAACTTTTTTTCTAGATTTTTTTGCTAAGTTCTGTAAAAAGCAGTTGAAAGCTAATAGAAAATGGGTCATATTACTGCTCTCATCTTAAAATTTGGTCGACCCAACTTCCAGCGACACTGTTGTAAGTTTATATTCCTTTTTTGGAAAATTTGGCAACTTTGGGTTAAGTTTACATACAAAATTTTTCGAAAAAGTTTCTTTTAAATCATGTTCAAAGTTTCTTTGACTTAATATCTTTTGAATGAAACCTAGGGTTTTGAAATCGGACGCAAATTGGCGGAGATATGGGCCTAAAAAATGACATGTTTTTGAGGGGGTGACCCCAAACTTTTGAACGCGAGTGTATACTTCATATTTGGTGGATAATTCACTCATCAGGTGGCACAAATGTAGCTGCAAAGGTTGCACCTGAATAAGTCTTTGTCACGTTGATATCTCGATCTACAGTTGATGTCTATGGCATTTAAATGTTTTTTTTTAAATTTTAATAATCTCTGTTTTGAAATTATCTCACTAGATAGCGCTTGTGTACAATAAGTTGTAGGTTTTTCTGCAAAGATGTTCATCTGGCAAAGCGTTTTCCGTTGATGTAGTTATGAGTGAGAAATTCTCCTACCAGATGGCGATATGGTAAAAATAGTGGTTTTACTGATAATCTTGGCCCAATGATTAGATACAAAATCGGCTTCTTTGACAAAATTGCACAAATTTTTGAGAACAGCTTACCTAAAAAAATAGCTAGTTTGAAATCACCGCAATTAACCACTTCCGGATTTTTTTTTCATGTCCTCCAGGATGCCTTCAAGGGTGTTCCAGTAATTGATTTCTACTGAAAAGCCACCAATATATTCATCGATAATAGCTCCAGGGATTCTTGTACGGATACAGGAATATCTTCCGAAGTTTCTGAAGGAGTTAATCCTGGGATTTTTTTTATGAAATTATTACAGCGATTATTTCAGTCGTTCACCCCAAAGTTCCTCCAGGTTCTTATCTAGGAAACCCACCTGTGATTGACGGATCTGCCATTGAAAGAGTAGAAGTATTTAAATATTTGGGAGTCCTAATTGACCACAGATTAACGTTCAGTGAACACATAGATTTAGTAAAGAAAATGGCTAAGAAATACGGTATGTTAGTATGTCTGAAAAGTCAGTTAACATTTTGGAGTAAACTGTTTTTAATAAATCATTAGTTGCGCCACACATTGATTACTGTTCCTCAGTTTTGTTTCTGGCAAGTGACACACACCTAAGTAGACTTCAAAAATTGCTGAATAAGTTTATGAGGTTCATTTTAAACTATCGTAAAACATGGAAAAGTGATTTGTTGATATCTTTGTCATCTTTCATTCAATTTTAATTCTTCTTGGCTTATTTGAAACAAAATGAATGATACTTACTGCATACACATTGAACCACACGTATTTGTTGAAATTTACATACTAAAACTTAACGTAAAGTTGTCTCATTTTGTGAAGCGTGGTAAAATGTGCTAACTTTACATAACATTTTTGTATACAAAAACCGTTAAATACGTTAAGTTGAAGACATCAAACGTAAATTTAGTTAATTATCTTTGAAATGAGCCAAAAATAATTAAAATTGAAATATAGATGACGAAGATATCACCAAATCACTTTTCCATGTTTTACGAAAGTGACCCCAAACTTTTGGCCGATACATCATATTGAGGGGTGACCCCAAACTTTTGGTCGATGACATCAAGGATTAATTTACTTAAGAACTTTTTTTTCTAGATTTTTTAGCAAAGTTCTGTAAAAAACAGTTGAAAAATAATAGAAAATGGGTCATATTACCGCTCTCATCTTAAAATTTGGTCGACCCAACTTCCAGCGACACTGCCGTAAGTTTATATTCATTTTTTAGAAAATTTGGCAACTTTGGGTTAAGTTTACATACAAAATTTTTTGAAAAAGTTTTTTTTTAAATCATGTTCAAAGTTTCTTTGACTTATTATATTTTGAATGAAACCTAAGGTTTTGAAATCGGACGCAAACTGGCGGAGATATGGGCCTAAAAAAATGACATGTTTTTGAGGGGGTGACCCCAAACTTTTGAACGGGAGTGTATATTAGTATTGTCAACCATATACAGACATATTATGTTAAGGCATATTGTATTAAGACATTCACCTGAAATGAGTTTATTTTTTTGAGGATGTTTGTCGCTCATGGTATCTAAGATGCTGGGAGGATATGTATGTATTTATTAGCACAAGCTAATAAACAAGAAAACACAAGAAAAAAAAACATTAAAACAATTTTCATTACCAAATAGATCTTGATGTATTAATCACTTTTACCGAAGACTCAAACATTCTATACATTCAGAATATCAAGATATTCAAGCTAAGTATAACTATATAATTTGAATACACGCTGGCGCCATCTACTGGGCGATATCCTGCTGAACCTCCTCTAAAATCACCTAAATCTAACAACGCCCCCGCTCCTTCTGAAAACGTATCCCTCCATATCTGCCAATACCCTCTGAAATCCTTCTAAAAAAACAAACCCTACTCTAACCACCTGAAACGCCTCTGAAACTCCCCTGGAATCTCCCTGGGCTCATCTACAACCTCCCTGATCCCTTTCCTTGAAACTCTGTAAAGATACCTGCAAGAAACCCTCCAGAAACTCCCAGACTTTCCCCCTTAAACTAACTCTAAATCCGTTGAGGATAAAACTCCAGAAATCATCCTGAACCCTCTTTTGAAAATTCCTCTGACGACCAATTCTGGCATTAGTAAATTTGTGAGTGAGCCCTTTGCCAGTCTGGACACACTACACTCATCAATGCGTCAATCGTAGCATACAACATTTTTAAGTTCACGGTTTGAGCACTGCTGCCCCACTCTGAGCCTCATGGGACTCATCCTGTTGGCTCCTTTTTGAGTTGAGGGAAATGTGCAGCCTTCATTCTTGGAACAAAATTCAATAAAAGCAGCATGACTGCAACACAGTCATCGTTGTCGTCGGTGCAGCTGTTGATGAGCTATTATAATCTAATGGCCAATTTGACCAGAAAGAGCCAGAGCGGTCTGGGTTGGAGGGAACTTGTTGCTGACCAGACTCCGCCAGATCACGTCTTATCTCATGACCTCTGAGTGCAGTTTCGGTTCACATGTTTCGACCCCTCCGAAACCATTACTGGCACATCACAGCAGCAGGCACCGACGAGGCCCAGAATGAGCGACAGAGACACATACAATCGAGTGACAACGAGATTATGAATTCATGTACGTGCCATGAAGTGCATCTTTTGGCCATATCGTACGGTCCAAACTAATGCTGTTCCGAGCAATTTCCTGTCAAGTCAACACCTTTAGCTCTGGCTCTCGCTTTCCCACCGGGTCCTGGCTTGCGTTTCCATTGGGAGCAGATAAAGGGCCCATCGTCATCCCGTTTGGCTAAGTAGGACATACTCGTTCGACCGGATGTCCTTTATCTTTGGCTGAAAATGCCATGCAGTTGCAACAGCAATTTGACACAGCTGGCAGTGACGTCGTCGGGATGAGGCCACAACTAGCCGGTAGCAACCTGGGTAAATTTTATATCTAATCATGCTAATAAAATAAAATATTTAGTTATGCAAATGGACTCCAACCAGAGTCTCGGGTGCACTATAGCCACTAAACTGTTGTTTTAATACGCCTCAAATGTATCAAGGGGGTTGTTCACGGTGCTGCACAGGATCGTACTATGGCACGAAGCTTATGGTTTTTGGGAATTATATATTTGAATGATAATGGAACAAGGTGAAGAAAATAAAAATTTAAAGTATGAGAAAGAATGAGCAATTATTAAGTTTTCTAATCGTATAATATTGTTTCTTGCTTTTTCTTCTATTTGCAGAGTCAACTAGCAGCTTGGTGGAAGGACGCTACGGCAACGGAAACTCCAAACTAATCTACTCTGTATTTTCAACATCAACCAATGCGATAGCGGGTTCGGCCATATGCGCATTCTCATTACAGGTAGGTAACAAAAACCGATCTCATAGAGAACAACCAACCGTTGCTAAACTATATTCAATTACGCATGATAATGCGCCAAACCGTTCGCCAATGTAGCACACTTGAAAGCAGGTATCGACAGTAACCATTCATTGTGAAATTTCCTGAACAAAGCGCCGCCATCGGCGACTGGTACTGCTTTTTACCGGTGCTCTTCAGAAGCCGCGGTACCTACAAAATATATCCTAATTAATACGCCGCCAGTTCCATACAATGTTACAATTTTGCAGTTCGTGCTGGAATTTGGCTACGATATTCTACATTATAGCTGATGATTGTTGCGGAGAATGCTTACTCGACAATGCAACGGTATTTTGAAAGTACGCAAAATTCAGCGCCCACATGGACGAACACCCACAGAGCAGAGAAAAAGCGCTTCCAAATTAAGGTCAAATCGTTTAGAACTGGAATAATGATTTGCAATGGTTTACTCATATCTCTTGCGGTAATGATATTGCATTAAATAAATATATTTAGAGTTCTATCAACTATCATTTCATGAATTTTCGATCTCCGCATTCGTTCGGCTTAGTCCACCTTCCGAAAATACTTCATAGACGAATTCTGTTGTGATCGGTTCCGCCTACCAGCATGTATTTTGGTTTTGACGCATTCATCATTCATGAAAGTCGTACTTCTTCGGCTGTTGAGGCTGGCTTCGAATGTAGTTCGGCTGGATGCCATTAATCTGAATTCCATCTGGCCAATGGGTCGTTTGGCCGAATGATGTTTAGTCGACTTTTGTACAACAGAGCTTAGAGAAACTTTTTGACATTTTACAGGTGTATCTCGATTTAGTGGACATTTCAAATTCGAAATTCTTCTGGACATTTGTTTAAATAATCTTTTGGAAAAAATCTACAAATAATTTCTTTAAAAATCAGAATAATCCACCTAGTGGTAATAGTGCCTTTCTCGTCGAATATGTAGTCATGATCTTTCAGTCGACGCAATCAATCTTGCCTTAGAGTCAGTAATCAGCCCCAAATCTCTGTGCTTTGGTAACGGACGAGAAGGAGGAAATTCTCATAACAGCGATCTGGGACTTTATTACTTTATATACTTTATTTAGAAAATAAAGAATTTTATCAAGGTCATCATCGAATTGGGCACTTATTCCGACGTTATGTTCAACGCATAGGCTGAGCTGAAAGTATCAGTCGTTTCAGTTGACTGCTTGACAACCTTCACTGGAGGCTGAACCATACCAATAATACAATTACAAGCCAGGATTAAACTTTTTCACAGATCACTTTGACAAAGTTTTTTCTGCACATTTTGGCTATATTTTATTATCTATCATTGGTTACAAGATTCATGTAAAATTTGTAATGTGGTAATTTGAATTGTCAATGCTATATCCCATTCAAATATGACCCACATTACAGAGCTCACCCTTCAGTAGCATCTAATTGTTGCGCAGTAATCAGACGCAAATAGTGATTTTAAAAAAATGTTCGGGGCTGATGCGCTTAAGTTATAATTTTTCCATACAACGTTGATCCATCCTACTGTATATTTACATCTCAGGAATCTAAAATGGTGTGATTTGATGAAATCGCTTTAGTTTTTTAGGTGTTTGGATCTCTTACACATATCTATCGCTTGCATTGATTTAGTTCACTTTCGTAATTCCACTGAAGCTTCTGCAACACCACCGGTAGCCTCTTATGTAGTCTGAGCCTATTTTCTTGCGATTTGATGTGTTCCATGAATGAGTTTGGTATACTCTATATTTGGCCACTCTTGACGAGACCCCCGGAAATGATTCCGGAACACTACCGGCATATTTGGATGTGGTCTGAGCTTATGTGAATGCTAACTGTTAATCAGGTTACTCGGAACTAAAAACACTACCGGTAGTAATTTCCCATAATACACGGTTCGTGGCCGTCGCTCTCCATCCTCGGTCGCGCCCGATGCTCGCCAAGTCACGCTCCACCTGGTCCGCCCATCGTGCTCTCTGCGCTCCACGCATTCTTGTGCCAACCGGATCAGTTGCAAACACCAGCTTTGCAGGGTTGTTGTCCGGCATTCTTGCAACATGCCCTGCCCACCGTATCCTTCCGGCTTTGGCCACCTTCTGGATGCTGGGTTCGCCGTAAAGTGCAGCGAGCTCGTGGTTCATTTTTCTCCGCCACACACCGTTCTCCTGCACACCGCCGAAGATCGTCCTTAGCACGCGTCTCTCGAAAACTCCGAGTGCTTGCAAGTCCTTCTCGAGCATGGTCCATGTCTCAAGCCCGTAGAGGATTACCGGTCTTATTAGCGTTTTGTACATGGTGCATTTGGTGCGTGGGTGAATCTTTTTCGACCGCAGTTTCTTCTGGAGCCCGTAGTAGGCCCGACTTCCGCTGATGATGCGCCTCCGAATTTCACGGCTCACGTTGTTGTCAACCGTCAGTAAGGATCCGAGGTAGACGAATTCCTCCACCACCTCGAAAGTATCCCCGTCTATCGTAACATTACTACCCAGACGGATCCGGTCGTTTTCGAATTCGCCTACCAGCATGTACTTTGTTTTTGAGGCATTCACCACCAGTCCGACCTTTGCTGCTTCGCGTTTCAGGCGGGTGTACAGCTCTGCCACCGTTCCAAATGTTCTGGCAATAATGTCCATGTCGTCCGCAAAGCACACAAATTGTCCGGATTTTGTGAAAATCGTTCCCCGGCTGTTGAGCCCGGCTCGTCGCATCACACCTTCCAGAGCGATGTTGAAGAGTAGGCATGAGAGTCCATCACCTTGTCGCAGTCCCCGGCGAGATTCGAATGAACTAGATAGTTCACCCGAAACCCTTACGCAGTTTTGCACACTGTCCATCGTTGCTTTAATCAGTCTAGTCAGCTTCCCAGGAAAGCCGTTTTCGTCCATGATTCTCCATAGCTCTGCGCGGTCGATACTGTCGTATGCCGCTTTGAAGTCAATGAACAGGTGATGCGTTGGGACCAAGTATTCACGGCATTTCTGGAGGATTTTCCGTACGGTAAAGATCTGGTCCGTTGTCGACCGGCCGTCGATGAAGCCGGCTTGATAACTTCCCACGAAATCATTTGTTTTACGTGACAGACGACGGAAGATGATTTGGGATACTTTGTAGGCAGCATTCAAAATAGTAATCGCCCTGAAGTTCTCACATTCCAAATGGTCGCCTTTCTTGTGAATGGCTCCTCTGGTAGCTGTTCGGTTTCCCAGATCCTGACTATCAGCCGATGCAGTAGACAGGTGGCCAACTTTTCTGAGGCCAACATCTGAGGTATCAAGATACCTTTAAAACCGTTCTTCAGGTTATCGAAAAAAACATATGGGGTTCGGTTTCCTTCAACATTTGATCACATTCGGAGGGACACTCGGAACCGATTCCGGAACACTACTAGTTTTCCCAAATATGATCTGAGATTTTTTTCTTGAACGGTTAATCAGGATGCCTAAAAAACCATTTGGTGTGTCGCCAAAATTAGTTTAATTCTAGCGTAACATGCGATAAGGGCCTAAGTCGAAAATGTAAGCAAACTAGATTTTCTGTTATTCCTATCAAGTGTCACGTAATCTATCGATACACTTCCTCACCCACGCCAAAACTCATTTTAACATGACTTTTTAGATGATTTTTAAAGGGCCTAAGTAAATTCATAGTTCCGTTTGGGCTTAAGTCGACGTAAAAGGGCCCAAGTTGGACTAGATCTCAAATTTACTTAGGCCCTTTGACATGTGACATGGATTTTCTATTGTTTTGATTTGAATCTGATTCTTTTTCGTATAATCACGTAAAATATAAGAAAACTTATGCAATCGAACTTCTTTTTGCTCAAAATTAGCTCAATTCAAAAAAGCCTAGGTCGATTCGTAGTTGGTCAAAGGGTCAATGTACTAACGCCTAAGAGATTTGTTTATTGTCAAAGGGCCAAAGTACTGGGGCCCAAGTCGATGAAAATTTTCAAAACGGCCAATGTCCATTGCTGTTCGAAAACTCATTTTGTACTAATTTCAAAGTAGTATACTATTTTTTACGCTAGGCAGCATGTATGGAGCGGTCATGCGCGTTGCATAAGTGATACTAATAGAGTGTTTGATTTCTAAATAGGGTTTATGAATATACATGGAAACCTTCTCAAACAGATTTCTTAAAGTTTACATTTTGGACTTAGGCCCTTATCACATGTTACGCTAGAGTTCTCTTTTACATCCGGTCACTTTCGGCGAGACAACTGAAACCGATTCCGGAACACTACCAGTAGTTTCTAATGTGGGCTTAGCTTACTTTCTTGCTAACCGTACAATAAGGTTATCGAAAAGGCCACGATTTGATGTGTCGCATGTGTTTGGTTCACTTTTATTTATGGCCACTTCCGGCGGGACACCAGGAATCGGTTCCGGTATACTACCGGTTCAGATATGATCTGAGACTATTTTCATGTTAACCGTTCATCATTTATAGAAAAAGCTGCGATTTGATGTGATGCATGCGTGGGTTTGGTTCACTTTTATATTTGGTCACTTCCGGCTAGATACCTGGAACCGGTTCCGGAATACTAACAAATCAGATATGGTCTGAGACTATTTTCCTATTTACCGTTCATCAGGTTATAGAAAAATCTGCGATTTGATGTGTCGCATGCATGGGTTTAGTTCACTTTTATATTTGGCCTCTTCCGGCGGGACACCCAGAACCGGTTCCGGAACACTACCGGTTCAAATATGATCTGCGAATGTTTTCCTCCTTACCGTTCATCAAATAATCGAAAATGCCGTGGTTTGATGGGTCGCATGCATGGGTTTGTTGCATTTTCATGTCTGGCCCCTTCCAGGGGTACCGGTCCGAAACACCTAAATGGCCATAACTCCGGAACGGCTGGTCCGATCCGAACCATTTTCAATAGGAAACAATGGGACCAGATTCTGCGTCGAATGAACCGTCGGCCATTTAAATCGGTTGAGGTTTACTGTCAAAAAGTGATGTGAGTTTATTTATACACACACTGCTGAGCAAGGTTGCAACCATTCATTTGCAAAGATTTATATTCATTTGCTATTATCTCAGTTCAGAAGCATGCTATCGAAAAACAGTGTATGGATGAATTTAACCTTGTAGTTTTATCTGAAAGTTTGTCGAATAACATTGGAGTTGCAAAAGTATACCAAAGTCGTGAGCGAGCTGTGAAGGCAACTTTCCACAGCGTGAATGAAATTTATATTCACCGCGTGGAGAGTTGCCTTCACAGCTGCGGCTATCTGCGGTTACACCAAATATGTTCCAAGGTTTCTTGTACCAACCAGATCTGTATCGAACACCAACTTTGCAGGGTTGCCATCCAGCACTCATGCCCCATCTTCCCCGTATTCTTCCGGCTTTATCCACCTTCCGACAATACTTCCTAGACGAATCATGTTGTGATCGGTTCCGCCTACCAACATGTACTTTGGTTTTGACGCATTCTTCACCAACCTTGGTTTTGACGCATTCTTCACCAACCTTAGAGGAGACTGAGGAGACTTGATCCCTGGGGAGACTTGTTCCCCCCATATTTTCTCGGAATCAAAAACAGTTTTCTTCTAGCATATTTTTTCCGAAACAACATCTGGACAGGCGACAATGTTTTGGCTACAATTGATTTTAATTGTATATTGCATTATTTTTTAATGGCTGATGGTTTGTTTTCAGTCCTTCAGAAATCTTTTAGGCGATTCCGAAAAATCTCAATAACTTTGTGAAAATTGAACCAAATCGTGTCAAAATTTCACAACACATAGGTAGTATAAATAAAATACTTACAAACGTATTTATCCAAATAAGGTTGTTTTAAAAATATTTCAATTGATGTAGCTTAGTGTATACAACAGTGACAATGGAACACTTGATCCCTCGGGGACTACACACACATTATACATGTGAAAAATAAAATTATATTTGGAAGCCTCTATTTACTCGGAATTCTAGTATATTCAATGATAAAACGTGTCAGATAATTATTATTTTATTACACACCATTAAAAGGGGGGTC
This sequence comes from Aedes albopictus, assembly GCF_035046485.1. NCBI lineage: Eukaryota > Metazoa > Arthropoda > Insecta > Diptera > Culicidae > Aedes > Aedes albopictus. The sequence continues at coordinate 251,874,172 of NC_085137.1, read as the reverse complement.
AAGTCTCCCCATTTTCAAAATGCGGCATATCCTTAACAATTTAAGGAAATCTTATAATTTCAAATACACCATATTCATCAAAAATGTAAGAAAACTTGAAAAGAAAATGAACAGGAAGCTTCTGGAGTTATTTTCCCTTTAACCCTTTGGAGCCGGAGGGGTCATATATGACCCCGGTGATGAAACCGACCCTAACAAACGTGTTCGAGGCCAGCGAGGTTGCGGCAGCAGTGGCGAAACAGTCCGGCCTCAAAGGGTTTGTAGGGTCCGTGGTACCTACAAGATCGGAACGGATAGAAGACGTTCTTTCGGACGATAGCTAGACTATCGGGTTTGGTGGTCTATATGAAACTAAAACTATATTTACATTATTGTGAATTCATAGTGTATACATGTGTGAATGTTACGTAACAGTATTCAATAGTATTGTGTGATATGAATATAATTCAATTCGATTTGTGTTAATAAGGTGCAATATGCTTATGTGTCGCATACGCCACACTACTCCCCCCATAGTTTTACCAATATCGACGAGGGATCTTCACGCGGCGTCCTGAGCGTGTTTGGTAGGTAGTCTGTTCAGGTGCTGTTGCTGCAGCATCGGGGCATCGATCGTCTACCTGCATGAACGCTGCCTTCAAACGATCGATAGAAACTGCAATGTGTTTGCCGTTCACATCCACGATGAAAAGCTTTTTCTTCCGACGAAACACACGATATGGCCCATCGTACGGCTGAGTGAGCGGAGGCTTGATTGCTCCTACCTTCACGAAAACGTGGCTGCAGGTAGATAGCTGCTTTTGAACGAAGGCAGACTCTCTTGAGTGGTTGCTTGTAGGTGCGGGTCTCAGCTTCGACATCGTGGTCTTCAGGTCGGCGACGAATTCTGGTGTCGGCTTGTTGCTCTCACCAGAGATGAAAAACTCACCAGGCAGTCGAAGTGAAGTGCCGTAGGTAAGCTCGGCAGCCGTTGCTTGCAGGTCTTCCTTCAGCGATGATCGGATTCCGAGGAGCACGATGGGTAGAACTTCGGTCCAACGAGAGTTCTGATGGCACATTATAGCTGCTTTGAGTTGACGATGTGTGCGCTCGATCTGCCCATTAGCCTGCGGGTGATATGGAGTGGTGCGCAGGTGTGTAATTCCGAGCATCCGCGTCAGTGTGCGGAACAACTCGGATTCAAATTGCCTCCCACAGTCCGTAGTTACGTTTATTGGAACACCGAATCGGGAGATCCAGCCGCTGACGAAGGCACGTGCGACGGTGAGCGCCGTCATGTTAGGTAGTGGAAAAATCTCAGGCCATCGGGTGAATTTGTCGATGATGGTGAGACAGTACATATTACCTTCGGACGGTGGAAGCGGGCCGATGAGATCCATGTGGATGTGCGCAAATCAGTCGTTCGGGGTTGAGATCCTGGCTATCGGAGTCTTGTTGTGTCGCTGTACTTTGGATTTCTGGCAAGGGATACAGTGGGTAACGAACTGTTTGCAGTCGCGACGAAGAGAAGGCCAGATGAATCTCTCAGAGACGAGTCGAGTAGTGGCACGAACTCCGGGATGGGATATACTATGCAGCTTCTCCATGATTCTCCGCCGAAATTCGTGTGGGACGAATGGACGGATGGCTTCTGTAGAGATGTCGCAGTATATCGGTGTGGAGGCTAGAGGTGATTTCAGTCGTTTCAGCTTGACGGTTGTGTTGGTTGGTGGGTTCTCCAAAAATTTCTGCAGCTCGAGATCGGTCTTCTGCAACTCAGCCATTCGGTCGTAGTCGATTGCCTCGGTGGTGGTAATGGTGTTGATACGACTCAGCATGTCGGCGACTTTATTCGCTTCGCCCGATACATGCCGAATGTCGGTGCAGTACTCACTGATGTAGCTGAGTCTGCGCTGTTGTGTTGGAGTTGCTTTGTCGGGTCGTTGCTGGAAAGCGGTGGTGAGGGGCTTGTGATCTGTATAGATACAGAAATCTCGAGCCTGCAGAATATCACGAAAGTGCTTGACTGCTTCGTACATAGCGATTAGCTCCCTATCGTACGTGCTAGCCTTTTGTTGGCTCTCGCTCAATTTTCTAGAAAAGAAAGCAAGTGGTTGAGGGCCATTGTTCGTGATCTGGTGTAGGACGGCTCCGATGCAAGTGTTAGAAGCGTCAACGTCTAGGGCGAGCTTCGCTTCGGGGGACGGATGAGCAAGCAGAGTAGCGTTCGCCAAATCCTGCTTGCATCGTTCGAATGCTTCATTCGTGGCTTCGCTCCATTCGAGTGCTGTGGTGTCGTTGCGGACATTTCCACCGATCATCGCCTGCAGAATCTGTTGGTTTGCTGCTGCTCGTGGGATGAAGCGTCGGTAGAAATTTATCGTGCCGAGGAACCTCTTCAGCTGCTTGGCGTTTGTTGGCCTCGGGACATCCAGAATTGCTTGCACCTTGCTGCGCTTGGGCTTGATTCCGTCAGGAGTGACTTCGTGGCCCAGGAAATCGACTGATTCCTGACCAATCTGGCATTTTGCGGCGTTGATGACGAGGCCGTTTTGCCTCAACCGTTCGAAAACGATGCGGAGGTGCTCTTTGTGCTGCTCTACGTTGTCCGATGCAATGCAGAGATCGTCGATGTAGGGATAGACGAAATCGAGGTCGCCCAGTATGGCGTGCAGGTGCCTTTGCAGTGTTTGACCTGCATTCCGCAGCCCAAAGGTCATATATTTGAACTCGAAGAGTCCGAAAGGGGTTGTAATGGCCGTCTTGGGGACATCTTCGGGGGCCACTGGGATTTGGTGGTACGCACGCTGCAAATCGATACAGGTGAAAATTTTCTTACCGTGCATGATGCTGGAGAAATCCTGTATGTGAGGCACGGGGTACCGGTCGGGAACGGTTATGGCATTCAGGTTCCGGTAGTCGCCACAGGGTCGCCACTTGCCGTTCGACTTCTTGACGAGGTGCAGCGGGCTGGCCCAGCTGCTTTTCGACGGCTGACAAATTCCTTGCTCCATTAGGAACTGAAACTCAGCTTTCGCTTCTTTCAGCTTGTCCACAGGTAACCGGCGGGGACGGCAGAACACGGGCGGGCCGGTGGTGATGATCTGGTGGACGGTGTTAGCTTTGGTAGGTTTGTGTTTCATATCGAGGACGGTGATGTCTCGATACTCGGCAAGGATTTCGGCGAACGGGGAATTCGCATCGTATGTGGTGATGGCTGGCTCGGTCGCTGTTCGGATATTTTCGATCTCCAACCGGGTGGTGTTATCGATCAACTTGTTTCTCCGCAGATCCACGAGAAGATCGAAATGTTTGAGGAAGTCAGCACCGATGATTGGGGATTTCACATCGGCGATGACAAATACCCACAGGAATGTTCTTCGCAAACCCAGATCGACGGTGATGCGTTTGGTACCGTAGGTCTGAATTGGGGTACCGTTTGCGGCGAAAAGTTGTTCGGAGGTTGTTGGCTTGAAGCGTTCCTTTGGTGTGGGTGGTACGACAGAGATGTCAGCGCCGGTGTCGATGAGGTACCGGTTCGAAGTTTTGAGATCGTGGATGTGGATTCGCTGGACGTCCGCGGTTTGGTTCAGGCTGCTGGTGTTCTGGGTCGGGATAGGTTCGCTAGGTGTTGCGGGGTCGACGACGGTAGTACTTGGAGCTAATTCTCTCTCGGGCGAGAGTAGACCTCGATATTCCCGTCGAAAAAAATGCACTTGACGTTGGGGTTATCGCTTCTGTTCTTCTCGCACTTCCGAGCTTGGGCACCGTGTCGGTAGTGAAACCAACAGATCCAACGACGGCTTGATTTGCTTCTCGCTGGGGTCTCTTCTCGCCGACCGGACGAACGATGGCGCGGACGGCTACGTTGTCGGTCGCGTCCACGGAAGTTACCTGACAAGGCTTCATCCAGGCGTCTCGATAGTGCTTCGATGCGTTGTTCGAGGGACGATGTCGATGAGGTTTCGGGCTTCTGAACGGCTGCGATCTGCTCACGGGGTGCTTCCAAAATTTTATCCGCCACCTTCGCTTGCTCGTTAAGCGTCGCAGTTGGCATGGCGGCGATAATAGAACGAGTGGTGTTGGGAAGGGCTCGCAACCAGAGGTTAGACAATACGCTGTCGGTGCAACCAACTCCGCCCAAGCGGCGCATCTCGGACAGGAGAACACTTGGTTTTTGGTCCCCTAAGGACATACCGGAGAGCAGGCTGGTCAATCGCTGCGTTTCTGACGGCTGGAAATGCGCCATCACAGCTGCTTTGAGACGGTCGTACTTGTCGTTAGTGTTCGACGCGTTGCAGCTAGTGATCATTGTATGCACAAATTTCGCGCGCGAACCGAGGGCAACGATTACGGCATTAAACTTGAACTTATCGTTCCGTATGGAATTTACACTGAATGCCGCCTCGAGACACATGAACCAGGTCTCAATGTCGTCCGGGTCGAAGTCCGGGAAACTGATTTTGGCAATGACCGGCTGTTCTTTGGAGTCGACGTCATCTTCTTTCTTGGTTTTGTTCGCGACTCCAGAAAGTTCTTCGGTCGCCATTGCGATTTCCACACGCGGGTGATATCGGCACTGTGATTTCGCGGTATCGAAGAGTTTTTTACGATCGCTGTTCGATCACTTTTAGACAAATCGCGGTTCTAATGATTTCGCGACGTCGGGGTCACCAGTTGTAGGGTCCGTGGTACCTACAAGATCGGAACGGATAGAAGACGTTCTTTCGGACGATAGCTAGACTATCGGGTTTGGTGGTCTATATGAAACTAAAACTATATTTACATTATTGTGAATTCATAGTGTATACATGTGTGAATGTTACGTAACAGTATTCAATAGTATTGTGTGATATGAATATAATTCAATTCGATTTGTGTTAATAAGGTGCAATATGCTTATGTGTCGCATACGCCACAGGTTAAATTAAACATGTGCTCAAAAGGGGTTCAATTGTGACCCATTTTTGAAAAATGCATCATAAGACATGCCTCCATAAAAACACAGTTTTGAAAACTTTAACAATAATTTAAAGTCCTTCTGTTGTGTATAAACTTGCAATAGATGTTTACCTGCCATTCTGTACGAAAAATGGATCTAGTTTTGTGTTTTTTTCTTAATGTTACAGGCAAATTAAGAAAAAGGGATCAAGTCTCCCCAGTCTCCCCTACCGGTAAATGTGCAGGTCGACCGCATTGCAAATAGTTTTAACAGGATCTCGTGAAAGTCGTACTTCTTCGGCTGTTGAGCCTGACTTCGAATGTCGTTCGGCCGATTGTCATTTATCTGAATTCCATCTGGCCGAATGGGTCGTTTGGCCGAATGCTGTTTAGTCGACTTTTGTACAAAAGAGTTTAGAGAAACTTTTTGACATTTAATAAGTGTATCTCGATTTAGTGGACATTTCAAATTTCGAAATTCTTCTAGATATTTATTCAGATATTTCCCTAGACATTTGTTTGGAGAATCTTTTGGAAATTCCTTTAGAAAATCTTCCAAAATTCATTCGAAAATTTTCCTCAGGAATTCGTTAAGAAAGACCTCCTATTCTACAAATTCCACTAAAAAGTCTTTCGAAGCATCTTACGTGATTTACTTCTGAAATTATATCTTTATTTCTAAAACATATTCATGAATTTGAGTAGAAATTCCTACAGGGATTCTTTCAAAAAATCGTTCAGAGATTCCTTAAGAAATTTCTTTAGACATTTATTCAATTTTTTCCAAAGATTCGTTTATTAAAACTTTCAGCGGTGACTTCTGAAACTATTCCAGAGTTTTTCAGAAACTGTTTCAAAAGCTTCTTCAAAAAATGCACTGGGGTTACTTTGGAAATTCTTCCAAGGATTTCACCAGAAATTCCCACATCAACTTCTTGTAATGTATTTGAAAAGAAAATGTTTGGCTTTTTTAATTTGTTTCAGCGAAAAAATGCCAAATTCGCGCCTGTTTTCAAAAAACGATTCACGACAACCTTTAAAAACAAACTCAAATCCAGGAATTTCTCAAAGCATACCTGCTGGGATACCTCCAGAATGTTTGATGTTGCTTGGGATTTCCCCAAGAATTCCGTCTGGAATTCCTTCAGTCCTTCTGGGATTTCTTCAGGAATTTCGTCTGCTGAATCTTCCCGAGGATTTTTTACAGAAATGAAAAGGATTCCATCAGAAATTTCTACTGGAATTCTATCACTGATCTTCCTCCAAGAAATGTCCACGTATTTTCCTCAATATTTTGCCAACGACTTTCAGAAAATTGCCAACTAAAACATTTTCAGAGACAAGGTGTAAAAAGTGGGCCGTTATATCAGCGAGATTTACTCATATCAATAGCCTACCAACTTCGCTTTGCTTTCAGATCAGCTGTTCGGTTTCGGTTTGAAATCGATTTTTGAAAATTTCGAAAAAAATCCTGTTTGGATATCAATCTAATAGCGTTTTTGGAAGTTCAACTAAACTGAAAGCGAGCCATTTTATAATTTTACTAATACCCAGGAAACTATGTAAGCATTGCTCATCATCAGTGTGAGGCATTAAAGTGGCCAAATTTTCAGTTAGGTTTAATTCTTAACAACTTTTAACTTCGTCATCCATCCAGCACTTTTCATAACCGATATGTTTCCCTTCTCTCTTTCTGCAAACACAGGATATCGCCGACACGTTCGAAGGCAACTTCAAGGAGCAGAGTGGATTAAACTCTAATTGGCTACCTGTTAACCCATCGAAGGTAAGTGTTTTGCCCTGGCGATCCACCCAACACCAGCCATTTATTTGTACATTTTATGTTGCTCATTTTTCGTCCTGCCTTACGTCTCCGGCCGATCTTACCCATCAATTTTTCCTAGCCAGTTTTTCTTCCACTTTTCCGTCCAACCGAACTGAACACTCTCGGTCGGTACCTTTCTATGTAACTAACTACACTCAAACACCTCGTCGGCTGAGCTGCCTCCGGGCGGTGTAAGGCATCATAGACGAAGGAGACTCGCTTTCCAAAGCTCTCCTCTCACAAATGGGTGCTTTTGATGTAAATGATCAAAGGCATCAAATCTGAAGCCCGTGTTGGATTCTCTGCTGTCAGTATCAACCTCTCGGGCACTTGGGAGGAAGATTTCTCGTGTCATGAATCCTCCATCCATCCGCCTGGTCCAAACCGCTGGCTGGCGCCGGTGGAGTGTAATTTCTTTGATACTTTTTAGATGTAAGGCGGGTCTGTACGTACGTATCTACCTACAGTTTGAATGTGTAAAACGTACCCACTTCACCTCTCGCCCCGACGTTTCCTTGTGGCACATTTCCAACGATAAAGAAATTGTGTGGCCACCAAGTTAGCTCTCGAGAGATGGTTTAATAAAAAGTGAATCCAAGTGATAATATTTAATGGCATGTCTTGGCAGGGATTAATAATTTGGTAAATGTGTTGGTTTCTACTGAAAATATTTAAGCATTTTTTTTTCAATTCAGAAGAATGAATGGAACAGTGAATACCTTCACTGCCGTTCTACGCCCAATTGTCCCATGTTATATAGGAATCCCCTATTATATATGGGACAATTATGCGTAGAACGGCAGTTCATGAATTGGAACATACACTCCACATCAAAAGTTTGGGTTTACACCATAAAATTTGCAGCCAATTAAGGTTTCTTACTGGATCACTAAGTTTTCAAACGAATCATTTTTGCTTTTCAATGATTGTTTGCCTCGCATTTTTGAAGTGATAAAAAACTGTCAATTCTGCAGCAACGCAGCAGAAAAAGTATCATCGCAATCACTGCGAGTGAGCATATAGGACGATACTTTTTCAAACGAATATTCGCTTTTGTGACAGAGAAATATCACTTTGAAATTTTGAGGCTCATATCCAACATAGCTGGCGATGCTGATGATGCCGTAAAAAGCCTTAAACGCCCCATAATAAATTTTAAAAAAATATCCATAAATAATTCGAAAATTGCCAATAAATAAAAAAGGGTGGAAGCAATAATATACTATAAAAGTTCCATAAATAAATCAAAATTGTCCATAAATAAAAGATTTTGAAGCAATAAAAATTGTCAGAATTTTCACAAATAAGTCATCAATTGCAACAAAAAAACTTTATTTTTTTTCTAAAAAAAAAATCGAACATATTACATCATAGAACTATTATAGAAAGATTGAAACAATGTAAGGTACACCGGGGCAAGTTGAAACAGGTGGGGCAACATGAAACGCGCAGTTTTGAATAACATTTTAATACAATTTGGAAATTTATCCATTATTAAAAGATAGTTTGATTCAAAAACTATCTGTTGTGACGTTCAAACCGATCGGTGTGAAATTTTGTAAGTGGGTATTTTTGGGGCCGGGGAAGGTTTTTAGCTTGGTGTGAGACCGGAGAGTTGTCTTTGGAACGGGGGATCCCATACAGAAGACTTTATGGGGGACGTCCCTATATAGCTGCACACGGCATTATTATCACAAGGCAGGCTAGTAATCTATGTAAACATCATTTTTGGATGTAAACATGTGACGTCGTTCTTATCGTTTTACGTTGATCAAATTGGTGAGGAGTACTAGATCATTGTGGAAACGCCTATGAACGGTTGGAATTACGTCATCAAAAAACTGTCAGATTTCCGGAAGGTATCACCGTATCACCTTCTAAATATTGTACACCGTGAGAGCTGCATATCAAAAACCACAGTAGGCAGGCAGTACGACGTTTGCCGGGACAGCTAGTTTTCAAATAAAAAATGAACTTAGGGTAGTTTTGCTGGAAGTGGGGTCGACCAATTTTTAAGATGAGAGCGCTGATATAACCTAATGTATATTAGCTTTCGACTGCTTTTTGTCAAACTTGGCTAGGAAAAAAGTTATTAGGTAAATGTACTATCGATGTCATCGACCAAAATTTTGAGGCTACCCCTCAATATATGTGTCAGCCAAAAGTTTGGGGTCACTTTTGTAAATCATCGAAAAGTTATTTGTTGATAATCTTTGTCATCTTTTTTATCAATTTGAATTCGTTTTGGCTTATTCATCTATTATCTTTTGAATAAAACCTAGGTTTCTAAAATCGGACGTAAATTGGCGGGTATAAGGGCTAAAAAATACATATTTGAACCCCAAGCGTTTGATCGGGAGTCCGAAATAGCACTTGTAACTTAGGAAATATTTTAGAAAAATATTAAAGATTGCATAGCCGTTTCACTTCACACTAATGGTAACAATTCTATTTTTGCAGTACACATTCTGGTTGCTCAGACATCGCAATGCAACCTTAATCTTGCAGAAGCTACATTAATGTCACACAGTGGCTTTAGTGAAACCTGCTCTTGAACTGTCAAATTCAAAATGTTGCATTTTTGACATCATCCTGTTACATTGAAACCAAAAACCAAAAAAACAAATAACCAGACCAGTTGCTGCGAAGTCAATGTTTGGTTACCATGTATCATGTTACCGAAAGTCGTTTCCAAATGACGACAGTGTAACTTTTTGTTGTTACATTGTAAACACATATGAGACGCGCAAAAACGTTCGATTACTTGGTCACAAATGTGCAACTTACCAGTTACTAACAGGTTGAGTTCAACACTGCATGTCGAAAGTATTGAGTAATTAGATATTTTTGTATGCTAAAACTTAACAAATACGATGTTTAGAACTTATTATTTTAAAGAAGCTCGCGGAAAATCCGAACTACCTACATATATTTTTGGGTGAATTTTACTAAAAAATTGAGTATATCGAATAAACTAATTTCCCAAAAAAAAAACAAATAGAGATGCATCGACCCAAGGGGGGGATCATGAGGAGAACTCAAGTATGACGATTCCGTGAATTAAAAAAAATGCTTTCAAGCTTTTAGTTTGGAATTCTGAAGTAATGTTTGATGTGAATATTGATATCTTCAGACATCCAACCGGCAATGTAGGCTCTACCCAATAATCAAAATGGCCATTAATTGTACCAGTTACAAAAAACTGACATTTCAATTATGACTATGGAGTTCTAAGCGAACAGAATAGAAAAGAATTCTTATCAGAAGTGATAAATAAATTGGCCTAACAAGCCTAATACCCTTTTTCCCGTTCAAAAATCGTACAACGAATCAGTGCGATGTGCAAATGTTTATGCTAAAATTGTCGAATTTTGCAAGTGCACGTGTTTTTCGCTAGTAAAATTGACAATTTCACCAGAAAAATACAATTGCCAGTCAATTTTATGAAGATGTCCCAACGAAACACATTTCCATTTTACTACAAAGATACTTATTTCCAATCGCCATTGCCATGTTTATCATTTTCCATAATTGTTATGACGAAACAAGCAATGTAACTTTGAGTTTATTTTTCTATGGCAGTGTAAACAAACTATATTACAAATTGGTTACCATCTAAGCTCTTGTGCGACGAACGATATATGTTGCACAGGCTCCGCCTCCTGCGCTTTTTCGGTGACATAGCTGTAGAAATCGACGTTGCAGTCTTTTAAAAGCGATTTTTGAATTTGTCGCGTAGAAATTATCGTGATTTAGTTGTAACAAAGTGTGCTGCTTGGGGTGGAAGTAAATATTCTGTGGTATAAGCCATCTGAGACCTATGGCCTGGTCAACATTCTGTCGACTTCTTTATTTCTTTGTTGAGGCTGCGTCGCCATGAGTCTCTGGACCTGCCTCTGCTGCGATGTCTTGCCAGGTTCCTGTCCAACGCTTGCTTGTAGTTTCTGCGTTCTCCTCCGATTTATGGGCACGACCATTACACTGGTCAGCACCCATTCCTTGATAGGGATCATCTTGGCATTGCGGAGTCACACGCACGGCTTAGGGTTCCGAACGATCGTAAGGCTGGTCGTCGGTGTTTCCCTCCATGAGCGATCGCTTCACAAATGCCAGCTTGTCAAAGCTTGAGGTTAACCAACCACTCTCAGTGGCCATCGAAGATCCTCGGTGACCGTTCGTATTCAACTATATAGCGAATCGCTAGATGATCAATATGTGTGTACCCAGCGTTGACTCTCCAGTCTGTGTTAGGTTTTAGACCCAGACTCCAAAAGGTAACATCGATAATGGACTTTCATTCCATTCCTACTGTAGGTGTTGCCTACTTTCACGACATCTACGTTCAACCTGGCCATAGATTCAAGCAGGACGCAACGGGACTCAAACTAACTAGGGCGTTGAAGTGAATCAGGCATGAACGATAAAAGGTCTATTGATCACCTTAGCGGGCATAGCATATGCAATAGTACATCCCGTTTATCTTCGCTATTTCAAAGCACTCGTTCGACGTGGAAACTAATTCTTGAACTGGAACCGACCAGTTGTACAAACTGCCATTAGCTGAGCCTTATCCGACACTAAGTTACCGATGTCCAGTGGGTTGTGGAGTGAGTCCGCTAGTAGGGCAATATCTGTAAGTACTTGACTCCGAGACTAACTGCCACAGCAATTGCTGGGCTGCGTCAGAGTAGTTCAGATTTAGCTGCGTTGCCTTTGCTCTCACTTGCCATCTGTGCGGCTGGACTTCAACGGTCACCTTGGGCCTGCATTCGGGTGCCTGCTGTTCGTGGATATCCTGCTACAAATCAAGCACTTGAGAGAGTTTGTGCAGCCTTGCGCCTTACGGCCTTCCCCTCCACGTTGCCTACTTGTTAGTTTCCACCACAGGTAGCTGAACCAAGGCATTCCCTGCCAGATCTTTCCGTAGCCTAACGATAAATGCAAGCGGTCACCTGCTTTTCGCACTGTTGCCGCAGTGTCGTGACGAGCTCTTCCGCGTCCGTAATTTCGTCCAGGTTTTTGACCTTCAGAGTCGCTTTCGCGGTAAGATTCCTCACCCTCCGGCAAACACTTGTAGGCGGTGCCCTTGCGCGTTTTGTCGTGCTTGAGGTCTATGATCATTTCGCTGATACGAGTACGTCGAATACTGTGTACATCGGTTCCAAGATATGTGGGTTGGCATCGCCTCTCATCGCCTTCAACGCCTCTGACTACTTAGATTCATCCGTCTTAATGACAAAGCCGCAGCCCTTTTCTTGTTTGGCACCTTCTCTTCCACCTCTCTTTGGCACCCCCTCTTAGCACAACTAAGCTCATGTTTCTCTTTCTTCTTCTATCTGTTGACTAGAGTCCAAGGGGCGTCCTCCCCCTGATCTGCCTTAATCTATGATGGCTAAGAGCTCGTGCTGGTGGTCACAGTTTCATGGTCTCTTCAATCCGGAACGGGCAGACCTTTTCAGGCACACTCTCCCAACCTTCACCTTCAGTATTAACAACCTCTTGGTCCTGGTCCTGGTCCCTTCCGCGATTGCTTGTTGTAGGCGATCGCGTCTGGCGTACTCTTCAGCTTCACGTTTTCTTCTGCTGCTGCAGTTGCCATAAATATATCATAGTCTTACTTGGCCACCATCATCGACATACGAAGCCTCAGATAGCAATGCATGAGTCCTTGCAGATGTTTGACTTCGAGGACACAAAGTCAATAATGAAGTCAAGATGCTGCAGCTCCTCCTCCCCCCGATACTCCTCTGACACCCGCCTCATCCTACGTGGGCTACTTGCTTTCAGTCCTGAGCACCCACGGTTGTGCAGAGGGCCAAGTTTAAAAAACCTCCGTTCTGAGCGATTGCCAGCCATCACCTTGACCTGTGGCCAGGTCAAATTTCTGTCGTCTTGCTTGATTTCGTTATTAAGGCTGCGCCGCCATGAACCTCTGGATATGCCTCTGCTGTGATTTCCTGCTGGGTTCCAATCTAACGCTTGTTTGCGGATTTCGTTCCTGCCCCGACGTAGAGTGCGGCCGACCCAGCTCCACTTTCGCTCCAGAATTTCTTTTGCTATCGGCTTTTGATGACATCGGCGATGGAGATCCACGTTGGAAATCCAATTGTGAGGCCATCATGCATGAATTACATATATACCGCAGGCATCTATTGATGAAGGCCTGCAGCCGTTGAGTATTGTCCACTGATACACACCAAGTTTCACGCTTACAACAGCACAAATTTCACGTTCGAGATGAAAATTCGAATTTTGGTGCGTCGACTAATCTGATTGTTTTCCATACATTTCTCAAACTCGCAAAAAGCAGCTCTCGCCTTTTTGATCCGTGTACCAATGTCGATCTTGATGCCGCCATCGAGCGCCATTTGGCTTTCAAGATATTGGAAGCTTTCAACATTCACCACTGATTGCCCAGCTACCGTAAAGCTGGAAGGGTTGACCGTGTTTACATCTAACGATTTGGTCTTGTGGACGTAAATGGTAAGACCTGCTGCTGATGAGTGATTGGCAAGATCATCGAGTTTGCTTAACATATCAGAATGCAAGTGAGCTAGGAGTACAACGTCATCAGCCAATTCGAAGTCATTTAGGTGCTCCATGGTATTGGGATGCCACCACATCCCACGATTTGGTTCATGATCAATCGCACCTACCAGGACCTCGTCGATTACGATGAGGAACAACCCGGATGGGATCAGACAACACGCCGTTGTGCAGTACTCTGTTCGGAAATGCCCTGTATTGATGATGATTAACCTGGGCTTGTTAGGGGAATATCTGTAAGTAAAAAGAAAATCGCGTTTAGTTGAATTCCACTAAGAATTTGCATCGACTAGTCGAGTCAAGTACAAGACACTGAAGACGACCTTACAGTTGAGGTCGAAATACGTATCTGTCAAAGGATGCAAATTCTTAGTGGAATTCAAAGGAACAGTACTTAACGCGATTTTCTTTTTACTTGCCCTGTATTGTATTTCAACGAAGCTGATAATTTTCTCAGGGATACCCTTGCGCCTGAGGGCTTTTCACATGTTTTCGTGGTTGAGACGGTTTTTTCGTTAACCCTAAAAGGGATACCTTCATGGCCTCAGTTTCGTCACCTCGCTGAGTGTGCTCCATCAAAGACGAGCTCTGAAAGGCGCCTGGGGTCCAATGGACCTTTTAGGGTTAATCAATGAATACCAGGTAGAGAGACTCTTGGAATTAATTGATTTGCTCCAGGATGATATGGAGCGTGACAATATGGTCCACACAGGATCGTCTGGCATGGAATCCTGCTAGCTGGCATCGGAAAGTTGCATCAATCTTCTACTTTATCCGGTTAAGGATCACTTTCTAGAGGACTTTGAGAACGATGCAAAGTAACATGATGCCCCACCGCGCCAATTATTGCATACAGTCAGGTTCTTTTTGTGTACCTTTACTAAGACGCCTTGCATCTAGTCGGTCGGAAATGTCGCCGTTTCCCATATGTTGCAGAATAATTGATGCAGCAGTTGTGCGGATACTACGGGGTCAGCTTTGAACATCGCTATGTTTCTATCTTCTTCACTGATGGACAGGTAATGCGTCGAAACCTTGGTGGATCATGCTGAGGTGGAAACGAAATCTGCTACTTGTTAACTTATTATTAAAAGCATTAAAATGGACGATCGTCGGACCACTACGAACATATCCAAGTGTGTCCAAGATGATGATCTTTCACGTTGGTCGGCTCGTTGCATCACCATGGGTATGCAGGATTGAAAGTAAAGTAATATGCTGAAAGTTATAACTGCTTCAGACGTAATTGGCATAAACATCTTATGATTTCATTTCACACATAAATCTCCAACCTACATGCAATTCTCAGCCGCGTTTTTTTCCTTTTTCACACCCAACAGGTACCAGATCCACGTCCCGGTTCGTGCCATAACGACTCGCGAACCCTACCGGACCTAACACTCAACTTCAAAAAGACCCACTCGCTGATGGATGAAAATGTGCCAACGTTTTTCGGTTCGCCGATTTTGACCCGAGTCAGCACGGTGTAAGTATAAATGCTTTTTCTGCCACCTTCCCGCCTCGTCGTCGTCGTCGTCGTCGTGGTCGCCACAGCACACTGACTGTTAGTTAATTTGGCGTATTCGCGCGCACGACGACGATGACGACGGTGGTGTATGCTAATTTGACGAGATTAATTAAATCTTGCGGTCGGCTATGAAATGCGCATAATTTATGCGATTTGCACCTTGTCAAGCGTGAACGTGTTTCGCCATACTAATTCTCGCCCCGTATTTCGCTTGCCTTTCCGGTTCCTGCTGCTGCTGCTGCCGCTGCATACTACCTACATACAGCTATCGATTCACCGCCATCGCCGTTGATCCGCAAATTAAAACTCCCGGCGGAAAAACCTACGACGTGATATTCGTCGGAACGGGTAAGCTCTTTGTGGAGGGGATTTTTTCGTGACCAAGACTATACTTCTAATTTGATTCCTCTTCCTCGCACACATCACCTACAGATCACGGAAAAATCATCAAAACGGTTAACGCCGAATCGGCCGACTCGAACAAGAAGGTCACCTCGGTTGTCATCGAGGAGATCGATGCTCTTCCAACGAGCGAACCGGTGCGGAGCTTGGAAATCGTTAGAACCATGCAATACGGTAAGTCTGCGGTTTTTTACTTTTCCTCCAATCAATGGGTGAAACGAGAAATCTGATATGTTAAAGAAATTATCCTGGAAGGCATCGGATGTGTTACACCCCCCCTGAAGCACACTTTTCACTTCAACACTCGAGAAGTTCATTATATTTTATTTTCTGTGCTTGATGGCATGATGCAACCCGACGCTACATATACACTTCATGCAAACAAAGGTTAGAACTCGATGATTTATCACAAAACAATCGCACAATGGAATGGAAAGTACGATAAGACAAAACTCCTATGATGAGCACCCATTGCATTGCGTTGTTTACATTCCTTATGTGCTCCTTGATTTTTTTTTCCCAACCACCAACAGCTAAAGTATTCATTACACAAGAAAACTGAACCACTCTTCAACTCGCTTTCCGTTCGGCAGACGTTGATGATGATGAGAAGGTTGGAGGTCGTTGGAAGCAAATGAAACCCATTGCTTTTTTTTCCAATTTTCGATTATTACCATTAGATTCATTTCATTAGAATTCGATCTGCAATTTCTGCCACAAAACGGCATTTTGCGGAAAAATTCATTTTGAAGCATCATTATCTGGAAGTGGAAAAATAGAAAAGACGAAGCAACTTTAATGTAGTTTGATGATTGCATTTCTAAATGGCATTTCTTGTTTCCGCGACCCACTGAAATAAATTTCAACCTCTCTCAACCATCGCGTAACAATAATGATAATGTCGCATCTGCATTTTTTGCAATATTTCATCCGATGATCTTTACATGGAGTTTTTCAAAGATTTCTCCAGAATTTCTTTCAATGATTTTCCAATACATACTTTTCAAATATAATTCAGAGATTTTTGCATGAATACTTCTAAGGATTTCCTCAGGCTCTTACAAGGAAAACATCCTAGGACACCTCTGACATTTCTTTTCATTTTTTTTTCAATTGTCCCAAGAATTACTCCGAGAATGGAAAGTCATGGAAAGAACCCCTAGAAGTGTCCTTGGGTTAACTTATGATGGGATCTTCGGAAGTATTACTGTAGGGATTCTTGAAGGAATTCTTGTAGAAATCCTTCAAAACAATCGGTGAGGGACTTTCAGAATAAATTTTTGGAGGTATTCGTAGATTTATGTCAAAAGAAATGTTTGGAGGAATCCTAAAAGTAACTTCTGGAAGATTCCCCGGAGAAATTTCTGGAAAAATGCTTGGGAGAACTCTTGAAGGAACTTTGAAAGAGGAAACATTAGAAAAAAGCATGCGGGCGATTTCTGGAAGAATTTTTGGAAAAAAAAATCTGGGATGAGTTAGTTCTTGAAGAAATTCATAAAGGAGTCCTGGAACAATTTCAGGGGAAAACTAAAACAATTCCAGGATGAAAAAATCCTAAAGTATTTCTTTGAGTAATTTTTGGAAGAGTTCTTGGAGGAACTTCTTGTATCCTGAAAGAATACACTGCTCGACAAAATTTTACAAAATTTGGTGTTATGGGATGAGAAAAAAACAGGGGTTTAGGACCCTAGAATTGTAATAGTGAAAGAATTTTTGAAAAATATTGGACTGGACCTTCACAGTTTAAAACCGAAGTTTGTATGGAGAACTTGAACTTGAACACCCCAAGTTCTCCATACAAACTTCGGTTTTGAACTGTGGGCCCGGTCCAATATTTTTCAAAAATTCTTTCACTATGACACTTCTAGGGTCCCAAACCCCTGTTATTTTTTTTTTCTCATCTCATAACAAAATTTAGTGTTGAACGGTGATATGAGTTTCTGGAGAAACTGTTGATGAATTTTTAGAGGAATATTAGCAATAATACCTGAAGGACTTCTTAGACGAATTCTTAAGAGATTTTTGTAAGATTTTTTGAGATATCCTTGAAACAAACCGGAATGGACCATTTAAAGAATTGCCGGAGAAATCCTTTCGAAAATTGCTGGAGAAGTGCCTAATGGATTATAATTATCAGCAAATTTTTGAAGGAGTCTTTGAAAATTTTCTAGAGGAATATTGGAAGAATTCTCGGATGATTCCTTCAAAGACTCCCGAAGAAATCTTTGTGAGAATTTCCGGAGTACCTAGCATTGAAAGAATTCCTGGAGATGTTTTTGGAAGCATTCCAAATAGATTCCTGGAAATATTCTTAAAGATTTCCAAGAAGATGTTTAAGAATAAATCCAGCAGAAGTTATTAGAATAATTCATGAGAAAATCTTTGAAAGAAATCCTAGAAGAATCCCTGGCGAGATTCCTGGAGGAATACTTTGGAAGGACTTCTAGAGGAAATTCTGAAATAATCATTTCAGAAATCAATGGATGAACTCCAGTGGGAATCCAAACAGGAGTTTTCGAAAATAAAAAGTCTGTAGAAATTCTTGTAGGAGTTTATGTAGTAAGTTCTAGGATATCGCAAAAAACGTTTGAAGCTTTCTCGAAAAATCCTTTGGAACAGCGTTTCTCAAACTATGGGTCGCGACCCAGTGGTGGGTCGCAGGCTGATTTTTGGTGGGTCGCGAAGTCTTTATTAACTTTTGTTGAATTTTATTGCTAGTCAATTTCTTATATTCTCTTATAGAAACCATTTCTAGAAGTGTTATTTCTAGAATTTTTGTTTCTCCATAATTCTATTCAGAATTTTGTATTATAAGTCTTATCTGGAGTATATTTAACAATGAAACTACTGTCTGCGTTCCAAAATCGATTCGATATCTATTAGTTTTCAATTCAAAGTTTTAAGATTTGGGTAAAATTATAGTTTTAATTTGTGCTCTGAAAAAAAAAATGAGTTCAAGTTGTTGCTTGCAGTTAGCATTTTTTAGACTTACACGCCAGTTTCAGCAGTAAAAATATTAAAAAATAAAAAAATACCAAAAAAACAAACTTCGACAAGAAACCCTACCATAACCGAACTTCAGTAAAGCTAAACTTCTGTGAAATTCAGAGCAATGTCGATAATCTGAACTTTAACGGAACAACTGGAAAATGATTTTAAAAAAATGGAAATAAAATAAGTGTGTATGCAGGATCCGATTTTGTCAGCCCCATTTTGCGAAAAACTTTTTGATCTCATTATCTTATGGTCACATTTTAAGCAATTTATCAATATTTATCATCAAACTTCAGCTGAGATGCAGAACACAGAGGGAATAAAAGTTTGAAAAACTGTTCAAGTTTTTGCAGAGAGCAAAATATGTGTTCCGATGGAAAAAAAAATACTGGAGGAGAAATTTCTGAAAAAATGGGTAGAATTCCATTAAATTGCTTGAAATTCTTTTGGAATCATGAAAGTCTCAAAGTTCAAAAAGAAATTACAGGGAAAAAATCTTAAAAGAAAGTTAGCGTGCTCTTAAGCATTCCGAAAAGTACTTTTAGAATGATTGTCACAACTGTTTTGGAAGATTTTTTCAGGGAACCTCTGAGGCCTTGCAGCAACTTTTGTAAGAATTTTCGGAAGAATTTTTGAAAAAAATTACTAAAAAACTACTGGATGAACTCTCAGAGGATTTCCTGGAAAATTTCTTGGAAAAATTTCCTTGATCTATGATTCTAGAATAAACATCCGGAAAAATAAATAAGAGGAGACATTTCCTTTGAAAAAAATGGAAGAATTTCCTTAAATTGCTTCATTGGACATTCTTTTGGAATGTCTCCAAGTTGAAAATGAATTAACAGGGAAAAAATCTTAAAAGAACGTCAGGGCGTCCTTAAAAATTCCGAAAAGTACTTGTAGAAGGATTGTCATAACTCTTTTGGAAGAATTTTTCAGGGAACCTCTGAAGCCCAGCAGAAACTTTTGTAAGAATTTTTGGAAGAAGTTTTGGAAAAATTTACTAAATAACTTCTGGAAGAACTCTCATAGGATTTCCTGGAAAATTTTTCAATATCTTTGATTCTGGTAGAAGCATCTGGAAAAAAATACTGGAGGAGAAACTTCCTTTGAAAAAAAATGGATAGAATTCCATTAAATTGCTTGATTAGAAATTCTTTTGGAGTCATAAAAGTCTCCAAGTTCAAAAAGAATTTTCAAGGAAAAAATCTTTAAAGAACGTCTTTAAAATTCCGAAAAGTACTTCCAGAAGGATTGTCACAACTCTTTTGGAAGAATTTTTCAGGGAATCTCTGAAGTTGTGCAGCAACTTTTGTAAGAATTTTTGGAAGAACTTTTGCAAAAATTTACTAAATAACTTCTGGAAGAACTCCCAGAGGATTTCCTGGAAAATTTCTTGGAAAAATTTCCTTTATCTTTAATTCTGGTAGAAGCATCTGGAAAAAAAAATACTGCAGGAGATATTTCCTTTGAAAAAAAATGGGTAGAATTCCATTAAATTGCTTGATTAGAAATTCTTTTGGAGTAATAAAAGTCTCAAAGTTCAAAAATAATTTTCAGGGAAAAAATCTTAAAAGAACGACAGTGTGCTCTTAAGCTTTCCGAAAAGTACTTCTAAAAGGATTGTTACAACTCTTTTGGAAGAATTTTTCAGGAAACCTCTGAAGCCCTGCAGAAACTTTTGTAAGATTTTTTGGAAAAAAATATTAAATAACTTCTGGAAGAACTCCCATAAGAGTTCCTGGAAAAATTCTTGGAGAAATTTCCTTGTTCTATGATTTTAGAATAAACATCTGGAAAAAAAATAGCAGGAGACATTTCCTTTGAAAAAAATGGGAAAAATTTCCTTGAATTGCTCGATTGGACATTCTTTTGGAATTATAAAACACTCAACGAATTTCTTAGTTGAAAAATAATTTTAATGGAAAAAATTCTAAAGGAACGTTAGGACACTCTTGAGAATCCCGAAAAGAATTTCTAGAAGGATTGTCACAACTCCTTTGGAAGATTTTGTCAGGGAACCTCTGAAGCCCCACAGAAACTTTTGTAAGAATTTTCGGAAGAACTTCCAGAAGATTTTCTGGAAAAATTCTTGGATGATTTTCCTGAACACAGGGGAATAAATTGTTTTCATATTTTTTTTCATAATCATTTGAACATGAAAAAGTTATTTTTTTAGATTTTTTTTCCTAAACGTGCCCATCTTGTGGCGTATGGACGGTTGGTATGAAGCATAAACCTATCTTGAGATAAAATTTAATCTTAATCAAAAATGGTGTTTTTTATATAAATCGATTTTCAATTTTTTTTCAGTTTGGAAACCTGACTTATTTTGTGATAATCACTCATACAACACTTTTTTGTAGAAGTAGTCAAGTTTTATTATTCACATTTGAAAAAAAAATCGGTGATAAAGTTTAGCCCTTTTCAAGACAATTTAGAAAAAAAAATAAGGTTACAAAGTGGCTTATCTAAGCAAGGTCTACTCACCCAGAAAGTTTCATTGAAATCCGAGAGGGTGCTGCCAACAATTTTTCGAGTTGACGCGAAATCCGTCTTTGGTAGAATCTAGAAAGAATTCCTTAAATAAAGCCTGTATCCGCAATAATTGGGACACAGAAGTACGGCTGCAGTTCTGTAATGAATCGGTAAAATTGGCCAAATAATTGACTGGGAACTCTTTGGTGTATGTTTATTATCTGTGCCAAATTTCATAAAAATCGATGCATTACTTTTAATTGTGGATAAAAAACAAACAGACGTGATTTAAAGCATTTTGTACAAACATGACAAATTTTAATTCGCATAGTAGATAATTATTTTACGTTACAGTTAAAAGTTCTGTGATGATAATTATGAAATTTTTTTAGCAGTTATGATACTTATAGACACTTTCTTGCAAAATTTCATCCACTTTTATCAATTGGTTTGAATGCTACTGGTGTTGATAGGAAGTGAGTGTTGGTGAAAATTTTTCGTGTTTTTCATGTGCGATGTTTGCCTATGCATTACTTTTGTATTTCTCTGCCAATTTTCATGAAATTTTCATAGAAGGTAGTTGATTATTATGTCTGCAAAATTTGATGATTATTGGTGTAGTACTTTCACTAGTACAATCGAAACAACCCGAGCAGGAATGAATAACTGCCACATAACTACAGCATACCAAAGTCAGGTATCATAGCAAAACAAGGTATTGGTCGGTTGTCCAGGTATTGAAAATAACTGATTTTGGTATTTTGTAGGTATTCATACAATACCTCAACGAGTTATTGGTTTGGTGTTGAGGACTGCATGAGGTATTATTGAATTATGGAAAAATCGCAATTTGTATGGAAATATCGCCGATTATTATTTAGGTATTGCCATACCTGATATCATTATTCACGCGTTATGCACAGAATACACACCAGTTATTATTTTAGGTATTTTACCTCTTATGCAGGGCTACTTAATACCTCATTCAGGTTGTAGGTATTCGGTTTTCCATACCTGAGTTAGTTATTCTTCAGCTATTTTCTCCTGCTCGGGAATAAAGGGTGCAGACTAATTGTTGTCTGAGGGGCTAAAATCACGTTTAGTCCCAATACATGTTTTCACTATAAAATTGTTGATAGTGCATTGATTTTTTTGAAATTTTGCCTATGCAACGAATTTAGTTTAAGAGGTTTGTGTTCAAAATTTCAACCATTTCCTTTGCCAAATTCAAAAGTTACAGCGCTGACAAGCAAAACTAGGGGCTGTACAAAATTCATTGGCGCACATTCTACTCTTTCATTGCTACAACAAAAAGTACTTCACCGATTCACATGGAATTTTGTAGGTGAAATGAACGCATCTTAAGATGTTATGAGGCCGAATTCGAGCAACTTTAATGTATCTATTACAGAGTTACAGCTGTATTTCTGTGTCTCGATTATTGCGGATACAGGCTTTAATTACAATTCCTGAGAACTACTGAAGGAATCCCTGTGGAAACTACAGAAGGATTTTTAAAATTAACAACTGATTGACGACCAGAAGGAAACCTAATGAAATTAAAACTCTTTTTAGTACCCAAACAAAAATCCAAAGAGGAAACTCATAGAGTAGTTTTTGACAAAACCTTTAATAAAATTTAAAAAAAAAACATCAGGAGAATCACTAGAGGAATAGGGTGGGGCTTATTTTGCAAAATCTCTCCGGGATAAATCGAAATAAGTGAGCTGTGCAAAGATGAACGATTTCTGTAGATATTTGGGAGTGGCGCAAAGGGTTTAAGTGGAATTTATGATAGAGCAAACATTTAGAAACATTTCAAATTTTAACTGTTCTAGCACTGACGTACCACTTGGAACAAAGTGCGATAAAAATCATCGTCACGAAAACATAATCGCCCAATGCTAATTATCTGTCGGGGCCCGTGGAGCAGTGGTCCACACGTTCGCTTCACAAGCGGATGTTCATGGGTTCGATCCCAGCCCCGGCACTTGCAATTTTTCGTCAGTTGCTCTTTCCCCCGAGAGCAACTGACACCTGACTTTCTTCGGAGCACATAGCTCTGACGGACCCGGAATTTGGATATCGGCAAACCGCAACTCATAATGGACGACCCCCAATCGGACTGGAAAAGGAACGGCAGCCAACCATCGTGCTCATCATTCTACCGTGGACAGGGTAGAAAAGCTGAAGCAGCACAAGGCACCAGTTCGATATAGTTGAATTAGAAAAGAATACATGTAGGCGCTGTACAAAGTGCAGCGTCCAATTGGAATCACTCACGTAATGCCCTAGTGGACAAAAGAGCTGTAAATTAGGTTAAGTGATTAAGAATAATGCTAATTACGCTGTGGTTCGCAAACCTACTGAGTAGACGGCGGTAGTGCGCACACGTCAAACAGGAGCAAAAACGATGCAAGCGCCATCAGCGAGCGGTTTGCGAACTACGGAATATTTGAATAATCCGTTAAAAAGGGAAACGATGGGAAGTGAATAGAGTGAGACGTCTGTTTGTCTGTGGTTCTAGATTAAATCGGTGATTCTAGACCTTGCAAAGGCCAAATTTGATCTCGAAATGGAGATATCTCTACTGGTTTTAAAGATATGGAAAAAAAGTGTTCTCTTTTAGTATTTAACCCAAAAAATACGAAAATGATTTGATATTGTTTTTTTAAATATCGGAAACATCTCTACTGGCTTCTCAAATACAAATTTGGGTCCTTAGGGTCGATTTCTTCACCCTTGCTTAAGCGTTAAGCTAGGTTTAACTGTATGGGTAAGCCTGGCTTACCGGTTAAGCCGAGGTGAAGAAATCGGCCCTTAGGGTTCTAGAATCACCAATTTGGTCTAGAAAAGTTATGTTTTTTAACTTTTGCTCTAGCATAATTTTACTTAACCCGTAGGCTACGGGGCTTACAACAAAATTTCAAACCGCTGCCAAAGACGCAAACATCAATATTTTTCAATGAAATTTTGAGGCTCACTTAACTATTAGTTGTAGTTTCAGTTATGCTGGGAGTCACACAAATTTAAGCCACGAGGACAGTTTTATTCCAGTGGACGTCTGGGTCAGGAGGGGTCAAAATTGCATAACCTTCCTTTTAACAAGGCCCCATTATTTAGAATTCAAATGAATTCATGTAAAACGTTGTTAGTTCTATGTATTATTGTATATTATTTCAGGCCTGGGGGTTAAAAAATATATAAGTGGTGTAGAACTTTTTCCAGGCCTTCAAAATATTTTCAATTTTAAGTCTAATTTCTATGCGCTTGTAAAAGATTTTGAGGCACGCAAGAAGTAGATTTTTCTGTCCTAAGCTAGGTCTTAAGCATATTGAACTTAACTATAAGTAAAGCTTGATGCTAACATACTGTTTTCATTAGAAAAATCATGTTTTCCACGAAAGTAAGACGATTTTACAAGAAATTGCCTACTTTTAGGCGTTTAATATTTCACAAAAGGTACCGCATTTATCGCCTAAAAGTAGGCAATTTCTTGTAAAATCGTCTTACTTTCGTGGAAAACATGATTTTTCTAACAAAAACAGTGTGTTACCATCAAGTTTTACTTATAGTTAAATTCAATATGCTTAAGACCTGCCTTAGGACAGAAAAATTTACTTCTTGCGTGCCTTAAAATCTTTTACAAGCGCATAGAAATTATACTCAAAATTGAAAATATTTTGGAGGGCTGGAAAAAGTTCTACACCACCTATATACTTCTTAACCCCCAGGCCTGACGTAATATACAATAATACATAGAACTAACAACATTTCAGATGAATTCATTTGAATTCCAACTAATGGGGCCTTGCCAAAAGGAAGGTTATGCAATTTTTACCCCCCCTGACCCAGACGTTCATCGAAATAAAACTGTCCTCGTGGCTTCAATTTTTGTGGCTCCCAGCATAACTGAAACTACAACTAATAGTGAAGTGAACCTCAAAATTTCATTGAAAAATATTGATGTTTGCGTCTTTGGCAGCGGTTTGAAATTTTGTTGTAAGCCCCGTAGCCTACGGGTTAAGCACCACCCCCAAATATCAACCGAAATCGCTTATTTTTGCACAACTAACTTATCTGGACCAGTAGATCACTTTCCACTTGAGAAATCATTTCCCGGAGAAATATTACAAAATAAGCCCAACCCTATTGGATGAACATTTGATTAATTTTCTTAAGAAGCTTCTGAAGGGATTTCAAGAGAACTTCTGCAAACACCCCAGAACAAACTTTAACAAAGTTTAAAATTACATTCTCCAAATATTCTGGTTATAATGTCGTCTGCAAAGCACACATATTGGCCGGATTTCGTGAAGACCAATTCAGGTTGTTCAGCCCGACTCGTCGCATTATACCTTCCATATCAATGTTGAAGAGAAGGCATGGGATTTCATCTTCTAGTCACAGCCACTAGCGAGATCCAAATGAACTAGATTGTTCACCCGAAGCGCTTACGCAGGTTTGAACACCGTCCATCGTGGCTTTGAACAGTCTGGGTAGTTTACCAGGACAGCCGTTCTCGTATATGATTTTTCATAGCGTTTAGGCATTTCTGGAGGATTTGCCGTACGGTAATGATCCTGTCCGTTGGCGACCGGTCGTCAATGAAACCAGCTTGATAACTTCCTATGAACTCATTCGTTATAGATGACAGGTGACAGAAGTTGATCTGAAATAGCACTTAGCAGGCGGCATTCAAAATGATGATCGCTTTGAAGTTCTCATATTTCAAATTGTTACCTTTTCCGTAAATAGGGAAAATTATCCCTCCCTTCTACTCCACCGGTCTCTGTACAATTTCTTAGATCCTGACAGGTGCAACAGGTGCAGGCAGGTGGCCAAATTTTCTGACCCTTCTTGATGAGCTCAGCTGCAGTGTTTATTATACCAGCCAAAACATCGCGACCCACCAAAAATCATTGGTCCCACTAGCCCACTAGCCCACTAGTGGGCCGTAACCCTTAGTTTGAGAATCGCTGCTATACTTCTTGAAAATGTAAAATACATTGCCGAAATCGGCGGAAATTAAAGCAATATTGTTCTTGCTACTTTGAAAGAAAGAAAAGGCCGAAAAATATGCCTTATTTTCAACAACACATAGAGGTGGCTGATGATTGACGCCACTCCCTTTTCAACTCACGAAGCGAATATTTTCTCGATAAAAAAACCTGTTTTCTTCAGGACACTATTCTGTTCCAGAGATTTCAATCATCAGCAAACTCCATTGCACCGATCCGTTTCAAATTAGTGGGAAATCCTTCTGCCAAACCCCAGGCATCAACCGAGTTGAAGCCGGAGACCGTAATCGATATTTCTTCATCTTCCCCGGGGGAAGTCTACGCTCAAACTTCCGAAGGCTAATGATTTCCTCATTTTGCTCCGAACTTTCCGTTAAACCTTCCAGGCAAGGCACCGAAACTTATGTATTTTGGCAAACTGCACAATCTTGGCAAACATCAATTAAATTATAATTTAGAGTTTTGTTTGACCAAGTCGTAATTACTCGGCTCGGAAAGTTGTTGGTTCTGGCCTCCACCGCTTAGGTTCATTCTCGAATTGCATTTGCTACTGTGCTGCTGCTGTACAGGAATTGCACCAGTCAGTGCAGGGTAGTGGCAGCAGCAGCCGGTTTCGAGCCGGGTGAAAGATATATGGCTGAATGGCAGAATCCGGAAGAAAAACTGAAACACAGAAAGGAAAACTTGATTTCATGGTGCGATGGTGTGGTTGAGAGAATAGGGCCCGGTTGTACTCCGGCAGTTGAAGAAAATAAGGAAGTTGGTCCCCAAGGACTCAAGGAGGGGGTTGAAAGTCTTCGAAACCAGTAGTCTCGTCCGTTACTCTTCGAAGCGTTTAGGACATTCTTCGTGTTGGCCTTCGATGCAGCACCAGCCAGCCACCCAGCAGCCATCGTTGTTGTAGCCTTAGCCTGGGAAAATATTTGACCTAGCTGGGACAGCAAAAAGAGCGGATAAGATTTATCCTTTCCGGAGAACAGTTAGCAACCAGCTAGCAATGCCAACCAGTTGAAGACTGTTTCTGACAGATCAAGACGAATCGAAAGTTTTCTTTTCTCAATAGGGATGTGGGACGTCGTGCCGTAATGGCAGAGGAGGCTGAATTCAACTAAGATAGCAAAAGCGATAAGTGGAGAAGTGAAATAAAGTTTTTATTCCTCCCAATAGCTTTCAATCGTTTATTTTCATTTGTTTCTACTGACTATAGGACTGGCTTAGTTTTTCTCATATAGATACGTGTGATGTAATGTGAGGTCGTGACTGGCAATGTTGGGAAAGCATCGGTCACTGAAGATTAACGACGAGTCATAAAACGTGGCTTCAATCTTCTTAACTTTGATTGTTTGCATTGTTTTTTTTTAGATATCATCCTCTGCCTTTAGATAGCATTTAGGAAAAGTTTACCATTTATTTGTGGTACTATTTTGGTGCTTTCCATAACATATGTACGAACATTTTTTGTAATCTCAAAAACCTTCTTCTCCCGGATTTTTGCAAAAAAAACTGTAAGGATCGCAACACCACACAAAAATTACAAATTTTTTTCTCCCTTTAATCCATAAGCTCTAATATATATTATTATAGATAACTTGGGAACAGAAGTAGGAAATCTTTGGGTATCATAAATAAAATGAAATGGCGTTGATGTAAAAAGTGTCAATGCTTACTTACCTTACAAATCAGGCTAAGGCCGGGGTGGCCTCTGCTGTACATAGCAGTCGTCTCCATTCCACTCGGTCCATGGCTGTTGTCTCCAGTTCCGCACTCTGCGTAGGGTCCGCAGTTCGTCCTCCACTTGGACGACCCACCTAGCTCGCTGCTCACCACGTCTTCTTGTACCGGTCGGATGACTCTCGAGAACCATTTTAGTCGGGTTGCTAATCCTGATGATGTGACCCGTCCACCGTAGCCTCCCGATTTTAGTGGTGCGGACGATGGTTGGTTCTCTCAGCAGTTGATGCAGCTCGTGGTTCATTCGCCTTCTCCAAGTCCCGTCTTCCATCTGCACTCTGCAGACACCTTCCGTTCGAAAACTCCAAGGGCGCGTTGGTCCTCTGCACGTAGGGTCCATGTTTCGTGCTCAAAGCAAGCACGATTTCCTGCCATAATGCGCCTCTGAATTTCTCTGCTGGTGTCGTTATCGGCGGTCACCACCCGGGTAGAGGAAAACAGCTAAATAATAGCATATTTTGATATGGAGATCAAAAAGTGATATTGGTTTGATTGATATGAGAGATAAAAAATCAAAAAATAATATCACAAATTTACTCCTGGAGCATCATCATCATATCATATTTAGATTTTGTAAGATCTAACCAATAGCAGCGAGCTATTCGTTTGATCTTGAAATATCAAAATTTGATATTGTTCAGATGTTCCAGGAACATTTTTTAGATATCAGGTATCAGAAGGCCGGCTCCAGAGGCACGTTATCCTCCATTTGGGACATTTGTGCCATCGCCATACATATAAGCCTATTTCATCATTTACCTGAGGGAGAAGGGGACAAGGGATGGAATGGGATTAGGAAAGGGAAAGGTGATGAAATAGGAAGGGGTACCCTAGAAGAGGGAATGAACGCATAAGCGCAATGAGAGCTCATAGCCCATACCACAATGGGTTTATTAAGTGCCCTGAAAAGGACACTGTAAAACGCATAAGCGTAAAAAGAGCCTATAGCTCATGGAGGTAGCTTGTGACATCATGCGACTTTCAATATGACATTGAAAGGCACGTCATCGAAAGCATCCTCAATATTCAAGAAATTACCGCCAAACCTACGTTTGAGCGAGTACTTTCTTGAAAACATATACAACTTTGTGTAAAAGAGTCACTGTGGACATCCCAAATTGGGAGGCATGTGAGTTCACATGAGTAGGCATGTCAGCCAGACGAACATCACAGATGTGATAATCGACAATGCGTTTCAAGCATTTCAGAAAGAACGAGGTAACCAGATAAATCTGAAACTCATTCCATTTTTATACACCGCACGCACCCTTTCGGGGTAAAACTACAAAGTAAATTCACGCCATGAAAATACCCCATAGAAAACTACAAGAGTTCAAAACATGTTTGAAATACTCAAATCCCTCTGCAGAAAAATAGGACAAACCCCCATTTCCTCCTGAAGATTTGAATTAAGCAGAGCTTTTTAGGGCCCACTAAGTCGATTATACAGCTATAATTCTCAAGCGTAAGCTAGAGATTCGTAACTATACAAAAGAATGGTTTATCCGAAGATATTTTGAACTTGAACAGATCAGAGTTTCATTCAGGAATACCTCTTGCAGTCCGCACAGACTGCAGAGGACAAGCTTCTTTCAAAGCAATAGTTATGGTATACCACAATGGAGGGCGTTGTAGGTACAAAACCACAGTGAAACTCTCTTAGAGTAGCAATGGAAGCGAGTTATCTATAACATGTGGTCGCAACCAATTAGTACAGGTTCCCTAGTTTGTTGAGCAGGGTCGCCTGAATACGCAAATTTTGCGAAGGAACACTCAAAAATGCAAAGAAGGTCAAATGGAGACTCCTCATCTGACACATTCCAATCAGTCAACTCATGACAAATTCTGCTCATGCAGGGATTGGTTAGGTGCAATTCTATGTTAAGTTATCCATGAACTATACTACCTAAGTAATCCATCAAACTGAAGCATCTAAAATTAATGTTTGAGCTAATTCAGATGATGTAATCATCGTAGCAATTCTGCCATATATCAACGAAAAATTGCTGAATACAAGAGCTTGCTTGAAGGCATCCATAAGGAAAGGTTGAAACATACTGTTAACGTTATTCTAAGATATAGCATGCTCGAGGCAGGACACTTCAAGGTAACCTATACAGAAGTTACCCTACGAAAATGAACTTTTTGAAGTAGAGCCACTTGGGCCACGCAGCTTTTTACGCTGAAAATTGATCTGAGGTTTCCTAGCCGTAGCCACTACCCAAACTAGACTGGATTACACTCTTCACAATCACAGCACCAAAAGGGAACATCAACGACAAACCAAATCGGGGTCAATTGATAAAACGCCAATGGCGAAAACGCATTAAGCGAACCCATATAGGTAGTAATGTAAGCTAATTTACAACATTTGAATAATCCCGCCCTTATTTAGCCTCAAATTTGAGACTTAAGAAGGGCAACTGATTATCTCGGAGAAACGCAAGGTCCACTGCACTATTGCTCCGGTTAGTGCAGTAAGGGCGTAATACTGTGGAGGACGCCCTAATTCTCCACAGGCTCCGTTTGTGGTTAGGTTTTTATTAGACCCCCCTAACCATTCATTCCTTGGCACGGTAAGCATAAAGCCGCATAACACCATGAATTAGGGGTCACCTGTTTAGTGGACTCTTACCACTGGATCAGGCGGTCCTCTTAGTCGAGTCAAGTACAAGACACTGAAGACGACCTTACAGTTGAGGTCGAAATACGTATCTGTCAAAGGATGCAAATTCTTAGTGGAATTCAAAGGAACCGTACTTAACCCGTTTTTTTTTTTATTTACAGATATTCCCCTAACAAGCCCAGGTTAATCATCAACGGTCCTCTTAGCCAATTGAGACAACCGCTACCGACACTACACAGCTATCTAGGCTGATCGGGAAAAGAAGTTAACATTGATGGCTAACTTCCGAACGAGCCCGAACACAGTCAGCCCAAGTGCACGAATTCTTCAACCGCCTCGATTTCATCACCGTCGATATAAATTTGGGGTGGCGGGCACGGTGATTCCTCCCTGGAGCCATTTGCCATCATGTACTTTGTCTTCGGCACATTAATGACTAATCCGATTCGCCTGGCTTCACTCTTTAGTCGGATGTACGTTTCGGCCATCGTCGCAAACTTACGAGCTATAATATCAATCTCATCAGCGAAACCAAGCAGCTGAACGGACTTCGTGAAAATCGTCCCACTCGTGTTTATCCCCGCTCTCCTAATTACACCCTGTAAAGCAATGTTGAACAACAAGCACGAAAGACCATCACCTTGCCGTATCCCTCTGCGAGATTCGAAGGGACTCGAGAGTGTCGCTGATACTCGATCAATCGTATCAGTTTATTCGGGAATCCGTATTCGTGCATAATCTGCCATAGCTCTTCTCGATCGATTGTATCATATGCCGATGATTTGAAGTCGATGAACAAGTGATGTGTGGGCACGTTGTATTCGCGGCATTTCTGCAACACCTGGCGGATGGCAAACATCTGGTCCGTTGTAGCGCGTTCACCCATAAATCCAGCCTGATATTGCTCCACGAACTCTCTTGCAATCGGTGATAGACGGCGGCATAAAATTTGAGAGAGTACCTTGTAGGCAGCGCTCAGTAGTGTGATCGCGCAATAAATCCCACAATCCAACTTGTCACCCTTTTTGTAAATGGGACGCACGATACCTTCCATCCACTCCTCCGGTAATACTTCCTCCTCCCAAATCTTGGTAATGACCCAGTGTAGTGCTCTCACCAGTGCTTCTCCAACGTATTTTAGGAGCTCGCTTGATCTGCTTCAGCGGCTTTGTTGTTTTTCAACCGGCTAACCTCCTCTTCAATCTCTTGGAGGTCAGGGGCTGGAAATCTTTCGTCCTGCGCACGTACTCCAAGATCTGTTACCGCGTCACCTTCGGTGCTTGCAACGTCGCCATTGAGGTGCTCATCGTAATGCTGCCGCCACCTCTCGACCACCTCACGCTCGCCCGTGAGAATATTCCCGTGATTACATATCTCGGCACATGTCGGCTTGTGGCACAAAACCTCTGCGCGAGCGGTTCAGCTTCTCGTAGAACTTTCGTGTGTCCTTAGCACGGTACAGCTTTTCCATCGCTTCGCGATCTCTATGTTCCTGCTGGCGTTTCTTCATCCGGAAGACTAAGTTCTGCCTGTTCCGTGCCTGTCTATAACGTGCCTTATTCGCTCTTGTGCGGTGTTGCAGCATTCTCGCCCATGCTGCATTCTTCTCGTTTTTCAACTGTCCACATTAACCGTCGTACCAGTCGTTTCTGTGATTCGGAGTCACGAAGCCCGATGCTGTAGCCGAGGTACTACCTATGGCGGATCGGATGTCCCTCCAGCCATCTTCAAGTGTAGCTACGCCAAGCTGCTCTTCCGTTGGTAGGGCCACTGCTAACTGCTGCGCGTAGTCTTGAGCCACTTCTACGTTACGCAGCTGCTCAATGTTGAGACGCGGCGTTCGACTTCGACGCGTGGTGATAACTGTCGAAAATTTTGAGCGCACGCATACAGCGACTAAGTAGTGATCCGAATCTATATTCGCACTGCGGTATGTGCGGACGTTGGTTATATCTGAGAAGAATTTACCGTCGATTAGAACGTGGTCGATTTGGTTTTCTGTTTGATGGTCGGGTGATCTCCAGGTGGCTTTGTGGATATCTTTGCGGGGGAAGAAGGTGCTTCGGACTACCATACCACGGGAGGCTGCAAAGTTTACGCATCGCTGGCCGTTATCATTCGATACGGCGGCGTGCAGGCTGTTTCGCCCGATTACCGGTCTGTACATTTCCTCCCTTCCTACCTGCGCGTTCATGTCGCCGACAACGATTTTCACGTCACGCGGCGAGCAACCATCGTATGTTTGCTCTAACTGCGCGTAGAACGCTTCTTTCTCGTCATCGGGTCTCCCTTCGTGTGGGCAGTGGACGTTGATGATGCTGTAGTTGAAGAAACGGCCCTTAACTCTCAACATGCACATCCTTGCGTTGATCGGCTGCCACCCGATCACACGTTGTCGCATCTTGTCCAACACTATAAATCCTGTTCCCAGTTCATTGGTGGTGCCACAGCTTTGGTAGAAGGTAGCCGCTCGATGCCCGCTTTTCCACACTTTCTGTCCAGTCCAACAAAGTTCCTGCAACGCCACGATGTTGAAGTTGCGGGGATGTAGTTCGTCGTAGATTATCCTGTCACATCCTGCGAAACCTAGTGTTTGGGGCTCCGCAGTGCCTCAAACGGGGAATTTCTTTCCTCAGAAAGAATACGCACTGGTTTACACTTAAACCACTTTATTTACTTCACTTGGCGTTGTCCAAGCCACGCCAACGCTTGTAAGTACACTTTACTTAACTTAGCACAACACTTAACACTTGACCGTTTGCCGGGTCAGAAAAAACTGTTTCGCAGTACGCGGGAACGCGTCTGCTTATATAGCGCTCAAAAATGTTGCATGACAAAAAATCGAATCTTCTGGAACAATCCGGAAATCTGGTGTCACTGCAACTCACGCGGTCGGCTCTCTGCGCATGATGACGGCGATGATAATGATGACGCTGAGTTCCCGACGGTGGCGGTGGCGGCAACGCGCGCGTTCACTCACGAGCGCGTGTTTACATCGATGAGTGGCGATGATGGTGGTGCTGGCGGCGGGTGAGCAACTTGCTGCTGATGATGGTGCTCCCGCGTTTGACGTTTTCCATCTTCTCTTGCGTGATAGGGGAAAGTGGGGCACATTTGCGACCGGAGCGTACTTGTCGGTAGCGAACATGCACCCCCGGGCTGGAAGTCATCTGAAGCACTGCAATGTGGATTGCAGTTGTCTTCGATCGGCAGAATGGAGAGTTTGGAAATGGCTCGTCGGTATGTTGTTCCGCCAATCCTCACGTCGACAGCTCGCACAAGATTGTCCGATCCAGGGTACACGTTGGTTATTCTACCAAGTCTCCAGCTTTGAGATGGCAGATCTTTCTCCTCAACCAAAACGATCATTCCAGGACGAATATTCGGACTCGTTCGTTGGTTCTTCGTTCGAGGTTGCAGACTCAGTAGGTAATCCTTTCTCCACTGTCTCCAAAATTGCTCTCGAAGATGCTGCAGATATTGCCATCGGGACAATCGATTCAATGGCACATCGTCGTAGGTAGGCTCTGGGGTGGCGATGAGAGGACGTCCAACGAGAAAGTGACCAGGCGTTATCACTTCTGGATCAGACGGGTCGGCAGAGATGGAGAAAAGAGGTCGAGAATTGAGGATCGCCTCCACCTGCGTTAATACCGTAGCGTATTCCTCAAAAGTCAGCTTGGCATCTCTCAAAGTTCGCTTCAGATGGTACTTGGCACTTTTCACCGCAGCCTCCCAAAGGCCGCCGAAATTCGGTGCTTCGGGAGGGATGAAATGCCAGGTGATTTCCTTCGGTTGACAATACTCCTCGATGTGGTTAACAGCTTCGCAATTTCGGAAGAGTTGATACAGCTCGTGCATCTCCGATTTGGCACCCTTGAAGTTACTCCCATTATCGGAATATACTTCCTTGCTCAGGCCACGCCGACTGGTAAACCGGTGGAGTGCTGCTAAGAAGACCTCGCTGGTCATGTCGGAGACCAACTCCAGATGAACCGCCTTTGTTGCCATGCAAACAAATACGGCAATGTAGGCCTTCACAAGTCGTGGTTTGTACCGGCCCTCCTTGACCAGTACCGGGCCTGCGTAGTCTACGCCAGTCCTTTCGAATGGATGTGCTTGGGTCACTCGGCAGGACGGCAGGCTTCCCATTAGTTGGCTGGAACCCTTTGGTCTGGAACGAAAACAGTGGACGCAGGATCTCGTAATCTTCCGTACGGATGATCGTCCGTCTAGCAGCCAAAACTTCAAACGAAGGGCCGCCAGTAGACCAGAGGGACCGATGTGCATTAGCTCCTCGTGGTAGGCCTTGATGATGAGATCGGTGATCGGATGCTTTGGTAACACGAACTGATGCTTGCTGGCAAAAGGAAGGTTCGAATGCTGAAGTCTCCCTCCGACTCGCAGAACTCCGTTGCAGTAGATGGGATGCAGCGCGTAGATCCGCTTGCACGGCTCGTTGGCTTCCATGCGATGAATTTCATCCGCTAGCGTCTCATGCTGGATAACCTTCACGATGAGTTCCAGAGACTCTCGTAACTCTGGAATCGATGGACGAAGACTGGTAACGCGGTGTGAGGCGTTCTTTATTCGGCAGTTCCGAATAAATCGCTGAACTAGAGCAGTCACACGCTGTAGTTTCCGAAATGAGCTGTACTTCGAAAACACAGGCAGCTCATCTTGGTTGATGACCAATGCTGCGACGATCGGTGTTGCTCTAATCTCCGGGATGACATCGTCAGGCAGATCTGCTGGGATCTCCCCCTCGTACTCTACACTCTGCAGAAACTTGGGTCCCGTCCACCACAGATCGTTGGTACGCAATGCTTCTGGTAGTTGTCCTCGTGACACGATGTCTGCCGGATTTTCTTTCGTTGAGATGTACTTCCATTGCGCACTCAGCGGGCCGGCGAGCTCATGTATTTTCCCGATACGATTCCGGACGAAGACTTGCAGGGATGTCAGTGGTTTCTTTAGCCAAGCGAGGACTATCTGGCTGTCCGTCCAGAGAATGGTATTGTTCACCTTCAAGTCGAGCGATCCGAGGACCTTGGAAACCAGTCGAGCCAAGAGAAACGCTCCCAGCAGCTCCATACGGGGAATGGTGACTTGCTTTGTAGGAGCCACCTTCGATTTGCTGCACAGCAAGCTTAGACTTGCGGATCCGTCAGGGAAAATGCTGCGCAGATACACCGCTGCTCCATATGCCAGTTTCGATGCATCCGAGAAGCCATGCACCTCAACAGCGATGTAGTTCGGTGTTACGACACACCGAGGAATTCTGATGCTACTTACTTGCTGAAGAGAAGTTCGAAATTGCAACCATTCTTGTAACAAGTCGCCTTCCAGTTTCGCATCCCACGGAACTCCTGCTAGCCAAATCCTCTGCATGATGAGTTTGGCGATAATGATTACCGGGGACAGGAGACCAATCGGATCAAACAGCTTGCTGATTTCGGAAAGGACAGATCGCTTGGTCGGTGGTTTGGATTGGTTAGCAAGATGGTTAGCGACGAATGCAAACTCATCCCGCTGCGGGCTCCAGGTCAAACCTAGAGTTTTCATGACTCCTTCGCAGCCGTCAGTCAGATTCACCAACTCCTCACGATCTGATTCAGGGATGCATTCAAGTAGCTTCGGAGAGTTGGAGCTCCACTTATGGACAGGGAACCCAGCGGATTTCAGCATTCCAATAAGCTGGGTCTGGCATTCGATGGCTTCGGCTACGGTATCAGCTCCAGATAAGATGTCATCGACGTAGCAATCTTCTCGGATGATGTTCGCAGCGATGGGGAAGGAGTCGGCCTCGTCGATACTCACCTGCAACAAACACCTTGTCGCGAGGAATGGAGCGCACGCTGTTCCATACGTCACCGTTGTCAACTCCAGTACCCGAAGAGGTTGCGCAGGATCATCTCGCCAGAAGATCCTTTGGAAGCACGAATGGGCTGGAACTACCTTGATCTGCCGATACATCTTCGAAATATCAGCCGTGAACACAACGAAGTGCTTCCGGAAGCGAACGAGGATCACGAAGACGTCGTTCTGCACTGTTGCTCCCACCAGAAGAGCTTGATTGAGAGCAACGTCAGATGGCGAAGCCTTGGCTGATGCATCGAACACCACACGAAGCTTTGTACTGGAGCTCGATGGACGAAGTACCGCATGATGGGGCATGTAGTACCGGGGTTGACTCGGTGCATCGCAATCCTCGATGATCTCTCGGCAGTGTCCCAGGGCTTCGTAGTCGTCGATGAACTTGCTGTACTGGAGTTTGAGAGCAGGGTCCTTCTTCATCCGCCTTTCGAGGGAAAAGAAGCGACGCAGGGCTAACTCTCGGTTGTCCTTCAGCTGGGGAGGATATTCTCGGAAAGGCAGCGACACAACATATCTGCCGTCCACGTCTCGATAGTGGGTATCCCAACCCGGGAGCTACTTGACAGCTGCCGAACAACGTCAGCGTACCTAAAAATTTTGGTCCGGGTGGTACTGTCAGATTCAAAGCGGCAAGCGCTACTTTTGAAAAGGACGAAAACCGACAATAACAAAATATATTAAAACATTTAAAAAACCTTAATTTGTTGTTTCCGCTTTTTTGTGGTAGAAAAATGCAAATTAAGTGCGACATGATGAATTTGTTTAATAGAAGCGAAAATTATGTCTATAAAACGGGTAAAGGCAAAATAGTCGACTTTCATAAAATTAATAAGAAACTCATGTTTTCTTCTTGTGCGGTTATTAAGCACCAGCAAGTAATAAATTAGGTTACTTATGCTAACATTTTACAGCTACATATCTGGTGGCAAGCCAAAATGGAAGTTAAAAATAAGCATTTGCAGATGTTTTTTTTTTTTAGTTTGATCTTCGGTTTGATCTAGCACGCGCAGTCACAAATTAATATGCAAGATCGTTTGAACATGTGCTTTTATTACATTTCTTACAACAACAAAAAGAAAAATCAAAATGATTTCAATTTAATGAACATTAGTTTTTGCGCTTCTGTTGAACACGTCCTTTTGATACGAAACGCTAGCCTCTTGTTGGCTTCCACTCACCACGAAACAAAAAGATGTTTTCGCATGGGCAAAAATTGTTGCGTCAGTGAAGGTCGGACCCGTTGTTTACGAACAGTAGCGACATCTGCGATTTGCAAGTAGGTACGCGAAACTGAGCTCATCTGTCAAGTTACGGAGGGGTTGGGGTATCCAGAAACTTCTTTTCGCATTCCTCCTGGTCCGTAGGTTGATCAGCATCGTTGACTTCTTCGACTTCCCAAAACCTTTTCATGGTCTCGGAGAGTGTGCTGGCTGTGGATACGTAGCACTGCTGATCGTTCTGTTTTTCCTCGACGTCACCAGCGACCACCCATCCAAATTGCGTCTCCTGGAGGTCAGGCAAGTCCTCTCGCAGCTGTATTCTTCCCAATTTGAGCAGTCGGAGGAAATGGGATACGCCAAGCAGCATATCGATTTGGCCAGGCGTATTGAACTCGGGATCAGCCAGGTACACGGAAGTTGGAATGGGCCACCTTGATATATCCAGCTGGGTTGTGGGGATGGCTCCTGTCACCTTGGGAATCACCAAGCATTCGACCATCGTTGAGAAGTCAGTGTACCTGGATTCGACTGCTACT
This sequence comes from Aedes albopictus, assembly GCF_035046485.1. NCBI lineage: Eukaryota > Metazoa > Arthropoda > Insecta > Diptera > Culicidae > Aedes > Aedes albopictus. Next base: position 251,836,468 of record NC_085137.1, on the reverse strand, counting down.
GTCAACTTCTCATGAGCGCAAGTCCTGGCTGCACCTACTCCCGTAATTGGTACAAGCGTTGGAGCCCGGTGTACCGCCAGACGATCTGCCATACTCCGTGAAATGAAGCTCATCTGCGATCCAGAATCCAGAAGCACACGACAGGGTACCTTCCTGTTGCAGAGGTCTCGCAAATTCACCAGAGCTGTCATGAGCATCACCGTCTTCTGTTCCAACGGTTGGTTGTTCGGAACAGCCGTGTTTGACGATGATCGAGAAGGTAACTGCGATGGAGACGCCGGTTGGTTCACTGGAGCTGTGCTTGCCTGCTGTACCGGTTGAGCGAGCTTCTCTGGTGATGGCCTCGGGATCTCATGCAAAACCGTGTGGTGCTTCCGCTGGCACTCCGCACACGTTTTTCTAGATGGGCACTTCGCGGATCGATGTCCTGGACGTAGGCAGTTGAAGCATAGGTTCAACTCCTTCACCTTCTCTGTACGTTGCGTTGTTGTCCACTTGTTGAACATAGGGCACTCGAAGTGGCGATGATCCTCGTTACACAGAAGACAACGCTGCGGCTTGCTCGTCGGGGTTGCAGCGTGCACTTTCTGGCTTGTAGACTTCGTGTTGGATGGCCTGAAGCTTCCTTCCTTCGTTGAAGATGCTTGGTGTTGACGGTTCTGAAATCGCTCCAACACCTGACACTCGTTCTGCAGGAATTGCATGGTCTTGTCGAAGTCAGGCAGCTTACCGTGCTCCTGGGTCCTTTCCCACAGCTGAAGTGTCTGGTCATCCAGTCGGGCCGTGACGATCTTTGTCAGCAAGAGACCAGACATCGCGTCGACCTTTACGCCTTGGTACTCTAGTCCTCCGATGTGCCGGTTGACCGCCTTGACCAGCTCCAGCAGGTCCTTGTGGTTCCTCTTCGCGATTGGCTTCAGCTCCAAGAGACCCGCCAGATGGGTGTCAACGATCACACGAGGATTCTCGAACTGGTCTTGAAGCTGCTTCCAGGTCTGCTGGAAGTTATTCTCCTGGATCATCTTTGCTGTAATCCATCCGGACGCTTCGCTTATCAGGGCCTTGTCCAGATGGTGCAGCTTCATGGCGTCGGATTCATTGCTGCGCACGACGATGTCCTCAAACATTGCTCGGAACTTCGGCCAATTCTCCACTTTCCCATCGAAGCTGGGAATCGGAGCTCGCAACGGTTGTTGCTGGATGATGACCTGTGGGTTGCCGGTTGCCATTGCAGAAGCACCACCGGCAGTCAGCTTCGTGGAGAGCCGCTTGAGTCGATCCGTCGCTTCGATATGCAGCATGTCGAAGGCCATCTGCATTTCACCCTGCTCCTCGAATTTGGACGGCGGTGTAGCATCCAGCACTTCTCGGTGAGCTGCTTCGTACTCCTGGTAGTGCAGCTCCAGCCTCTTCGCGAAGACCTTCAGCAGTGATGGCGTAATCTTCGTCGGATCGTCCTCTGATTCCTCCAGGGTTTGGTTGATCATTGTGACCTTCCTCTTGATTTGGCCGCGCTGATAGATGAGGGTCTTGACGTCATCCATCTCTTCCTCCTTCTTGCCCTTTTGCTTACTCGCCGACTTCGGTGTGTGATTCAGAGGCGACATTTCTCTTTGTCACACGTACTTCGTTTGGGTGGGGGGTTACGACAGACGTTTGGTCGAAGTTCTCCTCTTCGGTGTCCTCGCAGGTTGTCACCGACAGTGCCGATCTCTTCTGACCGACGGGGATCCTCGGCTGGTCGCCTTGTTGACCAGGGGAACGTCGCACTTGTGCCGATCTCCTTGCTGACCGGCAGAAATTCCTTCAGGGGAAGGGTCTCGTTTCCACTGATCGCTCCTCGATCAGCAGAAAGCTTCGCTGATACCGACCGACTCGTCGATCGGTAGAAATCCTCCGATGGGATGGTGTCTTTGCCGGCGGCAAAGAAGACACCGTTGGTGCCGATCGTCCACAGACCGGCAGGGATTCCTCAGACTGGTCGCCTCGATGACCAGGGGAACTAATCACTGTACCGATCCCTTGTTGACCGGCGGTCTCCAGGGATAGGGTCCTGCTTCCACTGATTTTTCCTCAAATCAGCAGAAGGCCTCGCTGACACCGACCGCCTCGTCGATCGGTATAAGTCCTCCGATGGGATGGTGTCTTTGCCGGCGGCCAAGAAGACACCGTTGGTGCCGATCGTCCACAGACCGGCAGGGATTCCTCGACTGGTCGCCTCGATGACCAGCAAGAGTCGATGGTGAACCGGGGACTGTAGGCCGGTTCCACTCCACAGGCACTGAATCCGGTTCGGACGGACCAAAATGTTTGGGGCTCCGCAGTGCCTCAAACGGGGAATTTCTTTCCTCAGAAAGAATACGCACTGGTTTACACTTAAACCACTTTATTTACTTCACTTGGCGTTGTCCAAGCCACGCCAACGCTTGTAAGTACACTTTACTTAACTTAGCACTACACTTAACACTTGACCGTTTGCCGGGTCAGAAAAAACTGTTTCGCAGTACGCTGGAACGCGTCTGCTTATATAGCGCTCAAAAATGTTGCATGACAAAAAATCGAATCTTCTGGAACAATCCGGAAATCTGGTGTCACTGCAACTCACGCGGTCGGCTCTCTGCGCATGATGACGGCGATGATAATGATGACGCTGAGTTCCCGACGGTGGCGGTGGCGGCAACGCGCGCGTTCACTCACGAGCGCGTGTTTACATCGATGAGTGGCGATGATGGTGGTGCTGGCGGCGGGTGAGCAACTTGCTGCTGATGATGGTGCTCCCGCGTTTGACGTTTTCCATCTTCTCTTGCGTGATAGGGGAAAGTGGGGCACATTTGCGACCGGAGCGTACTTGTCGGTAGCGAACACCTAGTGACTTGCAATTCCATGTTCCAAGTTTCCAATCGTACACACTTAAAACAGAATGCCGAGATCGGCTGTGCGGATCTCGGTTAAAGTTCATTTGCTGAAATCTCGGCTAAACGCTTGACGTTTAATGTTTGATGGTAGCGGCACCCATGGGTGCTGCTAAGAATAAACTTGAGTTTTTGCTGATATCTCAGTTAAATTGCGATTGGAGATGGATCATAGCAGGCACTGCGCGCGGACGTGCATTCAATTTTTTCTGTCACCGTGTTTTTCGTTCTCGTGAATTTTTATTTTTGTACGACGAAACTTCAATTCGGCTGATACTCTAAAGGAAAATATATCAGGAAATTAAAATCGAGTTTAGAAATCCTATTTTGTTGAGCTGGGGATACAACGCAAGAAGCTTACAGTTACAGTGCGCGAGTTGACTGCAGGATTGATTGAAGATTTATTGTGGAAGATCAAGTGGATTCCGGAAACTCTGGCTCGTCATGATGTTGACGATGGATTGTTGGGGATCAGGATTGACGTGCAGCCGTTGCAGCATCTTTTTGACGATCATCAGACAAACCGATGAGATCTTTCTGGTTTGCTTTGATTTATATTACACACTTGTAAGTATTTTTTTTTTTGGTTTTAAATGTGTCAACATGACAATTTCTCGTACGCTTTTGCGCCAAGGAAAGCACCCCATTAAACCCTATCCAATTTCCAACTCCAGATATCTATGAAATGGGCCAAGTTCTTGGACATATTCTGAGTAGATATCTAATCAACATTTCCTCCCCATCCCCGCTGATCGTAAGGACCTGGCCAGGTGTCGAGAGTTCGTTAAATGAAAGGTTTGTCAAATCCCAGGCAACTTTTCTGGCGCATTAAACGTCTCTATCGACAGCCACCCCAGGATGTGTACGGTCGGCTATGCTATGCTATATCTCAGTTAAATTGCGATTGCCGAGCGTTCGGCTGTGCGGATCTCGGCAAAATAATAAAAATTAGCCGAGCTCAACTGAGTGTGTAGTCCTTATTTCGTCGCGTGGGTCTTTGCCGATTGTATCGAGTCGTATTTTCTCCTATGTTATTCGCAATGGGGATTTTTACGGGTGGTTTATGGGGCCTACGCCAACACTCCTGTCTCGCCGGAGGGCCATCGTGTCAGTTCTGTTTAACGTCCCAACCAACACTGGGACGACCACGCTGATGGGGCTACCACCTTGGATCTAGCTGGGCGTGGTGCAGCGTTTCTTACTCAGCCGCTGGATGCCAGAACAGACGCTGTTTGAGCCGCACCTCCTTGGTGAACAGACACTCGGATCGTACCTCCTCAATCTAGCTGAAGTCAGAAGGATAACAGTGCCCAGGTTGCACTACCAGCTAAGCACACAACTCTTAGCTGGCGGTCTTTGTCATCGCTTGACCCGTGAAAGCATGAGGTAGGAACTTGTGAGGACCAGAGCTATATTGGACGCTCTCCTTATCGACTCACCGTTTTGGCCACCCCCTGTATATTGTTGATAAACGTTCAAAATTTCATTCGATTCGGTTCACTAGTTTTCGAGATATGACAGTTCTAATCTCGCGAAAGATTAACTAATCGAGCTCAAATTTGTACCTATAATGCACCTATAACAGGTTGACAAACAGTCAAAATTTGGGAATTTTTAATGCACTCTATGAAAAGTTACAGCATGATGAACTTTTTTTGTGAGAGAAAAAAAGTTGCCTTTCCCAACATTTTGGCCACCCCCTGTATTTCAGTCTAATTTGTTTCACAGGAAAATCATACTCAAACATTGTCTACCACTGAATCGAACGCTAATTTTAAATATCGGCAGTCCCTATCTTCGAACTGTGTCCTTTTTGTGCAATGTTTCATTTCTACCAAAAACTATACACAATCCGTACCTACAATACTAAATGAATAGCCAATAATGACTTCAGTTATAGTTGTCAATGAAAAACATAGAAACATAATCTACATTAAATACGTACCTAATATATCAGATTTCTCGGCTGTCATGTAATCGGCATTTTGCCATCCAATCAACTGTGACATAATCACAATAATAAAAATTTTGAATAACACACTTCTCTCTCTCTCTCTCTCTCTCTCTCTCTCTCTTTTCATTCCATCGTTTTTAATTATCGCCTTAACGGATCCGCCCATCATCGCCACCTCCACCACCGGAATCGGACCCAAACGCAACGGATGAATGTGAAAAAAAAACTATCCACAGACACGCCAAAGGACGGAAGTTATGATGATGGAAAATTAATTATAGTCACCGATACAACCGTGATAGCGATTAAATTACACCGCTGCAGCAGTGAAAAGATAACAAGTTGCAGGTAATTAAACACGGGGGGCACGTAAAAATGAGGAAACGACAAGACGTGTGTTGCTGCTGCACGGGTGCTTTATGGTGATTGAAAGTTAAAACGCGTCGTCGGCGTCGAGGAAGACGAGGACTATGGGAAAACCCTTTCTTCTCACATAGGTATTGGGCTGATGCTTTGCCATCGCTATTTACGGGCCACCCGTCCTGTCGAGCCAACATCACGGTAGCAATATTGAGCGGAAATGGGGAAAATGCGAGAGAAATAAATTTTCATTTTATGGTTTTCGCTTTTGCCACGCTCATTCATTTTCATAGCTTTTCCTCTTCGGACTGTAGGACAAAATTTTGGAAACTAAAGTCATTAGTTTGTTGAAATTAAAATTAAAATAAACAAAAATGAAATTTAAAAATCGAAATCGATAAAACTATGTTTAAAAATCAAACACTTTTGTGAAAAATAATAAAAAATAAACAATGTAATAATAAGAAAAATATATGGTTAAAAAAACAAACACATATTCAATTGTAGCTAAAATAAGACACAAATGTAACAAACACGAGGCCATTTTTTTGTTTATGGGTCATACTGTAATGAGTAATGACCCACAGTGCCATCGCTGTGACGAATGGAGAGATGAAATAGCGGGAGTCCTCGGCAAACGGCCCATATTTTCAACTAATGTGCTGCTTTTGCGTTCTGTGTCGTCCTCTTCTTCCAGTGAGTGCGTGGCGCTGCAGGATCCGTACTGCGCCTGGGACAAGATTGCGGGCAAATGTCGATCACACGGGGCTCCCCGGTGGTCGGAGGAGAACTACTTCTACCAGAGCGTTGCCAGCGGAGATCACGCTGCCTGCCCGTCCGGCAAAATGGCCAAGGATGGCAACGCCGAGAAACAAGGCTACCGAGGTACGTATGACATGACTAGACTAGGTATGAAACGAAAGTAGTTGTGCTTTGAGTTCAGTTATTGATTGAAACACGGATAATGTATTTCGCCCTCCGACGACGTCGGTCGGCAACGGTGACGCTAAATGCGGATGCGGGCGACTGGATCCGTATCTCTCTAATGGGGTTTACATTCCATTTCAAAGAACACACATACACCGGGTTGCCGTAGTTGCACATACCGACATGCTTCCGGTACGGCGGCTAGTTCTCAAGACGTAGCATGCAGTATGGATGCTATTAAGAAATTGAGATGGATTATGATGAGTGGGGCACGCATTGAAGGTGTCGATATCCGCAGTATCCGCATTGAGCTCATGTTTCAAGCATAGGTGATATACCAATTTCCCCTTATGATACAGATTCACTATACGATTAGCAATATTAGCCGATGGTGCTGTCTAATATCTTCATTGATAGCGGAACATGCTGTGATGTCTGTAGATAATGGAAACTCATGGTTTATTACCATATTGATTCTGAAAGGTTTTAGTCTTGAGAAGCCATAATATTAGAAATTGTTGACCATAACTACGTACTTAAAATCCTCAATGAATCAAGGTCAAGTCATCTGAATAAGTACATGCATCTCAACGTGTCCTGAAATCCAGAAATTCGGAAGTAATTATTATCTGCATCGAGTATATACGATATTCTTCTTCAAATAGCTCAACTATGTAAATTAGGTTTAAATTCATGCATGAATTTAAACCTAATTTACATAGTTGAGCTATTTGAAGAAGAATATCGTATATACTCGATGCAGATTTCCATTAGGATTCGTGAAGCCGGTCGCGGGATGTTGTCAAATATGTACAATACTGCGTCCTTGAGGAAGCGAATCAGTGATGCTTCCCTATCCGGATCATTTCTCAGGGCATCGTGGATGGATCCGATGTCGTAATGATTGCGAAGGTCTTCAAATGTTTGACAGACACAAATAACATGTTCATCAGAGTTCCTTAGTCTGCAGAAATCACAGTGCTTATGAAAATTCGAACCACCGGTCATATTGTGAGAAATTCTCGTATGCCCAGTTCGAAGACGTGAAAGGACCGGTTGGTCCTTCAAGTTCTTTGTATCGATCCATCTATCGACGTCTGCTTTAATTTTACGTATGAAGACGTCCCTTCTGCCATGCCACTCTTGTGACCAGGCGTAGCGAACCGTGTTAATCATCCATTTTTTCACATCTGATCCCGGAATTTCCTTGGTGAAGTGTCGTCTGTTGGACCTACCCAGTGAGGCAAGTTTGTCTGCCGCTTCGTTTCCAGAAATGCCGCAGTGGGCAGGGACCCAAACGAAGGTGGTGCTGTTGCTCTGGTCCAAGATTGCTTGAATGGCCTGAATCCAAGGGTGTCGGGTGGAAGGTGAACTTGGGGCAAGTATAGCACTCGCGGAGTCTGTAAGAATGACGATAGGAGTTTCGGAGGGACGTGAAACAGCAACAAATAGAGCTACAGCCTCTGCGGAAAAAATAGAGTAGATTTCTGGAAGGCTTTGATGAATTTGGACATCTTGTCCGGAAATTCCGATTCCAACAGACTCGTAAGTCTTTGATCCGTCAGAATATCGCTGTGTGGATATCGGTATAATCTATGCGAATTGCGATTACTGGAAGGGAGGTATTCAGTTGTATTTGCTGGAATGGAATGTCGGCTAATATCCCGATGGCCACCGAGTGGTAAATGTTTTGATTGGTTTTCAGCGTCCATTTATACGCACCAGACAACGACTTCCCGTTCCCGTTGAATTTGCTCGACGGACTTCCTGTAAAGCTATCACCGTAGGTTTTATGTCTCTCACCAACATCCCCAGGTCCTCCAAGTGTTGTAGAACCCGTTTATGTTCCATTGAAGAGCAAAAGCGTTCCTGTCTTACATTCCACGTAGTCTTGTGGGGAAGAGTCACGCATCGATCCTCCAACCGACGACGGCAGATCGGCATTTCGTCCTGCCCTGGCCTTGTATCCCGCGTAGTCCTGAGGGGGAGAGCTTGGTTTCCCTCGCGTCGACCCTCCATCCGAAAATGACAGATCAGTATTTCCACCTGCCCTGGCATTGTATCCCGCGTAGTCCTGAGGAGGAGATCTCGGTTTCCCTTGCATAAACCTGCTATCAGTGAACGATGAGTAAGTACCGTAATCCGGGGTAACATTGATCAGAATTTTCGATCTTTCTTGAATAATTCTCTTGTTAAAGCAAATGTTACATGTTTTATATTTTTAAAAGAAGTACTGGCCCTCTGAGTTTGTGTTAAGCTACTCGAAAAAGTATTGTAAAACTTAAAAACATGTTTAAAAGGGTTTTTAAATCTAATTTTTGATTGTGTTGATTTGGGGTAACATTGATCATGTCAGTGATCAATGTTCATTTGTGTTGAAAATACCCTTACTTACTGAATTCGGGGTCGCTGATTTCGAATATGTTGTCAAAATTCTTACAAATAATGTACTTTTCAAGTTATTTTAGGATTAAAATCCTCTAAACCACGAATAACGCCTAAAGGTAGGCAATGGCTTGAGGAATTGATAGTCGACTTTTAATAAATCGTAAATTTTACTGAAAAATAGCATTTTCATATAAGTTTCGTTTATTAAATCCAACTCTAGGATATCATATTGAAGTAATACAGTGATTTCGAACCTCATATTATATCTAGTATTCACGCCAAGCATGAATGTTTGACAGTGTATCTCATTGCGTTACGAAACACAGTTATGGAAAAATCGATTTAATTCAATGTTTATGAAATTCAATTTTCATAAATTCCATGTTATTTAATAGCTAAATGATAGCAGATTACGATATACCATTCCATAGTAGAAACTGATTCAATGTAAAATGCTTGTTTGAAGATTTCATGAGGTGGGTCAAGCCGATCAATGTTACCCCGCTGATCAATGATACCCCGGATTACGGTACTCCGATTTTCCCTGAATTCGTAGCACCAAGTTGGCCAAGAAGAGCTTGCTTGTGGGATAGGAATCCCTCTATTACGAGCTTGAAATTAGTCATACAAGGATGCGTTATGCCTTATTTCTACTGGAATTGAAGAACTCTTTCGATGGGTACAAATCACAGTTGTAGGAAGAGCTGGCATCGGAAGTACGTTCTAGTTGTATGTGTGCTAATCGACTGTGCTGATTCGAGGTTCTGTCTTGTTCGTGTTGTTGAGGTTGAGTGTTGGAGCAAGTAGTGCTGTTAGTTGTTTTCTTCCCAGCCGTATTGTATTCTAAAGCGTTCTCCTTCGAATAAGGTGGATCGAACACAGATTAATTAGATCTAGAATTTCTGTGGGCAGTTTACAGGCTGGGAAAACTGGACTGTTACTTATGCTTTTGGAATTCCGTCGATTATTATGTCGTCATTCAATTACTTCTTGGAATATTTGCATGTTATCGTCACTGTCGGTTTCCGAGTTACGCGAAGTTTCATCATTCTTTTGACGTTTGGTTTTCGGGCTGTCCTGTGTGGGTATCTTCTTCTTGATTCCGGAGTTTGTTGGGGTATTGAGCTCTGCAGTATCCGGATTCGAGGTGGCTTGTTTCTTCTAACAACCACCATTCGACGTACGCGTCTCTTTCTTATCGGATTTTGGTGCGATTTCTGCCTTCGATTTGGGTGTTGTCCGTGTTGTGATAGGGGAAGCTGTGTTGACTATTCCTAGGGTATAGACCTTGCGGAGTGTAGCGATTTCTTTATTTTTCTTTGTTAAGTCCTGCTCCAGATCTTTGACTTTACGGAGAAGGTCTTGGATTGTTCCATATTCCTTCGCTGTAGATAACCTTTCTTGTGGTTCAAGACGTAGGAGTGATTCAAGTTGATCGATCCTGGCGTCGCGTTTTTTTTTTATTTCTAGGTCCCTGGCTTCAATTTTCTGGATTAGAGCTTCAATCTTGCTGTCTTTGCTGGTCATATCCTGCTGGAGTTTGTCTAGCTTTGTGGCCAGATCTTCAATTTTTTCTCCTGATCTTTCTTTGCGAAGGAGGCGTACGTGTTCTCTTTTCTCTGTTCGAATGTCCGCTTGGTCGCTAAATAGGAAATTCCCAAATCAACGCGTAGTCGTTGAATGTCTTCTTCGACTTTGTATTCTGGGCATTTCCTGCAGAGATTGCTGAATTTCTCCAGAGATTTCTCTGAGGGCTCCTCCATTGAATTTCTTCAGGAATATCATTAGGAGTTCTTCTAGGTTTTTTTTTTTTGGTTTTCCTCTAGGCACTTTCACAGTTATTAGTTGGGCTTTCTTTGTTTACCATTGCACGAATTTGTATATTGTAACGCAAGCACAAAAATACACTATGCCCAAGGAGTCGAAAAGATTTTCCCGACCGGAACGGGAATCGAACCCGCCGTCTCTGGATTGGTGATCCATAGCTTTAACCACGAGGCTAATTGGAGACCCCCAGCCAGCTTACATAATAACATCCAGTTCCAGTCAAAAATTTGCTATCAATGTAGAGCGATTCCAAGCAACAGCATCAAAATTAAGGAAATTTTTTAATTCATGATTTTCTATTGAACTGAAACATTGCACAGTTTTTCAGTTCCATCTAAATAGCTATTTTTCGATATCAAATTTTTATTTTGAATCACGACTAACTTTTCAACAGGGTGTATGTGAAAATGGTTCAAAAATATTCAAAAATCTGCACAGCCAAAACGGTTCGTTCGATTGCTATGAATTTTTCAGCAAAGTTAGATAACTAAATGGTGATTCCTAAGAAAATATACACTGTGAAAAAAAATCTTTTTTAACATGAAAAAATATAATTTTTGGCACAAAAATTCAAATATCTCAAAACCCTATCTTTTTACCAACGTAATTTTTTTAGGGAAGACGGTCCATTGTATAAGCAATCTACCATAAAAATTTGGTGATGGTAAACTCATAAACAAAAAAGTTATAACATTTCAAACATTTCACAATTTTCACATTTGTTAAATATTTTTTTCTGTGTAAATTATTTCGGTCAGAAATCGCAGTTTGATGCTAATTTTATTGTTCAGCAAAGTTAGATAACTAAATGGTGATTCCTATGAAAATTTACACTGTGAAAAAAAATCTTTTTTCACATTAAAAAATATCATTTTTGTCACAAAAACTCAAATATCTCAAAACCCTATCTTTTTACCAACGTATTTTTTTAGGGAAAACGGTCCATTGTATTATAAAAATTTGGTGATCATAAAAATTTGGTGATGATAAACTAATAAACAAAAAAGTTATGACAATTCAAACATTTCACAATTTTCACATTTAGTAATATTTTTTTTAGTGTAAATTATTTCGGCCGGAAATCGCAGTTTGATGCTCATTTTATTGTTAATGGCCTTGCGTGAGTAAAACAAGCTGTTTTTATTATGTATTATGTATATTATATAGGGCCCATATAGCCAAGGCGGTAAACGCACGGGTATTCAGCATGACCATGCTGAGGGTGACGGGTTCGATTCCCGGTCGGTCCAGGATCTTTTCGTAAAGGAAATTTCCTTGACTTCCTTGGGCATAGAGTATCTTTGTGCCTGCCACACGATATACGCATGCAAAATGGTCATTGGCAGAGGGAGCTCTCAGTTAATAACTGTGGAAGTGCTCATAGAACACTAAGCTGAGAAGCAGGCTTTGTCCCAATGAGGACGTTACGCCAAGAAGAGAGAGAGTATATTATATGTACAGTAATGTTCCGATTTCATCACGCCCTCCGCGCATTAGTCGTTTATTCATTAATTTGCTGTTACATTTGAGGACAACTGTTTTCCCTCTTCTTCAAGATGGGTATTCAGCGTGTTTTGCAACGTTAAAAATATTGAAATGGGTATAGATGTTGAAGGATATTTCAAAGCATTATTGAAAAGGGGCGTGATTAAATTGTTTAAACAGATGTCGCTGATGGTACGGTGGCATGACTCTCTGCACTTAGCACTTCTGGCAATTTCTCAGTTGTTGTCGTTTTCGAACTTCCTGCGCTCTGCTTTACCGATGATATACAGTTGGTTCGTTTGTCAAAGTCTAGACGGCAGGACGTGCGAATGCGTAAATTTGTATTCAATGTGGACATTTGGGCATAACCAGTCTCTTTCAGTTTATCTATGGTGCTTTCGGTGAGATTTCGTAACGCTTTTGAACATTTTTTTTTCATCAAACGGTCTACAAGAGAGCGTTGAGTTGAAGACCTTTGGAAAAGCGACTGTTCATGTTGTTCGTTAGATTATAATAAACAAAATCACTTATTAGTTTTTATTGACTAGTTTGGTGTTGTTTGCTTGGCTGAAAAAAAAAATACTATAAAATTTTTAATATCCATAGCGGTAGTATTTTTTTGCTTTTTCGTGAGCATTGTCATGGTATGTATACAGACAAACAAACGTAACACTGACGAAATTTTCATTGACCACGCCTTTAACGATCACTTTGAATCTTGGTTGTGGCTTTCATAACCAGAAGAGTGCCCATCGTTTTTCTTTGCGTTTGACGTTTCACACTAGCGCCTTCTGATGACGATATTGCACAACGCAGTGTTTCGTGAAACACTTCCACCAGGTGGTGGTAGTGTGAACTGGGCGATGGATTTTCACGAAAATTGTTCTAGGCGTTTCGTCTGTTTGTCTGTGGTATGTACCTCTCATGCATTTGTTGTTGTTGAAGTTACTCGCATTCTTCCGATCATAAAGTATGTTCTCTAAGAGGTATTTTTTTTGCAGATAAACTAGACGTATACGCGTATTTTTGATCACAAGACTGGATCGCGTCTAAGTTTCAAATAGTAATTATGAATAATCAAACAAAAATATCATGAAAACAACTTGTTTAATTCAGGCGGTAGCTTTTACAATAAAATCAGCATCAAAATATAATTCTCGAAATAATTTACACAGAAAAAAAATTTTTTTTTGTTACTAAATGTTGAAATTGTGAAGTGTTTGAAATGTCATAACTTTTTTGTTTATCAGTTTACCATCACCAAAATTTTATGGTAGATAGCTGATATAATGGGCCATTTCCCCTAAAAAATTGACGTTGGTAAAAAGATAGGGTTTTGAGATATTTTAGTTTTTGTGACAAAGATCATATTTTTTTAAAGTAAAAAAATAAATGTTTTACAGTGTATATTTTCTAAGGAATCATCATTTAGTTATCTAACTTTGCTGAAAAATTCATAACAATCGAACAATCCGTTTTTGCTGTACAGCTTTTAGAATATTTTTGAACTATTTTCGCATACACCCTTTTGAAAAGTTAGTCGTGAGAGAATATGAAGGTTTAATATCGAAAAATGGCGATTTAGATGAAATTGAAAAACTGTGCAAAGTTTCAGATATTTTTGAAATGGTCGCTCAGGATCGACTGACATGACCCCGTGGAATTCCTCTGTACAATCCTTTTTCATCACTGAAAGATTATCCAATTTTCAAATAATGGATGCCATATTCTACAGGAGACATCGACTACGACCCTCAACGGCCGAGCAAAGATCAGCCCGGAAACGACATGATCAGCATAATGCAAGACAAGAGCGGCTACGACGACAAAGGGCCGCAAATAACTCCCGATCTGATAAATGCTCAATACACGGTGGAAACGCTGGTTATGGCCGTTCTGGCTGGTGCCATATTCGCCCTGCTGGTGGGATTCATCACCGGGTACTTCTGCGGCCGACGGTGCCACAAGGACGAAGACGACAATCTGCCGTACCCGGACACGGAGTACGAGTACTTCGAACAGCGACAGAACGTTAACCGGTAAGTGTTTCGTGGCGGTGAAGGAGCACGATTTTTTGGAATGGGATCTAAATCGAATTTTGTTTGATTATGTTTTCCCCTATAGGATACAAACCGAGCCGAAGCTCCTTCCACAGGTCGAAGAAGTGACCTACGCCGAACCCGTACTATTACCTCAGCCATCTAGTCAGAACAAGATGCAGCATTCGCCAAAAAATACGTTAAGGAAACCGATGGGTCACCACCACGGTGTCAATTCGGAAACACTTTTCCAGGTATGTGATGAAACTTTGGAAATATCATTAAAAGTGTGAAAGTAAGTTAACTATTAACAAGTATGAGCCCAAAGGGCTATTAACCTTTGAGGACGCGCGCCATCAAGCAACCGAAACTGCACAGCGCTCGCGTTGTATACAACGAGCGAGGTTTTTTGGTGATGTTGTACTTTTTACAACAGCGCGTGCGCTGAAAAGTTAATTTGACGAACAACAGATTGTTATCCCGAGCAGAGGAGAATAGCAAATTGATAACAACAGAATCACATAGACTGTTTTTATATCATAGATTGTTATTGTTAACTTATCAAAATATATCTTTTTAATAACATGTTTTGTTGGGCAATATTATTTTGTTATGTTCAAGTTATTGGGATATATTCACAAGATAACATTTGAATAATATATTTTGTTGTAGAACAAGTTTAGTTATTATTCTACTGTAGAACACAACAACAACAGGTTCACAAATTACCTGTTATTAAGTTGTGATTGGTCTAACAAAACATGTTATTGAAATAGTCTTCCAGGAACATTTTTTTGTTATGATATTTGTTATTTTGCCGCTTATGACAGATAAGTTTATAACATAATATGTTATGCTAATAACATAAAAATTACTGGTTCTATTATACAGTTATTAAGCCGAAATAACATATTTTATTATGCTGTTGATATTTTCTTCTGCTCGGGATGCGCTACATCTTTCCACAAATCTAGCAAAGCCCTCAACTATCTAACATGTTTAACAGTAGTGGTCCACAACATCAATGTACTTCGCATCACTCACCTAATGGGTTCTGCTAGCTAGAGATTTACTCGAGATTTCAAGCATATGTTCGATGTTGGCCTAGTTTAAATTTTGAAAAACTGGCTTTCTCTATCTTCTTAACTCAAAACAATGAGTTTTGCTTAATCCGACGTTTCGGCTATTTTATAAGGTATTTTTCAAGAGAATAACAGCCTTTCCTTTCCGATAGCTGCTGCTGTTCAGTTACCCAGATTCTAACTTATCAACCGATGCAGACAGGTGGCCAATGAATGTCATCATAAACTTCCCTCAGCGTGGGAGTTGAATCGTGTCTGTCCTCTGCTGCACTGCATACATACGGCTCCACGACGTTTAGATGTGCATTGAAGTGCTGCTTCCACCTTTCAATCCTCCCGTCCTTGTCCCTGCACATGTCGACTCAAGTATTCTTCAACTAAATATTTAAAACACATAACAATCTGTTGTCCGGCTAAATTTCCATGAATCTTCATGTTTAGTTTTTCGTATATTAAATATTTCAATTTTATTTGTAGAACCATATGTACTTACTTAAATGTAACAAATCATGATGAGAGCATTTTTTCTTTCCAAGTTCCAGCCTGATGGCTACAGCGCTCGTGACAACTACCGGGGTCGCGACAACTTCGGCACCCTCCGATCCCACCAAGTAAGTAATCACCTTTCTCCACTCGACCGACATCGTTAATTTTGTGGTTTCTCTAGACTAGTCAGAGGCAGCCTCATTATCACCACCTCTCTCACACCCACCACCATGACACCTCACAAGCGCCAGCGCAACACCACCAATCACCAACCTCAAATACTTCTCTATACCTATATCTAGAAAACACACTTTCCCACGCTCATTAATTTAGCGCCACCAGAAAATAAACGCCAGAAAAAAAAATCGCTAACCTGCTGACGTAGTGAACTAAAACTAAACTTTTCCCGCTTTCTCGCTGTCATTTTTCACAGGGTGATAATTATCGTCGCGGTGACGGATTCTCAACAACGAGAAGCGTGAAAAAAGTAGGTCATAGGATATTGCACAGTAACTTTTGTCGAAAATAACGAAGCGAACCCAAAACAGACCGACGCAGACACAAATTTGTCTTCTTGCCATTCCCCTGCCCTCGACGACACGACCCAACACACCCCCTGACGACGACTAACCGATCGGAGAATGATTTCCGCGTTGCACTAACTGAAGCAGCGCACTCGGGTTTTCTAGTGCATTGCGCATTTCACCCCCTACCACCCCCCGCCATGCATTGCGACTAATTAGGAACACGAGCAGTTTTGAATTATCACTTTTTGCCATTCGTTCTCGTTTTGCCAGTTTCTCCGTTTTCTTTCACATTAAGTACTAACTTTAAATTTTTGTGCACTTTCGCTTCTAACTGTCTGTCGAACATGTTTTCCCCTTTTTGCATGTAGTTTATTCACTTTTTAAGTACTTTCATACATATCATGTTTCTATTGAAGCCCTGCTGTTAATATGCGAAAATAAGTTATCGTTACGTATCACTCTGGTTTGCATAGATAGGATGCAGAATATAAAAAAGAAAATATAAATTTAGCAGTATATTAATACAAAATAACAACTTTCAAACAATCCTTTAGTTACATAAATGGGAGATTCGCCATTTGTTTAACAGTTAGTACTGAAATTTGTCTTTTCCATAAACGTCTAATCTCAATCTAATATGATTTTCAAATAACTCAACGTACATATGTACAGATGCTTAAATTGGACTCACGACCTTAATTCGCTAGACAAATGCTTTACCAATCATGCTTCTTCTTCTTCTTCTTCTTTATGGCACTACGTCCCCACTGGGACTTGACCTGCCACGCTTCAACTTAGTGTTCTTTCAGCACTTCCGCAGTTATTAATTGAAGGGCTATCTTTGCCTGCCATTGCATGAATTTGTACATTGTGAATCAAGGACAATGACACACTATGCCCAGGGAGTCGAGAAAATTTTCCCGACTGGAACGGGAATGGAACCCGCCGTCTCCGGATTGGCGATCCACAGCCTTAACTACTAGGCTGACTGGAGACCCCAACTAAGCTACCGAGCCAATTAATGACACGGCAATTTAGTTGTCATAAGGTAATTCAAATCTCATCGATCTACAGGGGATGGCCAAAATGTTTGGGATAGGCAACATTTTTTTCTCTCACAAAAAGTTTAACATGCTATAACTTTTCATAGAGTGCATCAAAAAATCTCAAATTTTGACTGTTTGTCAACCTATTATATGTGCATCATTGGTACAAATTTGGGCTCGATTGATTAATCTTTCGCAAAGTTTGAACCGTTCGGGTAAAACACTATTTTTAAGACAACTCATTTTTGAGCTGTAATATCTCGGAAACCAGTGAACCGAATTGAATGAAATTTTGAACGTACACTAACAATATACAAATGCTTCACAAACTATTAAACCATGGACACTTTTTGATCGTTGAAAAAAGTTATCATGGATAGACACTTTTTGGATTTTTCTCGAAAAAGTGTAATTTTTTTACGTCAATGTCAATAAATTATAGTGTTGATGTCCAAAGATTTTCCACTTCTGTTCTCAAGTTATCTTTAATCAGATATATTAGAGCCAATTTAGTTTAAAGTAAGAACACATTTAGTAATTTTTGAGTGGTATTGTAAATTAAACTAATTTTCTTCTATATGAGTAAAAATTTCAACCCGGTATAACTTAATTCGCCGTGAAAAAAAATTTCATTTTATAACGTTGTATTAAGTATCAATATATTGTTGATAAACGTTAAAAAAATCATTCAATTCGGTTCACTGGTTTCCGAGATATGACAGCTCAAAAATGTGTCTAAAAAATAGTGTTTTACTTGAACGGTTCTAACTTCGCTAAAAGTTATTCAATCGAGCCCAAATTTGTAGCAATGATGCACATATAACAGTTTGATAAGCAGTCAAAATTTGAGATTTTTTGATGCACTCTATGAAAAGTTACAGCATGTTGAATTTTTTCTGAAAACCCCTCAAGAGGTTTCTGTACAGGTCGAAAAATTTTTTTTTTTTATTTTTTTATCTTAAAGTATGGGTTCCTAAGAATGCTCTGTCGAATTTTCATAGAGATCCAAACAGTAGAAACAAACATATAGCGTTTTGCGCCTCGCTCCCTTATGAGCGCGTACACGGTGCTCCCCAGACCGTTATTATAAAATAAAAATCTCCATCCAATCGGTGCCCACCATTCGTTTTCTATGATTATCCTGCATGTCTGGACAAAATTTGAAAAAAATCGTAGGGCCCATTTTTGAGTAACACCCTTTTAAAGGGCGTAAAGCCCAATATTCAAAGAAAAAATCGAAATATTTAGTACTCAGCCATTTTTTAACGATTTTGATGAAATATTTTCTTGAAGAATTGTATTGCATTGAGTATTAGATTTGTTTAGCATAGTTTTTGTTGAAATAATTGAAGAAAATATGACGGTTTTGTGAGTTGACATAAATAAAAGTGTATTATATGAAAATATTTCAATAATATTTGTAACTTCTCAGGTTCAAATACGGTAAGAAAAACGTGAATGCATATAAACAAAAAAATAAAGTAAAAGAAAGGAGACCTCTTATAAGGAGAAATTTAGCATAACATGTGAAAAGGGCCTAAGTGCTTTTTGTAAACAAACATGTTTCGATCGCTGTAGGGCCCAAATGTACCCACGAATATCTGAACCATTTACCGACAGCCCGAAGATTTGTTTACAAAAAGCATTTAGGCCCTTTTCACATGTTATGCTAGAAACGATATTATGTGTGTTTGAATAAATGGAAGAAGAGTTGTTGTTTTAATCCCTTTACATACTAGTTTTATTCGCACAAGACAAAATAAAACGAATCAATTCTGTATGAAATCATAAACACCAATATGTCATGATTTATAAATTTTTAATGATAATTACATCTAATCGTATTATTTTGACTAAGAATGTAGTTATTTGAAGCTATAAACGCGATTATTTCGGAATCGTGTTTTACCAAAAACGTTGATGCGGTGACTACGATTGCGGAATCAGTTGTCAGCCATTTTTTAGTGTTCGCTATTTATGTGTCGTGTCCTTGAACGATCAATATTTTTCGTAAAAAAATTCACATCAGTGTTATGATCTTTTGATATTTTTTTTAGCTGAAAAAAGTGACTTTTTTGAGAAAAATCGTTCCCGTTTGCAAAATAAACATCTTTTTGTTATTCCGATCGTCCAAGGTCCTCTAGTAAAGTTTTTGTTTTGGATTTACGCTTTCAGTTGAGCCGTTGGACTGTAATCATAGTCACGGTAAGCCTCTTTGAAAAAAAAACACGTTTTACAGAAATTGCTATAACTTTGATAATTAGTCCTTTTTTATGTTCTCAAGCTGATTTTACACATTAAAAATATGTCTACATGTAAAAGTAGGGGAGACTGAGGAGACTTGATCCCTGGGGAGACTTGTTCCCCCCATATTTGCTCGGAATCAAAAACATTTTTCTTCTAGCATAATTTTTCCAAAACTACTCCTGGACAAACGACTATGTTTTGGCTACAAGTGATTTCGATTGTACATTGCATTATTTTTTAACGGCTGATGATTTGTTTTCAGTCCTTCAGAAATCTTTTAGGCGATTCCGAAAAATCTCAATAACTTTGTGAAAATTGAACCAAATCGTGTCAAAATTTCACAGTACATAGATTAAATAAAATATTTTCAAACTTATTTATCCAAATAAGGCTGTTGTTAACATATTTAAATTAATTCGGCTTAGTATACACAACAGTGACATGGGGAGACTTGATCCCTCGACGATTACACACACATTATACATGTGAAAAATAAAATTCTATTCGGAAGCTTCTATTTACTTGGAATTCTAGTCTATTCAACGATAAAATTTGTCAGATAATTATAACTTTAGTACAAACCAAAAAAAGGGGGATCAAGTCTCCCCATTTTGAAAATACGGCATATCCTTAAAAATTTAAGGAAATCTTACAATTTCAAACACTCCATATTCATCGAAAATACAAGAAAACTCGAAAAGAAAATGAATAGGAAGACTCTGGAATGATTTTCCCTTAAATAAACCATGTGCTGAAAGGGGGATCAAGTGTCACCCATGTTTGAAAAATACATCATAAGACATGCCTCCATAAAAACACAGTTTTGAAAACTTTAACAATAATTTAAAGGCCTTCTGCTGTGTAATAATTTGCAATACATGTTAACCTGCTATTTTGTACGGAAATCGGATCTAGTTTTGTGTTTTTTCTTAAAGTTTCAGGTAAATTAAGAAAAAGGGATCAAGTCTCCCCAGTCTCCCCTATGTAATTCAAACTTTTTCTTAATTTCACGCACCTCACCCCTTAAATCACCTGAAACGCATTTGAAACCACATGGAATACTCGTTAAACAACTCGAAATCCCCTGAAACGAAATGTAACCGCTCTGAATACCCCCGACACATCACTGACATACTATGATGTCTCTGAAACTCCCAGGAACGCCCATTAAATCCTCGGTAACGCCCTTGAAACGCGTGAAATCCGCTGTTGTCATTCTAGCAGTTTGCTGAAAAATAATCAGCATATGTATTGCAAGTGAGCATACACAGTAATAAGTTTTTGTTCCATAATATGTAGTAGAATCTGAGATTACCATCTTAGTAGCAATAGAGCAATGGCGGATATTTCCTCGACCGTCCCATTCGCCCTTAATGTTTATCCGTAGACATAGCATTAAAAAAAATGCAAACCAGAGGGTACATGAGGAATTCCACGGAGTCATGTCAGTCGATCCTGAGCGACCATTTCAAAAATATCTGAAACTTTGCACAGTTTTTCAATTTCATCTAAATCGTCATTTTTCGATATCAAACCTTCATATTCACTCACGACTAACTTTTCAGAAGGGTGTATGCTAAAACAGCTCAAAAATATTCTAAAAGCTGTACAGCAAAAACGGATTTTTCGATTGTTATGAATTTTTCAGCAAAGTTAGATAACTAAATGATGATTCCTTAGAAAATATACACTGTAAAAAAATTATTTTTTTACTTAAAAAAATATGATTTTTGTCACAAAAACTCAAATATCTCAAAACCCTATCTTTTTACCAACGTTAATTTTTTAGGGGAAATGGCCCTTTATATCAGCTATCTACCATAAAATTTTGGTGATGGTAAACTGATAAACAAAAAAAAGTTATGACATTTCAAACATTTCACAATTTTTACATTTAGTAACAAAAAAAAATTTTTTTCTGTGTAAATTATTTTGAGAATTATTTTTTGATGCTGATTTTATTGTAAAGGCTACCGCCTGAATTAAACAAGTTGTTTTCATAATACTTTTGTTTGATTATTCATAATTTCTATAGTATCTATTTGAAACTTAGACGCGATCCAGTGTTTTGATCAAAAATATTGAGAGTGTCATACTTTTTATTGTACGTGACTGGTGAAAAAATCCCTTGATAGTGTTGAAAAGCTGTTGATTATAAGAAAAATGGAATTAAACTTATTTTTAAGACAAAAGCTGTATAATAAAAGTTTTATATACGCGTATACGTCTAGTTTATCTTCAAAAAAATACCTCTTAGAGAACAGACTTTATGATCGGAAGAATGCGAGTAACTTCAACAACAACACATGCATGAGAGTTACCTACCACGTGAAAATCCATCGCCCAGTTCACACTACCCCCACCTGGTGGAAATGTTTCACGAAATACTGCGATGTGCAATATCGTCATCAGAAGGCGCTAGTGTGAAACGTCAAACGCAAAGAAAAATGATGGGCACTCTTCTGGTTATGAAAGCCACAACCAAGATTCAAAATGATCGTTAAAGGCGTGGTCAATGAAAATTTCGTCAGTGTTACGTTTGTTTGTCTGTATACATACCATGACAATGCTCACGAAAAAGCAAAAAAAAAAGAATACTACCGCTATGGATATTAAATAGTAAATTTTTTCTTCAGCCAAGCAAACAACACCAAACTAGTCAGTTAAAACTAATAAGTGATTTTGTTTATTATAATCTAACGAACAACATGAACAGTCGCTTTCTCAAAGGTCTTCAACTCAACTCTCTCTTGTAGACCGTTTGATGAAAAAAAAAATGATCAAAGGAGTTACGAAATCTCACCGAAAGCACCATAGATAATCTGAAAGAGACTGGTTATGCCCAAATTGAATCCAAATTTACGCATTTGCACGTCCTGCCGTCTAGACTTTGACAAACGAGCCATCTGTATATCATCGGTAAAGCAGGGCGTAGGAAGTTCGAAAACGACAACAACTGAGAAATTGCCAGAAGTGCTAAGTGCAGAGAGTCATGTCACCGTACCATCAGCGACATCAGTTTAAACAATTAATCACGCCCCTTTTCAAAAATGCTTTGATATATACTTCAACATCTATACCCATTTCAATATTTTTAACGTTGCAAAACACGCTTTCAACATTCATTTTGAAGAAGAGGGAAAACTTGTCCTCAAATGTAACAGCAAATAATGAATAAACGACTAATGCGCGGAGGGCGTGATAAAATCGGAACATTACTGTACATATAATATACATAATACATAATAAAAACAGCTTGTTTTACTCACGCAAGGCCATTAACAATAAAATCAGCATCAAGCTGCGATTTCCGGCCGAAATAAAGGCAGGAACAAATCTCATTTTCTTCTTTTGTCACAGCGCTCGTTGACTCGTTAAGGGGGAGGATGATAAATAATAAATGTATTCGATGGAAAAATATCCAAACAATTAGGCAACATAGATAAACTCATCGGATTTATTAAGAAAGTTTCTGTGGAACTCGAATTACACCTTAAATTTGTTGATTTTCTTGAACATTTTATTTGTGCCCCCCTCAAAATGTTGAATTCCGACCAAAATTTTCCGAGGGGGCGGTGACATAAGAGAAAATCGAAATTTGTATTAGCCTAATTTACACTAAAAAAAAATTATTACTAAATGTGAAAATTGTGAAATGTTTGAATTGTCATAACTTTTTTGTTTATTAGTTTATCATCACCAAATTTTTATGGTAGATTGCTAATACAATGGACCGTTTTCCCTAAAAAAATTGCGTTGGTAAAAAGATAGGGTTTTGAAATATTTGAGTTTTTGTGACAAAAATGATATTTTTTAATGTTAAAAGATTTTTTTTCACAGTGTATATTTTCTTAGGAATCACCATTTAGTTATCTAACTTTGCTGAACAATACAATCAGCATCAAACTGCGATTTCTGACCGAAATAATTTACACAGAAAAAAATATTTACCAAATGTGAAAATTGTGAAATGTTTGAAATGTTATAACTTTTTTTGTTTATTAGTTTACCATCACCAAATTTTTATGGTAGATTGCTAATACAATGGACCGTCTTCCCTAAAAAAATTGCGTTGGTAAAAAGATAGGGTTTTGAGATATTTGAGTTTTTGTGACAAAAATGATATTTTTAATGTTAAAAAAGATGTTTTTTTCACAGTGTATATTTTCATAGGAATCACCATTTAGTTATCTAACTTTGCTGAAAAATTCATAGCAATCGAACGAACCATTTTGGCTGTACAGATTTTAGAATATTATTGAACCATTTTCACATACACCCTTTCGAAAAGTTAGTCGTGATTCAAAATAAAAATTTGATATCGAAAAATGGCGATTTAGATGGAACTGAAAAACTGTGCAAAGTTTCAGTTCAATAGAAAATCATGAATTAAAAAATTTCCTTAATTTGGATGCTGTTGCTTGGAATTGCTCACATGCCAAAAGTGGGTAATGTATGAGTATGACTGTTGTTGCAAGCAATCAACATTTGACTGTTAATTGTAGTTTTAGCAATAAAATAGTATAGGTATGATGTATTGAAGCCTAGTAATAGTACAATTCAATTATGAGTACTGTAATACCACAGAGAACAGACATCCAGGCTAGAACGAATTTCATTCAGAAAGTTGTGTAAGGATTTGAATCTTCACTTGAGTATGGTTGCAAACCAATACACGATAAAAACGCTGACGCCGCCAAACGCCAAATTGCCACAGTCAGTGGTGAATTGAAACATTTCAAGTGGTGAATTAAATTAGTATGGGGAATTAACCGATTGCAGCGCCATGATGTTGCCACTTGTGTTGCCGATTTCAAATGGCCGTTAAATTCCTTACACAATTTCGGAACTGGACTTGGATGTCTGTTCTCTGTGGTAATACAGACATACAATATCATATCATTACACTAGTTTACAGCTTTTTTGAACTCGGTAAGCTTTTTAGTGTACAATCATGCCCTGAGTTCGAAAACGTGAAGGAAAAAAAATACAGTAGAGCAGATTTTTTTCGACTTTCCATACAAGACTGTCGATTTAAAATCGAATTTCGTTCTATTTTTAAGGATTCTGTCACATTCGCCCCAAAACCATTCGCGTGAATAAAACATTCGCCCAAAAAGACCATTCGACCGAAAGTCATCCGCCAGAACGATTACATGCAATTTCTTGACAATTTTTTTTCTGCTTTGTCATGATTTCTGTCTTAAGCTGTCCTAAACTTCTAAACGATTTAAAAAAAAAATGACATCAAATTCAATTTAAATCCAGGGAGAAAAAACAGCCTATTAACATAAGAAGGGAAAATTCTAATCAAAATTTCCGCAGCTATATTGCCGAAAATGTCTGTAACAGTATAAGTCTTAGATCTTAGACTGTTCAAAGAAAGCACGAAAATGCTTGCAGTTACTTTCAGTTGATAATCTGAATGGAAAGAAATTAGCAATTCGGTTGAGTCGACCGGTCCTTGGACCATACTTTTAAGTCATATACATGAGCACCGCAAGAAACAGAACTTAGGTTTAATCATAATTCTGCCAAACTATATTCGACTGTATGGCATTTAGTCGTTTGGTAATTTTGGTCTTTTTGGGCGTTTGGAATTCGGGCGAATGGTTTTCTGGCGAATGTGACAGAACCATTTTTAAGCAAAATTGCTCCCTTCATACATTTCTATTTTCGTAAACAATGCTCCGATTGAGCTGAAATTTTTACTGTAGCTATTATAATGTTTCAAATGTAAATTAAGAAAGAATTTTTCAAATGTTTTTTTCTGAAAAAATACAAATCTTCATTATTTTTTATTTTTTTGAAATTTTGCTCAATTTAAGGAGATTGGCCAATTAAAATATATAATCATCAATATCTCGAATCCCACTAATTTGATACAAAAATAATGTTCAGATGATCGAAACATATTAGGGGGATTCACTTAACAGCGTAAACTGATTAAACTGATTAAACGGCGCGATCACCAAGGCAATCTTTGATTATTTCATTCGCAAAATCATGAAACATTTCAAATAAGCAGAAAATCGTGGCTTACGCAGCAATTTAATCTGTTTAGTGAGTACCCCTATTACACTCCCGTTCAAAAGTTTGGGGTCACCCCTCCCCCCCCAAAACATGTTATTTTTTTCAGGCCCATATCTCCGCCAATTTGCGTCCGATTTCAAAACCTTAGGTTTCATTCAAAAGATAATAAGTCAAAGAAACTTTGAACATGATTTAAAAGAAACTTTTTCAAAAAATTTTGTATGTAAACTTAACCCAAATTTGCCAAATTTTCTAAAAAATGAATATAAACTTACGGCAGTGTCGCTGGAAGTTGGGTCGACCAAATTTTAAGATGAGAGCGGTAATATGACCCATTTTCTATTAGCTTTCAACTGCTTTTTACAGAACTTAGCTAAAAAATCTAGAAAAAAAGTTATTAAGTAAATTAATCCTTGATGTCATCGACCAAAAGTTTGGGGTCACCCCTCAAAATGCTGTATCGGCCAAAAGTTTGGGGTCACTATCGTAAAACATGGAAAAGTGATTTGTTGATATCTTTGTCATCTTTCATTCAATTTTAATTCTTCTTGGCTTATTTGAAACAAAATGAATGATACTTACTGCATAGACATTGAACCAGACATATTTTTTGAAATTTACATACTAAAACTTAACGTAAAGTTGCCTCATTTTTTGAAGCGTGGTAAAATGTGCTAACTTTACATAACATTTTTATATACAAAAATCGATAAATACGTTAAGTTGAAGACATCAAACGTAAATTTAGTTAATTATCTTTGAAATGAGCCAAAAATAATTAAAATTGAACTATAGATGACGAAGATATCACCAAATCACTTTTCCATGTTTTACGAAAGTGACCCCAAACTTTTGGTCGATGACATCAAGGATTAATTTAACTTTTTTTTAGATTTTTTAGCTAAGTTCTGTAAAAAGCAGTTGAAAGCTAATAGAAAATGGGTCATATTACCGCTCTCATCTTAAAATTTGGTCGACCCAACTTTCAACGACACTGCCGTAAGTTTATATTCATTTTTTAGAAAATTTGGCAACTTTGGGTTAAGTTTACATACAATTTTTTTGAAAAAGTTTCTTTTAAATCATGTTAAAATTTCTTTGACTTATTATCTTTTGAATGAAACCTAGGGTTTTGAAATCGGACGCAAATTGGCGGAGATAAGGGCCTAAAAAAATGACATGTTTTGGAGGGATGACCCCAAACTTTTGAACGGGAGTGTATATCCAGCTTTCTATTAATGCAAAAAGATTGAAAATTCGTTGACTGAAACGCAATATATTTGAATTTTAGTAAATTCCATATTTTTGAAAACTGTAGAATTCGATTTTCAGAAAAAAAACTTAAAAACGATTTTAATTAAAATTTTTTGAAGCACGATCTTGATAGCAGAACATAATTAAGCATCAAAATTTTTTAACGTTGGTAGAAGTTCATGACTTTCGTTTTTTTTTTTTTGTAAATTGGTGTTATAAAGAATAACAAAATATATAAAATTAAATCTAGAGACATGATCCTGATTTAATATTGAAAACAGATAATATTTT
Organism: Aedes albopictus; assembly: GCF_035046485.1. NCBI lineage: Eukaryota > Metazoa > Arthropoda > Insecta > Diptera > Culicidae > Aedes > Aedes albopictus. The sequence continues at coordinate 251,809,610 of NC_085137.1, read as the reverse complement.
CTATTCGTTTTAATGTTGACAACAAATACAAAAACAAAATAAAAAAAAGGTCCAAAAAAAAGTTTATTTGCAAAAAAAATACAAATTTTCTCAACAAACAGCACATAGGATCCCTTTACCATTAGTATTCTGACGCTTTCAAACTCATCCTATTAAAAAAAGCGACTGATTGATCCCGTTCATATTGTAATCGTTCGTGCTCACTTTTAATATAAAAAAATAAACATTCTTCATTTTGAGAAAATTGAAGTTTGGAGCACCTTGCTAAGCAGATGGGACGGCCTCGCTATGGTATTTAAATTTGATTGATTTATCTTCACTTCAACCCTTTGGCTGGTTCGTCTTTTGATGGTATTTAAAGAATTCACAAAGAGTCATACTAAGAGATGAACCAGCCTCGGGTTGCAAATCTCTCTAATAAAGACACCTATCCAAATAAACAGTCAAATAAATGTCGATTGCCTGGAACAAAATCAATTGCGTTTAACATGCATTGGGTAAAATAACTTACATGATCCTGTTATTCATTAAATTGTTTCCTATCATAAACACAGAACCGCAACATCCACTTACACTGACTGGACCCAACCTCCACCCCACTGACTGACCAACGTTCGGACCCCATAATTTTGAAACTCGTTCAACCCGAAAATAATCCAGCACTAGTGTAATGTCTCACATTTCGTTTCGCTTGCAAAAATGTTCATTCCTGTTTCGTTCGCATAGTTGTTGTGACCAAATTTCGCTTGCTCTAAATGTACTTTATTCCGAATACCGTGACATCGTTTGCATTAAATATCTAAAATCCGATTCAATGAAATTTCAAACGAAATAAATCATTTGCGATTGCTGCTGTTGCTGCTGCCATAAACTACTTGTATTTGTAGATAGAAGTGTACAAAGCCGATTTCCCTGGCATGGGAGAAGCGAGAGCGAGAAATGCAAAACTTTTCCAACCCATTTTGTTCGTTCATATATAGAGTTCAGTTCGATGATAATTTGTTTTTTGGTTCAACCCACCGTGCTAATTTGGATTGTTACGCTTGGCTTGCGATATGGCATACGTAAATAGATATTTGGTTTTCGCAAACAGGGCACTTCACCCAAAACCCTTCTAATAGGAATTTGATTGCATTTGGAATTAAATGCCACAATCGATGAGACATGTACATATGGAGTTTCGCAGCAGTCAGTGCTGTGTCGATCATTGAATGGCCAACCACCAAATTTGCACCAACCCTCTTGTCCCGTTGCATCCTTGTTTTGCTGCTAAACTTATCCTTCCTGAATCCATCGAGCTGTTCTTGGGGATGGCTATGGATGGTGGTATGGCCGTGAACTAATTTCGATGTAAACCGACGATCTCTATAGCCATCCCCTTGCCCGACATTCCCTTTTCGTTGCATTGATTGGTGGCATTGTCAGTGTACATATATGGTAAAGAACAGTTAACCTCCTGTTGATCCCGTATCATGCGACTAACAAATTGTGGCAAACAAAGACCGAACCTTTGATATAACTGCTGAGTTTTACTTCTTTTCTACTTCACAGGTGTATCTCTGAGACGGGAACGGGGCGGCTGAGACCAGCCAGGGACTGATCAATCAAAATATGGTAAATATTTTTTATGTTGAATATTTATGGGCATCCAGGTAAATCGGAATGTTTTCTTAATAATTTGGGAATAGGGAATATGGAATTCAGTATCTCAGCTTTGCGTGGGGTTCGCATATGAAAACTTACCATTTAAATTGCAGCCGTGAAAAATCGCTTCGGAAATGATAAATTCTCCTAGAGACAGCGAATATCTCAGGTGTATTCCAAGATAGCACGTATTCGTAAAAAAAGAAACAGTCCAAGCAAAAGCTAAATGCACAGGGCTGAAAGCGACTAGGGCAATGCGGGGCAAAAGTTCGCCGTGGGTCTTTCTCTGCGCGCGAGTTAGGATCCCAAGCAAACATGTATGGGCTCGACCCATTATCTGGTCATAGTTACTCGTCAATAAAAACTGGAACGAATTTGTTATGTTGTTATGCGAAAAAAATGTGTTTCTAGCTATTTTGATGTAATTTTGGTACCTTTTGGAATGAGAATTATTAGTGGCAGAAAAAAGAAGAATCTCATAACCTCTTGATGTCGGAGAATCGTTAATCCATATTAGTTCAAGAGCTGCACACGAATGAACATAAAATTAATTGCGCTTCTTGAAGAAAGGAACATTGCTATAGTTCTGAATCAAAACTTCTGATTGTGGGGCAAAAATTCGCACTAAATTTCAGAATCTAGAACCTATGAAGCAATGATGATTTTGCATAAAAACTACTATATTTGTATAATATTTGTAGTATGCACCCTCAAATCGTTCCGATCCCAATCCCTCCGACTGCACCCTCCACGGCTCCATTTCGGCTCCGCTGTATTAGAGAGTCGTACTATGATTTCATGCAGTGGATATAACCACTATCCATCCCCGACCAACGACACATGAAGTCGAGGTCCCCAACGTAACGCTCACTTCGGCCGCTCTATTAATAAATACCGTAATCCGGGGTCAAATTGATCACTTTAAAACAACTTTTGCGGATAACATCAGTGCCAATTCAAATATTGCCAGAAGAATTTCTGTAAAACCAGTACCCTGTGGATCTTCATGGAACCATGTGACGGAATTTTGTTCAACAAATTTTAACTTTAAGTTAAATAACTCCAGATATCAAAAAAATGGAAATGCCACTTTGGGGCGAAATTGATCAGTATACAATTTAGCGTCGGTTGGGAAGGAAAATTTCCTTCTCCGCTTAATTTTGCTCTTCTAAAACCGAATAACGCATTTAAATTCTTACAACTAGTGAATTTAATACTTTAAATGCAAAATTAAATTATTAAATATATTAAATTAAACGCCTAAAGGTAGGCAATTTAATTTAAAATAATTGATTTCTATCACAATAAATGACTATCTCATCATAAAATGAACTTTTTTATAACTATTCCATGTTCTGATTAGCTACATAGCTTCCTCATCAAGGTTCCACAAAAATGTTAAAACAGATAATTTACGGGAAGTCCTAGTAGCAATCGATTGTTTAGTAGCAATGATTTCAGCTAAATGAGAAATACATTGCAAATAAGGCAAAACTATTTTTTTTCTAAAAAAATGAAGGTCTACACTCATCTCTAGACAGCTACGGACCAGAAGACGTAAAAAGTATAAGATCATTACGACGCTCAAGAGTTCCTAGTATGGAATTACAATGTAGTACCCGAATGATCAATTTCACCCCGCTGATCAATTTGACCCCGGTTTACGGTACAATTGGCTCCCATCCTTTATTTGCGGAATTGGAATATCCGTTTGTCGTCCCTTTGTATCGTCCGTTAATTTCGGCACGAGGCCAACCCTAAGGCTTGACAATAATTGCCTGAGCTAGTCGATTGTCACAACTTTCTTTGGTACTAGTTCTACCTTACAATGCGAACTAACATCAAATTAGTTGGCAATTTGGGCGATAAAGACGCTATCCAGAAGTAGTTGCTACAAATAATAAACATTCGCCGAAAGATGCAGTCAAAAGAAAGACTATCAAAAGGCATCACTCAGTAAAAGTCACTCACACCTTCCTTTGAACTGATTCTACAGCTGTCGTTGCGTGGATACCGATACACGACGCCATCGGCAGTTTGTAGCATTCAGAGTCAACGAGTTTATCCTCGGTGTCAGAATGGAGATAGATCAGAACAAGACAAACCGTAGCAGATGAAGCAACAAGATGGGGAAAAGGGCCTTCAACGTACCCCGAGAGCCGCTAGTATCGAGGAACTGCATTCCTATACGAACGAGATGGTGACTGGAAGGAGGAACAAGTGGAAACAACTAACGAAGAGATGCGATCTGCCTTTGTCTGTCCACATTTCAATCTACGTAATGCAACTCATGACATACATACATACATTTATTTGTTCAACATCACATTTAAGACAAGACATAATCAATAATAGTACGCCACAATACTCGGTTTGTAGCTGCTGCTCTCCATCCTCGGTCGCGCCCAATGCTCGCCAGGTCACGCTCCACCTGGTCCGCCCATCGTGCGCTCTGCGCTCCACGCCTTCTTGTGCCAACCGTCTTTGCAGGGTTGTTGTTCGGCATTCTTGCAACATGCCCTGCCCACCGTATTCTTCTGGCTTTGGTCACCTTCTGGATGCTGGGTTCGCCGTAAAGTGCAGCGAGCTCGTGGCTCATCCTTCTCCGCCACACACCGTTCTCCTGCACACCACCGAAGAGCGTCCTTAGCACGCGTCGCTCGAAAATTCCGAGTGCTTGCAGGTCCTCCTCGAGTATGGTCTATGTCTCGTGCCCGTGGACCACCGGTCTTATTAGCGTTTTGTACATGGTGCATTTGGTGCGTGGGTGAATCTTTTTCGACCGCAGTTTCTTCTGGAGCCCGTAGTAGGCCCGACTTCCGCTGATGATGCGCCTCCGAATTTCACGGCTCACGTTGTTGTCAGCCGTCAGTAAGGATCCGAGGTAGGCAAATTCCTCCACCACCTTGAAAGTATCCCCGTCTGTCGTAACATTGCTACCCAGACAGATCCGGTCGTGTTCGGTTCCGCCTACCAGCATGTACTTTGTTTTTGAGGCATTCACCACCAGTCCGACCTTTGCTGCTTCGCGTTTCAGGCGAGTGTACAGCTCTGCCACCGTTCCAAATGTTCTGGCAATAATGTCCATGTCATCCGCAAAGCACACAAATTGTCCGGATTTTGTGAAAATCGTTCCCCGGCTGTTGTGCCCGGCTCGTCGCATCACACCTTCCAGAGCAATGTTGAAGAGTAGGCATGAGAGTTCATCACCTTGTCGCAGTCCCCGGCGAGATTCGAATGAACTGGATAGTTCACCCGGAACCCTTACGCAGTTTTGCACACCGTCCAACGTTGCTTTAATCAGTCTAGTCAGCTTTCCAGGAAAGCCGTTTTCGTCCATGATTCTCCATAGCACTGCGCGGTTGATACTGTCGTATGCCGCTTTGAAGTCCATAAACAGGTGATGCGTTGGGACCTGGTATTCACGGCATTTCTGGAAGATTTGCCGTACGGTAAAGATCTGGTCCGTTGTCGACCGGCCGTCGATAAAGCCGGCTTGATAACTTCCCGCGAACTCATTCGTTTTAGGTGACAGACGACGGAAGATGATCTGGGATAGAACTTTTACCCCTTCCTTCCACTCCTCCGGTAGCTGCGGTTTCCCAGATCCTGCCTATCAGCCGATGCAGACATGTGGCCAACTTGTCTGGGCCCATCTTGATGAGTTCAGCTGCGATACCATCCTTACCAGCTGCTATGTTGGTTTTGAGCTGGTGAATGGCATCCCTAACTTCCCTCAGCGTGGGAGTTGGTTCATTTCCGTCCTCCGCTGCACTGGCATCATCGTTTCCTCCGTTACCGTGAGCTCCCGTGCCTACGTTCTCCACGCCGTTCAGGTGCTGATCGAAGTGCTGCTTCCACCTTTCGATCACCTCACGTCCGTCCGTCAAGAGGCCTCCGTCTTTATCCCTGCATATTTCGGCTCGTGGCACGAAGCCGCTGCGGGATGCGTTGAGCTTCTGATAGGACCTCCGTCCCAAGCAACACACATATTATATATTAGTTACGACAGCGCAAGTTTTGGTTGTATAGAAGTTTATTTGACGTTATTCCAACACAATGAATTACGAAAAATAAACTTCTATACAACCAAAACTTGCGCTGTCTTAACTAATATATAACATGTGTGTTGCTTGGGGTGTTTCTTGGGAACCGCACAGCAGTACCATTTCTTCACACTCCGCTTCTTCCAGGCGGCGCTATTTCTCCCGAAAGAGGCGGATTTGCTGTTTCCGCTTCTGTTTATAACGTTCCACGTTTTGTCAAGTCTCTTGCTGCAGCATTACCGCCCTCGCTGCGTTCTTCTCCTCCAAAACCGTTCTGCGCTCTGGTTCGTTTCGTCGATTCCGTTCCACGTACCCGATGGTGCTCTCGGCTGCGTCGTTGATGGCTGCTTTCACTATACTCCAGCAGTCCTCTAGAGGGGCCTCATCGAGTTTGCTCTCGTCTGGCAACGCGGCCTCGAGATTCTGCGCGTATGCTGAGGCGACATCCGGTTGTTTCAGTCGCTCTAGGTTGTACCGTGGCGGTCGCCGGTACCGTACATTGTTGAAGACGGAGAGTTTTGGGCGGAGTCGATGTTAACGCCACGATAGGTCCTGACGTCGATAATGTTTGAGGAGTGCCGTCCGTCAGTCAGAACGTGGTCGATTTGAGATTCCGTCTGCTGTGGTGATCTCCAGGTGTAACGATAAAGGAGGCTATGTTGGAAAAAGGTGCTACGTATGGCCATATTTTTGGAGGCGGCGAAATCAATGAGTCGTAGGCCGTTTTCGTTCGTTTGCTGATGGACGCTGAGAGATCGGCAGTTCCACGTACCGAGTTTTCAATCGCAAGTCCTTTTTGTTCGCTGAAGTCGTTGCCGTTGGTCTCGGTTCGTAGTATTCAGTTGCTGATTTTCCGTTACAATGGTTTTTTTACGGCTGGCTCGTAGGGCCTGACACCAACTCCCTACTTTCCGGAGGACCATAGTGCACAGTAGAGCAGTAGAGTCCTTCCCTGGCACCCGGACGTAGATCAGCCGCCCCTAACATGGGGATCAGACGCTGTTGTGAGCCGCTCCTCCTGAAGAACAGACGCTGTTTGCTTGCCGAAGCAAACCCCTCTTCCCTGTCAGCCTACGACCAAAGTTCCCACCGGGGTTTACCCGATCTTCCCTAAGGTTGTTCATAGTTTTCGGCCGGTACCGCGAGGAGGTAGGGATAGGAGTTGCTGGGCAGAGGCTAGTGGATCACAATGGGATCTGAATTGCGCAGCATACCCAGCCTATACCGTGCCAACTAGTGGCACTCCTCGCAAAATTGGAACGGAATTGAGTGATGAAACACAACAAACAACTGGAAACAAAGAAGAAAATATTGGAGAATTCCAGCAAGATAGCAACACTACCACCGATGATGGACGAACAAGGAGTACTACGTGTCGGTGGACGGATGGACGCTGCAGAATATTTACCCTTTGATGCAAGAAATCCAATAATACTTCCTCGAGAACACCATGTTAAGGCGCTTTTACTGGACTGGTATTATCGAAGGTATCGACACGCTAAAGACGAAACTGTGTTGAATAAATTAGGGGAACAAAGCCCAAAATGCCAAGATGGGGTAAAATGGCCCAACTCATAAAATCATTCCTGAATGGGACTTGATCATTGCTATAGGTGAATGGTGTCAAGATATGTTTGCATCAAACATTCTTCTAGAAGCTAGGCCACCAAACCCACGAAATATCCTTTGATTTCCCAATAAAAATTGGCAACTTCCGGTTTTCCGTGCTTTCAATTAAGGTTTTCTGATGAGTTTATTACCAGCCAAGTGTTTCCAACGAGATTAAGGCACACATGGAGACGCATGGTTGTTGAAGTCTAAGCTTTCCATGTTAGGGGTCATTCAAATATTACGATCATCGTTTTGCGGGGAGGGAGGTAACACTCCATTTATTGAGTATACGAAAAAAGCGGGACAGAGGGGGGAAAAGGAGTCGGAAATGTCCGAAAACTGATGGACGTAATTTTTGAATGTTTTCATGAAGTGGCATCTTACCCCATGGCAGTTGGTCGTTTTGCACCACTTCCGTTTTACGAATCAGTTTTTAAAATCGCTGAAAATTGATGAAAATGCAATAGTTTTGTGAATATTTTTGCTGAAGTATCGAGCAAATATTGTCTAGTTGCTGTTACCACTTTGGAAGCCTAACAAATGAGGCTAATTATCATTGAAAACGATGAAAGTTTGAAAAATGGCATTTTACCCCACTTGACCCTACGTCAAAAATTCTACGTGAGTTACGAATACGCCTGCGTAAGACAAAAAAAATGTGTATGTGGTGCAATATTTACAAATCCTCATTGTTGCCGTCAAAATTTGCCCCTTTACCACGAGTAAGGTTGACACCACATGTCCGTGCGTTTACCTTCATTGGTTTCGATTACTTTGGGCGCTTATGTAGGGCGAAGCGCGGTTAAGCTGTGGGGAGTTTACCTGCTTGACGACAAGAGCCGTGCACATAGAAGATTCTATCTGCTGATCCCTGTAAAAGGCAATCCGATGCGATGGTTAATTGCCAGACGCGGAGCGCCACAAGAGTTTTATTTCGATAATGAAACGAATTTTGTGTGGATTAGCCGAGAGCTCCCAAGCAGCACCTGCAACATCATACAGATTGTGGCTTTCTATGTTTTGGTCTAAATGAGTTGCACTAGAAGCACACGAAACTTCCATCTTGTCAATTGAGTTGCATTTAAACTCCGAAATTCGTAAAGTTGTGGCTTTGTTTCATAGAAATCACAAATTACCACGTGTTTGACATCGATTCGTGGAGGCGGAGCTTACATATTGTTCGCAAGTGCTAATATAGTCAGCTTACATTAAATGTGTTATGTAACGTGCATGAAACATCTAACTCTGGTTTGTTTGTTCAGATTAGGTTCCAAATGAGTGACAGAAAACTTGAGCGTCTTTTCATTTTGACAGTTCTCTAACTTGTGACAAAAAAGGTGCAATAAAGTAACAAGTAACTTCAGTAGCTTTTATAGTGTGTTGAGCATCGATTCTCTCACAGAGCTTTTGGTGTAGTATGTAAGGTGAGTAGATAATACTCCTGGTGTCCATGGTTCGAGTCTGGACAAATTTGTTTCCCATCTTTTTTATCATTCCTCCTCGTTTATGTTGCATAAGAATTCAGAATCTGCGCTTTTTGGGTTTCAAAGAAGAAACAATTGTGTTCTGTCGTCCGCAATACGGACAGTGAATAAATTGCACTAAGGTTGCTGTTACCGGATTAGCAACAAGTCGTGTTGCTTGGGTTGCACAATGAGATCCGCAACATCAGTGAGGAGCTGGGCAGTACGTTCACAGACTACAACACACATGGGAGAGTCAACCCTCCCTCGGACCCACATATGAGAGGCTGTTGAGAACGAATGGTGATGTCCATCAAATCAGCTTTAATTACCTTTACCAGCCGATAGCAACCTCGACGATGAATCACTGGAAACATACTTCGCTGAGGCCGAAACGATGATCAACTCGGCCACTCACATTGGTCTCCCTTCTATCGTCACACGAAGAGCCCATTAGTCCAAATCAGTTCTTGTAACTTAGCTCTATCGGTGTGCAACAACCGGTAAAAGAACCTGTGAGTTGGTAAGTTTCTTTGAGATAGCTGGACCTGTAGGCAGAAAACATCGGACAAGTTTTGGCAGCGGTGGATCACCGAGTATCATGCCCAATGATTACAAGGAAGAACCAAATGGTTTCAAAGTGTTCGTCCGATCACAGTGAGGGTGAGTTGGTAGTCATAGCAGATGAGAAGATAAGCAATTCATGGATGAGAGGTCGTGTAATATGCACATATGCTGGCAAATATGGGGTAGTGCGTCAAGCCGATGTTTTTACATCCGGGGGTGTCTTGAGGAGACCTGTTGCCAAATAAGCATTATTACCAGAGGATGATGGCTCCATAGTGGATGAGGTGTTCGCGAAATCAAGCGCCACAGAGAATGGTGGCTCCAGAGAGGATGACGTACTTGCAAAGCCAAGCGTGACATAGGGTGGTGGCTCCAAAAGGATGCTTGCGAAACCAAGCGCGACATGTGGAGGAGGTTGTAACGTGCAAGCCCCTTGTCTAAAGAGCCAAACTGATGGCTCAATGTGAACTGTCCATGCAAATGTCTAAACACTAAATGTGTTTTTTTCTTCAATCCAAATAGGCTCTAATATATTTTGTTATCAGAAAAGTGTCAATCCATGATAACTTTTTTCAACATTCAAAAAGTACATATGTTTTAAAGACTATTCAAGCATTAATATATCGTTGATAAACGTTCAAAATTTCATTCAATTCGGTTCACTGGTTTCCGATATATGACAGTTCAAAAATTAGTTGCCTAAAAATAGTGTTTTACGAGAACGGTTCTAGCTTCGCGAAAGATTATTCAATCGAGCTCAAATTTGTGCCAATGATACACATATAGGTGCACATAGGTTGACAAACAGTCAAAATTTGAGAATTTTCAATGCACTCTATGAAAAGTTACAGCATGTTGAACTTTTTGTGAGAGAAAAAAAAGTTGCCTATCCCAAACATTTGGGTCACCCCCTGTAGATGGATTGGATTTCAATATTGATGACTTCAGCAAAGTTGTTCAGAAGGTGGTTGTCAAGTGGTCAAGTAAAATTATGAACTGTTCTATCTCACAAACCAAAGCAATCAGAAAAGTTTCGTCTTCGTCAAAGTTCTTCAGGAAATCAAGAACAATCTAGTGATTCAGCAACTAGTTAAACAATTTATCACTAGGTGGCACTTCTCTATCTTGGAACCCAAATCAAATAGAAAAGTGTCGTCTTTGGTAAAGTTCTTCAGGAAGCCGTAAGCCATCTGGCAATGCATTACTTAGTGAGCAATTTCTCCGTCCGGAGGCGCTAGTCCTCGCTTGGAATTGCTCCATCTGGTGATTCAAAGCAGACAGTGAAGTGTCGTCTTTGACGAAGTTCGTAAGGGAATTGAGAGCTGCAGCCTGAGATTGAGCATTTTCAAAACTTTACTTGACAATGAGTAGTTTGTTTACTTTACTTCAACATCTTGCGGCGAAATCATCAAATAAAAGCTGAATTACCAGATTGTTCTTACTATCCAAAATATTTTTGCAGAGGACGACACTTTTCTATCTGCTTTGAGTCCCAAGATAGAGAAGTTTAGTACTTAGCTTCCCACGAACTCATTCATTTTAGGTGATAGACGTAGGAAGATGATCTCTGATGGCACTTTGTAGGCGACATTTATAGTGGTGTCCAGACTATAGTTCTCACAATCCAGTTGATCGCCTTTCTTGTAAATAGGACAGATTATCCCTTCCTGTCACTCCTCCGATAGCTATTCTGACTCCTAGTTCTGGACTATCAATCAATGCAGTCAGGTGGTCAACTTTTCTAGACCCATCTTTATGAGTTCAGCTGTGATACCAGCCTTACTAAATACTTTGTTGGTTTTAAGCTCCTCAGTGCCTGCATTCTCTGCAGCATTCGCTAGCTGCTTCCCTAGCACTCAGACGTCGGCCTTTTTCGTCATCATTGGTATCGGTTCGTATTCTTCTCTTGTTATCTTTTCGCTGCTTGTAGTTTTACAGCTGACTCGCATGGACTGACACCAATCCACTAACCCAGGGAACTATGGTCTTATGTTCTCGGAAGCTTCATTGGTCGTGATTGATGTTTTTACCTGAGCGTCCACTTTCGACGCCATTCTTGACTTTTAAAATGTTGAACTCTCGAATTGTGCACATTAACCCTCTAATACCCAATCCCGCCTTTAGACGGGGTATAGTTTGAGCATTTTTGTAATTTTTGTTTCCTAGTAAATCATTTTTTTAATATTTTTGGCTGATATTTAGGACTGTTGTGTATATCTCAAAATAATTTTTGGTGTATTTTAAAGCGTATTTACATTTTTTAAAAATCATTGAAAAATTGATGTTTTAGTCATCTTTTAGATGTCATTGTTTATTTTGTACTGAATCGCTACAATTAACATATTTTAAATTTTTCCCAAATCATTCTATCCTTGTTTAAAAGCTTAAGGAAATCGAATACACTCTAAAATTATTTTCCTTAAAATTACACGGAAAATAAAATTTTCTGTGAAAAAAATTTAAAATAATAATATTTCAACAATTATCATAAAATCTCAAAATGTTTTCATCTCAAAAAATCCGTTCCCCAAATTGGCTTCCAGGAAAAATATAAAAGTGTGGGGATGTTCAAAAATAAAAATTAGAAAAATCAAAAACTGAAATTAACGAAATCGAGAATTAAAAAGAATCATCTTCCAAAACATGTTTAAATCGATTTTAGATGACGAAAAATGATATTTAGATCAAAATCAAAAATTTGGGTATTAGAGGGTTAAAAGAGGATAACCTTTTTTGAAGACTTCACTTATCTATTGGATTTAGCACAAACATTTTCGTTTATGCATACGGATGGGACCCGTCGTGCATTGCAAGCTGAGATAATGAATTCCATAGTGTCTCTTCTCAGACTGAAAGACTAATTCTTAAAAATCAAGTAATAAAGATTACAAAGGGTTCTAATTTTGTACTTGTCAAACTAACAATTGGTTCAAGAAAGGCAGACCAAAATTACTGTTGACTTTTCGAGTACACTCAGCCCGCATATCCATTTATTGTCTCTTGTATTGATTTATAGCTGCAATCAACTTGTTATTATGGAGAATAATTAAAAAATAGCATTTTTATATAGGTCCTTAATACCAACACTCGTAACAGAAGTCTCGGCCGAATGAAAAGGCAGCCGCCCCGGCATGGCATAGGTGAGATACTCAGATTTCACACATTGGAATCGATAAACAATCCATTTCTCTTCCACAGTAACACAACATCGTTCCGATAGTCCACAGAATTCCAGTTCCGGATCTTCCCCAGTCATGTCCAACAGTAGTTCTAGTCCGGCGCCTCCCTCGAGCAGTCCTAGTCCACAAGAGAGCCCAAAAAACTGTAGTTATATTTATAGAGATTGATTATTAAATAAACCCCCGCCACCACTGCGACCCCCGCATCCATACAGCAGAAGCAGCAACGATAGACCCGGTGTCCCATTCCAGCACGATGATGGCAGCGAAAAGGCAACAACAGCATCAGCGGCAGAAGCAGCAATGGCAAAGGTCATCCTACGCAACAGAAACAGCCAAAGCAGTGACACCAACAACCGAAAACTGAATCGTCTTTCGACTTCGTCCTCACTCTCGATCATCACCCCGCCCACAACTCCGAAGCGGCCGGTCGGAGGCCGTCTCAAGATGGCGCTGAGTCTCTCGTTGGCGCACAACTTCAACCAAAAGCTGGCCAACCTCAACGACAAATGGAACGACTTCAGCTTCATGCTGAAGAGCAACGCGGTTAAGAGCAGCACACGGAACGACTCGTACCACTCGATCGAATCGGCCGTGACCTGTACGGCTGCCGATCTGGAGGCAGGAAATTTGAGTGGAGGAGGTAAGTTCGGCGATGCAGAAGAGCAGGATCGAAGAAGACGACGTCACAGAAGAGGAGATGGCGGAGGCAATTGTAGTGGGTTATGGAACAGCGGCGGCAGTGGCAGTAGGCCAAGCTCGTCTCATCATCAGCAGAAGCCGTACGAGCGACACAGGACGAGTAGGCTTTCGCCACGCCGTAACAGTGCCAGCGGGGACCCCAAGGAGTTCGATATGTTAGTACTGAAAACTACGGAGAATTTAGAGGATAATGAAAGTTTTTAAATACATTGGCTTCCATTGCGATTGAGTTGATTATTGGCTTTTGCTGAAGCTTTTGCTGCGCATTTCGTTGTGTCATCATTGCAGCATTATATCCGACGATCGTTGGTGGTCGGAACACTGGCACAAACGACACGACCTCAAGCGATGAGAAACAAAAGACACAACAACAACGGGAATGCTTATCAAATACTAGGAGAGATAATTTAATCGCTTTCATTCACTAACTAATCAACCATAAAAGCAACAATTAGGGTATATGCATCCGCCTAAGTTTAGAGCATTTAAAAAGGAAGAAGCTAAACAAAAAGACACGCATCCATTTCAAACTGATATTAAGTCGGACAGATCTAGTAAGGAGTAACGCAGAATACTCGAGTGTAAATACGATTATACAGTGCATATATATTATAACCTTTCAAAACTATTAGGGATTTTTGCATCAGAAATAGGTCTTGCAGTGTGTTACGAGTTACACTGCGTGTTGTAATTGCTGAGTAAGCTGAAGAAACACTATATAGGAACACATTTTGCTGCAGTATTAAAGGAGAACAAAATCTTATACAAATAGGGAAAAAACCAAAACAAGGGTCGATGGAATGCCGCGCCGTAATCGAGGAACAATTCTCGAACGCCGATTAGATATTCTTCATCACACAGTAAGTACATTTTACATGATCATCTCACATACTACTAGTTTTACGTTTGATTTCGTCCAGTATCGTTTCCCTCCGTTAATGCCAAACCATGTAGAAATGAGGACTGATTTCATTGGAAAAGGGTACCTAATTGGAAAAACATGTCTGCTTTTAGAATCATAGAACAATATTTTTTTTCTAAATGGTTTACTGCCGTATTCACATTACTTTGTCATGTGTAACGATTGCGTATCTGCACTCAGAATGGTGGCTTCAATTTTTTCGTCGTCTATCGAAAATCTAAATCCTACCTTACGTGGCTTTACTTCAGAGCCGAGCCCGTGACCAGACCTTTTAGTCGCTTCTTTGCTTCTGCAATGTTCAACAGTAAGTTTGAAAGTGCATTACTCTTACATACCTTGTCTGGGATTCAAACACTTTGATACATTAAAGATTGCGCGTGTAAGCCTGATTAGTTTCGCCGGAAAACTATATATGTGCTGATGTTATCTGCAAAGGTCCACTTTGCGAACGGAAGATCCACTAAGCACTATCCCCGAAAAAGAAGTCACCAATAATCATTCCATATAAAAGTAACTTTGTGTATTGTTCTATGATTTAAAAGTCACTCATGACGCAGAAAAACGAATTTAAAACTGATTAGTGCATTTTTAGGCAACAGTATGGTGCCGGACACTCCTCTGTATTTAAAAGTCGATATTAGGCGCGGGGGCTAGGACACTCTACAATCCGAACCAACACACGCCATGAACAAGTAAAAAATCTGATCTGAACGCTAGTTTAATTTTTCGGATGTTATGTTTTGGTTGTTGAATTAGGTATTTTTACAATTATTTGAAACAAAAAAAAATATACTGGGAAATTTGTGTTTTATTATGATTTAAGTGATCATTTAGTCTAATATATGATTTCAAATTGTGCACCAGGTCACCAAGTCTGTAAAATATGTATTAAAGAATGATCAAAAACTGGCAACGTGCAAGAGTGAAGGTAGTTTATCGAAATTTTTAGGCACTTTTAGTTTTTTAATAGTTATTATTTTCACTTTGTTTGGTTATTCAAGGTCAAATCATAAGGCTAAGCATAATTTTCGATTCAATATATTTATTTTTATAAATTTAAACTATTATTTTTTTCTTAATATCACATTTCCTGTGTTCTTTAATTTAGTTCACATCTTTCATTCGAAAACGCGGAACTAATGAAAACGGTATACAAAAAGTCAATTCAGCATCACCATTCAGAAGAGAAAAGGATCATCATAACCGAGATACACACTAGTCTCACATTCCTAATAAGAAACATATTCACGCGAGAGCAAAACACAACATAAGTCACATCTGTAAGTACACTGTATCTACACACATATATAGTTCAGAGCTGACATTTTTTTCTACTTAGCCAAGCTTATTAAAGGGTTGGGAAGACGTTAAAAGTTGCATGCTAAGAGAAATTACCACCCCACAGTACATGATACCAGGTAAAGGTTGAACCTTGAGAGGTACACTAGGGTGCGACTTTTTTTTTTTATCTGTATTAACGAGATTTTTAGCCCTAGGCTAGTTCATCTCGGGACCCACGCTTTACTTCCCTTCCGAAGGAAGAACTCACCTTTTGCGAGTTTGTCGGGAGTGGGATTCGATCCCAGGTCCTCGGCGTGATAGTCAAGTGTTCTAACCATCACACCAGGTCCGCTCCCTAAGGGGTGCGTCTTATTTTTAAAAGATTATATGCATAATATTGAATGTAAGCTATGGACTTCATGAGTTCACCCTCTCAGAATCCAATGCAACTTTCTGAATTGTATGAGGGCTTCGCTAAAACCAGATATAAATATCAAATAAAAAATAGTGTGGAAGTTACCGTCATGACACATAATCATTGCGACGAGCTCCCAGCTTACGTCACTTTCAGGATACTTGGTTTGCGTAGATTCATTCTTTGCCACCGTTCTTCAGTACACCTCCAAAGATCATCGTGGATGGCACACCTCTAAGCACGTGGTACTCAAACATGTTGGGTGCTGCACTGCTGCCGAAGTCAATGTTGGGAATACTCACTTGCGAAAAGTTATACTCTCTTGCTTCAATCTCAGTCCAGAAGCATGCTATCAAAAAATGGTGCTTGAAGGACTTTTAGATTGTAGTTTAATCTAAAAGTTTGCCGAATAAAGTAAAGGTTGCAAACGCATACCAAAACCGTGAGAGAGCTGTGAGCACAAGGTGAGTATGATTTACACGAATTTTACTCACCTCGTACTCACAGCTCTCTCACAACTTTGGTATGCGTCTGCGATCTTTACTTTCTTCGGCAAACTTTTAGATTAAACTACAACCTAAAAGCCCTTCAAACATCATTTTTTTGATAGCATGCTTCTGGACTGAGATAGAAGCAAGTGAGTATCACTCTTGCAAGTGAGTATTCTCAACACTGGCCGAAGCTCCCAAGTATCCTCCCTTACTCAGTTCCAACCATCAATCAGCATGTACTTTTGCTGGTTCGCATTTCAAGCGGATGCCAGCGTTCTAAATGTTCTGGAAATAATGTCTATGCTTCCACAAAGCATACAAGTTTACCGAATATCAAGAAAATCGTACTTCGTCAATCACCTGAGACCTTACACCATCCATCGTTACATTGATAAGCCTCACGTGCTTTCCTGGAAAGTCGTTCTTGTCCATGATTTTCCATGCCTTTGTTTCGAAAATCCCTTTTAATGGAAACAATGAACGTTGATCGCGTACAGCACTAATTAGAAGCTTCGCCAAATTGCTGATACTTGCAAGGGGTAGGATGCCTAGCTTTGTTCACACTCCCTACGTTGGTATTCACGGTATTTCCGGAAGATTTACTATACGGTGAATCTGGAAAGTCGACCACGGCCATTGATGATAATTTTCCATGAACTCATTTTCTTTATTGTGACAGTCGACAGAAGATAACTTTTTCAAGATGCTCTTATTAGCTGCTTTCTTGAGAAGGTGGCATCCATTTCCGTCCTCTGTTGCACTGACGTACCATGGTTTCTCGTTAATGGAGGTTGTGCTGGAATAAGGTTCCATGAAATGTGAAAGAAGGAAATCGATGAAATTTCCTATAGTCGGTCTGAGTTTCTCCTCCTAGCCGACCTGAGCGTTTAGGTCTCCTATTATGACGCTTCGACGCTTAGACAATGGTCGTTCTTGCGTTTAAGTAAACTGCACGTATCAAGTATGTGTCTCCGTAGTGAGTACAATCAAGTGCCTCTGCAAGTCGCCCATCACGATGACATATTTTTCCAACTCACGTGTATTGGCGGTAGATGGTTTGATTAAATGTTAGCATTCGCACCATCCAACACGTATCCTCCCGTAAATTAGTGAGTACGCGGATGCTGAAGTTCCACGTACTGAGTTTCCAAACGCAATTTATTTTTTTCTTCTGCAACAACCTTATGTAGTAGGCTCTGGTTCATCTTCTACTTGCTTTTCACCTTTGGCTTGCATGGCCTAACACCAATCCACTAATTCAAAGAACTGGGCTCACCTTTCCGGAAACT
This sequence comes from Aedes albopictus, assembly GCF_035046485.1. Lineage (NCBI taxonomy): Eukaryota > Metazoa > Arthropoda > Insecta > Diptera > Culicidae > Aedes > Aedes albopictus. The sequence continues at coordinate 251,792,000 of NC_085137.1, read as the reverse complement.
ACAGTTGACATTTCCTCAAAGTACAGTGCTTGCTTAGTAGTTATGTGCAAGCTCCAGCCATCGCCGGGAGTGATATTTTTAATGGTCACTAAAGAAATAGAATTTTATTCACAAATCGCCCGACTTTCAGTGATGATTTTGTAACATTGATGGCTACATCTTCATAGTATTCATCAAAGAGTGGATGATTTAAGTCGGCTTGACGAAAAGCTGTTAATGGTAGAGCTTAGAAATAAAAACACGATCATTCATTTGCTACGTGTGGTCCTCGAGACCCGATTCCTCCAGGTACCAGACCTTTTTGAACATACTAAAGCCTGTGTGGTCTCTGTTGTACTTAGAAGCCGTCTTAATTCTACTTGGTCAATGATGCTGTGTCGCCAGCCATGCACTCTACAAAGGATCCACAGATCGTCCTCCACTTGATCGACTCATCTTGCGTGCCGGTCAGACTGCTGACTGCTGAAGTGCCCCACCTACCGCAGCACCCTGATTTTTTCTATGTGGACGATAGTCGGTTCTCTTAACAGATTATCCAGCCCATGGTGAATTTACCTCCTCTACGTACCGTCTTCCATTGACATCCCGTTGAGGACGGTACGCAACACCTTCCGCTCGGCGAAACCAAGTGCACGACGATCCTGTTTCCACTCCAGTTTCCTGGATCTCATACACTCCTCCACAACCGCGATCGAGTAGGGAATATTCAAGTCCACTTCTTGGATCGATTCACCGTAGACCTCCACCGTAATGGCGTCAGCAAAGCTGACGATCTTCGCTCCCACCGGGAACTCTTACCTCAACACCGGACCCAGCATGACACCATGCGGGACTCCTGACGTTATGGGAAAGCACGTCCGACCTACCTCCGTATCCTAAACTACTACTGGATTCTGGAAGTAAATTCCAAAAATCTTTTATAGGTACCCCGGTATGCCGAGATACCCGAGACACAAAAGCGCATCGGTAATAGCCGGCCAATTGGCGCTATTGAATGCGTTCCTTACAACCAGAGTCACTACTGCACAGTAGCAAACCACCTTCCTGGAGCGCTATCTCGGCGGTTTGCCCAGGGTAGCGTCTACTGTCGACCTCCCCTTCCGGAAGCCATACTTAATGGCTACTCGAGAGACCATTTACACTCTCTCGGTGTGCCTCAACATTCTATTGAGGATGATCTTTTTGAGCACCATGGTCTATATGACGACGGGTCTCCGAGTGGTTTCTCCACCATTGGCAATAGAACCTGACTCCGCCGCTTCCAAACCTCTGGGAAAACTCCCTCGGCCAGGCATTTCTGCATAGCAGACCTGAACATCTCGGGAGCCTCTGCAATAGTTACTCTTAACTCCGTCCGGACCGGGGGCCTTACTTACGCTAAGTGATTTGTCAAGTTCCACATCGGTGACCTTCTCCTCATCGCTAGCGGCTGTTCTGCGAAAGGAGGCCAAGGACTAGAATCATGGCGCGGAAAAAGCCCCTTGATAATCCCCTCCAACATCTCTGGAGATCGCTCTGTAGGAGCCATTACACCTCTCGTCTTGGTTATCACGATCCTGTAGGCATCAACCCACGGTTTCGCGTTGGCACTCTTACAAAGACCCTTGAATCAGGCCTTTATGTCTTAAGCGCGGCTTTTGCAGCAGTGAACACCATCCGCAGTTCTTTTCGCTCTTCCTCAGACCGTGCTCGCTGCACCCGCTGCCTAGCTCGTAGGCAGGCGTGGCGCATGTCTATAATCGCTTGAGTCAACCCGTAAGCTGGTGGTTTCCCTTTTATAGGGTAGACTCGCCTAGGCATGGTCGCATCGCACCCAAGCGAGGCCACCGCTACTAGCTCGTCGCCGTATAAACTAAGTAGGATTCGCTCATGGCAGAGCGCTTTCCTAAACACCCCTTCATCGAAGTATCATGTCTTCCACCTACGAGGGCTTGGCCTTGGCCTAGCCGCCTCTTCCTCTACCGGCTGCCTACTGTTGTTGTAGTCGATAGTGTGGCGAACCGCCAGGTGATCGCCTACTCTCCAGTTCGAACTACGTGTTAGGCCAGGACTACAAAAAGTAACGTCAATTATCGACGTCGCACCGTTCCGAAAAAAGGTACTCTTGGTACCGACATTAGCCAGGTGTCTCTAGCAGGATCTGACCCCGCTGATTCGTGAAACGGCTTCCCCATTCCACGGCCCAAGCAATACAGCCACCCGCTATTACTACCTGCCTTCGCTCTGTTAGCACGGATGTCATATAGCCCAGCATCTGTGTGAACTGCTCGATCGGCCACCGCGGAGGCGCGTAACAGTTTCAGAAGAAGACCCCGTTTACTTTGGCGACCACGCAGTCCTCATATGTAGTAGACACCAACTCCTGTACGGGGTATTTACCCGTTGTCCATATCACTGTCATTTGTCTGGACCCATCTGCGACCCAGTTGCCGTTGCCGGCGGGTACTTGATATCTGCTATGATGGCGATATCCGTCCCACTCAGAAATCGCCTGACAAAGCAGTTGCTGAGCTGCATCACAGTGGTTCAGGTTTAGCTGCGTTACATACACTGTGGTTTGTTCACTGCGGCTTTCGGCCTTCAAGAGCACCTTGGACCAATCGTTGGATGCCTGTTGTTCACGGACTCCCCGGTACAAATCAGACAAATGGGTGGACTCGAGCAGCCTTGTGCCTTATGGCCTTTCGGCGCCACATTTCCTACAAAATTTGCTGGGGCATTTGCAGTCTCATGACTTGTGTCCTGATTCCCAACACCTGTAACAAACCTCCAGTGGTTCGTGGCAGACGCACCAGCCAACCTTTATCCTCCCTACTTTAACTGACTTTTTGACGTCCGCCACAGGTAGCTGAACCAAAGCTATCTGTGTCCCGGCCGGCTCCTTCCATAGCCTAACGGTTGCGACGGCTACCTGCACCTCGCACTGTTGTCGCAGTGCCGTAAGGACATCTTCCACTTCGGTGACCTCATCTAGGTCTTTGACCTTCAGAGTCGCCTCTTGTGTGAGAGCCCTCATCTCTACTCCTTCGCCAAGAACCTCTTCCGCCAACCTCTTATAGGCGGCGCCCTTGCACCCATTATCGCGATTCAACTCCAGGATAATCTCGCCCATACGAGTACGGGGGAGGTGCCCAGCTAGATCGAGCATCTTTTTCACCCCCACAAATACAAATACAAATAATCCCGCTGCCCCAATAGTTACATTCGCCTTCTCCAAGTCCCGTTTTCGATCTGCACTCCGTTGTAGATAATACGCAAGTCCTTCCGTTCGAAAACTCCAAGGGCGTGTTGATCCTCTCCACGCAGAGTCCTTTTCGTGCCCATAGAGGACTACCGATCTTATCAGCGTTTTGTAGGTCGTTAACTCCTTGTGGCGGCAAACTTTTTTCGATCGTAGAGTTCTGTGGAGTCCACAGTAAGCTCGATTTGCTGCCACAATGCGTCTCTGAATTTCTCCACTGGTGTCTTTTTTGAAATTCGTGATAGCGTGCGAGGTAAATCATTCCAAAAACCCTTTGCCATCATGTACTTGCCTGACATGCCTTGCCTACATGTCTTGCCGACACATTAATGACTAATCCGATTCGCCTGGCTTCGTTCTTTAGTCGGATGCACGTTTCCACCATCGCACCGTCTCAAATTTGCTATCAATAATATCAATATCATCAGCGAAACCAAGCAGCTGTACGAACTTCGTGAAAATCGTTCCACTCGTATTAATCCTCGTTATTCTTATTACACACTCTAAGGCAATGTTAAACAGCAAGCACGAAAGACCATCACCTTGCCGTAACCCTCTGCGAGATTCGAAGGGGCTCGAGAGCGTACCTGATACTCGAACTACGCACATCACTCGATCCATCGTCGCCTTGATCAACCGTATCATTCCGGTTCCGGGAATCCGTATTCGTGCATAATCAGCCATAGCTGTTCTCGATCGATTGTATCATACACCGATTTGAAATCGATGAACAAGTGATGTGTGGACACGTTGTATTCGCGGCATTTCTGCAACACCTGATGGATGGCGAGCATCTGGCCCATTATAGCGCCATTTAACTCTTTTGCAATCGGTAATAGACGGAGGCATAAAATTTGAGAGAATATCTTGTAGGCAGCGCTCAGTAGTGTGATCACGCGATAGTTCCCGCAATCCAACTTGTCGCCCCTTTTGTAGATTGGACACACGATACCTTCCATCCATTCCTCCTGTAATACTTCCTCCTTTCAAATCTTGGTAATGACCCAGTGTAGTGCTCTAACCAATGCTTCTCCACCGTGTTTTAAAAGCTCGCTAGGTAGTTGATCTGCTTCAGCGGCTGTGATGTTTCCAACCGGCCAACCTCTTCCTCAATCTCTTGTAGGTTAAGGACCGTGAGTCTTTCGTCCTGCGCAGGTAATCGTGTGCTTTAAATTAGACAGCCCTTCAAAATGTGGAAAATCATCGCTTTCCACGCCTATCATTCGACTATTCTGGCCAGTCTTGGGCTTGACTGGCTCAATGTAACGTCTAGTTTGCTTGCATCTGAAGGAAACTTCATTCATATAATGAAGTAGTATGAGGGCGTTTCACCCCGACGGTGCGTATTACCCCAGGTCACCCTATTCTGAACGCTTTTTTTATCGCATTCTAACTTTTACAACCAAAGTAAATTATTTTTTCGAAAATCAGTCGCACCCTAGGCCACCCTCTGACCGTAATCAACCAACCGAACGAAGAAACATAAATTTCAACCAGCAGCAAACTCTCGTGCAAGAAATTCACTGTAAATAAACGATATAAATTCACAAAACTTTAGCAAGACGCGCGAAAATATACGGGACGAGGGTAAAAAGAAACAACATTTTCCCCAGGTCAAGACTTGGTCGTTGTCGTCCTCAACGTCGTCGTCGTCGTCATCATCGTTCGTTAGGGCCAAACGCGATTGGGAGAGGAAAAAGTTTAGCACAGCCAGCAGTAATTAAGACGCTGCTACTGCTGCCCTTCTACACACAACACAAACAGCAAACCGGAAAGAAATAGCAAACTGATTTACAAGAGGCGAAATTTCCTCAGCTCCAGTTGCTGGATGAGGGAGAATAAACTATAGTAAATAGAGGAAAACACTAAGAAAGACTGAAATTTAAATTTAAAAGTGTATTCATTCGAACAAGTAACATATATTATGCCGAAAACCGTAAAACACTAAGCGAACGAATGAGGAGGAGTCGACCGAAAGAAAGAGTGAAGCTAATCCACAATGGGAGATTTATCCTTTTCTGTTGCTCCGAGTGGGAGATCTTATGTTTCGGTTCCTTGTATATCTTGAAGAAATTAAATAAAACACACATTTGAATGTTCTGAAAGATTCAGAAAAGTGCTAAATAAGACAAACATTAGCTCAATGAAGAAAATGTCGAATATCAAGGGATTATGATATTGCGTTGTTATCACCAAAATTTTGGGGCTGTTCAAGCTTGTTGAGTTGAGAGAATACTGTGAGCTACCACAAAAGGGATAAACTGTAAACTAGTTGTATAAAGTACAAAAAGAGAAGCCGAAAGCTAGTAGAAAAAGTCGACTGTAAAATATAAAGAGCAACTTGATTTTTGTTGAGCAAATTTTTATAAAATCTGTTTTAGTTGTGACTATCACACAAGAAAGAGGAGATCTTCAAAGGAAGCATCTAGCCTGTGTACAGACATCATATACCGAATAGAATCGAAAAGTTTAGGAAACAAGAAAAAAAACAGAAAAAAAACTACTAAATTCAATGCACTGAAATTATCGTTTGTAAAGGTTTTAGTGTACATATGATTTGCGAATTACTTTCCTAACCTAGTAGTTTTTGCGTTTAACTGCCTGTAATATAGAGAGATTAGAAAGTTGTTAGTATTTATTACGAGATAAATTCTGAAACAAAAAAAAACAAATATTTATTCAATGATTAAGCATATTAAAAAAAAACTACACAAATGATTGGCGATTGGAACATTCAACTCATTCAGATTCGAACAGCAAACTTGTGATTACAAATTGCGAACAACACAGAGAGAGTGACGAAGCAAAAATCTACATGTGCTAATGAGGAAAATCATTGAATTTATTCATATACATAGGCAATTTCGAGAAGCGTCTCCAGAGCAGGAAAATATTGGACTACAGTGTGAAAAACTAGGATTTCAGTTGATTATTACTTTGCCGAGAAGAATGTGCGCGTGGAAAATGTTTGTTACAACGTTAGATGAACGACGGTGGATTTAAGCACTCCACAGAGTTTTATCATTCAAAAGACTGAGAGAATCTAATTATAGTCCAATAGCCGCTCCTTTTGCCTTCAGAAACGGTTGATTAAACTGTTCCTACTTAGTACGATTCAGTCGTGCTAAAATGCGTCTACCAGCATGTACTTCATTTTTGACACATTTACCACCATTGAACCATTGTTTTTTCGCGTTTCAGGCTACCATTCCAAATATTCTGTCGTTCCCAAAGCACACAAATTGGCCGAATTTCATGATAATTATGTTCTGGCCGTTGAACCTGGCTGGTCACATTGTCGGCTGATATGGTCAACTGCCCCGGAATGCCGTTCTCGTCTATAATCTCCCTTAGTTCGGTGCGGTCGATACTGTCGTATGCTGTCAAAAGGTAATTGAAAAAAATACTTCCGATAGCGCAGAGTAGCAGTAAATGTGTTTACCTGCGATAGAACACAAAAATGGATTGCGATTACTATTGCCGAATAGATGTTTAAAAATATGATGACTCTCCGTTGGCCGTGGCTTCTTAATTTCTGAAAAGCTTTGATAATCCAGAAACTGAAGGTTGGCACAAATAGGAGAGTTTTTTTTAATTTATATTATTGTGTATTGTGTATTTTAACTTGACGGGCTTAGTGATCTAGTGGCTACCGCTTCTGATTTATATGCAGAAGGTCCTGTGTTCAATCCATGGCCCATCCCTTTCCTGCTACTTTGTTTCTTTCTAGATACTTTATCTCTGCTCTCTACACATACAACTCACATGTTTATATCCATCGCTAGAACAGAAACTAGTTGAAAAAGCCGTTTCCCTTCCTTCCAAACTTTCACAGCACAGTGTCTCAATCTTACAAGAAAACGCCTACAAGTTATGCAATCAAGCGAACTGTGCCGCATATCTTCAAAATAATAAAAACACACAATTCTATCACCTTACCCTGGTATCCACACACCAATGTGTGAACCTTCTGCCAACCAATTCCCACCAACACTCCAACATTCGCATGAATTTGTGCTGGCGCAGAGGTATATTCGGTCAGATGTGGATACAAACGATGGCAATCATCACTTCCTTACCCTTCCCCACATTGATCTACAACCTGACGTGGCAGGCGCCATTGTCGCCTAAAAATAGAAGATCACAAACGCTCACACACTGAAGATGCCTGCTAGTCGCCGGCAGATATTCTCATTGGTTCCTTGTGTGAGTGTAGCTGGTCTAGCGATACTGGAGTAGCATCTACGGGCGGTCAATCAAGCTCAAGCTCAAGCTCAAGCTATATTATTGTGTATTTAACTATTGCTAATTTTACACTTCATAGGAGGAGAGGCCATATCGAACCGGCGCAGTACTGGCTCAGCGTAACCCAGCTGTCTAAGTTGCATAGTCACTTCGCTGATTCTCGTTCGATGCTTTGACCAGGTCTAACATCCGGAATTCACGTCCCAGCATTCGTTTCACAACCTCCACTTGAGACAGATCCTTGCAGATGATAAGAATTCTGTCAGCTGTCGGTATGTGCAACAAATCAATTCAGGTCCGGTGTACTTGATTTTGAACGTGTATGGTGTAGCTATCCTCCTTGCAAACGAGAATTGAGTTCCCCAGGAACTATGCCCCAGCTCGCACTCACAGGATTTTTGCGAGCAGCTCACTGCGCACTTTTGAAGAGCTAGGAGGTCTCAGGTAGCAGTATTTAAAAGGTATTTAAAAGGTATAGTAGGTCGTCCCCAGAGGCACGTTCTACTCCATTTGGGAAATTTGTGCCATCGCCGTGAACACGAACCTGAAGGAGAAGGGAAGGAAAAAAGGAAAGGATGGGAAAGGGAAAAGGACAGGTCATAAGCTTACCACAACGGGTGCAAACAGCGCTCTGAAAAGCGCACTGTGATAACGCATAAAGCGTAAAAAGAGCCTATAGCTCTTTACAACAGCCACTCAAGAACAACAAAACATCCTGAAGATTCAGGTTTCTAAAGTCAGTTTCACTTAAAAAGTGTTTACCGAGTACTCGAAAACGCAGTTGCGCAAGAACTGAACAGTTGCATATTAAATGATACGAAGTTCCATAATCGGATTCACAGCTATCACATACAAATGAAACAGTTTGCTGAATATTCGGCATGTGATAGCTGAGTCGGCAGTTGCCAGTTAATGCTTTGACCAGCATGCTGCAATTCTGCTTTGGCAGATTTGTTAGATACTTCGCCACCCAAGGAAATGGCTCAGTACAATACAATTTTGTTTGACGACATGACTTCAAACTATTTCAATATTGTTTGTGCTGAATAACAGCCCAGGTGTCAATCTGAAGCTTTACCCAACACTTGGATACCGGAATTGTTGACTCAGGGCCAATGAAATCATGTGATGCTCCAGTGTGAGCTAACTAATCAACCAATTTATTTCCAGCGATGGATGAATGGCCAGGTATTCACACAAGGTGAACAGCATCCACTGAATTTAGCACCTCGATTTGCGATAACTTACTTTGACATAGAGTAGGCCGAAGCAAGTGCCTTGATAGCAGCCTGGCTATCTGAACAGAAGTATATTACTTTGCCCATTACGTGCTGCTGAAGTGTCGATTGCACTACGCACTCAAGAGCAAAGATTTCAACTTGAAAAAACGGTGCAGTGTCTTCCAAGTGAGTAAGACTGATACAGCCTTAGCTCACGAGAATAAACACCACCACCTGCTCGACCTTCGAGAAGGGAGCCATCAGTGCAACATACGATGCCGTCTGAAATACTTCTTTCCAGATAACCAGATGTCCACTCTTCCCGGGAAGGGTATTTCGTGGAAAATGTCCTATATGGAAAATTACAAGCAATTATAAGATCACTTGGAGCAAGAACAATTTTGTCCCAATTCACCAAAAGTGAAAACAACGAGGTGTGTGTTAATGTGTACATACAGTATCGGACAATAAAAATGCACCAAAGCCATTTTCCCATACAAACTAGTCAACTTTGGATTCCAATATCTCAGTTATTTCGCAACCGAATGTTTTCATTTTTCTGTGACGAACTACAAAACATGTCAATTCTTAAAAACTATTGAAAAAAATCGGAGATAACTATTGGTACAAAAGTTACAGATAGGTTGAATTTTGACAATAAAAATGCACCAAGACCAAAAAACTAATAGCAAAAAATGCTGAAGTCAAATCATGTTGGTCTCTTCAGCAAATTTATTCTTTATTACACAAGAAATATATTTGCCGAAGACACCATAATGTTATGACGTAACCATTTTTTGTTATTAATTGTTTTATCTTGGTGCATTTTTATTGTCAAAATTCAACCTATCTGTAACTTTTGTATCAATAGTTATCTCCGAACTTTTTCAATAGTTTTTAAGAATTGACATGTATTGTGACGGCCGAGAGAAATGATGAACACAACAGCTAATCGACAAATTCACTTTATTTATCACTTACGATTATAATAATTCAATTGGCTTCTCAGCCGCGACCGCGGACATGTTTCGAACTCGCGTCCGTTCGCTAACGGGTTCTTACTTGTTCTGCCTTACACACTAACTCGCAACGGCTCAAAATGGGGAGGATTTGGGACAATGTAAATATCAAGGTACATGAATACAAAGGTAGGGTATAACATCTCTCCCTCTCGTAAAAAGAAAGTTCTTCGAGCTCGTTACAAAAGAAAATTACATTGCAAAGAAAAGTTACAAATTCAATCTTGTTGGAGCCTTGATCACCCTAGTGGATCGTCTCAAGGGTGGTGCAGCCTCTTGCGCGGCAACTGGTGTGACCCTGGGATTCGGAGGTCCTTCCTCCGGTTCTTGGACAGGATCAGGTAGTGCCGGTCGTCGACCAGCTGGTGGCTCCGGAGCACAGACCGGAGCACTCGATGAAGACGTTGATGAACTCACGGATCGTTCGGGAGTCGCTACTGTCGATGGAGAAGCAGCTATTTCCGGACTGTAACGGTTCCCATTTTCGTTTCTGGCACTGTTCGGTGATGTATCCGGAAGGTAAGCGCCCACACCGACGATGTGGTCAATGTGACGCTCCCAACACCGCCCGTCATCCAGGCGGACAGCGTACCGAAGTTTTCCAACTTTTTCCGCAATCTTCCCGAACTTCCATTTGTCCGTAGACAGAAAGTCCCGAACACGTACACGATCGCCATCCTTGAACTCTCGCACTGTATGGTTCTTCGCATCCACGACTTCGTTCTTCGGTAGCATCAGGTCAATTCTCGATCGTATCTGCCGGCCAAACATCATCATCGCAGGTGATTGACCGGTGGCAGGATGTATCATCTTCCGGTATGTTAGCAATATGTTGCAGAGTTCGACGTTCAGCTGTGCTTTCGTACATTTCAGCGACTTCAGCTTCTGTTTCAGAGTCTGCACATACCGCTCCGCTTGCCCGTTTGTAGCAGGATGGTAGGGCGCTCCCATCTTATGCACGATGCCATTCATTCGCAGGAATTGTTGAAATTGTTCGGACGTAAATTGGACACCGTGATCGCTGACGAGCACCGACGGTACTCCAAAAGTGCTGAACATCTCACGACACATCCGGATAGTACTGTCAGCAGTGATTGAACTACATACTCGCACCTCCGGCCACTTGGTAAAGGCATCGACCAGAATGAAAAAGTATGTGTCCATGAATGGTCCCGCAAAGTCCACATGGACCCTTTGGAACGGCGCAGTAGGAGCTTCCCAGCAGTGTAACGGCATCTTCGTTGGTTCACGCCTCACCGACTGGCATTCAACACAATTGGCGATCATCTCCTCAATAGCACTGTCCATTCCATTCCACCAGCAATAGCCTCTTGCCAGTGACTTGGTTCGCGTTGCTCCGAAGTGCGTAGAGTGCAGCTCCTCAAGGACTCGCTTCCGAAGAGACGGCGGCACGTATACTCGTATACCACGCAGCAGACAGCCTTTTTGCATTGCAAACTCGCTCTGGTCGATTCCGAACCGGTCCTTGCCTTCGACGAGGACACCGTATTTGACTCCTTGTATCAGCTTCTTCACAGAGGAATCCTCGGCAGTTGCTTGTGCCAACTCCGCAGCAGTAAGTGGAAGGGTTTCGATTTGATGCAGTTCCACTAAGTCCGACTCTTCGATGACGTTGTCTGCATCCGCCAGCTGCAGCGGGATTCGGGAGAGCGCATCCGCATTGGCATGGCTCGCCGACTTCCGAAACCGTATTTCGTAATCGAAGGATTGCAGGTAGGTGGCATAGTGCTGCATCCTAAGAGCGGACATCACAGGTAATCCTTTGTGTTCCCCGAAGATTTTGGTCACTGCTTGATTGTCCGTAACCAAAACGAATCTCCGGCCGTACAGAAATTGAAAGAATTTCTTAACGCCGAATATTATCGCATACGCTTCCTTATCCACGTGTAGGTACGCCTGCTGAGTACGGTTCAGCGTTTGTGAGGCAAACTGGATCGGGCGTTCCGAGCCATCTGGGTAGATGTGGCTCAGTACGGCTCCCACGCCGTATGGCGAAGCGTCGGTGGCCAGCACCAAAGGCAATTCGGGGGAATAGTGGACGAGGCAGGTTTCCGCTTGCATTTGCCTCTTCACCGCTTGAAAAGACTTCTCGCACTGATTGCTCCACTCAAACGGTACCTCGTTCTTCAGCAGGTTGTTGAGAGGATAGAGAACGGTACTCAGATCCCGGAAAAATCGACCGTAGTAGTTGATGAGACCTACAAAGGAGCGTACCTCGTCCTTGTTCTCCGGCCTCCGCATATCCTGGATAGCGTCTACTTTCTTCTGGATCTTGTGGGTCCCCTCTTCGTCGATGAGGTATCCGCAGTATTCTATCTTCTCCGCAAAAAATTCGCACTTGTCTCGGTTGACTCGGATGCCATTCTCCTCCAGACGACGCAAAACTTCCTCCAATCGGCGCAAATGAGTCTCGTAATCAGGTCCAGTTACCTTAATGTCGTCTAGGAACACGCTGACACCCTCGATTCCTTGCAGCAAAGCCTCCATTTGTCGCTGCCAAATGGCTGGCGCAGATGCCACCCCGTACATAAGGCGGTTTGGTCGGTACAGACCGCGATGGGTGCTCAGTGTGAGGATTTCGCGATCTTCTGGAGCAACTTCCATCTGCAGGTATGCCTGCACCAGGTCGATTTTGCTGAATCTCTTCCCACCAGCGAGCGAGGCGAAAAGCTCGTCCACCGTAGGAAGTGGGTGCCTGTCCACCACAAGGTTGGGGTTGACGGTTTGTTTGTAATCGCCGCAGATGCGCACCCGGTTGTTGGATTTCTTCACCGGCACAATCGGTGTCGCCCAATTACTCTGGTTGACCTTGGTGAGAACTCCCTCCGCAACTAGCTTGTCTAGTTCAGCATCGACCACACTCTGCAGATTGAACGGGATTTTACGCGCCTTCAGGAAGACAGGACGGGCATCACTCTTCAGCGGCAAGTTGGCTTGGACACGGGAGATCTTTCCGATGGAATCCTCGAATACCCTCGGAAACTTTTGCAGAACTTTCTTCATGGCGGCAGCAGTATCAGCAGCATTATTCGAAGCGGCACAGTTGCTTCCCGAAGTACTTCCCCGTATCTCATTCACCGAATAGTCCTTCCGCAGCAGCACATTCCAATCGACCGACAGACGACTCAACCATTCGCGCCCGATCAACGGATGTTTTTCCGAATTCACGACGTACAACGGTAACTGCGAGTTCTGTCCATCGTATTCGACACGAGCGTCCATTATCCCGAGCACGTCAATGTTTGTATTGCAATAGCTCACGAGATTCGTATCGCATTGCCGCAGTTTCGCTGCCTGGAACATTTGCTTCCAGCAGTTCGCACTCACGATGGTGACGGGCGATCCCGTGTCCACCTCGAAACGCATCGGTACTCCGTTCACGCGCACTTTCATCCAAATTTTCGCATTGTCCGAAATGGTGTTTACCGAACACACCTCGCGCACATCGGTTTTCGCATCACTATAGTCATTTGCGGAATTGTCCACGAAATTCGTTTGCACGGCACTTTGTTTACCCGACGATCGCGCACCACTGGCTTTCGAGCCGGATTTTTTCATGCACACTCTTTCCAGGTGTCCCTTCAGGCCACAGAACTTGCATTCGGTGTGCTTGTGCTTGCAGGTGTTGGCAAGGTGAGATTTCTCACCGCAGCGGTAGCAGCTAACATCACTTGCACCAGCCCCCCTCGGAGTAAAACGCTTTTCCCCTTCGTTTATTTTCACCTTCGACTTGTTCCGCTTACCTGGTTGGTGCTGCACTTTGTGGACCTCCTGCTTACCTTGACTACCTTCGATTTCAGCTCCGCCCTTCTTCGACAGCTCCATACTTACAGCGATCTCGCGAGCGTCCTGCAGTGTGAGCTGCCTTCTCTCCAGCAGCCGGCTTCGGATGTCGTTTCTCCTGATGCCAAACACCAACTGGTTACGGAGGGCGGTTTCCAGGTACTGTCCAAAGTTGCACGTTACCGCAATCCGTCGAAGCGCCACCAAATATTCGTCAATCGACTCGTCCGGCGAAGCAGCATCCTTGTCGCCTTGGCGACGGCACTTGAATCGAAAGTTTTCGCTGATCTCAAGCGGGGTGGGGTTGAAAAACGCCTCCAAGGTGTCGACAATCTGCCGATACGTTTTTGCACGGGGCGCCTCCGGGGCGATTTTGTCGCAGATTATGTCGTAGCTTTCGGGGCCCATATGGTGGAGCAGCAAACTTTTCCGCATCTCCTCTTCGTTGATGCCGAAGATGGCGAACGCGTTCTCCAACCGTTCCACCCACCGCATCCATTTTAGTTTCCGCCGATCGAAGGGGTCGATCGCGAAACTTGGTGGCGGAACACCAGCACCAGCACGGGCAGCAGCAGCAAGGCGACCGGCAGCAGCAGCAGCAACGTTGTCCGGATTCGCCATTCTCGTCGCCAGAACTATTGTGACGGCCGAGAGAAATGATGAACACAACAGCTAATCGACAAATTCACTTTATTTATCACTTACGATTATAATAATTCAATTGGCTTCTCAGCCGCGACCGCGGACATGTTTCGAACTCGCGTCCGTTCGCTAACGGGTTCTTACTTGTTCTGCCTTACACACTAACTCGCAACGGCTCAAAATGGGGAGGATTTGGGACAATGTAAATATCAAGGTACATGAATACAAAGGTAGGGTATAACAACATGTTTTGTAGTTCGTCACAGAAAAATGAAAACAATCGGTTGAGAAATAACTGAGATATGACAATTCAAAGTTGACTAGTTTGTATGGGAAAACGGCTTTGGTGCATTTTTATTGTCCGATACTGTAGGAGTTTCCTTTAGTAGACCGAGTACCCGTAGCCGGTAAGTGTAAGAAAGAAGAAGATGAATGCGTAGTGTAACAACGTCAAAGAGAACTTCGAGTGCTGCTGTGGGAGTTGAAGAGAACGCTCCAGACATCGCCATTAAGCACATCCTTTGGAGATGGCCTAATTTCGATTGAACCGTTCTAACTTTGCCCTTTTGTCACCACACAGCCAATATTGGACGAACAACAGTTGTGTAAATCCATTTGATATATTTGGGTGTTAGACCCCAAGTTTTACCAAAGGTTCGCCGGCATTACCCCGAAGGCCATGCAAGCTTTCTTGATTCTGAACTCAGTGTGAGGTGTCCAGGAAAGCTTTGAATCAAGAATAACTTCAACGTACTTTACCTGATCAGTCGCATTGATTTCAGAATCAAAGAGACGCAAAGGTTGAACGCCATTACGGTTTCGCCTTTCCGTGAAAAGAACAATAGATGTTTAAATCGGATTAACCAAAAGGCCATATTGGCGACACCAACCCTCAACTACCCTCAACCACCCGGAGACCCGTCGGCATATAGACCAATATGCTTGATTGACACGGCGGGGAAGGTGCTCGAAAAGATCATCCTCAATAGAATGTTGAGGTTCACTGAGGGCGTAAATGGTCTTTCGAGCAACCAGTATGGCTTCCGGAAGGGGAGGTCGAACGTAGACGCTATCTTGTCGGTTACAAAAACCGCTGAGAAAGCACTCGAGCCTAAGAGGAGGGGAATTCGCTTCTGCGGGGTAGTGACTCTGGATGTAAGGAATGCATTTATTTTTTTATTCTTAATCACTTAACCTAATTTACAGCTCTATTGTCCACTGGGGCACTACGTGAGCAATTTCAATTGACAGCTGCACTTACATTTTGGACAGCGCCTAGATTCTATTCTACTTTATCGTACTGGTTGCCTTTCTGCTGCTTTCACTTTTTCTACTTTATACCTAGTAGAATGATGAGCACAAGAATGATGATGGATGGCCGTTGTTCCTTTCCAGTCCGATTGGGGGTCCATTATGAGTAGCAGTTCGCCGATATCCAGGTATCCGGGTCCGTTTGAGCCATTGGGCTCAGAAGAGGGTCAGTGTCAGTTGCTCTCGGGGGAAAAGCAACTGACGAAAAATTGCAAGTGCCGGGGCTGGGAATCAAACCCATGACCATCCGCATATGAAGCGAACGTGTGACCAACTACGCCACGGGCCCCGGCAGGAATGCATTTAATAGCGCCAGTTGGGCTGCTATTGCCGATGCGCTCTTGCGTCTGGGGATACCGGAGTACTTGTACAAGATTCTCGGAAGCTACTTCTAGAATCGCGTACTAGTTTACGACACGGAGGTGGGTCGGAAGTGCTTTCACATAACCTCAGGAGTCCCGCAAGGTTCCATCCTGGGTCCGGTGTTATGGAATGTCATGTACGACGAGGTGTTGAGGTTAGAGTACCCAGTGGGAGTGGTGATTGTCGGATTTGCCGACGATATTACGCTCGAAGTCTACTATGAAACGATCGAGGAGGTAAAGTTGACTACCAACCACTCGATCAAGATTGTGGAGGCGTGGATGCGGTCCAGGAAACTGGAGCTGGCTCACCACAAGACAGAGGTGACGGTTGTTAACAACATGCAGTCGGCGCAGCAGACGGAGATCAGTGTAGGAGAGTGCACTATCCTGTCAAAGCGCTCTGTCAAGCACTTGGGCGTGATGATCGACGATAAACTTACCTTCGGTAGCCACGTCGATTATGCCTGTAAAAGAGCCTCCACAGCTATTGCGGCACTGTCTCGGATGATGTCCCGGATGATGTCCATGGCGGCCCGGCGTGGGGTACCGCGCTAAGTACTGAATGCTACCGACGGAAGCTGGAAAGTACTTACAGGCTTATGTGTCTGAGGGTTGCAAGCGCGTACCGTACCGTGTCACACGACGCTCTCTGTGTCATTACTGGTATGGTGCCTATCAGCATTCTTATCAGTGAGGACATAGAGTGCTTCGAAATGCGCGGCACAAGAGGCATACGCAAGACTGTCAGGATGGCCTCTACGGTCAAATGGCAGCGCGCGTGGGACAGTTCCACCAAAGGAAGGTGGACCCATAGGTTGATACCGAGGGTAGATAGTTGGATTAATAGGCGCCATGGGGAAGTTACATTCCACCTGACACAGGTCCTTACAGGTCATGGTTGCTTCCGACAGTATCTACACCGTTTCGGGCATGCGGATTCTCCCGAATGCCCAGTGTGCAATGGTTTAGAGGAAACGGCAGAACACGTTTTGTTCGTGTGCCCGCGTTTTCGCACAATGCGTGACCACATGCTTGCCACATGCGGGGAGGACACAACTCCGGACAACTTGGTCCAGAGAATGTGTAGGGATGAGATTAGCTGGAATGCCGTTTCAACGGCTATCACCCATATCGTCTGAGAGCTACAGAGGAGGTGGCGCGTGGACTCGGAGAATGGCTAGTCCAGATGCAGTACAAGAGGTGGTCCATGGGTTCGAAGTCGGCTTCGTAGGTCATACCGGTGCCCTGCGGTCGAGATCGACCCTTACAGCGATTAAGTGGCCGCGGAGAGGAAGTCCCGGTAGCGGTGCTGTCGTGGCGCCAGTCTACTGGGTTGGATCCGAGCCCGCGGTTGGAAAGGGGTCCCCGGCAAGGGTCGGGGTAGGTGAGACCCTGCTGTCTGCAACCTACGGATGCATCTGATAGGGTCTGAAGGGTAGTGATACCCTTCCTTACGGGCAGGTCAGATCGGGTTACATGTCAGTTACATGCATCAGTTCTTGATGTCCGCTCAGCAGTAGGGCGCGGGCGGGGTTGACCCTGCCCGCCTTCCGAGGACGAAGGGAGTGGCGAGGACCACTCGGGAAACTGGCTAAGCGCCAGCATGCTATCGTGATGGACTCTCCAGAGCGAGTCATCGATGTTCGTTGCTGCTAGGCTACGGCAGCTAACCTTGAGGGTGCGATATGCACTAGCCCCTCTCTGAAGCAATACCTTCTTGGTGGTTCCGGAGAGACGTAGGGTTTGGCGACCATAGGAATGTGTTTTAGTGGGTCGAGGAGAGAGTAGTCCTGGCTTCTACTGGCGTTGTAGAAGACGGCCTCAACCCCACACTACCCTAACCTTCCTGTTAGGGTGTCTGATGAGCAGATTTATCCCCCTGTGGTTTAGAAGGAAAAAAAACCCTCAACTACCTGAAAAGCGCTTCGAATCAGGTGGAAAGAGATGCTGATGCACATGCCGCCTAACAATGTTAGGTAATCATCGGCAAAACCATAAGTAGGAAAAACCGCTATTATTGAGTTGCCTCAATAGTGTATCTGCTACGAGATTCCACAAAAGTGGTGATAAGACTCCCCCTTGGGGGCATCCACAAACACTCAATTTCCTAATCACCGCTTGACGCAATGTCGCGAAGAGATGTCGGTTTTTGAGCATTTGGTGAATCTTATTGGAAATCATTGGAGATATACCATGACTCCGTGCGGCTTCCAATATGGCATCGAAAGGCTCGTTGTCAAAGGCATCCTCGATATCTAAGAAAACACCCAAACAAGATTGCTTTTGAGTGAATGCTTTCTGAATATTGTAAACAATCTCGTGTAAAAGAGTCACAGTGAACTTTCCAGATTGGTAAGCATGTTGGTTCACATGAAAAGGCACGTTGGCCAGATTAACATTACGGATGTGATGATCGACAATGCATTCTAAGCATTTCAGAAGAAAAGAGGTCAAACTGATAGGTCTGAAACTCTTTGCTTCTTCATACTACGCACGACCCGCTTTTGGAATAAACTTTACAGAAATATTTCGCCAGGATTTAGGAACATACCCTGTAGCAAAACTGTAAACAAGTAGCTTTTTCAAAACATGTTTGAAATAAACAAAACACTTCTGAAGCAACATAGAATATATCTCATCTGTTACAAGAGATTTGAAAGGAGCAAAGCTATTTAGTGCCCATTCAATCGATTCTAAAGTTATGGTACTCCGAGCCGAAGCTAAAGAATCATAACTACAAGAAAATACATCAGGTTCATCCGAAGATGTAATATCAACACATCCGGGGAAGTGTGTACTGAATAAACATTCTAAAACTTCCTCAGTCGCCATTTGGCAAACGAAGTTCGTTCACTTGAAAATCCTTAGATTTTGCAAGGATTTTGTTCAGCCGACTGGCTTCACTCAAACTGGAAACATTTGTACAAAGGTTTTTCCAGTCGGATCGTTCATCAGACCAAAGAGCTTTCTGGTAGGCCTTGCGAGCCGACCTGAAGCCTCCGATCCAGCAGAACGTTGTCTGTTCCAACTCTTTTTACATTGTTTCCTGAGCTTCGCCAGATCAGTGGTCCACCAAGGGGTTCCATTTGTGGTCTTCACAGACCGTAGAGGGCAAGCTTCTTCAAAAGCTTCCATGATGAAGGCCGTTGTATTATCTAAATCACTTGGAGTGTCAATGGATGGTGAGTATCCATGAAATTTGCCTGCAACCAAATCGGTAAAGAGATCCCAGTTGGTTGGCCGGGGGTTCCTGAAACGCGAAGTTTGCGAAGTAACATTCACATGTTCAAAAAAGATGTAGCGATGGTCAGATAAAGATTCTTCATCTGACACGCTAATTGATCAGCTCATGACTAATTCCGCTAAAGCTGAGCGTTATGTCTTACACTTCTTATCTAACAGATATCATGAAGGTTGGGCGGTTGCCTATGTTAAGTAATCCAAGATCTGTACTACTTAAGTATTCCATCAAACTGGAGCCTCTCAAATTGATGTCTGAGCTGCCCCAGATTATATGGTGAGCATTAGCATCACTGCCAACAATTAGTGGAAGTCAAAAGGCCTTGCAGTGCAGTATGCAATGACTTGCTTGAAAGCATCCGTAGGGGATGGTTCATCATGCGGTAAATAAACCGAACACTAAACGTTGTTGAGGTTTCCAACAGATACATCGATTGCGATAGCACATACATCTCTAGTAGTTAGTTCAGAGATGAGTGTAGCAACGATTGCGTTGTTGACAAGCACACAAGCTCGAGGCATGACACGCGAGCTTACCATTTCATTTTTACTGAAAGTACCTGAAACACCGGGTTCACAAGGTTTCCTAGATAGAAAATCCCCTTACGAAAATAAGGTTCTTGGACTAAGGCCCCTTGGGCTGCACCATTTTGATTAAGCCTACAAAGATTGATCCTTGCTGTTCTTTTATGCTGTAGATTGATCAGAGCTATCCTAACCGTAGCCACTTCCCACACATGACATATGACACATGAGAAATAGGAAACTCCGGTCGCATGAAGATATCTTCGATTACCTTTTCGTTCAGGAACGCAGCGTCCCTTTGGTGGACCACAAGATTGTGTTGGATTACCAAAGCGAACATCATGCGCACGGTAGACATCCTGATGACGGGGGATAAGATTTCACCGTCATCATACCCGTAGCGTTGAGTGAAACCCCTTGCAACTAACCTGACTTTCCTTTCTTCGACCGATCCACGACTATTCATCTTCAGTCGAAAAGCCCACTTACAATCCACAGGTTTTCAATCTAACAGTATACATGCACTAGTTTCCACATTTCAGTTTTAGCTCACGACCTCAGTTCGTCTTATATCGCTTCCTTCCAGTCAAGATGCAAGATGCAATTCAACTCGTCGATGGTCTCAGGTAGGTTCTCCTCGTAGTTTTATGCCCTATAAGCAACTCACGAACAGTCATCCAGTTTGACCGGTGCAATTCGGATACGCGGAGTCCGACAAATCTCGGGAGGATTAGGTCGTCCATGTCGTCCCACGCAATCATCGAACTCGTCCTAATCGTTGACACAAACAACTTTCGGTTGAACTACTTCACCAGCAACCTGCACGGCTCTAATAATTGCCACCTCTCAAACAACCGCACAATTACCGGACAAATCTTCCAGCGATGAACATCGGGGACTGACCAAATGAACACTGTCACAGCTCGGCTTCGAAGGGCAAATCGCTTTCCGACTGCGTTAGTGTACTTCCACAACTACATCCCTGACGATGAAGACCTTCTTTGTGTCTCACAATCGGTACCCGTTGTCACCGTATTCGACAAAGTCGTTGTTTTTGCTCCTGGACTCGAACTTCTCCGTTTCTCCTGCGGTAACTGTCGGGGCTTTGACTCCGAAGATGCGGAAGTTGGAAACGTCCGGCTTGTAGCCATACCGCATGATACCGTATGGTGTCGTGTTGGCCATTAGTGCCACTGTACGACCGCCGTCAGCATGGCCATGTACCGCAGCGTCGACATCAGAGTGTCCGTTATACAGCGCCGGTGTATTGCCTCCGTACAACTGTGAATGACTTTAAGGGGACGGGAACTACGAGACAACGGCATCTCCAAGAAGGACTTATTGGTATGTTTTCCCTTGACATATGGCTCGCTCCACTATTTCACATTTCTTGAAGTTAAGACTAATTACCATTTCTCCGCTCACGACCTTTACAAGTTCACTTTTTCTGTATGTCCGAAGCGCCTATGCCAAATGGCCTTAATTTTCACTCGCGAGATTCAAGTTCAGTTTGAAGAGTTAATCCTTTTGCGGGGCTTCTGAAAGAACTTTCCAGGCGGCCTTTTCTCCAGAATGGTTTTTCCTTTGTTTATTTCGTTCCACGTTGTGTCAGGTTCCATGCTTCAGCATGACCGCCCGCGCTGCATAGTTCTCCTCCAAAACCTTCCTGGTATCTACGGTGCTACAGAGTCTCGGTTGCGTCCACGCTGTAAGGAAACTAACGTATTTTGGACACAGCATTACGCTAATGGGTTTTAGACAATATTGGTGCGTCACTGTGTCCAAAATATGTTGGTTCCCCTACACCATTTGAAAACTATGGGTTACGTCGTTTATGGCTACCTTGGCAGTATCCAGTTGTTCTCTAGAGGGACAACACAGAGCTCACCCTCGTTCAACAACGCTGCTTCGTGATTCTTCGCGCATGCAGAGGTAACATTCGATTGTAGTAATGCGGTCGCCGATACCGAACATTCTTGATGACTGAGATTTTTCAGTGCAGCTTGTTTATCACCAAATTAGTGGTCAGAGTCGATGTGAGCGCCACGATAGGACTACACGTCGATTGATGATTTTGCAATTTTGATCCATGTGATCTGCATAAGTATCACTACTTACAAAATTCAGTCCCTTTTGCAAGTCTTAACCCGTTTTGTTCTCTTGTTGTAACAAACATCACACCACGCTCATTGTACAACCAAAATTCTGAATTTTTATACGAACACATACAAGATAAACAAAAGAGACAAAGCGAAGCGCTGAAATTCGTCTCAGTGTCCTATGTCATACACTCACACACACCGTACTCAACAATACAACAGAAGTGAAATCCGGAAATCCAGGTTGAACAAAAAACTGTACAGAAAACTTTTACTATACACACTCATAGATAACGACGCAAAACAAAACCAACCCAAAACCGAAACGGAAATAGTTCGTCCCATGGATTGCGACGGAGCACATTTTTCACACACCATTTCGTATGGATTAAAAACTCATCAATCTCACAATAGAATCACTCGCGTAAAACTATCGAAAACGATTATAAAAAAAAAGAAATAGGTAAAACAAACTAGCTGATAACGAATCTCATCCAAAAACTCATTCAAATTTTACACACAAAACAAAAACAAACGCCGACTAACGGTAAGACAGAACTACTTAGGATAAAACTAAAGACATCGCGAACAACGTGGCTGTATTGTAGAGGGAAAAGCAGAGTAAATGATGTTTTTTTGTTTTAAGAACACTCCAGTATTCTATTTCGTGCGATCGATAAAACTACTTAGGTCAAAATGAAACTAAACGATACAAAAGGCGTAACTAATTTCCGCTTCGAGCTTCTTCTAGGAAAAATAACCATATTGAGTTTTCTGTTTGAGATGGCGTAAGTTATGATGGCTATTAGGTTACCAGTTTTCGACACCAGTGTGAATGAGAGTGTCATCCGGAGAAGGATCGCAGATGATCGAATTTGTGCGCTGGAAATGCGCAACATAGGCAATAAAAGAGCAGAGGACTGACACAGTGAAGACCAAGGCCAATTATTATCAAATGCCCGGCTTTTTGCTTGTATAAATTGTGATTGTTTGAGTTGGGTACTACACCGTGCGCATCGGGTACAATTAGCTGTGATGGGCATTCGTATGAAAAAAATCGTTGTGCGCAAAGTGGTACAGAATGCAGACCTACGGAAATAGTAAGGAAAATCATTCCAAGTAATATCTTAAGTATAGTAGATTCCAGAAGGTTGCAAATGCCATCAGTTAGACAAGATTTATCAAATTTTGTTCGCTAAGTGAAACGTATACATATTGCAGTTACCGAACATCTACTATACACGTTTCATTAAAAATTTCCCTTTTTATTAAAAATTCTCATTTAGGGATTCTGTCGTTGCTTTTACCAAAACTTTTTAAGGAGATCTACCAGAAATTTCCTCAATCAGTCAAATTTAACTTTCTGTAATGGAATCATGTTGAGACGTTCAGATTTTATGATAGAATACCTGTCTTTCGGAAACCGACTAGAATTGTTAACAAAACCTGTAAAAAAGTTCTTTATGGAATCTTAACAAATTCCATGTTCACGGAAAACTACATTTCCATACAGGTGTTCGATTTGAGTAGATCGTAAGCATCTTCTAGTAAAAAAAACTCCGCTATGCCAATGAAAATCTTTTCAAGAAACCCCTTCAAATCAATCATCCAATGCTGCATTTTGGACCACTTAGTGCACTGAAATTCCAAATTCAAGCTCGTAGAGTACATTTCAGAGAACAAAAATCCGCGCAAAACGCAAAAATACGTAACACGTTAAAGGAATAGTAACGGTCGCCATCTTCTGACATGGCGTCCATCCTTCGCTAGCTATTAGGAAAAAGGCTTATAGGATTTCTTCTTCAATCTAATAAATACGAGTACTATACAAATCTTTCTAATAAATTCTAAAAGGAAAAATCTAAAAGAACAAAACATATATACAGTATATTGGTTGAAACAAATGAGGAACGCTAACACATAACAAACAAGAAAACAACAATTTTAAGCCAGCACAAAACAAGCATAAAAGAAGTGAAACCTTCTGAAAGATATTTTAGGAAAAAATGCAACTTGATGCGTGAACCGCACGCTGCCACATTAAGTTTATATATTTCAAGTTGTGTTCCCGAGTTTTGTTTGGCGCGAAACCGAAGTGAAGCGTGCAAAATAAAAGATGGCTGAAACGCACAACAAATGAGAACAAGAACGCAGGTGCAATATATCCCGAAGTAGAAATCTTCCAATTACGAAGCCGAACAAACCATACACATCATCATCGCGTCTTAACAAGAGAAATTCGACTGATTCGATCGTACCGCGTGGTTCCACGAAGGCCACATGTTGTACTGCAATCATCCTCCAGCAGAGGGCATTTTGAGCCGATTTTACTTTTGTGGATAACATTCTTTCGAGGTAGATGAGGACACGCCAACCGATTCGGTTGCAGGAAGTTAGGAAGCAGTGACAAACACACACACACACACGCCGAATATATTAGGATGCGAGTATATTATTAAAGAATTATATAACGAATAACAAATGAAAATGAAACATAGTAGTTATTGATTTCTGCATTTATTATTATACATATTATCTATCTGAAACCATTTACCAAAAAAAAAAAACAAACAAACAAAAACGAGTGACACAAGAGAAGGACACAGCAACGACGCAGAGTTGCATATTCACCCGATTTAAAAGAGCTGTGGTCCATCGCCTCGAGTTTGAGGAAGATACGTTCAATAGAAAATGACCGACAAGACACAAAAGCAGACCTTTAAATTAAGTCAAGAAATAATATACATAAGATAAACCGAACTTGGGGAAGACATCTAGAGAAATGTAATAAACTTTGAAATTAGAAATAAAACAATTGAAAAGTTATAGCATTGTGTTTGTTTATCGCAATAGTATAACACAGCCTTTAAAATACCTTTATCGTTTCAACTAGACTTGATGATGATTTTGATTATGTATCCTGAGCACCCCTGCTCAGGATGCATAAGGGCCAAAGAAAAAAATCTCCAAAGGCTCGCTATAGCCTTGACCTGGGTCCAGGTCAGATTCCTATTGACTTCCTTGATTACCTTGTTGAGGCTTCATAGCCAGCCACGAGCCCCTGGGTCTGCCTCTGCTACGATGTCCTTTCGGATACCAATCTCCAGCGCTTACTTGCAGATTTCGTGTCAACCCTTTCGAAGTGTGTGGCCAACCCACCTGTATTTACATTCTCGAATTTCCGTTGCTATCGTTTTCTGATGGTATCGTCGATGGAGCTCAGTATTCTAGATCTAGTTGTGAGGCCACCAGGCCCCAATTATAAACCACAGACAGACGGTTTATAAAAACCTGTAGCTTCTGTGTAGTCTCACGCACCATGTTTCGCTGGTGTACAACATCACAAATTTCACGTTGGAATTAAAAATTCGAATTTTGGTGCGTTGACTGGTCTGATTAGATTTCCATATATTTCGTAAACTTGCAAAAGCAGCCCTTTTTATTTCTAAAACCCATAGAAGGAAAGTCTGCTCAACAGACATCCGAACAGAAAGGTCCGGGTAGTGTGGGGTTAAGGCTGTCTTCTGCAACACTCGTACCCACTAAACAACATTCCCATGGTCGCCAAACCCTTCGTCTCTCCGGAACCACCAAGAAGGCATTACTTCAGATATGAGCTAGTGCACATCGCACCCTCAAGGCTAGCTGCGTAGCCGGCAACAACTAACATCAATGACTCGCTTTGGCGAGTCCATCACGGTAGCTTGCTGGCGCTTAGCCAGTTTCCCGAGTGGCCCTCACCCTCGGAAGGCGGGTAGGTTCAACCCCACGCCCACTCCCAACTGTTTTGCAGGCATTGAACTGATGCCTACGGCTACGTGCAACCAGATCTGAGCTACTGAAGAAGGGTATCACTACCCTTCAGGC
Organism: Aedes albopictus; assembly: GCF_035046485.1. NCBI lineage: Eukaryota > Metazoa > Arthropoda > Insecta > Diptera > Culicidae > Aedes > Aedes albopictus. The sequence goes on along the minus strand of NC_085137.1, from coordinate 251,766,422 downwards.
CCTATCAGCTGCACCAGTAGGATCTTCAGCTGCCCCGGCCCTTTGCGGGGAGTCCTTTTCAACCGAGGCCTCGGATCCAACCCAGTAGACCGACGTCACGACAGCAACGCTACTAGGACTTCCTCTCCGCGGCCACTTAATCGCTGTAAGAGTCGATTTCGACCGCAGAGCACCGGAACAGGGTTGTTAACGTTAATCAACGATTAACGCCGTTAACGTTAATTTTCGTGCAAATCAACGTCAACGGCGTTGCGTTAATTTTCAGGGTTGTTAACGTTAACGTTAACGACTTGCGTTGATTCAACGTCAACGGATGCCGGTAATTGTATCGTTAATTGGCAATTAATGTATGATAACTTTTTGAATTTGCCAGGCCAAATAACATTTGCTGCCTAGTCGTGTTCGGTACAGATACTTTTCTCTTCTTGGCGTAACGCCCTTACTGGGATAAAGCCAGTTTCTCCGCTTGTGATAAATGAGGATTTTGACAGCTATTAACTAAGAGATTTCTCCGCCAGTGATATCAGTTTGAAGCTGTACAACGTGGGACAGATTAACACATTTTATACTCAAAGAAGTCAAGGAAATTTCCATTACGAAAAGCATCTGGATCGACCGGGAATCGAATCCGTCATGTGGCATTATTCTGATATACCCCCGGCATTTTGCTCAGACAAAAATAGCCCCCCCCCCTCCTTGAAGGACAACGTGTTTTATGGCCATCAGCATGTTTTTCATGAATACTCGCGCGTTTCAGTGGTGAGGATACCTTCTTGGGTATGTTTTCGCTTTCAGTTGATCTTCTCGGAGAGACTGTATGAAAATTGAAGATTGCACTATCAACTCACATGGTGTTCTGGGCCACTATTGATCACAGTAGGCATACACATGTCAAAGTCAGCTTCGTGTGAATTCTTTTCCGCCGCTGTTATTAGTCCACCCTCATGAGTCAATTGGTTCAGCTGAAAATCTGAAATGGGCTCCACCTAGGTCTTCACCGAGATCTCATTGGTTACAGGGAGTTACTGGATAACGTTGATACACATTTCAAGACAAATGCACCACAACCGGAACTCAAAATGAAGCCTCAAAACGGAAGATGAAGCTTCGGAAACTTCACAAACTGCAGTAATGGCTCCCACTGAGCAGTCGCGCAGTCGAAAAGGATCATCGACGGAATTTTACACGTCATGACCCGAGTGCTTGGCGTCCATTTCTTACGACAGCTGGAGAGGAGAATGGTGCTGACGATGAGGCATATTCTGAAGATTGTCAAGATATAGAAGGAAAAACTGTTAAAATTTTACAAGCCGGCAGCTCTGGAAACGCAAAAGTATAGTATACATTATTTCTAGTACATTTAAAATACCTCTTAATTGTAGCACATTGTTGAGTTAAAGTTTTACATTGAAGTTGAAATTCATGCAGAATTGCATGAAAATTATGTAAATTACTTAACTTTTGAATCAGTTGTGTGGAATGCTTTCTATTTTAAATTGTTCCATGAGATGTGTTGAACATGCTTCTAATGACTGGACCTGCTGTAATACTCGTTACCTATCCATGAAATAGCGCCCATATTAGTGGACTAACAACTCTTCGCGCACTAGGCAAGGCTCCAATATGTCGCATAAAGAGTTGCCACATATAATATTCGGTTAGCTAATGGAATACGGGAGCAATGGTTCTGATCAAAACGAATGCATTAGTAGACAAATCCTATCAAGACAATTTAGAATGAAACGAATAATTAGATGATCTAAATTAATTTCACAATAATGTTGTAAAACTGCTTTTTACTCTACTGAAGCGAACGTATCTTTACCTTTATAGCATGAGTTTTTATGAGCCATTCGACGGATTAGGTTTCCTGAGAAGGTCGATGCCAAATGTGCTTCCGGCAAAGTTGATTCGATGTCAAAAAAGCATATCATTAACGCAAAATTAACGTAGTCGTTAACGTTAAATCAACGCTCAGCGTTAACGTTATCGTTGATCAACGAGCCTAAAAAATCAACGCACGATTCGTTAATCGTTACAATCAACGTCAACGAGTTAACGAAACGGCGTTAATCGTTGATTAACGTTAACAACCCTGCACCGGAATGACCTACGGAGCCGACTCCGAACCCCTGGACCACCTCTTATACCGCATCTGAACTAGCCATTCTCCGAATCCAACTATCTACCCTCGGAATTGCGCGCGCTGCCATTTGGCCATGGAGGCCTTCCTGGCAGTCCTGCGTGTGCCTCTTGTACCGCTCATTTAGAAGCACTCCATGTTCGCCCTGATAAGGATGCCGATAGGCACTATATCAGTGATGCCGCAGAGCGCGTCGTGTGACACGGTACGGTACGCGCTCGCAACCGTCAGACACATCAATCTGTAAGTACTTTCCAGCTTACCACGGTAGCTTTCAGAATTTAGCACAGTGCCCCACGCCGGGCCGCCATACCTTAGTATGGACGTATCGACACTATCCAGAAGTTTGCGCTTACTGACATACACCGCAGAGCTTTTGGACATCATCCGGGACATTGTGGAGGCTCTTTTACAGGCGTAATCAACGTGGCTACCGAAGATGAGCTTATCGTCGATCATCACGCCCAAGTGTTTGACGGAGTGCTTCGACGTGATAGTGCAATCGTCTACACTGATCACCGCTTGCTGCTCCGACTTCCGGTTGTTCACAACCATCACCTCAGTTTTGTGGTGAGCCAATTCCAGTTTCCTGGACCTCATCCACGCCTCCCAAACCTTGATCGAGTGGGTGGCAGTTAACTCCACTTCTTCGATCGACGCACCGTAGATTTCGAGCGTAGTGTCGCCAGCAAAGCCGACAATCTCCACTCCCACCGAGAACTCTAACCTCAACACTTCGTCGTAAATGACATTCCATAACACCAGACCCAAGATGGAACCTTGCGGGACTCCTGAGGTTATGTGAAAGCACTCACGACCCACCTCTGTGTCGAAAACTAGTACTCGATTCTGGAAGTAACTTCCGAGAATCTTTTACAAGTAATCGGGTATCCCCAGACGCCACTTAGTCAAACGCGGTGCTCTCACGTACATGCAATACCACGATGCCTAGACAAGACCACCCTAGAAATGGGAGACCACTGGCGTACTGGTGGACTCAAGCTATTGCGAACCTACATAACATACTTATATTATAAGACGCTGTACATAAACTATGTAGACTCATTTTTGGCCATCTCAGAATCCCCCTCCCCCCTCGTAGACTTTTGTTCATACAATGTTTTCGAAATTTGTATGCACCGTAGACCCCCGCCCCGTGGATGAGTCTGCTCCAGGTTCACGAGTGGTTCCATTGGTTCATGAGCACCCGACGAGCAACTAACGTAGTCAACAAGATTTTGTTGGTCAGTCTCCGACCATCATTCAACGTAGCCAAGGCCTCTTTGACGCTCCGCACCATGCGTTCCCACTTTTGGTATTTTCCAAAATTTCGCGGGCGTGTTTCTCCTCAGCGGACTCAAGCGGAGGCGTCGACTCAATCAGCGCGTCCTCCAGGATGAACTGCTGTCGAACTAGGTCATTCAATTCTCTATCAGCATCGCAGTTGCACTGGTGAAGGTTTACAAATCAATCCGATTTTCGATAGGGCGTTCGCATCTGGGCCATAGATGGACCATCCCAGCAGTGATTTTACCGCGATCGGTTCAGCTGGTCGGTCGACGCAACTATCCAGGGGCGCGAAGAGACTCAAATTTCCCAAACCTTGGAGAATTCTAGGCACGGCCTCGGAGTACGCAGAAACAGGAAGATTTCGGAGATGTGGGAATCGCTCGGATAATTCGTTGAAGGCCAAACTCTGACTCGGAAGGTTCAACTCTTCGACGGTGTGCGCAGTCTTCAGCACGTAACGACGGGGTAGTCCTTTTCCGGAAATTTCGAGATCCACGCGCTGCGAGCTCTCCTCATTCCTCTTCACGCTCGAAGTCCATCTCAGCTCTAGAGGTTCAGGAACACCAACTGCTCCAAGCTGCCGTGCTTCAATACGCGTCAAGGAGGACCCTTCGTCCAAAAAGGCGAAAGTTTCGCATCTGCGGTTCCCGTTGAACAACATAACTGGTATAATCCTGAACAAAACGGATTCTTGCGACCGCTCATGAGCGTTGCATTCAGACACTCGAAATTGTCGCTGCCGCTGTTCCTCTATTGAACCGCGATCATAACAATGTAGGAGTGGGTGGTGGCGGTCTCGGCAGTTCCCGACGTTGCATCGGATTCTCGATCGACATCTCCATTGGCCGTGGTCAAACAGACAAACCTCGCACAACTTCCAATGATGGACGGCTTTTAGACGAGATTCTAATCCCAGCTGTTGAAAACGTTTGCAGTTCCGGACACGATGATCCGTTTTACCGCATATCGGGCCGAATTGACTTTCCTCATCGCACATGCCCCTTCTCTTTCGGCTTCTCCCTTTCGGCTCTCACAACCGTCGTCTTCTGTTGGATCGGTGACGTAACTTCGCTAGCGTTGTTCACCAGTTCTTCCATGAACACTCCGAAATGTTTTAGGTTCGGTTCCGCATACCCTCGCTTGAATCTTGCCCACTCGAGCTTGTTCGATGCTGGTAGCTTCTCCACTAGTTCGCCGAGTAGCGTAGACAGTTGGCCGATGGCCGAGTAGCGTAGACAGTTGTACAGATGGCCGCTGAGATTCGCGGCCTCCAGTTGATCTCATAGCAGTTGCACCATTAGGCCGAAGTTGATCAGCGACTCTAATCGTTCCGGTTTTGACGGGCTACACAGCCCTGCAGCACCGTTTCAGATTCAACCACATGAATTCTTTCAGTGTAACACATTCACTTTATCTCAATTATATTTGGAAGGGTAAAAGCTCCGGTAGTAGTCAGAATTTGAGATGCACAAACGGGTAATCTGTGCTATCCACAAGAAAGGCGTCAAATTAATGTATGAGAACTTCCAAGCGGTCACCATTCTGGATGCCACCTTTAAAGTGCTATCTCAGATCATGTTACGTCGTCTTCCACCTTAAGCGATTCAGTTTGAATCAAGGTCGTTGCAAATCCTCCAGCAATTTATTATCGGGTCTCAACGAGCTATGCGCGTTGGCTCCAGATAGGATGCGGCATACAACAGATTTCTAACGCTCAAAGCCTATATACATCCGATTCTTTTTTTTGCACGGGTCTGGTTTTTGTTATAGCACAGTCAATTTTTAATCAATTCTCATGAAATTTTGTAGACATGTTGACTGAGTTATAGCAAAAACTAGACCCGTACAAGAAAAGAATCGGGTGTAAAATCATGGACGAGAGCGACTTCCCTGGAAAGCTTACCAAGCGAGCAACGATGGCTGGTTTGCTTGCAGAACTGCTGGAATGTTTCAAATGTATAGCAATCTGGTATCGAACATGGACACACTGTGATACATTCAATGAACAACACCCTCGATTTAATTTTAACTTGTATTTCCTGTTCAGCAATATGGTAATTGTAAGATATTCAGCGTGATAGATGTTACTGGTTGTAGTTTTGTGTTGGTTGTTTTAGTGATACAAATTGCTGCTGTTGGTTTTATATAATAAATATGGGTACAACCCGTAGTAATAAACGGTTGCTCGTGGCGATTTGAATAGTAAATCCATTCTGCTCCATCAACCTGCTCTACGACAAGGCTACCTTTTTTTATTGTAAACCGTCCTTTTCTCGTAAACTGGGATATACATCGATAGAAACAGTCTAAACCTATAGGGTGTATCTCAGCTCCACATGCGGAACTAAAAGATTTCCCATTTTGTGTGTATACATTCTAACAAGGATATGCCGTTCACTAAACGCTAATTTGTAGTAATAAATATTTGACAATCTATATTTACAATTGTTTTAACATATCGATAGCGTTGCAGGGTGAAAGCTCATGTACAAAAGATTTACGCAAGATACGAGATAAGTAGTTAAGGAAAGCAGAAGCGGAGTTCAATAAATTAATATATGATCTTCTAGTTTGTGCCAGCAAGCTTCGATTGGATACATATATCGTCATGCCTGAACATCGTATATAGAACTAACTGAGAATCTTCGTAAAACCCGGTTCCTTGCTTGAATTGACGGATGGTCGTTCCTGAACCAAAACCATAAAGTTTAAAAGCTGTGCTTAGATCAGACGAAAGTACACAAAGAGAGCTTAATCATCGTATTTGCCCAAGCCGGTTCAGGTTATCCTGGTTATCGTTATGGAGCCACTCTTGTAGTACTGGGGGATATTGATGATCTGGTTTGTTTGCTTGCCTCGGGATGGCTGCCGAAGTATATTGACTATTTTGCCTAGAAGTAAAATAAGTTAAATACAAAGGGCGTATTTATTCGCGAATTCGTCCTTACCAAGCACATTCAGCGTGTGGAAGTGTTTGTGTTTGAAATCGATGATCTGCCGCAGGTTGGTGTTGGCATTCCATCGTTTAGCGATCTCGTAGGAGTTGATTGGGACCACTTCGGGTATGTCGGAGAATGGATCCAACTACAAAAAGCGAAAGATAATCGTTAGTGGAAAACCTTCAGTATTTAGCCAATGGACCAAAAGTCAAACCTACCGGATAGTATTGTACTTCCAACGGTTCATCACAGCACGATTTTATGGCATCGATTAGCTTTCTGAAGTTGCAGTCGCGTTTCGACATATGCAGCAAGTACTGCGGGATGTTCATCTTACTCGTATCAACAGTGTACCTTTCGTTGAAGTATTGCCGCAAGACATCCAAGTTTGGTGCAACACCGATTCGAGTCTACGAACGCAATATATTAGAATGGATCAACTGAACGCTACTAGAAGATAATGAATACTTACCAAAGCTTCAATTATCGTCAATTCTCCACAATTTATGGTGTATATTGTTACAGTGTTGTCCGCACAAAGCTGTATAAAAATAATAATTCAATGTAGACAATACTTTTAGTTCAACGTCGCTTTGTATTAAATAATAGGAAACCTAAACTATTTGTTCCTGAATTATTCACAACGCCTACAATAACTCCTGACTCAAACTTTACTTTTGTTTGAAATGGATTCTTTTCGAGCAATGTCTTGCTGCATTTTGGGAAATGTTTGGTACCGTGGGTTGCCCTAACTTCACGCGGGTCCAAATTTCGCTCACTGATAATATTTACAGAACATAATCATAGAACTAATCGTTGCATTGTCCAAATTTTACTTTAGATAGTATAGTTAAAGTGAAATTGGGACAATTGCACAATTCAAGCCTAACTTTACCAAACATCGTATGTAACATATGTAAACAAAAACAATATTTTCACATGATACGCTAAATTTCGGTAAGGACAACTTGTATACCTTTGGGGATGATTTGTGAAAAAAACTCGGATTTTTTACGTTTCTAAAATGCTCAATGTATGAGTTGCTCTGGGAACACCGAACTTCCCGTTCGATTTTCTCCGTTCGTGGATTTTGTCAGATACGGTGTTTGGTAAAGTTAGGATTGAATTGTTTTTATGATTGTCTTAATATGATCAGTGAGCGCAATTTGGACCCGCGCGAAATTAGGGCACCCCACGGTACCCAAAATTTGACTCAAACAATATCAAATTAGGCAGGACACCATAATTCCCTTACTTATAATCTTACTTATAAGGGATTCGGTTTATTTTCTCAGAGGAAACTCGAATGCAAAAATCATATTTTAATTTCAAGAAGGCACGGTTTAGCATTCAGTCCAGTAGTTTATGCATTTCTTGCAACTGGTAATCCAGGTACTATACTTACATCTTGCGAGAAATCATCGGGTACCTCCTGATCCCTCTGGTCCGCCTCCAGCTCGACGCACAGTTCTTCCATGCTCTTGGACAGCCCCATGCTCGGCGGAGTGGCCTTCAACTCGTTGACCTTGTTCAACGCCTGCAGAACGATTTGCTCCGCCCGGGCGCTCATCAGGTCCGCCTCCGAAGTGCTCGTGTTCAACGACTGAAGAGTATCGGCGAAATAGTCACCCATGTGAGAGTGAGCTCCTCCTGCTGTTCCCCCGTGATGATGATGCTGATGCTGATGCAGATTGCGCGCATGACACGATCGACACACTTTCTGTAAGCTCAGATCCTGCTTCGTTTGCATGAGTAGACCCTTTTTCTTTGTGCAATCTAGACAGCAGTTGGACTCGTCATCATCATCGTCATCGTCAGCAATGTACTCCGAGTCATCATAGTACGAGTAGTGATACCGATGGCCACCGGAAATGCTGGACGCTTCTGTGCAATGCCTGAGATCCAGTTTAAGATTTTTCGAGTTTCCCTTAATGGAGGATTTGCTGGTTCCCGGAAGTTCGTAGTCTCTTGCTTCCACGGTAGACTGTTGGGAATAGGAAAACTTTTTAGGAATCGCTCCAGTTTGCTTCTTTTCAATGGGCACAATCGGGGATGTGGCCAATGCACCATCCGCTTCATCCACAGCATCCACATTTCTTCGATTTGGCGAGTCCCTCTCGAAGTTTGGACTTTTAAGGGGTGACCGGACTATATCTTGTCTGGAGATTCTCTCCACCGGCAACGGAGCAGGCTGGAACACCCCATCTCCATCCAAATCCGGATGTTCGTTCAAATTTTCCAACTCCGAGCTGGGCTCCGGATCGAAATCCATCTCTAGAAAGTCAGTCTCATCATCCGCGGGTTGTTCACGATATTCCAGTAAAGCCGGAGCACCATCGTCATCTCCTCGGTAAGCGTAGATGCAGTCATCCGAAGCAGAACCGTTCTCGTCGTCCGAATAGATGTTGTTGGGCAACAGAATGATTTCCTCAATCAAACCGTTGTCGCTAATGTAAGACAGGTTTCCGAGCGAGTTGTTATCGGAATCACCATCATCCGGTTCACCATCATTTTCGTCGTCCAGAGGATTAAGAAGCACCGAATCTTCGATTCCTCGTTCCCGTTTGCCATTCAAGAAGGGCTCTTCGGACTCCGTTTTTACAACACCGGCTATCGTAGACTGAAACAGCGGCTCTGAAATAAGGGAAATCAGAGCAATATATTAGGTCAGAAAAATTCGATCAGACACTTGGTCTTTTTTAAGTTTTTTTCAAAATGTGTTGATAAATTTATTCCTTCAGGAAATTACCTACATAGGAATTCTTATACCATCAATATATGGTAACTGGGGGCAGGATGAGTCACTTAAGAAATGGACCCCTATAACTGTCTGAATATAAATCGCATTTCTCTGTATTCTACCACGACTCTCAGATACACTTGTCAGCTATGATATAAAAGTATAGGAAGGTCATATATTTTGAAACCTGCTTCTTGACAAGCAATTTTCAAAAAATGACCCATCTTGCCCCACCTCATTTTTACGGGGGCAAGATGGGTCAGCTATCAGAAAACTCGATTTTTCTTCAACAAAAAATACTATATCTTCTATTTTTTCTCTATACATCTAAGCTTAACAGACGTAAAGATTACATGAAAAAAGTGTTGAAACATATCCGTAGATTATTCTCAGAACTAGAAGATTTTTGTTCAGGTAGCCATGAACGGACTTTGAAAACCTATATTTTTTGTAGGAAAATTTCAAAAATAGTTTCACAAACTCTCAGTGCTCTAATTGCTTCGATAATGTAGGTCACAGAATAGCCTTTCAATGAAGAATAAAACATTTTCAAAAACTATGCAAACATACCGAAAAATTAGCGTGACCCATCTTGCCCCGTCTACACAATACACGTAGTTATATGGAGTGTTAAGGAGTATAACGAAAACATATTTTATTTTTTTCTGTGCAAGGAACGTAAAGAATTTCCAAAACAATTTATCACTTTTTTGTGTATCCACTTCGTTTATCTGGGAAAATTATTGAAGGATTCAAAAAATATATAGTACGTTTGAAAACGGTACTGACCCATCTTGCCCCCACATACCATACACTGGCAGAAGTAAGTATAAAAACCCGATTTATTCCAACTATGGTGAACAGAACCCTTCTTACACTATTGTTGTATTATTTGTACTTAACATAATTATTTTGTGTGATGGACCAAAGTTCTAGAAAAAATGTGGATTTGGCATCTAGTGAATTGGTTTCCAAAATAGCATCATGGACCATGGACTTAACTACCAGAAATGCCAGACACATTCTAGAATCTTGTGTGAAATTAAAAAAAAAATAGCTTACCGTCAAACGGGGTGACTTGCAACACTTTTCAGCTTCAACTAACAAAAAATGTTGATTAAACTCATTTTTAAAATTTAAACTCTTTGTAATAGTTTTAATGTAGAGGGGCCTACAAAATAAAGTGAACAAGTTATAGATTGATTTATTTTTTCATGTTGAAAAAGCTAAATAAGGTCGTTTTTGATAAAAGACGTCGTGCTGGGTGACTTGCAACACTTAATGTAAATCCCTTTTCAAACACGCAGATATTTATTTTTAGTTTCAAGCATATTTGATAAGTATTCTTGCTACTATTGTGATATCGTTTGGGTTAACATTCATATGTTTGTATTTGTTTTACATAGAAAACTGAATTGTGAACTTTTATATGGAAATATTGGGTTACTAATTGTTAATTTGATATAAGTTTTTATGTACTTTTCAGTTCTTATGATGATCCTCCAGATTATTGCTGGTGAACTATTAGTTAAACAACAATATTTCGTTTTTCTGGACTTTGAATTGTTAATAAAATGAGTGTTGCAAGTCACCCCGTCTAGGTACCATATTTCAAAACACATGATTATAACAAATATATTGTAATATTTTTATAGAGTAAAATGGAAATGTATATAGCTCATTATATAAAGAATCCGCATAGAGAATGTTATTTTTGGGAAATTATGTTTTCATTCTTTTGCAGGCAACGATTTAGGGCTCACATTTTTGTTACTTTTTCATACTAATGTTAAATTTATGAATATTTTGTTGAAACTATTGAAATAAAAGTAAAAATCGTGGCTACTACTAAGATAGTCCGTTATTCACGTTTTTTGATAGATATAGACAGAAGATATCAAGTGTTGCAAGTCACCCCGCCGTTGCAAGTCACCCCATTTGACGGTACATATTCTGGAATATTGTATCTTTTGTTGACTGCCAAAAGATCTTGAATCGATTAACAAATGGGTAAGAAAATCAGCGAGATACACTTTGTCTAATATCTCTTAATCAGTCGATAAAATTAGCTCCGAAGTATTTGGTATTCATGATTATGGTGTAGAAAGGACAAAAATTATATTTCTACTAAGTTAATCAGTTTTGGCATTCGCTAGTTATTTTGGCTGTCCAGTTTTTGCATTTTTCCCACAATATTCAAATTCAAAGCTTTCATTTAACGTATTGTTAGTTTTCATATAATTCCTGTGTATTTGTAATTTGTTATTTATAATTTTGTTGAAAACAATAACCTAGCACACTTTGTATGAGGTCAGCATTTTTTATTGAAAAGTAATTTCCCATAGACTGGTCAAAAACTCATGCAAGATAACAAGTTGTTGTTGTTTGTTTATTACCAGGGATTTTAACCTTTTATGGGTCATTCATCCCGTAACAAGATAACAAGTGAATATAATAATAAAAACCCGATTTAATCCACATATGGTGAACAGAACCTTTCTTACACTTATTAAAACTATTGTTGTATTATTTGTATTTAACATATTTATTTTGTGTGATGGGCCAAAAGTTCTAGAAAAAAATGTGGATTTGGCATCTAGTGAATTGGTTTCCAAAATAGCATCCTGGACCATGGACTAAACTACCAGAAATGCCAGACACCTTCTAGAATCTAGTGTGAAATTTTTTAAATATAGCTCACATATTCTCGAATATTGTATATTTTGTTAACTGCCAAAAGATCTTGAATCGATTAACAAATGGATAAGAAAATCAGCGAGATACACTTTGTCTAATATCTCTTAATCAGTCGAAGTACTTGGTATTCATGGTTATGGTGTAAAAAGGACAAAAATAATATATCTACTTTACTAATCAGTTTTGGAATTAGCTAGTTATTTTGGCTGTTCAGTTCTTGCATTTTTTCCACAATATATAAATTCAAAGCTTTCATTTAAGGCTTTTTACGGCATCATCAGCGTCGGCAGCCATGTTGGATATGAGGGTCGACATTTCAAAGTGATAATTCTCTACCACCAAAGCGAATATTCATATGAAAAAGTATCATCCTATATGCTCACTCGCAGTGATTACGATGATACTTTTTCAGCTGCGTTGCTGCAAAATTGACAGTTTTTTATCACTTCAAAATCGCGAGGCAAACAATCATTGAAAAGCAAAAAGTCAATGATTCGTTTGAAAGCTTAGTGATGCATCATGACACCTTAACGTTGAACCATTCGTCATTGAAATCATCGTCATCATCAAACATTTTAAAGCAGTTTTTTCGTTCACATCGAACATTTTTGCAACGAAAATGGATTCACTGTGTTCCACATGAGGAATGGAATACAGTGAATACATTTTTGTGGTCATTGTTTTGATTTAGAGTGAAAAAACTGCTTTTCTATTTCCGAAAAATGATGACGGATGCTTGAGCCTTAACATATTGTTAGTTTTCATAGAATTCCTTTTTATTTGCAATTTGTTATTTATAATTTATTGAAAACAATAATCTGCTAGTATACACTTTATATGAGGTCAGCATTATTGATTAAACAATAATTTCCCATAGACTTGTTAAAAGCTCACGCAAGATAACAAACGAATATAATAATAAAAATAAAAAAAAGGAATTTATTGAAATACTCTTCGAAAGATATCTCAGTAACCAAATGTCCAATCGAAATAAAATTTCAGGGCCTTTTACAAGGATATTGTAGCTTTCATTTGGTGCTAAGAGAACCCAAATCGGTTGACAGACGGCTGAGATATTTATTATGATACACTTGGTCAAAAATCTCAAAAAGTTTAGTTGAATAAATCCCAAGTACTCTTCGAAAGATATCTCTGTAACCAAATGTCCAATCCTAATGAAATTTCTGAGCAACACGTTTACACAGATGTTTTAAATTCAAATAAGTATAAAGGCACTTTTGGTATGGAAATCGTTAATTTTCGTAAAAGCCTCTCTGAAAAACCGTGAGTGCCCCATAATGATGTTTGGCATAACGTGAAATACAACAATTTTGAGAATAAGAAACATAACTGAGGTCAAGCCAGAGGATCATTATGCCAAATGGGATACTCCCCGAAAACCACGAGGAACTCCTTCGAAAATGTTAGTAAGGATACTCTCAAAGATACGAATACAGAAATTTTGCATGAATATTTTTTGCAATTCTTACAGGAGTAGCTCCTGAATAAATTTCATCCGAAAATAATCAGAGATACAAATAATTTAAAGAAACACTCATCCAACAACTCCAACTACGTCTACTTCCATACCGGTTCCATTGCTGGTACAAGTGGGCTCCTCGCCGGGTTTTTCCGTCTCGCCTTCTACCTGCTGATGCGGCATCAAGTTCTCCTGCTCGGCAATATTATTATTGTTGTTGTATTGATTCTGATACTTCAAGCCGGTGCTTCGATCCTTCGGTATCGCCCCTTTGCTTACGTTCCCGGTTTTCGCAATTATCGGCGACGGCTGCTGCTGCTGCTGCTCGTGCTGTTGATGATGTTGGTAGCAATAGTTCTCATTCTCGTTGCTATCCATCATAGCGAGCATGCTTCTGTGAGGTGCCTTCGCGCGATTTCGGCAAAATATGATGTAATGTGCACCCGTTTAATTTTAACAATCACTTACAACCTCCATTTGATCATTATCACTTCACTGTTTGATAGCAAAATTTTCACCCATTTAAAAGGAGGGATGACTTCAAATTCACGTCTTTTTTGCAAGCTTCAAATCTTTGTCAATTTCACATTGTACTCCACGATTTAACAGCTTCTTAGACGTTCATCCACTTCCGTCGTAAAACACTGCCTTCACTTCCAAATCAGCACTATTTTCACAATAAAATTTACAATATTTTCGCCCAAAAATCACTCCAATGTGCAGCTGCAGTCATTTTCGTTCTACTTTTTGCGTATCCGACTTTTGTTTATCTGTCAAATTGCATTCTGCGGTGCATCGGATCGGGTGCATCGCCACCCGAAAAGAAAATTGAGCTAACCTCGACCACGCTCGGTTTGTTTTTGTGAAGTCGACTTTGCGTGGTCAGTGTTTTGTCGACTCGTCGCGCGCAGCACACAAGCAGGCGCTGAATGTTTTCTAACTGCAGTCAAAATGCCGGTTGCTCGCTGCTGTGAACAAAATCGAATGGCGCAAGAAAACGCTAATCCCGCTAGAGAAAATCTAAAATATTTGTGTTTTATTGTTCTAAGTGCGGTCGTGAGTATTGCTGTGTGCTATTCATACCTCGAGAACAACAATCAAGCGAACCAGATTGGTGAACTGCAGAAAAATCTCGGAGAAATCATGGTGAGTACGCAAAGTCGGCAAAGTAGAGCAGTAGGGTGAAGTTTCCAAGTTGGTGATAATATTACAAACTGAGGGAGGATAATAGTCTATTTTACGAAACGACAACAGTGTTGATATTGATATTAACACTCACGGGCTTTGACGCGACCTCCTGTCAAATTTTCATTCATGAAATTAGCGATCAGCTGATCCGAAACCATAAGGAGAATACATTTTACTAAGGTGGCGCAGATAAACATTGCAAACCACTATTTCAGTTCCATAAGAACACCAGAAGAATGGAAGAGACAACCAGTGGTTTGCAATGTTTATCTGCGCCACCTTAGTAAAATGTATTCTCCTTGATCCGAAACGTCTCGTAAAATGGCTCATAGGCCCAGTCAGACCCCTGAATGAGCAATGTGGGGGAATGCCATTGAAGGTTTGTAATATTCTCCGAGACTTTCGAAGTCTAACTGGACGCGTCCCAGGGTTGCGGATTGGTGGGAAAGGGAGATTTTTCACATTTCAGGCCAAACATGTCTAAAGGTCCAATCTGCAGAAGAGAGGCTCTCTTTGGTTTCCCTCTCTTTCGTTAATATCTCAGCTGTTTATTTGTATTTTGATTATCTCCTTGCATTGAACGATGGTCAAAACAATCGTCTTTTGATTTGTACTGCAAAAATAGTTGAAAAGTGTACCATTACATTGCAATAATTGAAAGAGAAAGAAAACAAAGAGAGCCTCTCAAATGCAGATAGGACCTATTGAAATGTTTGGCCTGATTTGTACTGTAATCAGCCAATGTGATATTACATATCTCCTATGGTGTTGTAGTGCGAATGAATGATCTCATGGGGACTCGAATCTTGTAATGTATTATTTATTAACTTCAATTTTCTAGGTTGACAAGGTTTTGAAGACAAAAATGAGATGAGAGAATTGCCTAATAGGAAAGTCTCATCAGCAAAGCTTTTATTGTGGATTTACCGGCTACTTGTATTCTACCGGTTACTTGAGTAGCCGTTACAAAGTAGCCGTTTTCATATAAAAATCAACGTGAATGTCGCTGAATAGCTAGTGGTAACGAGAAATAGCGCAGACAATAAAAAAATTTAAAAACATTTTTAAGTTATTCTTTTTATAAAACGGCTACTTTGGAGGCCATACTGATGCGACCGGTAGCCGGTAAATCCACAATACATATTCAAGTCTATTTTATGAGGCTAGTCAAACGACAGAAGTACGCGCTCTGATGTTTACGTTTTCAATCATCATCCGGTTGATGATGGGTAATGACTGTGCGCATTTCAAGCGTAGTTTTTGAAACTGGTTAAAACCATAATAAGTAATTTTTATTTAATTTTTTTTCGCAAGTTAACGAGTTAATCGCAACGAAAAAAATACCTGATTAATTATTAAGTTTTGTATTGCTTCTACGGCAGTTTTTGAGCCTATTTTGGCTCAAATTTCTCATATCTCCAATTTATCGAACAAGTACCTTTTCAAAAATTACGCGATATTCCAGCAAAACAAACATGCGTGGAATTTTGTCAGTTGACGCCGCTGCTGCGATCAGCTGTTCGGAAACGTCTCGTAAAATGGCTTATTGCTATCCATGGGGTCATGTCTAGCATTTAATATGTATGGCAATGACTGCCCAAGTAACCACAAGCATTATATCATTGCACGAATTAGACTGAATATCAACCTTTGCAATGCAAAATGCAGTAATTCCACACTTCTCATGCAATAATCCTTTAGATTGACATTATCAATGTATTGATGCATTACATTTTTTCTTTACATTAGGGTGCATTAAAAGGTGATATACGATAATTCAATAATTCAACACTGCAAAAACTGAATAAATGCAATGCACAAACTAGCAAAGGTTGCTCTAACAATACAATTATAAAAGCTTGACTCTAATGGTAAACAAATGAAATCAAAAAGAGTGAACAACTTTACGGTCAACTCTAGCGGTTTTCAACACTTCTGGTTGGGCTCCCGATCAACTTAATCTCCGTTTGAAGCGGTTTGAACCACCGATCCACGCCTTTCTTCAGCAAAACCTTTTTAGAGATGACTTTTCTCTTTTCTGTTACCTGCTATCGCATTCAAATAATGCTGGAAACCCCAATTAGCATATGAGTTGTGTGCGAGAGGTGTTTTAATTTTCTTATATTGAATAAATATATTCTAAAATGCATTATGTATTTTTCAGTGATTTATCAGAATGTAATTACAGGGATTCTATTACATATGACATAGTCGTTTTGCCCTCTACAGCAATGATTGAGACAGAAGAACAGTTTCCTTTTAGTTACGAAATATCTGTTGTTATCACTGCAGCAGAAACAGTCCAAGGCGACAGCACGTATGGAACTCATCTAGCGGTCTTCAACACTTCTGGTTCGACTCCCGACCCGGCACAAAAAATGATGGTTAAAACATTCATGTGGGGGGCATTAGTACCGTCGATAACGAAACGGTGCTAAAAATAGATTTTTGTTTTGGTTTTTCATGTTGCACGTATTAAGCATGTGCAAATGCAAATGTACAGCACATGCATTTATGTCACTTTAGCAATGGCTGTCAACGTGCTGCAATATGTGGCACTAATCTGATTTTAGTGGGGCCCTTTTCGACTTTAATATTGCTTCAATGAGGTGTATAAAGTAATGCAGCATTATATACACAATTTTAAATATGAATATATGGCAAAATTGGTGCACTTATATACGGCTTCGTGGTTACTTGGGTGGTTCTTACCTAGTAAAGGTACTTACTCGGAAAAAAAACAGATCACCTAAAAATACTTTAAAAGAACGCAAAAATAAGTAAACCGCTTGAACTTTTTACCCAGCAGTGGGTCGTTTCCTCGCTCTCCCCCTCGCAATGTTGTCAAAAATAAAGCGAGAAGCAGCAACCTAGCCGATAATGTCCGTGCGAGAAGCCAAATTTGGGTTTCTTTCCGTTTACTCAAAAGTGGGTTTATTTCGAAAGTCAACGCTAGGTAGAAAGAACTTTGCGATGGGTTGCAATTTTCTGCCGGGATCAAACGGAATCTACCCACTCAGAGCTTTAACGCGGTGTAGTCAAATTTGGGTTCTCTTGGGTCGATATATTGCGCAGTTCCCACCCAACTGGACCCCTTTCGCAGTTGATATAAGTGCGGGATCGTGAATAAAACTGCGATTTTGCATCGAATCGTTTCGGTGTCTTCTGCGCACTTATTCAGCACTTTGTAATGCATAAGTGCGCAGAAGACACCGACACGATACGATGCAAAATCGCAGTTTTATTCACGATCCAGCACTTATAATAGCTGCGAAAGGGGTCCAGTGGGGTGGGAAATGCGCAATAAGTGAAAAGAACCTATATTTGGGTTGATTTCTGGTTCCGTATACATGATCAAGCGGACAATTCGATTAAAGCCTTCATTGGGGATAATATATTTTCCAGAACTGAAGGGACCGAGGAAGGGACATTTTTTCCGGGGTGACTGGTGAGTCGGAGAGGGTAGAAGTTTCCGTTTGTTATAATTAACAAAATAAACAATCGGGCGCTTTTTCTTTCTATGACTTGCTTGGCATTTTGTAGATTATTGTTTTTTTGGTTTTGGAAAGTATGATATTCACTGAGCCTTAAAATTATTTTGCATCTGAATAGCATTGATATTGTCAAGTCTGTACCAACACCCTAATTTTTTTTTAAACCCTAATCCCACACCAAAATACCCTTTTCCTATCGCATGGCGTTTATGTGGTCAGCAAAGATTATTCAGCCATTACCCCTCGTTATCATCGGCTTTGAACTGACTTGCGCTCTCATTGCCCCACTAAATGCTGCAAAATGGAAATGAAATTTTGGGTTGAAATCCTCTACGTGTATTCCACTTTTACTTCATTTCTACTTATTCGTTCAATTCCAGAAACACATTTTTTCTCCACATGGCGTTTCTGACAGTAAATCAACAACACAGCTAACGAAACTCAACTTCAAAGATCAAGTGATAACGGAAATTCAGGAAGCACGAAAAACAATTGATGTCCTACAAAACCGCGTAAATTTTTTGGAGAAGATTAATTATGACAAATTTGGAAGAACAGATTACGCATCCTCGGATCTGGGTGGAAAAGTTGTCAGTGTCACTTCAAAGCAGAGAGGCTCTACTTTATGGGATTTTGTTGAGCGAAGACTTAAAATAGGACGTTTCAAAGTGTCAAATGTACATTGCTGCATCATTCAGGTATCGTATCTGCTCTTTTTGTGTCTAAAAAGCAAGTTCAAAATCTAAATATTTGATCAACAGAATAGTTGCATGGGTCACTGCCAAGCGTTTTATGGATCTTCAGCAGTTATAGTCATCCAACTCATGGCAAAGTTGTTTTTTGATGGTATTACAATTGAACACACACCTAGTAATAAAGTTCCGGATGTATCCAGTCAAAGTGCCATGAAAAAGTTCTCTATTTGGGTATGTCGTTAATGAATTATGTAACGCTTTGAAAATTTTAGTTCTACCCAAGATCTACCTAAGGGTCCTCAAATGCGAGGAGCTGCAAAAGTTGATAAATTATATGTTAAATATTTTGTTAGCGGTCATTCTTTTGTATGTTTTAGGTTAAAAATTGTTTTTTATGTGTTTACAGGGTTCCGATTCCACTATGAAGACAACCGAAGATTTTTTCTTTGGAGAATTTATTTTTGACGTCGAAGAAGACTTTTTACAATCATACAATTTTAGTACCAGGTCGTCGAGTCCGTATCGGTTTATAAAAATAGTTGTGCTGTCCAATCACGGAGCAGATTACACTTGCATTTATAGGTAAGTTAGGAAATATGTACATCATAGTAATTTCCACTGGACTAGGCTAAACTAGGTCAAATAAAAAAAAATACACCTGCGTGTTTACGGTAACTATCGAGCAGTTGCGACACTTGTGGACCAAGAAATGGCAATTTTTTATTGAATTTCTGTCTTGATTCCAACCGGATAGACAATAAATCTGATGCTCAATTTCGCGCAAGTTTGATCCATAGGAAAGGCAGTGGAAGTTACTTCCGAGGTGCTAAATCCACAATAAGTTCCATTTTGGTCCCATGTCAACTGTACATATTTTCAGATCAATCGAGAAAACTATATTTTAGTGCGACGATCTTGGAAAAAGTTACCAAGCCTTATCCGATCGATAAAAATGACGAGATTTTATTATTTATTGTTATTCCATATATGTTAAACAGCGTTCAATGCTATTCGGATTTTAGACAATAACTTTTTCCACATGCCGTAGATCGCTTTGCGGGTTTTTGAGGATTGATTCATCGTAATATTTCCAACAGAAATCATTAATCGATTTATGTTTAGGGGTTAGGCAAGGGGTTAAGGGGCAACATGTAATGATTTTTCTTTGAAAATGTGATTTTACTCATAGGATTTACTAAAAACTTTAAACGGCTGGCGCTAAAATATAGTTTCTCCAATCGAGCTTTAATTTTGCACAGCTGATATGGGGCCAAAATGGAAATCGAAAAGTGTACAGGAGTATTTTTTTTACATTTAATGTATTCTTGTGTCCCACGCCTGGTCCCACGCTATTAATACGCATGCCGAAGTCGTGAGGGAGCTGCGAATGCAACTCTACACGAGGTGAATGTAAATTACACTCCATTATTTTCGTCCATACATCGTTTCTTGATTGCACGATTCTGAGCTGAGAAAATATTGTCGTCGTGGCTGAAATCCGAAGTTTCCCCACACGCGACAATCGATTTTTTTCAAAATCCATACACGAAACCTCGCACGAAACCTAAACGTCAGACATAGTGCGCTGGACAGCCGACCTGCGTACGGACGACACACGGTTTAGGAGAAAAAAAAACGATTTTCGCGTGTCAGAATTTCCGATTTTCAACTGCACGAATAATCTCGCGAATAATATCAAGTGAATGTATTATGCTTTTGGTCGAAATCCGAAGTGACCGAATGTGCGAAAATTGATTTTTTACCTACTTAGAAATGTCGCAACTCAATTTGGATTAGTGCATATTGTAGCTCTTAGTTAGCTTAATGATGCGCAACAGAAAAACTAGATTCAAATTTACTTCGCAGCTGCATCTTCGCATGTGCTTCATGCGACGACTTCGATTTGGTGGTGCGACGATAATATTATGTTTCCAGTTCAAAACCGAATTAGCGACATTTTTTCTTTGACTTCCGCTGCTTTTGCCTTGCGTTAAACACAATGTCGGAAGTGGGCGCTGTATTGTACACCTGGTGCTCTATACAGCGCCCCACTTCCGACATAGTGTTTAACGCAAGGCAAAAGCAGCGGAAGTCAAAGAAAAAATGTCGCTAATTCGGTTTTGAACTGGAAACATAATAAATCTTTGCACAAAGTGTTCCTATACCCCTAGAGACGAACCAGCCAAGGGCTGAAAGTCTCTCTAATAAAGACAAATCAATCAATCAATTCCTATACCCCTATACCTGTACGGTACAATCTGTTAAAAAAAATTGAATACTACTTTTGTTCACCCTAAAAGCGTGACGTAATTTATGGACGTTCCCTAACAAGACTTGAGAGCGATCATCACAAAATCTTTCACACGATATTTTTTTATTTTTTCTTGCAGAATTCGAGTACATGGAACATTATCACAAAAGCATCACTGAGTGGACGATTATTGCCCATTTACCCTAAACGAGGTCGACATGTCGGTAATGCAGTTTCTCATAGGAAGTGAATCACGAGTGTTGACAGTCTTGCCCAACAGCGATTGATTAATCATAACAGTCATTGATGATGGCGATTGACGGTCGGAGAGAAGAAAACTGAAATGGTGTTGAAGTGATCGTCGCGCGGATAGTGTTTTGTGTATTTTCGTTGATTGGGAAACAATTTTAATCGCTAGACTGTGTCGATTTCATGTGAATAGAACGCGTAGAACGTAGGTGAAATATGGTGAACACTATGGAAAACTCATACGCAACGATGTCCAACATATCGCAGCACAGCGAAAACTTCCCAATGCCAGGTAAGTGGATGGTATTTTTTTCTGGGTTCCTCCCCCTTCTCCCGACCGACCGACGTGACCGACCTGTGGCATAGATGTGAAAATTATTGTCTGGGGCAAAACAATGCAACTGATTAGTAGGAAACTCCCTTCCAGGCAGCCACTGAAATTGTGATTCTATGGAGCTGTGCTTTGATTTAAAGAATTTTGAGGCGGTCCAGATACCGCTAAGCCATATACTGTAGAATTTTGTATGAATGAAAAATAACAAAAGCTTCAGAACCAGCAAAAAACAGACCCACATCAATTCAAGCATAATTTTTCAAATCGACGTATCTAACTTTTTCACTGATCTGAGTAAATTCATGGTCAATGTTGACGACCATTTCACTAAAATAGTTTTTCATAAAAACACTTTTCATAAGTTTTTTCATGCTTAACATCACCAGGGATATTGCACGCACTAGGTAAGGAACAAAACCTACTCATTCCATATCATTTTCACAATGAATTTTGACAAAAATACACATACACCGGGTTGGTTCGAGATACGTCATGCCAGATACGTCGCTTTTGTATGGTGCCAGTTTGGTGTATCTGTTACTTTTGATTTTGGCTAGATACGTCGTTTGGTTTTCTCATATATCAAAACGGTGTATCTATCAGTAAAGTTGTAAACATCAAAATAGTGAGATACGTCGTTTCGAAAAATATGTTTAGTTGAACAAATTAAGCAATAAATCATCAAACAGTGATGTGGATTCTTCAATTTGCTTTATGAATCATGCACGCAGCAGTAAACCCGGATTTGTTTACATTCTCGAGTTACGTCGGATTGAAAAGTTATGCTTGAATTAGCTTCTATGCGGAGCATCGCTTTCACAAGTCTGCTTGTCGCAATAGCGTTACAACTGCTGCTGCATGCCCAATTTGTTTCCCCATTTACGTTTTTCTACCGACCGGATTACCAAAAATAGAATCCCAAGCCCGTCGTTCGTGGAGTTACAGTTAATTCATTTCCATCCATCCACTAAAACAAAACAATATTGCTAGTGTGACTTTGGAAAAGGGTCACCTACAAGTTTATGGAGGGTTCAAATGTATGTGCTGGGTTTACCCTACAATCTGATAGACAACCTTGGAAAATTCCAATACAGTCCTTAGAAATTTATTTCAAGTAATCTCTGTTAAATTACTCGAAATACAGAACGAAGTACGACCAGGGGACTATTATGGTATTCTTGTTTTGTTAATGTGTAATTACCCAGCATTAAAACTATATGCTGCTGTGTTGAAAGATAATTTTCTTAGAAAGATTCCTTGGCCTGACAAAAGGTTTATCCACCGGGTTTACGTGTAACTAATAAATACAAATACAAGATAGGTTGTCAGTCCTCACGCTTGTGTCACAGTTATGTTAGCTACGAAAACATTGCATTGGTGGGATAGGGATGTCAATTCGTTGGGTACGACTGAGTATCATGGTCAATCAACCTCATTTGGTCGGCGTTAAGTCAGAGAAGACCATGTGACTTTTTCCTAATTTCGAGAAAAACGACTTCACAGTTTCTAACTATGTAAAATTTTTGTTTTTGAACAAATTTTCATGAAATTAATAGGCAAATGGCATGAAAATTTGTTTAAAAAAAAATACACAGTTAGAAACTTTGAAGTCTTTATAAATATTCATCAGAACATCATTCTGTGTTGATCATGAAAAAACAATAGTTTAAGCCTAATATAGGGGTGTGCCGGTATCGATAAATTCGATATTATCGATAATTATCGGGTCCAAATTATCGATACGATATTCGATAATTCAAAAACCCCTCCCCCTGGATATTCGATCTTGACGCGATGGGAGGGCTTAACTCATTAGCACTTTAGCGCCAGTTTATTCACCACCGCTTGAACTTTGAGCTAGATATATCTGGTTTACAAGTTGAGCGCAAGTGAAGGAATTGGCCGTAAGTGCTAATGGGAACCAAAGGAGTATCCGTTGTGCATTTATCACAAGTTAAAGACAAGTTATAATTCAGCTTACGTAAACCTACTCTTTGCATTCTTTGAATTTTCTCAAATTTAACAATAGTTGTTAAATTTAACGTAACGCAAGAGTGGGTAGGGGAGGTCTCTGCGTTACACTCATCATTCATCACTTGGACTCGAAAGTACACAGGACAGTAGACGCTAGGATGAGTTGACTTACAGCCTTACAGCACAGACAAACAGACGTAACACTCTGATAATTCCCATCGTACATCGATTTAACGGTCTTTTTCAAAATTGGATAGGTGGCTAACTGCCCACCCGTGGCGCTCGCATCGTGTTTGTTCGAGTTTGACGTTTGCTCACTACCGCCACCTAGTTGATGGTCGGCCAAACTTAGTTCTCTTAGCATTGGGCGAATATGTTTCCGTGACTATGATTTGAATCGAAAATTGTTCGAAGTGTTACGTCTGTTTGTCTGTGCTTACAGATTAGATTCATAACAATTAGAAAATTATGGACTGATTAGATAAAGATAAAACTGGTGATTTTAGGAGTTTATATTTGTATTTCTTATTTTTATAGGTTTTGTAGAGATGAATATATAAAAATTGACAAATAATCATTTTCATTTTTATTTTTGACAAAAATAAGTTGACTGAACTTTTTTGTTTTTATATCTTAGACGGTATTATTTCACTGACCAAAAAAGCAGGAATTTAGTTACATGTTTCTTTAGGACTTAGGACGGTTGACAATGTAAAGGGTTACGGTGGATATAATATTACTTTAGACTGAGATAATCACAGATATGCAGAAGACGACTAGCGAAATTAGGAACACAATCTGATACATTATAGACTATATTTTGACATATAGGGTTTGACTATCTTCTTTTCAACATCGAATGGAAGCTCAAAAAGTGTTGTCTAACACTAATATGAGAGTTATTTCGGGATGATGCTGGTGCTGTCAATGACTAACATCGGTTATTGACACTATTGGTGATCAGCTTGAAATAATTTTCAGAATGTATTATAAAATAACTGAGGATATTACCTGATTATTGTTTGGGGAAACTGTCAGAAAAACTAGTTGCCCATATCGGCTAAAAACGCTAGCTCTGATAGCTGTCTTTGAATAATTTTCAGAAATATCAAATCTTTAAAAATTAGCTACGACACATTTTTTTTTGCTCTTTGTATATTTCTTAAAAAAAGTACTCTGAAGGCATTAGCATAGACAGCCTTTTTTCTCTCTGAATGTTGTCCAGTGACCACGGAGATTTTCGATTCTTGAAATATTTTTCAATTATGAAATCCTCTTTGGAGCTTCCATTCGATCAAAACATTAGTGCGATGGGAAAAGTTAACGTTGAACAATTCGTCATTACAATCATCGTCATCATCAAACATTTGAAAGCAGTTTTTTCGTTCAAAACAAAACTCTTGGCTATGAAAATATATTCACTGTACTCCACGTGAGGAATAGAATGCAGTGAATATATTTTCATGGTCGATGTTTTGATTTACAGCGAGAAAACTGCTTTTTATTTTCTGAAAAATGATGACGGATACTTGAGCCTTAAAAACAGTATTTTTTAAAAACTACTACGACTCAATGCTAATTACTACACACTTTGCTCAAGTTGACGACATCGTCTAGTCCATCGTGAGTATTGGTCCTAGTAGGGGGAAAGTTGGGAAAGGGTCCAGGCTTTGCTATTAGCTGTTCTGCAGCTCCACCTGGTCACTCTTTAAAAAAAAAAAAAAAGATATATTCCTTGCGCGATATCGGACGCAGTGCTACAAAGCTTTGGAGTTATCATGAATGGATAGTTCAACGCGAGGTTCAATTATGTTCAACGTCATATTTTGGAGTCAACCTTTTTGTACTTAAGGGTTAATAAGGGCCAGGAGGAGGGTGATTAAGAAATTTCTATAGCAGCATTTTCCTATTTACTGAGAATATTTTGAGTTTGGGTTCCCGTTGTTGTATCAAGCTGCAAAAAAATAATACATACCTAACTTGAATTGCTACGCCAGTTCAGTGTTTGTTTCCGGAAAGTCTTAATAAATGAACATGATGTTCATATTTTTACTTTTAAAAAGTTAAACTAGGTTAAACTGAAACTGCTAAATATAAATAAAAAGTGAATTTAAAATAAAATTTCATGCTTTTTTTCATTATCAGATATCGGATCCGATATCGATAATTAAAAACAGAAATGGTTTCGATATCGATAATTTGGAAAACCGATATCGATAATATCGATAAATTAGGTCGCGGCACACCACTAGCCTAATACTATGCGATTACTAAGTAATTGATTTTACTTGGTCCACTCTGAGTGAACGATTTTCAAAAAAAAACTACAACCAACTACATTACGCACTCATGTTTTTAAATATTTGATAGAAAATCAATGCACAAGAAGATCGACACTTAAAAACAGGTGTCAAATATGTGAACTCATTGAGAGTTTGAGTTTTTATATTTTTATTCATTCAGAGGTTCCCAAACTTTTTGCCTTTTCAAAATTGTCGCGGCGCACCAACAACTTTTTACAAAGAATTTTAAGAATATAACACCTTCAGTTCAAAATTTCCAATATAAATCGTAAAAAAGCCTTCAATGTCATGTTTTCTTATAATTAAAAAAAAGGAAAATTGCTTAAAGATTCGTAGGTTACCTCAAAAAGGCAAGACATTGATATAGAATACAAAAAGTATTTGAGGTGACACTAAACAATATAAAAACAACTAATTTAACTACACGCTAAAACTGCTCAGCACTAAAATGTGTAAGACCTACTCATAAGTGCATAATTTCCAGACCACACAAAATTGAGTGACAGTTACACATTCTCAAAAAAACAGCTCGTACACTCGTCTAGATGCGAAATGTTGATTTTTTTTTTGTTTTCCAAGGTCACTAGTAAACCTAGATAGATTGGCGTACAAAAATTTTTGCGAATTTAACGATTTTGCGGACACTGGAGCTGATTTTGTAAATGTGCAAGGGTTACACATTTTTGGTGTAGTCTGGAAATTATGCACTTTAGTGCTGAGCGGCGTTAGCGTGTATAACATATTCTGCCTTCAATGATAAAAGTTTATTATTTGTGTTTTGGCTCAAGAGCCTGCGGTGCACCTGAGAGATGTTCACGGCGCACCAGGGCGCCGCGGCGCACAGTTTGGGAAACGCTGATTACACTGAAGATTACATTTTTATTTTTTTCTATTTAGTCACAGTGGACCAAGTACAATAGTTCAATATCACATGAATGGAAGTCAACAAATGCCGTATTTAAGGACTCTTTACTAGATTATGTAACAACTATCAAATTTTGATTATATTTTAACAGTTCGGTATGTTTTTGGAAAAATAAAGCTACACAGTTCATAATAATGTATTCAGAAGACTGGCGTTTTTCAAAAATTCGTTCAGTCAGAGTGAACCAAGTACAATTTTTAAATTTCCTGTAAAATATTTTCTTTCATCAAACGGGTAATGGTTCATTTCAATGGGATGCCCAACAGCTCATAAACAAACATGTTTTGATATAGATAGGCTTACGAAGATTAGGTACCCTCCCCCTGGATATTCAATCTTGACGCGACGGGAGGGCTTAACCCATTAGCATTTTAGCGCCAGTTTATTCTCCACTGCTTGGACTTTGAGCTAGATATATCTGGTTTACGAGTTAATCGCAAGTGAAGGAATCGGCCGTAAGTGCTAATGGGAACCAAAGGAGTATCCGTAGTGCATTTATCACAAGTTATAATTCAGTTTACATAGACCTAATCTTTGCATTCTTAAAATTTTCTCTAATTTAACAATAATTGTTGAATTTAACGTAACGCAAGAGTGGGTAGGGGAGGTCTCTGCGTTACACTCATCATTCATCACTTGAATTCGAAAGTACACAGGACAGGGGACGCTAGGATAAGTTGACTTACAGCCTTACAGATTAGGTAACGTTAGCAATTAAATTTATTACCTTTAGAAAATTCTGGCCCCTAATCAGTCAACACTGCTGATTTTAGAAATGAGTTTATATTTGTATTTCTTCTTTTTATAGGTTTTGTAGGGATGAATATATAGAAGTTGACAAATAATCTTAATCATTTTATTTTTTGACACAAAAATCAGCTGACAGAACTTTTTTGTTTTATATTCTAGACGGTATTATAACACTGACCAAAAAGCAGGAATTTTGTTACATGTTTCTTTAGGACTTAGGACGGTTGACAATCTAAAGAATTACGGTGGATGTAATAATACTTCGAAATTAGATGATCACAGATATGCAGAAGACGACTAGACGAAATTAAGAACACAATTTGACACATTATAGACTATATTTCGACGTATAGGGCTTGACTGATTCATTACAACATCGAATGGAAGCTCAAAAAGTGTTACCTAAGACTAATATGAGAGTTATTTGGGGATGATGCTGGTGCTGTCAATGACCAACATCGGTTATTGACACTATTGGTAAACAGCTTGAAATAATTTTCAGAATGTATTGTTAAAAACTTAGGTTATTATTTGATTTATTGTTTAGAGATGCTGTCAGAAAACTAGTTGCCCATATCGGCTAAAAACGCTAGCTCTGGCAGCTGTCTCCGAATAATTTTCAAAAATATCAAACCTGTAAACATTACCTATGACAAATTTTTTGCTCTTCTTTGTAATATTTCTCAGGAATAGTACCTTGAAGGCGTTAACATGTACAGCTTTTTTTTCTCTGAATGTTGTCCAGTGATCTCAGATATTTTCGATTATTGAAATATTGTTCAATTATCATATCATCTTTGGAGCTTCCATTCGGTCAAAACACTAGTGCGATGGGAATAGTTAAAACACAGTAATTTTAAAAAACTACTACGACCCAATACTAATTACTACACACTTTGCTCAAGTTGACGACATCGTCTAGTCCATCGTGAGTATTGGTACTAGTAGGGGGAAAGTTGGGAAAGGGTCCAGGCTTTGCTATCAGCTGTCATGCAGCTCCACCTGGTCACTCTACAAAAAAAAAAATAGGCTTACGAAGATTAGGTAATTTCAACATTTTTTTCTTAGAGACACATGGTCCAGTCTGTCTGCACGCAAAATGCCGCAATATGCTTTAACACAATGATCTGTAAAATACGGAAATCAACAGAATAACTGGATTTTCACGTGCTTACTTGATTTATAAACTTGAGAAAATGCGTAACGAACCCCTTCAATTCGAAAACAAATTTCATTTTGATGATAAATTACTTTGATGATTGAATTTCAAGAACAACATATTATTTTCAATTGGGTTCTTTAGGGGTATCCGGATTATTTTATAATCGGATTCTCCACCCAAAACTTAGTCGAATTCCAAAATTTCATAATTTTTGGAGTGCGGGAACTATTTTTAAAATGCATTCAAAGTTTGTATGGGAAAATTTTTTTGTTCGGGACGAACTGTCATTTTATCGATTGAACTGTCATTCTATCCACGAAAATTAAAACTGTTTTGTTATTTAACCATCAAAACAAAGCTATTAGAATTCAATAAAATCATGTTATACTCAGAAAAATGAGCTCTATCGATTAGGCTATAGAAAACAGAAATATTTTATTCACTAAACAACCCAAATTGATATCGAACATTTGGTCCACTCTGACTGCACATAATTTTCGATTTTTGCAGTTCAACCAAAATAGAAATGGGCTATAATTCTCGTAAATTGTAACATTGAACAAATCGGGTAGATGTTCCATGTAGCTAATATAATTCTCGACCAAATGTCTTAACAATCTCATTTTCATCAATTTTGTTAGTTGGTCCCCTCTGACTTAACGCCGACCATTTGATATGTAGATCATGCTACTGTTTATTATATACACACAAATATAAATAAAAAAGGATGTTAACAAAACTGCCGAAAGTGCTACTTTTCAGCACAAGTAGTAGTAAAAACTGTATCGGAAATTAACTATAAACGTTCACAATTGCCTGAAAAATAATCTGTTCGAAATAAACATAATTTTATTTTTGGAGATACTATAGAAATCTCTTAAACAAAGAATGGCAGTTCTGATTTTCAAAAAATAATCATTTAACTTGGGCTTTTATCTCAAAGATTGCACAAATGTTTTTTTTTTAATTTTGGACACCTCCCAAAAATTTGAAATTGCGAAAACTATGGGAAAATCCATTTTTTTCGTTTATTTTTGCGCAAATATATTCTTTTCCAGAATGCTCATGATATAGTAAAATTATTTTTATCAAGAAAAATTCCCTCCGCAGTTTAGGGAAATTCTTAAAAATGAAAAAAGGCCATTTTTCGAGAAACTCTTTTTTTATGCGTCTTCAAAGAACGATTCTGCCAATAAAAAATACATAAAGTTGAAAATTTCCATATTTTTTCGATTGGGTATGCATTTGAATCTATTGAAGATGTAGTTTTACCAGAGAACAGAATTTTATAACCTCTAAAGATATTTAAAACAGAGCGTCAAAGTTCGACCAAAAAGTTGGCGTTTTTTGGGATACACCATATTCTTAATGTTGGAGGTTTATCTATCCAAAATAAGAATTTTAAAAGTCGGTTTGAGTGATATGTTATGTGTACATAACTGCTAGTAATAATCATTATTTTCCAGATTTTTCCCCGTACAATTTTTTTTCGTTACAAATGTTTGAAATGTTAAAAAATTTAAAATAAAAACTGTTTGTACAGATTGTTATTTTGTGTGGTATACTCATAGACCCATATTTTCAATAATACTAAACATTTCCCAAATTTCTTTTAGCTGTATTAAACTTAACTATATTATGAAGATTTCATAGAAGAACCGGAATGAAAAGACCAACCGTGCGTCGAGATAGAGCATTTTGAATGTTTATAGTTAATTTCCGATACAGTCCTTACTTTTCGGCACTTTTGTTTTAATGGCTGTAATAAATTCCAAAATCAAACCGATTTTTCTGAATTTTTAATCGCTCCTAGTTATAAGCTTTGTAAATATGGGACAAAATATAATTTGCATCATAAGACAAAATAGAGTTTTTATGCAAAACACTGAATTTTAATGTGAAATCATTGAAATTCTAAAGTGTTTTTAATTCTGCGCACCATTTTTTGAAAAAGTTCCTTATTCTGCACACTCGGAAACAACTCTTAAAGAGTTGATAACATCTATCCTGCCCCCACTCGCATAACAGTCCCATAGATTTTTCATCACTTTTGAGTTAACGTTATGAATAGTCATTATTTTCGATGTACTTCCAAAAAAACATAATAAAAATTACGATTTTTTTGTCAATGTGTGAAAAAAATACCAAGTCATGAGCGTTTCATATTAAAAGTGCTCGCATAACAGTCCCATCATGGATTTTTGTGTCAGGTAACACAAAACTGAACAACTTTGAAGTGATTTAATGTTTTCACAGTTAGGTATTTATGTGCAAAGCAATCTGTGATAGTTTCGAAATGATTGAATTTTTTTTTCATATTTTGGCGATTTTTGAAAGTTTTATATGGAAACAAGTTTTCCAACTTCAAATGTCGTTGTCTCAATTCCTACTTTTAACAAATGGGACAGTTATGGGGGCAGTATCTATACATATAAGAATGAATTCCTGTCTATTTGTCTGTCTGTCTGTCTGGCCGTTATGGATTCGGAAACTACTGAACCGATCAGCGTGAAAATTTGTATGCGGAGGCTTATGGGATTGGGTTAGGTTCTTAGGGGAGCTCCCATACAAATGAAGTTGCGGGGCATCTCTCTATGCAGCGGCATGTAAGAAAACACAGTAAGCAAGCAGTACGGCGTTTGCTGGGACAGCTAGTTGTAATAAAAACATCATAATTCAATTTCAATTTGATTATTCATTTTCAACTTTTATGCGAAATCACGATTGTATTGGAAGTTTGCATATCTTATGATAGCATTTTAATGTTGTTCGTATATATTGATTATATGTTCAAAACTTAAAGAAAATAAAGAAAACTATGAAAACTTACTTGTTTTTGTCAATACTGTTTTCTCGAAGATCGCCAATCCGGAGACGGCGGGTTCGATTCCCGTTTCGGTTGGGAAAATTTTCTCGACTCACTGGGCAGAGTGTATCATTGTCCTTGCCTCACAATCAAGCTTACAATTTACAAATTCATGCAATGGCAAGCAAAGAAAGCCCTTCAATTGATAACTGTAGAAGTGCTCAAACAACAGTTGTTGACGTTGAGGAGAAGCAGGCCAAATTCCAATGGAAACGTAGAGCCATAAAGAAGATGAATATTTAATATTTATATGTATATTTATGAAAGGTGGCCGAATTAGAGACTGCGCAGAAATAGAACCGGCCTCGGTAGCTTAAATCTTTCCAAGTTTTTTTTTTGCTTCATTCGATGTTTTGTCTTCTTTTGAATATTACGCTGGATGAGTTGGTTACAAACTGACGAAAAACACTCTGTGACCAAAGAAGCCAAATACAATTTTTCCTCACTGGAAGCGTGGTATACCCACGTTTTAGCAACGCATGAGCTGTGTTGCTACAGCCACGGTCTAATTTTTTTTCTCTTGGCTTGATTGTAGACTTTTTGCGTAACTAAAAAAATCTTTCAATGTACGATTTGTTGGTGCAGCCGGTTTTCATTACAGAATTTAGCAAATACGGCACTGTCACGTCGTTTGAAACCCTGATTATCATTCCATTTAGTTGATATTAACAATGATCTTTTCTGTATTTTAGAACTCACTCCAGAACAACAAAAGTTACTAATCGAGTTGAGGCGGAAGAAACAGGAAATACTGTTGGAGATACAGGTAAGTGTCTTTGGTGTAATTTTTACGGACTTGCCATTGTAAAAAAAAAAATGAGCCATTCCTCTTATGAATTCACGGCAACTGTCATGTGGCACATGTTGTGCAACTAATACTGCTTATTCCCGATTCCGGTAGCGTATTTTGTCAAGCCATCATTGAAGACAACTTTTTCGCTACTCACCGCATCAAAACAAAGGCGCCATCGTACCTATATGGACTGTAACACAATGAAAGCGGTCTTGTTATACGTCAAGCAAAGAGCATTTGCTCTTTTTATAGCGGACGTGTCAGTTATTTTAGTGGTTAAGAGGAAACAAATTATCATTGTTTAACAAAAACTCAAAAGCAGTTTTCTCGCTGAAATCTCAACCAACGTTAATAATTTTCAATGACGGTTTTGTGACTTAGACGAAGATAACTGCCGTGAATCGCATATCAGTCCCATCTTTGCTGGATTTCCTATGCAAATGGGACAGATATGCGATTCACGGCAGATAACTGCTTTTGAAAAATTGATGATTGCTAATGACTGAATGATGGTAATTTGAGCCTTAAAGGTTCCAGTAATATCAACCTTGACCCGAACTTTATTAACTTGCTTTGTTGTCAACGCGGAACTAATTCGGTTCCCTTGACCCATTCTCACCCCCTCGAAATGGTGAGAATAAGTCAATTTTCATACCCTTGTACCTAGTTTAAGGAAAAAAGATCACATTCCAGTGATTAATGCAAAGAAGCAAAAGTGTTTGAACAATGAATGTATTTTTTACCCATTCTCACCCACAACGACGGTAGGGTGGGGCGGGGCAAGATGGGTCTCGGGGCTAGATGGGTCAGTGCCATTTTCGGGCGCATTACTCATGTTTTGATTATGTTAATAATTTTGTTAGATGACCAGCATAAATATACAAAAGTTTGGGGCATTGATTGAAGAATTATTCACTCTCATTGGAAATAAAAAATAGAATGGTTTTTAGCCATTTTTCGTATGCGATACGTTCCATACAATCTCCATATAAACGGCCGCGGTGCAAGATGGGTCACCTTCAATTTTGAACGTATTTTTGGAGCATTCAAAAGTTATTTATTTTTTATTACAAGACTATCTCATAAATGACTTCAATCAAGCGGAATCAACGCTCAAAATTATAATATAAAATTATGATAATTTTTTAGTGAAAACATCGATTTTCAAGTCACCTTAAGACCACTTAAATCGTAAAGTTTTTTTATGTCTATACTAGCTGTCCCGGCAAACTTTGTCTTGCTAAGTTATGGTGGTTTGACAATTGTTAAGCTCATTGTAGCACGGCACTCTAGATTGGTTTCATTCCGATATTGTTGATTTTCTACCCAGGTCATGAAAAATCAGTACCTTATCAATTTTATTACTTTTCTAGTTGATTATCGTAACTTTTTGTGTATATAAACACAGCCACCACGAATACGAACCAAACCGTGGAAGAGTCATGCTGATCGGTTCAGCCGTTCTTGAGTTTTGATGCCTCAAAGGAACTTCAAACTCATTTTTATATATATATATATATATAGATAGATATATAGATAGATAATCTATCTATATAAATAAAAATGGAATGGTGTTTGTATGTCACGAATAGGCTCGGGAACGGGCCAACGGATCTATACCATTCGTTCAGTGTTTCATTCGTGCAGGGCTCCGACGTGTTCGTACGAAAAAATTATTAGGAAAATTGACCGGGAACGTACCGAAAACGAGAAAGTTTGAAATTCCATTTCGCGGGACATGATGCTACAGAACTGCCTGTCAAAAACACAGTAGGCACTTTTTTCACGGCGTAAAATCGATCTTTTTTTAAAACTGCTTGTCATCATATTTTGTATTGAATGAACATTTTATCGACTTTTAGCAGATCTAACTAGTGTATACAAGAGTAGCGGACGAATACAAACCAATACGATTTGTATTTACAAAGTTATGGTGATCCATCCTTAGGTGACCCATCTTGCCCCGCCCCACCCTATATGTAATACTAGATGTTCTAGATTTCACAGAGGTATAGGGCACTGCACTGTTTTGATTTTGTATGGGATTTTGACGTTTCTTGGCCTTGTTGTTTACAAAATTTCTGGAAGAGTGAAAGAGAAGGAGAGATCTTCGTGCAGTGCCCTATTGTAATAATGCATGTGCCTTGACATACATTTAACCCTAAAAGGGATACCTTCATGGCCTCAGTTTCGTCACCTCGCTGAGTGTGATCCATCAAAGACGAGCTCTGAAAGGCGCCTGGGGTCCAATGGACCCCAGGTATCCCTTTTAGGGTTAAGTATTAGTATCGTGAGGTGCCCTAATTTCATGCGGGTCAAAGTTTCGCTAATTCATAACATCTACAGATCATAATTGTAGAACTTGTGGAATTGTCAAAATTTCACTTTCGGTATTATAGCTTAAGTGAAATTTAGACAACTGCACAATTAGTTCTATGATTATGATCTCTAAATGTTTAATAAACCTAAACCTCTAATACCCAACCCCGGGTTTAGATGGGGTATAGTTTGCACATTTTTGTATTTTTCTTTCCTAGGTAATGTAAACTTTTATATTTTTTACTGATAGGGTATTGAGATGCTTCGTTGCCATAGTTCGGCCATAGTTCGGCCTATCGTATCGTAAACCAAAAACTCAAACAAACACGCATAACTGGAGATCGGAAAAGCTATGCGTCAAACAATTGTAACATTTCATTTCAATTGTAGCACCTTAACAATGAAATGAAAATGTCACTTTGTTTAGTTTTTGTAAACGCCATGATTCTTCTGGATTAGTGTATATACATGATCATGAATGGCAAAATTCTGGGATATATCGAATTGCCTTATAGATAACTGAACATTAGACGGTCATAGACGCTATTTTGAGCTCGTATATTTCTCGCGCTTAGTATGGGCGTATCTACAGTGATCGATTTATCTTCATCGATTTTCTCTTTGGTCAGTAACTTGGCCGGCAAATCATTTTCGGTTGATTTTGTTGTTTTAGAAGCTAGTCCTAGTCGTTATTTACCGAAATACACCGACAGATCGTCCGAATATTGGTCATAGTTTCCGAAATAATCCCCTGGGCAAAGGCACAACCTTGTGATCAGCTTGATTGCTGTCAGGTCTCGGGGCTTAAATGTATCTTTACTCTACAGAGAAAGATGCATACTCGTGGTGCCAACAAGAACCGATACTTTTCGTGATCAAACGGAAGAAGCGTCACGGTCCTTTTTGGTTGTTTTTGATATATTTGATTTCTATTTGCAGGAAAGAAGTTGATACAAAAAATTTTCTTCTATTTTTTGAAATTATTACTAACCAAGCTTTCAATATTGAAGACGCTAGAAGAAGAATCACAAGAAAAATTAGCATAAACGGTTTACTGAAAACAAACACCATATTGTCAAACTTGTGTGAAAATACGCAAAGGTAAATAACGTTGCCTATTTAATTAACAGCACAATTTTTTCACAGCTCAATACACAAAATCAATATCCCACCTTTCCCCATGACCCCCTTGTGCAAAATCGATGAAGAGAAATCGATCATTGTAGATACGCCCGTATGATACTAAACGCGAGATTTGTTTTCAACGAATAATATTTTTTTTTAAATCAAATGTTGGCCGAATATTGAGTACCTACATTTTTTTCGCTATGTACCCAAATCTTGACTCACTAGTAAAGTGACGTTAAAAATATTGCCATGAACCAGAAGAAACGAACAGGAAGAAAGAAAAATATAACAGAATAATTTGGTTATGTTGTTTTTATCACTAAATTATGAAAGAACTTTAGTTTAAGTCACTCATTTATAGTTTTGTGAAATTTGGCTCCGAAAATGTAATTTAAAAGTAAGATTAGTGAACAAACAGTGATAGCACAAATATTGAAAAAACGAAGGATGTGTTTAGCGCTTGGAAAGTAATTTTTGTACCATAAACAAACGTTGCATGCCATCGCATCGAATATTTTCAACGTAATTAAGAACGTACGTGAGAACTTGAGTGTGTAAGTAATAAATAGTCAACTTTCGTTCGTTGGGCTACGTTTAGGTGGGCTTCGTTTTAACTGGGCGCCCGTTAGGTGGGCGATAGCCCAGTTAAAACGAAATCAAACGTCACTTTTTGACGTGAAGCACGATTTGTCTAGGTTGGTAGCCCTGAATTTCTTTTGTTAGAGATTATTTGACAGCTGAAAACTCAGCCCATCTAGTGAAAGTCTTTCACTAACTGGGCTAAGAGCTTAGTGCAACGAGCGAAAGTTGACTGTAATTGATTGTAGGTTTTTCAAAAATCGTTTAGTCAGAGTGGACCAAGTTCAATCAATTACTTGGCGGTTCGGCGTTCGGTTTTAAGCTTACTTTTTACTTTTTTTCGCGACCAGTCCAGAGTGATGCTTTGATGAATAGCTATTAAGATTTATGGAAAAAAAAATCAAGATAATTTGTTGAAAAACTCAAAATTTACAGAGTTGTAAACTTTAAAGTCGTTTTTCTCGAAATAAGGAAAAAGACACATAGTCCTCTCTGATTTAACGCCGACCATACGTCGAAATGACATTTTCAGCACTGGTAAAAACTATAAAGACAAAAATAAGGAATACATACCTAATCATACAAATCTGCGAGCTAATATTACGACATTTAGGTTTTCACTTCACGTACCACAAGACCGCACAGTCCTTCCAGTGGATCGCTAATTGCTTCGATCCATTCAATAAAACGATAACTTTATGGCACTTCCGAGAGATAATATTACGACTTAAGTGGCACTCACGCTCGAAGCTCTAGGTTTCACGGCTTTACCGAACCGGATCCGCATCTACGACGACGGCACTTTCTGAATAACCTTGGAAGGAAAGTTCTATACAACGTGCGCTGGATGCCTTCTCGATATGAACACTACAGCGAATGCTTTGCCACTTGGTGGTTGGTATCCTAATTTTGTTTGGCTCGTGTTTTGTAAATGAAACACTTCCGGGCCAACCTTTCGAGTGGCATGTACCTGCTATGATGACACCCATATCGGCGAAGGTGTGCATCAGAGGGGAAGCCTGGTGCAATTTTTTGAAACCACTCCATCACAGTGGGTTTTATGAGGGTGGACTTTTATGGAAATGCATATCGAACTTACAATCTTCTTGCTTATTACTTCCCTGATAAAAAAATCTAATAAAAAATTCAATACATTATATTGTAACATTACAATACATTTTATTGTGGAAACCATACAAAAGACCATACAAGAACAATATAACGTATGGTTACAGACCATACAACGTATGGTAAATGAACATTTACATTTTAATATACAGGTTAAGTAATAATGTAACAATACAAAAATCGATATTTGCTCGAACAATTCTGAAACACAAACCATACATTTTACTTTGTTAATCTTGTTTGAACTTTTCATACAATAGAACGTAATTTTGTAAAGCCATTCAATAACAATAGAATGTATTGTTGATAATAGAATGTGTTGTAATATTATTGCTATGTATTGTATTTGTAAGGGAATTTTATCCAGGTTCTAACTCTTCAAAACATGCGATATCTGTATAACCAAAATTGTCCTGGCCTACATCACAATCAAAGACCTGCACAAACGCAACTGTGAAGAAATCCGTTGGCCCATTCTCGAAACAAATCATGATATACCTACAAACATAATTTTATTTTTATTTATATAGATTCATATTGTTCAACAAACTTCTTTATGTCTAAACCCACCGTGAACGCAAAGGTAGTGAAAGGCCAAAACAAAAAAAAAAAACATTTTCCGCAGTGCACTGATGCAACGAAGTCACGGGGGCATGGAATTTGATTTCATTTTATTCTATTGCGTTTTCATTCGCACCGGAATCACAATCATTATATTGCTAGTTTCCGTTTTATTAGTTTGGCTGGTTTGGCGCCTCTTTCGGATGTTTGTTTTTTTTTCGATTGGCCCAATCGAATCGAATGGCGCGAATGAAGGACGTTTCGTGGCACAGTGCATTTCCATTGTTCAGAATTGAAGAGACCTTCCCTGCCGTGAATCGCAAGTCAGCCCCATATGTAAAAAGTAGGCATTGAGAAAATGGCCTCTGAAGTTTTCAAATTCGATTTCTATGCGAAACTCTAAAAAATCGCCATTAATTGAAAACTTTTGCGATCATCATGAAACTTTCACATATTGTTTGAAACGTGAATACGTAACAGTGAAAAATATAAAACTGGCTAAAATAGTGTTAGGTTTTGTACCGGAGGGCGCACAAGTTCGAAATGGGACTGACTTGCGATAACATTTCATTATGGGACAATCTGACTTGGTGTTGTTTTTCAACTTTACTGAACAAACTATATATTTTTTTTGTACGCAGCTGAAAGATCATTCGAAGAAAGCTCGAAGACGGTCATTAACTCATTTTTGCCCGAAATGCAGATGGGACTGACTTGCGATTCACGGCAGTTCCTTACTTGAAACTATAGGAATATACCTATTGATTCGAAACAAACTTTAAAAAGGAACAATATTAACAAAAGCTCACATAACTAATTTTTTGGGTCTCCAGTTAGCCTAGTGGTTAAGGCTATGGATCGCCAAACCGGAGACGGCGGGTTCGGTTCCCGTTCCAGTCGGGAAAATTTTCTCGACTCCCTGGGCATAGTGTATCATTCATTGTACTTGCCACACAATATACGAATTCATGCAATGGCAGGCAAAGAAGCCCTTCAATTAATAACACAGCGTAACAAAAAATAACCTTTTGTCTGTCTCAAGAGCAAACTTATGTGTCTCCGAAGGATTTTGGGCCGCTGAATCAAAATCCGGGCTCAGATTTGCTCTAACACGTCACAATTTTGAGCTATACCTCAATTTATAGAGCAAAATATGCGATTTTGGGCTTTTTTGACTGCAAGCCATTAAGCAAGGAAATATTTTTTTTAAGCAATCAAAAGGTTAATTGGTCAATTAACATCTAAATTAACGACTTATGCAAAATATTTCGTTTTACCAAATCGAATTTGATAGTTTTAAGCGATTTATGTTAGGTACGATATTTCCCATGCAAGTCACCCTCCAGAAGTTGCATGCAAGTTTCCATACTAACATAAAATGCTTAAATCTATCAAATTTGATTAGGTAAAACGAAATATTTTGCATGAGTCGTTAATTTAGATGTTAATTGAGCAATTAACCTTTTGATTACTTAAAAAAAAATATTGCCTTGCTTAATGGCTTGCAGTCAAAAAAGCCCAAAATCGCATATTTTACCCCATAAATTGAGGTATAGCTCAAAATTGTGACGTGTTAGAGCAAATCTGAGCCCGGATTCGGATTCAGCGGCCCAAAATCCTTCGGAGACACATAAGTTTGCTCTTGAGACAAAAAAATGTTGCGCTGTGTAATTGTGGAAGTGCTCAAAGAACACTAAGTTGAAGCGAGGCAGGCCAAGTCCGAGTGGGGACGTCGAGTCATAAAGAAAAATAAAGATTACTCATTTTTTTAATATACATATCGGGTCTGATTGCCATTAATAATCACACGTCCACAAATCATCCTAATCGAAAACAAGCGATTATGGCACTGATTCATCCCGTTATTTCATGCGTGCTCACTTCTAACCAGTGTTGAAAATGTTTCGACATACACTCCCGTTCAAAAGTTTGGGGTCACCCCTTCAAAAACATGTAATTTTTTTAGGCCCATATCTCCACCAATTTGTGTCCGATTTCAAAACCCTAGGTTTCATTCAAAAGATAATAAGTCAAAGAAACTTTGAACATGATTTAAAAGAAGCTTTTTCAAAAAATTTTGTATGTAAACTTAACCCAAAGTTGCCAAATTTTCTAAAAAATGAATATAAACTTACGGCAGTGTCGCTGGAAATTGGGTCGACCAAATTTTAAGATGAGAGCGGTAATATGACCCATTTTCTATTAGCTTTCAACTGCTTTTTACAGAACTTAGCTAAAAAATCTAGAAAAAAAGTTATTAAGTAAATTAATCCATGATGTTATCGACCAAAAGTTTGGGGTCACCTCTCAAAATGCTGTATGGGCCAAAAGTTTGGGGTCACTATCGTAAAACATGCAAAAGTGATTTGTTGATATATTTGTCATCTTTCATTCAATTTTAATTCTTCTTGGCTTATTTGAAACAAAATGAGTGATACTTACTGCATAGACATTGAACCAAACATATTTGTTGAAATTTACATACTAAAACTTAACGTAAAGTTGTCTCATTTTTTGAAGCATGGTAAAATGTGCTAACTTTACATAACATTTTTATATACAAAAATCGTTAAATACGTTAAGTTGAAGACATCAAACGTAAATTTAGGTAATTATCTTTGAAATGAGCCAAAAATAATTAAAATTGAACTATAGATGACGAAGATATCACCAAATCACTTTTCCATGTTTTACGATAGTGACCCCAAACTTTTGGCCCATACAGCATTTTGAGGGGTGACCCCAAACTTTTGGTCGATGACATCAAGGATTAATTTACTTAATAACTTTTTTTCTAGATTTTTTAGCTAAGTTCTGTAAAAAGCAGTTGAAAGCTAATAGAAAATAGGTCATATTACCGCTCTCATCTTAAAATTTGGTCGACCCAACTTCCAGCGACACTGCCGTAAATTTATATTCATTTTTTAGAAAATTTGGCAACTTTGGGTTAAGTTTACATACAATTTTTTTTGAAAAAGTTTCTTTTAAATCATGTTCATAGTTTCTTTGACTTATTATCTTTTGAATGAAACCTAGGGTTTTGAAATCGGACGCAAATTGGCGGAGATATGGGCGTAAAAAAATGACATGTTTTTGAGGGGGTGACCCCAAACTTTTGAACGGGAGTGTACCTAAATTGAACCATATCCAGCTCATTCAAGAAGCTCAACCTGAGAAAATGGCATGTGGAAAACTTGTGGGGCTAGGCTGTAGAGTTGCAAGAAAGTCACGGAAACCCGCTCTTTTTCGAATATTTAACCCTTCAGCACGCGCGCTGTTGTAAAAAGTACAACACTACCAGAAAACCTCGCTAGATGGCGCGCGTCCTGGAAGGTCAAAATAAATGTCACGGACTACCTTGCTTCGAAATAATATCAATCGGCGAACAGATTTGTACATATGATAGCAGCGCCGACATGTGACAGAAATGTAACTGCTTTAACAAAAACGATCATGGTACACTCAGAAATAAAAAAAGTCATTTATGACTATTTTTCATGCAAAATGCAGGTTCGACTGGGTTCATGCATAAAATGACTAAAGCGCGAAAAGTTCTAGCTGAACTAAAATCAGTTTAGTTTTATAATGACTACTTTTTAGATTTTTCCAACTACTTTCTAGTATTAAAAAACTTTCATGATTGGCTTGTTTTAAAGTTAGTAATTATTTTATAAGTTAAAGACACCGTATTTTGAGATTATTTATTCTTAAAAACTACAAATCTTAAATTACATTATCTCTCTATAATATTGTCACGAAATATGGTGGCCAGGTGCAGCTAAAGATGATTGACCACGGTTGCGCCAGCCGGTCGAGGAAAGCAAGGAGGAAAGCGTAGCACCGCGCATTTCAAACGGATATTGGGTCTGGGGCGTTGTCCGTGGCGATCTCAATCTGTCGGCTTTATTCTGAGATGAATATAAAATATAGTTATTTACTAGAATTGATAAAAAATGTCTAACATTTACTTACTTTTTCAACAGTTTCTTTTACACAACAAAACTTCGAAAGTCGGTGGGCCGGGTATAAGTTCTAAAACATATTCATTACTGGAAACTTAACGCAAGTTATTCATTACATGGCTGAAATTCAGTTGCTCAATGCATAATTTTCAGCATTTGATATGCATAAATTGAATTTAGTTAGCAAATGTATAAAATAAAGTCATTCAGTGACTTTCCCGGTTTCTGAGTGTAGACCATCTCCCCATCTCGTTCACCAACTTAAGAATCAACGAGTTGACAAAATATGGATGGATGCAAAGAAAGCAGTTCGAACTCCGAAGCCCGGACAGGATTTAACCGGAGTACATTTGCTATTTATGTTCAAATGTGTTGTATGTTGTTTTCATTATGCCTGGTCGAAGCTTGCCCATGGATCTAGGTAATTGGTTAGGGTTTCATCTTACAAATGAACACAGGATCTACCTTACAAGCAGTCTAAATCTGGAGAGAACACCAACTCAAACTCAACGAATGAATTATCTACATAGGGTAAATGTACCAATAGTGGTGCTGTTAGTTGCTCATTGTAGTAAAATAATTCAATAAAATTGATAAACCCACAAAATGAAAAGTCTGAAAACGTTGATCGGTAGTTTTTTACTTAAATTTGCTAGGAAAAATGTAAAAACCATTTTTTTTTAGTTTTTTTTTCTAATTAATCACTTGCACCAACTATAGGTTCACTTGCACCAACTATAGGTACACGGTTCCTATTATGGAGGTAAAATTTAGCTTTGGTTCCTATAGTGGCGCATCCCATTGAATTTTTATGGGACCCACAACTATAGGAACACTACCACCACTATAGGTGCAAAGGAGCAACAAAAAATTAAGGAAAATAATTGTTTAAAATAGCTTTTTCGGCAAATTCTGAACACAAAACTGAATTAATGTTTTAAATAAGGCATGATGCATCTATTAAATTGACATTTTCAAGTTTTTTGGTCGAAATAGTGTTGAATTGCCACTACCACCACTATTGGTACACCCTTAAATGAAACAACACAGCGCACGAGTAACTTTCACGCAGCGAGCAAAAAGACAAAAGAATTTTCACGCAGATTTGTGTAACACCGGATCAGCACATTTTTTGTGTTGATCCGGTGTTACACAAATCTGCGTGAAAATTCTTTTGTCTTTTCGGTCGCTGCGTGAAAGTTACTCGTTGCGCTGTGTACATCGAGTTCTGCGTGTACTGCCTCCACTAAGGGAGCTTTTACCCTATCTATCAAAAACTATCAAGAACGGGCTTACACCCCGGCTCTACCGAGATTGGGGACATTGACCAATGTTGCGGGTGACAAAAAGCTGATATCCCATCCATGTAATCTACTTTTCAATTCTTACCATATTTGAATTTGAATGATCAAATTTGTTCTTTGATATGTTCAAAGTTTTGACCATAATACCAAAATGTAATCACACACCTTATAACAGTAGAACACCATTCAATTTACCACGAATTAGGTTAGTAAAACTTAACTGAAATCACAAGCCCTTATTGATGAAATGCTAGAACATGACGTCCATCCAAGAACAGAATTTGTTTGTTGTTTCCAAATTTATAATCATAGTTTCCAACGGTTGTTTACCTCAGCAAATTAGTTCGATCACGAGTCTCATCGAGGCGCTGCGAACAGTAAACAGTGTTCGCTTGCTTTTCGCAAGAGTTGGTTATATTCTTAATTAATAATATTTGCATTCATGTAAGTGTAAGTCGTTGCTCAAAATCACCCATCAAACTGTTTACTATGCATATGAAGTAAAAAAATCGTGAAAGTTTTCGTTGTTTTTTTGTTTTGGACAGTAGAGGCTTGCATCAAAAACATAACCTCATCGAATTCCCATACGATTTGTAAACATTGCCCTCAAATTTTTTTTGAGGGCAAGGACGGCTTTATGGACCGACGCCGAAGGAAAGAAAGAGAAGGAGATAATGATAACGTCAGCGTGCAAGCGCTCATGAGCCATTTTACGAGACGTTTCGGATCAGCTGATCGCTCATTTCATGAATGAAAATTTGACAGGAGGTTGCGCCCAAGCCCGTGAGTGTTAATATCAATATCAACACTGTTGTCGTTTCGTAAAATAGACTATTGGCTTCTTAAGGTTTCTACCCAGCGTTGACTTTCGAAGTTCTTCAGGGTTTAGGGACAAAACGCCGAAAAACAAAACGTCGAATGCCAAAAGGTCGAATGCCAAAACGTCGAAAACGAGTAATTTAACCAAATAGTGAGTTCTTTATTCTTTTAAAGGAAACTCATTCTTTCACTTGTATCTGCCAACTAGTTCGAAGGGGAGCCTTTTTGAGACTCCCTGAAACAACACCTAAGGGTCGGCTCGGCATGTTTCCTGACAAGTTCTGCGTTGTTTCGGGAA
Organism: Aedes albopictus; assembly: GCF_035046485.1. Lineage (NCBI taxonomy): Eukaryota > Metazoa > Arthropoda > Insecta > Diptera > Culicidae > Aedes > Aedes albopictus. Next base: position 251,722,051 of record NC_085137.1, on the reverse strand, counting down.
AATATGCGCCACAGTGAAGTGGGACATTGTGACATCGGGCGTTAAGATTCTGCACCGCAATCCGGATTTTCCGGCTATCCACGGTGACCTAACCGGTTCCCCCTCTCAATAGAGGGTGAGTTTCTGAATCGAATCAGCCTAAGATTGCTAGAATTGGTGAGAAATGGCAGAAACATCACCTTTTTAGTTCACCAGGTACCAGGGTATCATGTTGGCGCTCTGCGGGTGCAGTTCTTGCTCAAGTTGTGTTCACGTTCGAGCTCACGTGCGTTCCAAATTTTGAACTGAACAATGTTCAAATATGTTTGATCGCAGCGTGCCGCATTTGAACTTCAACGCAAATTGATCGCGTAGAAATCGTTGAAATCCAACACTGCGAGTGACACCTTCCACAAATTTCCAGCATTACGTCACAACTTCCTTCAGGGTGGCTACGAGGGCGGCCTCTAGCTATCGTCGGCCGGATCTCTGGCACCTCTAGGGTGGCGATGGCGATCATCGGGCGCATTTTTCCTTCAAGGGCGTCTGGTTTGGTTTACGGCACGACTTGCCATTACTTTCCAATCCAACGTAAGGGGTGGGAGAGAATGCCTTCCTTATTCAAAACCGAAGTTCTGCCTAAAATAGCGGGGTTTTGACTAAAATAGCTGTCCTTCTCTGTAATTCATCCTGTATTCACAGTATATGGTACTAGTACAACAATGCTAAGTATCCACACAATAATCTTTACTCAGCTGGTTGTTTCAACTCGGATCTGAAGCATCATAGAGTGCAAAATAAGTCATTGACCTTCAGCGCGCGGGCAGTGACCCGAGATAATGAGACAATGTTCGTGTGTCCCCGTTAATCAGTTCGTCATCCTGCCATCCTGGTGGATCTACCGTATCGCCACTCCTCTCAGGCTACCAACAGAATCGATTTAAATTCACACAAAATCTAAAAAAATCCACACTGAGCTGCGAACAATTACACACTTTTCGACGTTTTGTCCTTTCGACGTTTTGGCATTCGACGTTTTTTCACCCATTCGTCTGGTTCCAGCTTCCCAGGAGAGCGGTTCTTGTTCTAGATTTTCATGATAGCTTTTGTGCGGCTGATACCGCCTCAAAGTAGATATTCAGATGACGCGTTGGGATACGGTAGTCAATGAATTTCTGAAGGAAATGTTCATGGCATGGTGAAGATTTGGCCTGCTGTCGATTAAGTCGGTTTGATAATGTTCCTCGAACTCTTTCGTTTCTTTTTTTCGGTGACAGACGACGGAAGATGATGCGCTCCCTTCGTGAGCGGCATTCAAATGGTGATCGCTTTGGGAACGCACAAGGTCGCCTTTTTATGGATAGGCAGATTACGCTTTCCTTCCACTTCTCTGGTGGCTGTTCGGGTTTACAGATCCTGACTATTAAGTAGTGTAGACAGGTAGCCAACTTTTCTGGGCCCATCTTTACCAACTGTTTGGTTGGGTTTGAGCTGGTATTTTAATATCATCCTTAACTTTCCTCAGCGTAGAAGTTGAATCATTTACGTCTTCTGCTACACTGACGTAGTCGTTTCCTCCGTTCTCTTGATCTCCCGTGCATACATTTTCCTTCATTGCCGCTTAGGTGATCGCCGAAGTACTGATTCCACCTTTTAATCATGTGACGACAACGTTTCAGGTGTTTCTGCTTCTACCTTTCTTTGTATCGTTCCATGTTTTGCCAAGATCCATGCTGCAGCTTTATCGCTTGCGCTGCGTTTGTCTTCTCCAAAACCGTTCTACACTCTTCATCGAACAATTTTTTCGTCGATTCCACGACGTACCTATCTGTGGCTGCATCGTGTATGGCTGTTTTTACTGCCCAACCGTCATCTAGACTGGTGCACTAAGGGGATTCAGGTGGCCAAAAATCGAAAATTGACTTCAATTTGAGATTCAGGTTCGATAGTTGAAAGTAGACCACTTGGACCAGTAAACCCTAGAATATTAGTTTGCTAATCCCTATACTTATCGAGATATTGGCAGCAGAATGAGACCATTGTCAATTTTATGTAAAATTATGAAATGCTCAACTTCGCATATCTTCGGCTTAAATGAAAAATGTTAAATTGTTAAAGTAATTTCTAAAAGCTTTCGAATGACGTATCAGACGTAGAAATGTTGATTTTAAAACTATTAGGGTAAAAGCTCCCTTAGTGGAGGTAGTACCAATGGTGGTCACATCAAGTTTATCCTCGTTCGGCAACTCCTCGAGACTTTGCGCGTACGTTATGGGGGCATACATTGTTGATTATGATGTTGCTGTATGATCATGCAGAGTTTGTGGATCACTTTCTTATCTACGAACATTGCTGCTACTTTCCTTCTACTACGTCGATGGTAGAATGTGATCGGTAAAACATTAAATTTTCATTGGAAAAGAACTTTCAAAATGGGAATCAGTAGCGTGATGTTCAAGCTGTTCAACAGATCATATTTATTGCAAATGTTACAAGAAATCCGAATATGCTAAAATATTGATGGTTTACGGTCGTATTTATAATTTATAGTGGAAAATATGACCAAAAAGGCGTCAAATCGTTGTAACGTCCCGGTATAGAATGTGTCCAATGCAAAATAACATAGCCAGCACACTGGAAAATATAACGATTGTAAAAAAGCGAAGCTCAATCCCAGTGTTAGATTTCATACTAAATAAAAGGAGATGAAGAGGAAGTAGGGTAATGTCACTAAATGAAAAGTAAAACTCTCACTCTTAGCAGCGTGTTCAATCAGAAAATCAATTTGCTTATTCAAATTCAAATCGTACTTAAGCCCATCACTCAATGATTGAAATTGCGCTTTGTAGTAAAATTCCACTACGCTTCCGGTTTCGCCAAAGCGGAAGACAACACAATACCACTGAAAGCAAACCACGTTTTTCAGCCAGGAAGAAATGAACCAATAAGAAGGAAAAGCAACCGAAACCATATCAATTTTTCTTCTGCTGTTGCCTGATGCTCTTATTGGAGTATAAAGCATTCGCACCCGGCGGAGCTTTCCTTCTTTGATTGTGATGATGGTTATGGGAGGGCTGGGGATTACTATGTACGGGGGCTGCGAGGCAGGGTATGTTTTCATGTCTACACGTCCAACTGTGGCCATATCTATCTGTTGACTTTCGTCTCACACATGGGAGTTTTGCGTCTTGGTTTTTCGGTTTATTAAAACGTCTCTGTTTACTATACAACAGCGAGCGGGCGTTGGATTCTGAAAGTGAGCAAATCAACTGAGAAGGCTTACGGTGGAAATGTGATACCTTGAGGCCGGTGCAACTTTTCACGCTCTCGCACGGCTCTCAGTTTCATCTGCACGTTTTCTCGACGGAATGTCTTTCCGGAAGACTGAATTTCGTCGATAGCTGTAGCTTCGATGGTGGATTTGTAGGTTTTATTTACACTTGACTAACATTTGGAATTTAATATGAGTTTACGTAAATTCTTGTTTTTTTTTATTCATCGAAAAGAGATTGTTCAAATGAATAAAATCTGACAATTTTCATTCAAAATTTAACATTTAATTTGCTAACCCTAATCCAACTGATTTCCAAACTTCCGGTTGAGACTCACAGCAAGTTGTCCAGAGTATCATTTACAACCAACAACGTCTTGTTTGCCTCTCGCTTACATACATGCCACTGAACAACGTGACTTCTTCCGGGAGAGAGCTGAGATGAGAACAAGAGAGGCTGCAGATGGGTGCGGAATGTTTTGGTTTTCCTTGTATATATAGCCGCACCATAGGATGAGACGGGGAAGGAAGTTTTTACCGGAGATGAAAAACGCATTTCCGGATAGGTGTTTCCTTCTTTGTTAGATAGGAGTTTGTTTTGCATGCTGTCGCAGTTACACTCTTTTGGCAATGGCAGCGCAGCGTAGGTAAGGTGTATAACGTTTTAGCAACTGATAAGACATGACAATTTTTGAGATGCTTTGGAATGTTTTCAGCATATTTATTTCTATAATTCTGGACGAACATTTGAAAAGGGCCTATCTGCTTTGCGTAAACAAACATGTTTTTGTCTCTGTAGGGCCCATCTGCATCCACCCACGCACGTCAACACCCTTATCAGAAAGAGTGTTCTTCAAGCTATCTGTTAAGGGTGTTGATGTGCGTGGGTGGATGCAGATGGGCCCTACAGAGACAAAAACATGTTTGTTTACAAAAAGCAGATAGGCCCTTTTCAAATGTTCGTCCAGAATTTAGTAACATTTATATCATAAAACTACAGTATTTTTTATGTACAATCATATACCTGATATTTGAAAACATTTTTAAAAAGTAATGGAGCTATAATAAACTGAAACTGTGCGATTCATATAATTTTGAATCATATCAATTAAAATAGTCACTTGCAAAAGGATCCTTATAACAGTAAGACATTGATATTATTATACATATCTAAAATTTTAATAGATTTGCCAACCATTAAGTTTTTGAGTACAAACAAGTCAGATAAGCGGGTTTTTTAATTCAATTGTTAACCTTTTTATCCAGCTTCGACTAGACGTAAAATAAGTGGTGTAAAACGTCAACAGAGATTCAGCTTGGGGAGTGAATTCAATCTTTCTATACGGCTTCAATGTTTGTGTTCCTCATCTGAAACCATTTTACCCGACATTCCCTCTGACGTTGTAGAATGATATCAGAATGGCTTTGCTTCGAGTGCCAAACGATGACGACAAACCGTGATGATGAGCTCAGCCACAGCGACACGCTACTGAGCTTTTGTCGATCTACGCTACTGAGCGGATGGTACACCTACCTCTACTGTCCTCTTCGGAATACGTTTTTCTTCACGTCCGAGCAACGTAGTATCTCCTTTGTATATAATAATAAAGATGTGTAGAATTGTACTAGATAAATTTTACTCGCGTCGCAGCGGTGTTGATTGCGGAGCGAACCATGGAACGGAAACGGTAGGGTGGTTCGTTACGTTTCTATTATTATTTTGGTGGCATTTTTTACCATTACTTTTTAACATTACATTACTTAACATTGTAAACCGCTGAATAATTATTATCCTGATTAAGCGTCGCGATTCAAGGCAATTTTCATTCTCATTTTGATGAAAGTTTTCAATAATCTGAATTATTGAATCCCGTAATTGTTTATGATAATATGCTGGTTTTCATAAAAACTGTTCAACTTTAGAGCGTTGGTTTATACAACACACCAAACGCTTACAGCAAAGCAAAATCCAACAAAACGATTTGTTAAATTTTCAGCAATATTTTGCTGGGATTCAGTACAACTTTGTGCTCTATCGACATAAATTACTGGATGTTTCAGAAAATTGTGCTGAATTTTAGCAATTTGTATTGCTGGATGCATTCAGCATGGCAAAAACCAGCAACATTTGCTGGTTAGCTCTCAAACATGTTTAAGATGAACGCAGCTAAACATTTGTTGTTGTCTCAGAAGCGGAGTTACACGCTAAAGCCGCTCAGCACTAAAGTACATATAATTTCCAGACTACACCAATGTGTAACACTTACACATTCCAAAAATCAGCTCCTGCGTCCGTAAAATCGTGAAATTCACAAAAATATTTGTACGGCAATCTAGCTAAGTTTACTAGTCACCTTGGAAAACAAAAAAAAAAAAACGATATTTCGCATCTAGTAAAGTGTATGAGCTGTTTTTGTGAATGTGTAACTGTTATACATTTTTGGTGTGGTCTGGAAATTATGCACTTCTAGATTGAGTTTAAATAAGGGCGAAAGTAACATGAGAGAGTTCTCTTCATCGACTCTCTCTTCTGCAAATTAAAGTGACAAGATGCAAATTCAATCAAACTTTTTTACACTTAGACGCTAGATTGCATCGCAACCTAGCGATTTATGACCAAAAAGTTCAACAATACTTGCATCTTGTCACTTTAATTTGAAGAAGAGAGAGTCGATGAAGAGAACTCTCTCATGTTACTTTCGCCCTTATTCAAACTCAATCTAGACTTATGAGTAGGGCTTACACATTTTAGGTGCTGAGCGGTTTTAGCGTGTACGTGTCTCTTACAGATTTAGAGTCGCTGAATCCGAATCCGGGCTCAGATTTGCATCAGCACGTTACAGTTTTGAGCTATACCTTAATGCTATACCCAATCCAATTTGCAAATTTTAAGCATTATGATCCAATGTTATTGTATTTCGATTTTACTGAAAAAAATATATAGAGTCTGGGACCACTTATTTTGGGCACTTGCTGCTATAACTCAGTCAATTTTGAACCGATTGACTTGATTTTTGAGACACGATCAGATACGAACAGTATCTAGCCATGTTCAAAAATTCAAGTCAATCGGTTTGAAATTCACTGAGTTATAGCAGCAAGTGCTCAAAATAGGTGCTCCTGTCCAAATGGTCACAGACGCTATTATTATGCATTGCAAGAACAATTATCGCGTAAAGTTGTGCGAAAATGCTAAAAGATATGCGCTCCGGTTGTCTTTTGCGCGGTCAATCCTTAGCTAAATTCCGCACTTATTGTAGAAGACATGAAAGTGTATGATGTACTAGCGACCATCTACGATAATTTTGTAGGTACATTTTTACGCGATAATCTACGGCGAAACACGTAATATTTTACGTTGTGCAGCCGAAAGATCATCCGTTTTTGCCAAATGCTATCCCCCTAACAGCAGCGAATTTCACAAGCCGTAGACCATTATCGTTGGTAACGAAATGAACGAAGGCTTTCCATTCCAATGACAGTTCTAAATAAACTTCAAAAATACAGATCAAAATAAAATTTGCCGATCTATTTCTGATGTCTGTTTTGACATATTGTTTTGAGAACTTTCCGTAAGCCGTATCAAGGCTTATCGCTCGTTGCCACTATAGTTGAAGAATTCGCCACTCATCCTCAACACAAAGATTCGGCTTCCACCGAATAACTCACTTCATCTTACTTGAAAGAATGGTTGGCGATGGGGGATTCCACCGCTCAGATTTCACGTTCTCCAGTTCTGGGCCAGCATATTTCCTGGATGCATGCCGACATCCTGCCGTTCACGAGTTAGGAGCCCAATGCGTGGGGGTTCATTCAAAGGTTCCAGCTTCTCTAACAGCTTTCAGGTGGTGGTCTTTGTCATCAATTGACCCGTGGAAGCATGAGGTAGGACATATGTTGGTCGAACCTACCAGGTTGGCAATTCATCATTTTGCAGTTCTATATCCAATGCAGATTACATAGTTTTGAACGTGGATTCCATCGAAATGTGATTTACATTTTTCCTCTATTTGTAGATCCCATATAAAGTCTGTATGTAAAACATTATTCGTGTGGTTATGAAGTATGACAGATTAGGAATCAAGCATTCATAAACTGAGTACGACGATGGGTTCAAATTATAAAAATGCCACTTGAAATTAATTTAAGATTTTGTTCGTTCTTCTCAGAACAACCCCAACCGCCTAGGGATGCTAGAAGAACCCAAAGAGAGAAATCATCGTGTCCGTACACAATTTAGTATGTATAGCAGCGCGCCAAGTTCAATGTGTTTTGGTTGGTGTTTTCCTCCTTAGATCCGCGCTGCTGAGCTGTCGTTGACTTTGCTCTTCAGTGTGTTGTGCTTTTATTTTACGTCTCGCACACCACATCGACCGACTGCTGGGCTGGGACTCCGTGTTGTCGCTGCTGCTTCTACTCAACTAAACTCAGCTCAGCGCTCTCCCATCTATCCGTCCGACCGCGTCCGGTCGCCGTTTGTCCACATGCCTTTGAACCGGGGAAGTCACAACAAGAGTACACATAACAAAAAGTATAGCCCCGTCCGTAGTACCGACGTCGTCGTCGCTGGTTGTTGTCGTTGTCGTTCATCGGTGATCGGACGGTATGGTGTAGATTTTCCTGTGTTGTTGTGTTGTTCGCAATTGTTGTGCTAGCCTAGAGTCGCATACGTCAGTCAAACCACTGGCCTGGGGTATATTCTCAGTTTTTAAATAATTCGCGAGATAGAAGGTCGCACAAGCTATCGGGTGTCGAGTCGAGTTGAGTTTGCGATCCGTTCTTTTTGCGCGGAATTCGCTCAGATCGGGCGCTGATAACCCGTGTCGCGAGTTCTAATCTGGGAGTCGGTTTGTCACCTGCATTGCACAGGTTGCGCAGCGATTCGGGCGAGTTTCGGTGACTCACGGTCGGTGCCCACATATTGTGCCTTATTTTTCGTATAGTGGGGGTTTATCAGTAAGTGCGAAGCTTAAATATAACACCCACGTGAACGTTGTGGGTCTATGTAACTACCAACCGAGGAAAACTCATCAAGAGAAAGTGCGTCTACCATATACCAAAGAAAAGTTTATTTGAGGAAGTGGAAATATGTCTTGTGTAAACTCATCAGATGCAGATGTCTGCTGAAATAATGTGCATTTTAGGTGATGAAAATTAAAAGTGGCGCAGTTGTAATCTGCAAATGTGTCTGTGTCTGAAATGTGTGGCGGCTCACTTTATCGAAATTCTACATGGTTGGTTGAGCGACGACGGCGATATATGTAAACGAAAATAGTGTGTCATTCCATGAACAATCGACAACTCCGGGTTATTATCAGTAAATTTGAATCAGAAACCCCCTTCGGAATATGCGTTTCAATATTGGTTCAAGATCTTTGACACACAATGTTCCAGAAATAGGGTAATTCGCCAATTGTTGAACGGTTAGTACAGGCATTTTGGTTTTCGTTTGTTTTTCCGTGCATAGTTTCACTTTAGTTGAAAAATATCCAGTGAACGTCTAGATCTACTTATCCCTTATACTGCCCATTGAATTTGTATTCCCTTAAATTCCATTTGCTAAGAGAAAATAAAACATTTGTATGAGAAGTCTGTAACCCAAATGTTGAACGCTTCCTTAACCTTTTGGAGCCGATTTGTTTCGCCGCTGTCGACGCAACCTCGCTGGTGTCGAACACGTTTGTTATGCTCGGTTTCATCACCGGGGTCATATATGACCCCTCCGGCTCCAAAGGGTTAAGCTGGCTCATCCTAATGTTGGACGGTTCTCGCCAATTGTTGAACGGTTGAAGCTTTGTTCGTAATAAATGACGTATAACCCGACATCAACCTATCATTCATCTGTTTTTATTTTGGGCACCAAACCCAACATAGACCCAACAGTTATCCGATATGAGTCCAACAGTGGTCCAACATTTGATAAAATTTGACCCGACTTTAACCCGACATCCGATATTTTTTCACTCTGGCGGATTTTTTTCCGGATTTTTCGTGTTTTGTGCCCAGCTAGTCCCAGCTAGTGACAATTCATTTAAATGACAAGGAATCGCTGATTTGAAGACAGCTCTAGTGGACTGAAATCGTTTTAAACATGATTAGATGCAAACATGGCTGAAAAGATTTGATTAGAAGCGAAAACGACAAAAGAAAAGTACGCCTTTGAATGCCCCTGAAACACTCCTGGAAATCCATGGGATCTAGTCATCCCCCAAGAACACTCATGGAACGTCCTCGAAATCCCTTGAAAATCCGTGGGTTGCTCCTGAACCCCCTGAAACGCCTTAAAATACTCCTGGGATCCCCTTAACACTCTGCATTCCTCTTGAACACTTCTGGAACGTCCTTGAAACCCATTGAAAACCACTGGAACCTTTCTGAAGCCCTCTTGAGTACCCCTGGAATATCCCTGGAACGCCCTTGAAGCCCCATGAAATGCACGGTTCGGTAAAATGAATAAAAAATCTGGCAGTCATGCTAACATCGTAGATTATGCCAGTGTTCAACAATTGGATCATGGATGCATAATGATAGTGCGATAAGAAAAATATTTTTTTCAAATTAAATTACAATGAAAATATGATTTTAAACAATGTTAAACTGTTAAGGACATCCTTCCAGTTCTTGTAACTATGGTGTGACTTTGATATTTGTGGTCAATTTGCCCGCAAAGCTTATTTCGTAATAGCAATTTCTTAAAATTAATCTTAAGAATTGTGCAGTTTTCGTGTCATCAGCGGTACAAAATTTTCAATAAATATTTTTGACGTAAAATATGTATAATTTAGTAACTTAATTGAAGCAATACCGTGACACACATGTATATGCATCTACATCATACGTATACGTTGAGCAAAAATTACTTAAGTAAGATTTATAATAAAATTCTCAGAAACTGTTCAACATTTGGGTGGTGTTCAACAATTAGCGAATTACCCTATCAATGCTTACAAAAAATCATGATGCTCAACCCGAAAATAAGAACAGTAACAGTTAAGTAGAATATTCAAGATAAAATATCAAGACATCCTATTCCAATTTTGTATACAAACTTTAGAGGCACAGATGTGACGAACAACAAAATTTTGTAGAATATGGTGGAACCTTGCTAGAACCATGGAACTAACGATGATTAACCGTGGAACCACGTCTAAATTTTAATCATAAACAAACAGACGTAACACTATGATGGGTCTCATCGTACACCGATTCAAAGGTCTATTTAAAAAAATGAAAAAATAGTTGACCAACTGCCCACCCGTAGCGCTTGCATAATTTTTGTTCGAGTTTGGCGTTTGTCCACTACCAGCACCTAGTTCATAGCTGGCCAAACTCAGTCGTTTGCATTGAACTAGGGTTTGGGCAGGGAGACCTATTATAAGCACTTGCTATTATTACTCAGTCAATTTTGAACCAATTTACATGATTCCCAACGGTGAGATACTTACAATATTTAACCATGTACATTAATTCAAATCCAACAGTAACATATAAAGGATACATACTGTGTGGAGATTAACACAAGCTGTATTTTTCTATGCGGGTTAGAGCTCATATTCCGACCAATGTGTTCGTTATTTTTTGTTGTTGTTGCAAGTAGATACTGAAACTGTAGATAGTTGTTAAAATTATTTATTTTTATAGTATTTTTAAAAATTGTAGATTGAGGATGTTTAAGGTGTCTCTTTTATTTCACGTTACGATGTAAATTTCGTAATGTTGTTTTTACAATTTCTCATCGTTATAGGCTATTTTACCTCACGCAAATCTGCCAGGAAAAGGTCTACTTTCTTACACCAAAAACTAGCAGTGTTGTAATAATTCATTACTGCGCCGATTTGCGTTGCGTAATGAACCATTATAGCACTGTTTCTTGATGCTTTCTTGATGCTTTCTGAAAAATTGTGACAATTGCACACTATAACCTGATATGATCCGACTTTCTTAGACATAATTATGAATATCAGTGTGCAGTTTGATGAAAAATGTTGTTAAAAACTATCCTCAAGCGGTAATTTATGAAATTACAAAAAACGTTGCACGCAACTCGATGCAGAACTCGATTTTAACAGCACTCGTCGTAATGATCCAACTCGTTGGATGAATGTACGACTCGTTCTGTAAAAATCTTCATTCTACACCTTGTTGCGTAAACTACTATTTTCAATCAACAGTATTAGTAAATTTTAGAACTTCTCAAATTCTCGTAAATTTTGACCCAGCCAGTCGATTGTGCATGGAATGACCCCCTATTTATATATAGTCAGCCGGATCGGTTAAAACAAAGTGTAGAATAAAATAACTTCATACGTATCGATCTAACGGAAGGACGTCGAAGATTGTTTCAATTGCCAGTACCGGAGTGTCACATCGTCGATTGGCATGTCCAATTGAGCAAATAGCGCGAGACCGTTCGTTCCCCTTGGTCCAAATGGATGTGAGAAATGTGGATGAAGTGTTCCTTCTCGGAAAGTGCTAAAATTACTCGACTTGATGCGCTGAATGATGAGTCACATGCTCACATGGCTCTCGGTCGGCATGATAATGGAGATTATCAAGTCGCATTGTCACACAGTGACAACGGCAACACGGTGCGGTGGTGTGAAATCAGTATTGCATTGCAGTATTGCTAAATTTTAACGCTGCTGTGCGTTGTTTATACAAAATCGTCACATCACGTCATCGAGGCTTTGGCTGTGGATATCTCGTTTTCAAACTGGAAGAAGGAAGCAACAGCAAACGGCGTGCTCTAGACTAAATCGCTATTTGTATATGTAGGTAGGACGTGGAGGACAAGTGAAGAAGACGCTCAAACAAACAAGCTCTATTGAGAAAGATCGTAAAAATACAGCTCGCGCGATATCGTTTGCTAAAATTGATGTTCTTCGCTTTCCTTGAGCGAGATACTTCATCGACGGCAGGCGATGGTATCTGGAGCGGACAGAGTAAATATTTGTCGGAAATTTTTTGAACGACGGCGTTCCGAATTTTCTAATTTACACATTGAACGTTGGCGAGCTTTTGTATAGATAAGTGAAATCCTGAGCTCACCCCGATAATTCGTCTGATTTTTTTTATTAAAGCATTGAGTCCCACAAACTAATCGAGCTTGTTGGGCAACCGAACACAACGTTTATGTAATGTTTCATTGTAAGACATTTCAAAGTCAAGTAACATAGTTTCCTGTTTTTGCCAACTACCGGAAAGGCGTTATCAATTCTGAGTCATGTACGCATGTTTTGTAAATTGCCATATGATTACATCCAACTATCAATGGGAACTGAAATAACACGTATTTTCATTGTTTGATTTTCAGGAATAGAAAATCAAATAAAATTACGAATGGATTCCATTTTCGGAACGATCCAGGGTTATTAATGGAATTTTCTTTCAGATCTTTGGGCATACGCATAGGGCATCTTCCGGTCGTTCACATGATAGGTATACGAATGCAAAAATGATCAACAAACAGAGTTTCAGTTTCCTAACTTAGGAAGTGCTCAACGAAACTCAACTGAAAAGTAGGCTCATTTTATAAAATTAACATTGCCATTAGTAGTTTAGAAATAATCTTTATTTTACAAAACAAAATAAGGCCGGACACATACATATACAGTAGACCTGTTCACTTTTTTTGATCTACCCGTGTCACATCAAATTATCAATCCACATGCAGAAACAAGGCTTCAGTCCAAAAATGAGCTAAATTGATAAAGGTTTAGAGGTGTACCAAATCGATTTTGTGTTTTTTCGAGCATTTTCACGAAAATGTACTTCAATATCCAGAAAATTACACCAAAAAGGTACCGAAAATACCGTTAAAATATAGTTAGAACAATACTCTACAACTTTGCCGAACACACTACGGTGTTTAAATTGCGTATTTCAAAGTTATTCAACAATTTTCGTTAAAAAATCACCAAAAAATACAATATTTTTACGATTTTTCATGTAAAAGTCATGTAATTTTACATTGTTTTAGGTGACTAATTTTATGAGCTATTGCTCCTATGTGTTACGAACATTTCGTCCATGCATCATTTTAGTGTAGAAATTCGTTTTCATTTAGTAATTATCAAAAGTTTGTCACGTTGATACCAAAAATTGTACAGAGTTGCCAGCATAAAATAAAACAAAGATACCCATGATTTAAACGTCATTACACTTCTTTGTCTCATCTGCATCAGTTTAAATTTGGTGCAGTTGGTTGAGCATGAGATTGTGGATTCGAAGATTCAAGGTTCGAGTCCTGGAATAGCATTTTTTTGCGTCTCGATCCTGCTATAAGTTGATGAAACTACGCACTGCATCTCATTGCAATTTGGCATCATTGCATTGTTTCGGAACCGTAGAGTGCATAGTAAGAATGAAGTTTCCCTTCATCGTGTAGTTGTGCTTATAGATAACAAGTAAGCTCCACCCACAGTTGTCTGTAAAATGTTGCATTCTGAAGCAGTTCCATCATCGTATTGAATTGTTTTAGCTAAATTGATCATTATCAAACAGATGCTCAATATTTCGCAAGTATAAACTAAATATCTAGCTAGTCTTGGAATGGGCTTAATTGGCAGATCCCGATCATTATTCTTTGGGAGATTGCGTGTAAGTCATGGCAGATTCATCATCCTAACTGCGACAGAGAAAGTAAAAAAAGTTTATCATGTATTTGAGCTTGAACCTGGGACCTTCTGATCCGCAAGCTCGAGCCTTACCATCTGCACCATTTCTGACACTTAAATCAAAAGACATTAGAATACGATGGCATGACGTCTTAATCATGGGTAACTTTGTTTTAATTCGTGCTAGTAACTCTGTGCGATTTTTAGTATCAACGTGACATACTTTTGATAATTAGTCAATGAAAACGAATTCCTACACAAAAACGATGTATGGACGAAATGTTCGTTTTACAAAGGAGTAATCGCTAATTAATTTAGTCACGTAAAACAATGTAAAATTACATGACTTTTATATGTAAAGTCGTAAAAATATCGTGTTTTTTCGTGATGTTTTAACTAAAATTGTTGAATAACTTCGAAATACGCAATTTAAACACCGTAGTGTCTTCGGCAAAGTTGTAGAGTATTGTTCTAAGTATATCTTAACGGTATCTCCGGCATCTTTTCGGAGCAATTTTGTGAATTTCTGAGTAAACTTCTGTGAAAACGGCTAAACAACACAAAATCGATTTGATACACTTTTAAATCTTCATCAATTTGGCTCAATTTTGAACTGAAGACTTGGTTTTACATGTGGATTGATAATTTGATGTGTCACGGAGAATCGGAGAAAAAAAGTTTCAAAGTGAACAGGTCTAATATACAGCCATTTCTTAGCAAACTGATAAAGTTGTTCTCAGAATTTTGTAAAAATAGGGAGGTTTTTTTCAGTTTCTGGGTAAAATTCCTGAGAAGAAACGGTTTTCCTCCGGTGCGTATTATCGGCAGGCTTGTTCTCTTAGTCTTGGTGGGTTTATGTCGGCCAAATTTCTTGAAACTTGGTCATATAATTCAGCTTGGTTGAGAAAGATTTGAGACCAACTCTGAGTTCAACAGCTTTCAAAACTGCTGAAAATACATATGTTGATGGTGTACTTAGTGTGCGGCCGTGGGAATTGAAATCCATCGGAAAATATGTCGGGAAATTGGTTTATGATCGGGAAATTAATGTTAGCAATTGGTATGTAACGTCTTGAGAATCTAAACTCAAACCTGGTTTAAGGAGTTACATACTTGCTTAATCCCCGCAACCCGCAATTGAACTTTTTATTGCATAATCTTAAAGTATACTAGCTAGGCAATACACATTCCAAATTTCATAAAGATTGGAGCACTAGAACTAAAGTTATAGCGCAAAACTTTAAACGTGATTATCTCGAAATGATGTTTTCAAAAAGTGCCGTTACGGTGACCACGATATCTTAAAAACTATAGTTGGCCGATTTGCAAACTTTCTTTTTTTTTAATTATTCGTATTTAAAATCTCGAGGTACTGAATGATTCACTTTAACAAATAAAAATAAAAAACTGGCACTGAGGAAGATTACAAGTGGTAATCGAAATACCCGTATCTGTCAAAGGATAAGCAAAATGGGGCGGAATTGAAAGCTACAAACTTATACCACTCATTCGAATTTCTTATAAAAACAAAAATTGAAATTAAAAACAAGTGATCTTGTATACAAAATTTTTAAAATATAAAATGTTCAAAACTTCAAGAATAATACTTAAACTGTCTCTTAAAGTCTCTTAAAATTGATCGAAATTTGTCAAGAATTATTATGAAACACTACAAATTTTGCATGACATATCTTTCATAAACATTTCATTAACAACATGAAATTTGGACATAGAAAGTAATATATAACTTTTGTTAGCGTTCACAAACATGGCTAATTTTTTGACCGCGAATAGTATATTATGCTTAGCTAATACCATTTTTTTTATCGAAATCGGTTGAGTATTGGCGGAGATATACCTAGTTGAAACAAGGAACGTGCCATTTAAGAATCTTGGGCAAACAAACATTTTGGAAAACACCTTTTTTCCATTTCAACTCTAGAACCAAAAATACTGAACCGATTTCAATGAAAATTATTTTGTATGTGAAGTATACATGCAGAAATATTGTGTGAAAATTTCATGTGGCACAAAGACGTAATTAGCAAAAATGTTTTTGTATTGTGATATTCAAACAGTTTTAACTTCGGAAGTTTTCAAGCAATATGGCTCAAAAATTGGCTAAAATCAGTTTTTATAAAGGTTTTACAGTATCACATTTTGATAAGACTTTTGACAGTCATGACAGTTGCACAGTTAAAATAGTGCACACGGAACTAAAAATCGTAAAAAAGTACCTAAAATTTACCTTGAAGGGATTTGAGCATTGAATATTTACTAGAAAACGTACTCAACCGATTTTAAACAAATTTTTACCACTTAATTGATACAATTTTAAGAATAGCTGGTGAAATTTTCAAACGTTTTGACGAGGTAAAAAAGAAGTTATAGCCTAACCAATTTTTTTAAATGGGTGCCCAAATTTTCTACACATAATATACTATTCATGGTCAAAAAATTAGCTATTTTCGCGAACGCAATTAAAAGTTATACGATATTATCTGTGTCCAAATTTTATCGCATACAGTCTTTATTAAGTGATTTTTTCTAAAAACTTCCGAAGCGAACCAAACTTCTTCCTGCTTTTCGCTTTATTTATTTCAGAAATCTGATTACTGTACTGTAACGATTTACATTTGCCACCACAGAAGAATTCTGTCGCCGAAGCAGTGCCGCTTCCTGTCGGCCTCGTCGGAAAAGATGTATCGATTCGAAAATATTTAGTTTTACTTTGGAATAAATACAACGCCGCAATCCCTTTTGCGGCAGGCGGTTTGTATATGTCTACGAATATACGACTGAATAATGGAAACATTATGATGCGATGTTATCTTCCGTTAAGAGTCGTCGTAACGAACGCGTGCTCTAAGCAATGAAGAAATTTTCTGCTATTCACTACAATGGGCGGTCGGGCCAAGTGTCGAACGAGTGTTAGAGAAGGGTTATAAAAATACAGAGGCGTGCGAAACATATGTTTTGTGTTTTGCCGCCGGAGTCGAAGTTTCTTTCGATTTGGTTTGTGATAGATGCCATTGTGTGAATACTAGGTATCTTAGTGCTTATCAAGTAAGTACATTCTATGATGATGTCTGTTGGAAACGATAGTGCCCTGACATGCACTGATAAGAAACGCGACTGCAAATGTTGTCAATGTTCAATGTGCTTTACGGATTGTGCGTTTACTGAACCGTTCCCTTATCGTATTTTCTGCGGTTCACTTATCTTGGTTGGTTACAAAAAGGGGGAATGCAAATGGCTGCTTGCTAGGGAATGTAGCTAGGGTGTTTAATTTAATTTTTGACCTACTAAGTGACTGCCTTATCAAATTTCTACTCTTTTGTTGCATTATGACTGATTACATGGCTTAGTAGTACCTGTATTGAACTAGGATTCTTAGAATTACCTGAAAACAAATGCAATGTTTGACTTCATTCAAAACTCGAAGTCCGGGAAAAAATCGAGAAATTCACGGTGGTCATGCAAGGTTTTCTTACCCATGGTTTGGTTTTGCCGACGACTACCTAACCTTATTAGTTGTTATGTGTATCATCACCTTTCGACCTGATACAAAACACTCTTCAGATTGGTGTCTGTCGAATAGATCTTGAGTGGTATATTTTGAAGCAGCCATCAAATTTTGCCGAAATTTGCAACTTTTTGAAAAAAAAAACTGCTAGTTAAATCATAGTAATTTTTACTATTTTGTCCAAAAAAACATTTTAAATGTACTGAAAAATTGTAAAGTTGGGATCATCAGATGCAGGCCACTTTGATTAACACGTGTGAAGTGTTAAAATTGATAAAATTGCAAATAACATTCAAAACAGTAACAAAATTGTGAATTTAACTTTTTTTAATTTTTTTTACGTGGATTTTAATTTAGACTAATTCTACTCTTTGTGAATTTTACGTAGATTTTACAATTTTAGTATAACTTTGTTACGTTAAGTCACACAACTTTGGTGTCTTCGGCGACTTTACTTATTTTTGCACGCTCTACAACTTTGCAGAAGACGGAAAACCTCTAGGATGTAAAACAAAAAAAGTTAGTATCGCAGCGCCGCCTATGCGGAAAAATTACCAACTAATTTTCTTCACCACATATAAGTACATGTAAAATGTGGAGCGGACCTGGTGTGATGGTTAGAACACTTGACTATCACGCCGAGGACCTGGGATTGAATCCCACTCCCGACAAACTCGCAAAATGTGAGTTCTTCCTTCGGAAGGGAAGTTAAGCGTGGGTCCCGAGATGAACTAGCCTAGGGCTTAAAATCTCGTTAATACAGATAAAAAAAATACATGTAAAATAAATACAAGTCTCTGATAACATTAACTCAAAAAATGTACTCTCAAAGCACTAGAGGTTTTTACTTGCTAGAACCCGCTCGTGGCCCAGTGTGCACTGGTTATTGTCCACTGTCCACAACCTGAAAAAAAAATCCTGGAAGATCGAAGGTTGTCAAAGAATACAGTGAAGTGGAAAGGTCCTAACATTGTGATGAACTCTAGAAATGTAAGAGACGAACCAGCCAAGGGCTGAAAGTCTCTCAAATAAAGATAAACCAATCAATCAATCAATCTAGAAATGTATTAAAAATTCATTCAATTTTTAAATCTCTAGATGGTACCCCGAAGCACGTTTTGAAGGTTTTGTTAAAGTAATCTTTGTATTTTTTGTATTTTTTACGGAATCTGTCAAACATTCCTTGTTTATGCAATACTTTATCAGATTTTCGTCCTAAAATTCTAAATTTCAAATAAGGAACATGACGTCTCCCGTAGTTATAAAGATTTAGTTGCATAGTTTTTAAATCAGAAGATATTTAAAATTCGTCATTGTTTTTTAATTAAAAAATATTAAGAATTCGGATATACTTTTAGATGGAGTTTAAACAGGACAGTGTCCAAAAATGCAGTAGTGTTCTACCAAATATATTAAAGTTAGTATTAATTTATTATATTTGGTTCTACTAGAAAAGAAATTTAATAGATATGATTGGAAAAGTTTAAAAATTAGTTTTTATACAAACGGTTCTTGAGTGAAACCTAACAGTACCAAGCAAAAACGAGTGTTCTTCGCGAGTTATACGCGATCCCACGTATGCCACAATGTTACATTTGAGGGGGTTAGAAGCAAAGGGGTGTAAGTGACAAAAACCCACTTTCGAGTAAATGAGGTTCAAAGTTTTTCAACAATTTTTCATCCCAAACAAAATGTATGGAGTTTCAAAATAGACCTAATTTTCAACGATTTATTGTAATTTTTCTAATCATCGTAAAAATCACCTTAAAAAAGTTCCTGAAAGCTTAAAATCTGAAGAATTTTTTGATATGCTCAGCTCAAAATCGACAAAATGGACACTTACACCCCTTTGATTCTGGGCCCCTCATTTGTTTTTGGAATTTCAATTTTCTCTATATTCATATATTCTTGCCAATAATATGTTTACTAGAAATTGAGACGAAGTTTTTGTCATAGGTAAAGTTCTCATTCGAATTTATCTTAGTTCCATGTTTTGTTTATTCTCCTCTTAGATAGTGACTATAGTAAGACATTTGTAATTTCCTATAGACTGTGGTAGTCAACATTAGTTAATCCTTCTGCTGAACTCAAGCTCACAATCAGTTCCAAGAGGTTCGAAACAGGTTGATTCCAACGATTCTAACATAATGCGATATTCGTGTCATGCATGCACAAGGAAGAAGCTCGTAAACAATTTTGTTACGTTCATTGAACCCCAAATCCGTCGAGGCTCGGAAGTAGATCCGTGGTTGTCGTGTCAACTTTAGATTCTTCAGCAATTCATACCACTGGCGAACCCTAGTATGCTCAAACATGTTTATAGAGACATGCCTTTCTGTCGAGTCGAGTGTCAAATGCAGCATAATGTCTTTCTAAGAAAGTAGGTATGCGACACAGCGTGAAGACACGAAGTCCATTCCTCGCAGGCGAAACCTTTTTAAGATTCCTGAAGCGTGCCAGTCGATTGTTTGGATGAAGGAATTTAACATATCCCGCTATAGGTTTCGCCCTTCTCTTTGCCCACATGTTCCAGTTTGACATGATGCTGTCGTAGCGTTTCAGCTTTGGAAGGATGCTTGAATATGCTCAAACTAAAAGCCTCAAAGTTTACCGGTGGATAATCTTATTTGAATAGACTGCCAGCATATTGTGTTTGTATTTGCGCTCGGAGACTGATTCCTGATAGACTGACTGCCTTTCCCGACTATTGATGAGCAACACACCATCCGTCATTGTCAGTGAATGTGTGCTTCTCGATCTTTGGGTGTCACATAATAAGCGGTTTGTACACACATGCCATTCTAGATTGAGGGGTGGTGGTGCTTTTCTTCTGCGTCTGCCCTTTCAACAAAATGCCACAAGCTATACGATATGACCTAATCTGTTGAACACTTGGATCTTTGTTCGTAAGCATTGAATGGAAACGAAGGCATAAGAAGTAGGTAGGAAGGGTCCTCAAGTTTCAGAGAGTAGAATAAATTTTCATAAATATTGATTTCCTGGGAAATTGTGTCACAATTGTTATGGTGCTAATGATGCATTTGAGGTTCCATTGTGGGCTTTGATTAGTTTCGCAGAAATCAGAGCCAGACTACAAATTATTACTTAATCATAAAATAAAACACAAGACATTTAAGTTTTCTCATAGAATGATTTTATCGTACAAGTGCCGGGTGGCATACACCTCATAAATGCTACAAATTCTGAACATCGTTTATCTTTTATTTTCTCAATTGGATAGAATATGCTCAACAATGGCATCAGTGTTCTCATTCAAGCGCCCTCCGACAGCTGTTAGTGGCTCACTCAATGACACCATGATTTAATTCAATCTAGCTCGAGCTCGTGGCGGCAGAATCTGCGAATTATCACGCTTCTCGAATTATATCAACGACGGCTAAAAATACATTTCTAACATTTTACATAAATCGTTCAATCCGAAGGGCAGTCCCTAATTCATCTGCACAAAAACAACGCATTCCATCCGGCAGTCAACAGTGTGCGACCTAGTTCCATTTTTATGGTTGAACTTTTACGAGCAGCAACATTATGATTATGATCTCACGGGGCTTTGTTTACGAACAACAACATGAAAAGCTCCTTTTTCCCTTTTTATATGTATCCCCGCAGTTTCCCTGCTAGGTACTTGGGTATGCGGCGCCCTTCGGAATCTGTGTCAACTTTCGGGAACAAAACGCTGCAATCTGGGCTAGGATTTTTATTCCTGGCACACAACAGCATGTGGTTGGATTGTGCTCACTCCTCTCTTACCTTTGTGTGTAGATAAACCTATGTTTGCTCATTTCAGCCTATTCATGAGGTGTCGATTTATTCCTTATGTACGGTGATACTTAGTATACATACAAGTTGCTATTTTGTTAAGGTGAAATTTCAGAAAATGCAAATATGGCTGCTTCAATGGCCGACTTGTACTCTTACTCATGATTTCAGGAGTAACCTTAAAAGCCCAGATGTCCAGGATCCAGATTTACGAGAAACGATGCATTTAGCGTTGTCAAGAGAATTTTTAGATAAAATTGGTCTTTTGAGCAGAAAAGCAAATCGTTTTTAAAAGCTGTAAATTTTTAAATTTCTCATCTAATACTTTTTATATGTAATTTTTAAAACTTTGGAAAACACTGAAAATCTGGCGGAAAATTTGTTTCTCTGACGCTATGTTTCTCTGTTTATTTGTTTTAGTTATTTTCTCTAAAAAGTAGCATTTTTTATATTTTCTGCAGTTTCGCCTTTTTATTAATTTTTGGATATGATCGACAAGCACTTCAATCTGAGTTAAGTTTTTTGACGTGGTGGTTTGAAAAGTGTTTGATCTATTTTATAACCAAAGTTGTTTATTTCATTCATCTCATTCTATGTAATGAATGCTCCGATTAAACATTGTTTTTCAACAAAAAACCCTAAATGTTTTTATTCGAACATTTTGCTAAATCTATCTTATTTAATCACATTTATTTACATTTACATATTCACCTGACACTTTATAGTCTTAATGAAACCAATTAACACTAATTTAAAACTAAACAAAAGTTCCACAATTCACATAATAACATTCTTTTCAATTCTTTTTTATAATAACACGTTTTTCATCAATCAGACGTAAATCCTGTGCAAAGGTAGTTGAGAGGCAGCATCACTAAATTATTATTATTATAAATATTATTCGGCTTTTTAATCATGCCAAATGAATTTAAATTGCCGGGCTGTTACACTGCCCTGCTAAGCATATCTGTCCCATGTTTGCAAGTCGTGTTTTTCTCAGTCACAGATCCATTTTACGTTTTATCCATTTTGCTTTACAACCCAAGTAACATTTTGAGGGCCAATTAGTCTTGTAGCGGTTTTTAAAAAGCATGATACCTTTAATTTAAGTTTTATGATGGTTGTTTGATGGGGTCTCCAGTTACCCTAGTGGTTAAGGTCATGGATCGCCAATCCGAAAACGGCGGGTTCGATTCCCGTTCCGGTCGAGAAAATTTTCTCGACTCCCTGGACATAGAGTATCATTGTACTTGCCACACAATGTTACAAAATACATGCAATGGCAGGCAAAGAAAGCCCTTCAATTAAAAACTGTGGAAGTGCTCTAAGAACACTAAGTTTAAGAAAAACAGGCCTAATTCCAATGCGAACGTCGAGCCATAAAGAAGAAGAAGAAGATGGTTGTTTGAACCTGTTCTAGTCTATTTGAAAAAAAAAAATAAAGCCTTACTTTTCCAAACACCGTATGTAACATATGTAAACAAAAAAAAATTCACATCAGGTGCTGAATGTCGTTAAGGACTACTTGTATCACTCGCCTTTGGGGATGATTTTTGAAAAAAATACCCGGATTTTACACGTTTTTGAAACGCTCAATGTATGAGTTGCTATGGGAACAGCGAACTTCACCTTCGATTTTCTCCGTTCGTGGATTTTGTTAATGTTACTTGGGAAATACCTATTCCATGATAACGTTAAACATCTTTCTGACATTGATTTTAAGAAATAATTGAAGTTAGAGCGGTGAGACAGAGACAGGATGCGTAGCAAAATAACATGTATTGCCCAGCTGTCACAGATCTCGCGATTTTCGCGGATTTGACTGAATTGGGACGCGACAGATGCGGATTCTTTAAAATCAATCTTGTTGTATAAATTTCAACTTACACTAAGGCAACATTCAAAATAACAAATTAAAAGATAGATGTTAGCCTGCGAGCAGTATTTAAAATTTGTATATCTTTTGAAGATCCGATCAACCCGAAACTTTACTAGGGTAAGAAATCAAACTTTGAACTAGTCAAATTGTAATCTTAATTTGAACCATTTCAAAATTCATTAAAACGACGTTCTTTTTAGGCAAATATTGTCCCGAAAAAGATGTTAAACAGCTTTCCGTAATATAACCTGATAACATGGACTTAAAAAGCATTGAAAAAAAGGGTTTTGTCATGGAAAACAGGCAATTGAAAAATCACTGTGATTTCACCCATTTCCCCCCAGAGAAAGCACATTTTCGGTGCACTCGTACAGCTCATGCATTGTATGACACGCAATATGTGAACACGTCAAATGAAAGCTTATTTATCGTAGAATCGATCAACCGAATAATATTCCGCATTATTTGTCATAAAATTATCAAATTTAAGTAATTCTTACTTGGAGAATGTTATCTTAAGGTGAATATATAACGAAGCCACACTTCAAATTTCCAAAAGCACAAATCTGAAGAACCGAGGGTTGGTTTGCGCTGAAAAGTTGATCGATTGGTCACCACCAGCAGGTTACCAATCGATCAACTTTTCAGCGCAATCCGTCTTTTAATTCCTCAGATGTGTGCTCTTGAAAATTCGAGGTGTGGCTTCGTTATATATTCACCTTAAGTTGAACCATTTGTAATCTAAATTTGAACTAGTAAACGGGGGCGAGCTTCCAGTGTTGGCCAGCAGACTACGCTAGTGGTTGTTTTGTTTTCCTTGGAGATGAAAAATTCCAAATTTAGTTTCCAAGTTCCTGAAGAGTTTAGAACATTGTTAGTTGAAATTCCACTGCCTAAAAAAAAGACACAGACACGTTTAATGCTTCCAGTGAGCTATTTGCTCTTTGAAGGAAGCACGACACTAGACAACGGACTAGCATGCAACGCCCAGTGGCACAGCCGAAAACTTTTTCTGACAGCTGCGGCGGGAATCGAACCCGCGCTCCTTAGCACGATGCGACTAAAGGCTTGGTGACCTTAGCCGCACGACCACGAAGCCTAATGAAAAATAGTTATGGGAATTAGCAAATCCATGTGTTTTTCTATTGTTCAGCACGAAATTGGCTGTTTTGGGAGATGATCGAGCTGCTGCCGCCAGTAGGTCAAATTAAGGTTAAAATTGGTTCAAATTAAGATTAAAATCATTGTTGACGAATAATCGAATTTTTCAATGAAATTCGGTGCAAGTATAAACTTTTTACCACTTAACAGAAAGCTTATATCCGTGGCTTTCATGTACATAAGATTTTGCCGTAGTAAATTATTTCCATGTGGGAGAAAAAATCACTCAAAATTTGCGCTACTTCGGAAAGCCGCAATTTGGTTCAATTTTTGATTACCTACCTTAACCCTCTAATACCCAAATTTTTGATTTTGATCTAAATATTATTTTTCGTCATCTAAAATCGATTTAAACATGTTTTGGAAGATGATTCTTTTCAATTCTCGATTTCGTGAATTTCAGTTTTTGATTTTTCTAATTTTTATTTTTGAACATCCCCACACTTTTATATTTTTCCTGGAAGTCAATTTGGGGAACGGATTTTTTGAGATGAAAACATTTTGAGATTTTATAATTATTGTTGAAAAATTATTATTTTAAATTATTTTCATAGAAAATTTTATTTTCCGTGTAATTTTAAGGAAAATAATTTTAGAGTGTATTCGGTTCCCTTAAGGCGAAACTGGAACCATTTCCTCACTTTTTGGTTTTTGATTTTTTATAAAATAACGAAGCCATATTTTCAAAATCGGTTTTCGTACACATGTAGAGTATAGATCAAGGTATCTCCTGATTTTTTTTCGTGGTGGAAAATGATTTTCGTTTTTGCAGAAACCATTTTTGAATAAAATTTCACAAAAAAATGGTTTCTGTAAAAATGGAAAACTTTTTCCACCTTAAAAAAAATCAGAAGATACCTTGATCCATACCCGACATGTGTACGAAAACCGATTTTGAAAATATTGCTTCGTTATTTTATTAAAAATCAAAAACCAAAAAAATGAGAAAATGCTTCCAGTTTCGCCTTAAACTATTAAACAAGGATAGAATGATTTGGGAAAAATTTAAAATATGTTAATTGTAGCGATTCAATGCAAAATAAACAATAACTTCTAAAAGGTGACTGAAACATCAATTTGTCAATGAGTTTTTAAAAATGTAAATACGCTTTAAAATACACCAAAAACCATTTTGAGATATACAGAACAGTTCTAAATATCAGCCAAAAATATAAAAAAAATGATTTTCCACGAAACAAAAATTACAAAAACGCTCAAACTATACCTCGTCTAAAGGCGGGATTGGGTATTAGAGGGTTGACATTATTCCAAGCCTAACTGAGAGCTGTTTCAACGATTTCTAGCAGAATTTCTCCCGGCATTTCTTCCATAAGTTCTCTCTGTATGCTTCCATAGTTTTTCGTTGGATTATTGATTATATAACGAGGCCGCATCTTAAATTTTTAAAAGCACAAATCTGAGCTGAAAAGTAGATCGATTGGTTACCCGCTGATGGTGACTAATCTATCAACTTTTCAGCTCGGCGCGATACTTGGACCTTCTGATTTGTGCCTTTGAAAATGCAAGGTTCATTCTATAATCCAGCTATAACAAGCTTTCCAACAGTTTCTCCCGTGTTTTTTTTTGCGTGATTTCCTTCCGAATTTTTTTATGGGATCTTACCCGCTGATTCTCCCGGAATTTTTCTTAGAGGTTTTTAGAGTTGGGTCCACCTTGGATTTTCTAAATATTTCCTCCCAAGATTACTTCCAGACTTTCGAATTGTCCCAGTTTTTGTTACGACGTTTTTCTCGAGATTTCTTCAACAGGTCTACCGTTTCTCGAAAGATTCCACCAGGATTCCTTCCGACATTGCTCTAGGATTTTCTTACGATGAATTTTGTAGGTTATCTCAGGAGCTATTTTAGGAAATACTTATGGAAAAATCCATGCTACTATAAGATAAATCCCAAAAGAAATACCCACGATACAATTATCGTTAGGGATTCCGGAAAGAATTTGTGGAGCCTCGTGTTCGTGCGGTTAGCGTCACAAAGCGTATAACCATACCATGCCATGTGGAGAGGTTTCGATTCCCGTTCCGAGTGATGAAACTTTTTGCAAGATATGTTTCTTCCTCGTATCTACTGGTGCTCGTAATGTGTGTCGCGTCCGTTGTCTAGTGTTAAGCTTCGTTCAGTCTGTACAGCCTCTGGCTGAAGACGGTGTTCTTGTCTATTTTTAAGAATTCTGGAAGAAATCGTGAGAAAAAAACGAGAGAAATCTCAGGCAAAACTTCAAATAGAATCCGTGAGAACCTTTACACTTGAAAAACAGTCGTGTGATCGGCTTTTCGCGCACAGTTGACTACTCAGCCTCAGTAAAATTTACGTTTGTGAGCTGATTCTCAGCAAAACAGTTGCCGAATCTTAGTAATGAACTGTCAAAGTTGCTGAGATCTCGATATGGGTGTTGTTAAGTGTGTTCATAAAAACTCCTGTAAAAATCCCGGAAGAAACTCTAATAGAAATCTCGCGAAGGACTCTGAGAGCAATACAGGGAAGCCCTGTAGAGAAAATCCCGGGTGAAACTTCTGCAGAAATTACTGTAGAAATCCTAAGAGGAACTATAGTAAAAATCTCAGGAATAACTCCTTTAGACACACTGGGAGAAATCCCGGGAAGAAATTCTGGGCAAATTTCGTGAGGATCACCAAAATTAATCGGGGGAAATCATTCAAGCAGACTCTCGATCCCGGGATAAATTCTGCTAATAAAACTTCAGAAGAAATTGATCAGAACTCAGGAATTCTGGAAGATTCTCTAGGAGTCCCGGAAAAATTTGTTTGAATTTTGGAAAAAATGCTGGCACAAATCCGGAAGAACCTCCGGGAGGAATACAAAAAGAAATACTAAAAAACTGTGACAAACATTCGGAAGAAACCTTTGGAGTACTCAAGGAAGGCGTTCCGATTATAAAGAAGTTCCAGAAAGAAATCCTGATGGAATTTCTGGAGAAATCCTTATAGAAGAATTTCTGGATGGTTTTTATGTTCCGGATTCATCCGTGTCCATATGGAATTTGCAGCATCTTATCGGAATCGTCGCCTCTAGACCCGTTATCCGAATATTTTTTCTGAACTTATTGTCAAATAACACTAGTTTACAAAATAAAACGAAAGTCGTGAACTTCTGTCAACGACCAAAATTTTTTGAAGTACAATTTAGTACTGATTTCGAAACCGTGCTTCAAAAAATTTAAAGTCGAGCAGTTTTTGAGTTTTAGCTCAATATCGAGTTTTATAATTTTTACAAATATGGAATTTACTAAAATTCAAATATCTTGCGTTTTGCTCAACAAATTTCAAATCTTTTTCCATAAATTAAAAGCTAAAAACAATAGCACTCGATCATCTGAACGCAGGTTTTGCGTCAGATTGATGAAATTCAAGATATTGGCGAGTTTTAGGGACGATCTTTTTAAATTTTAGCCAAATTTCCAAAAATATATGAAAAAAATGTATTTTTTCAAGAAAAAAAAAACAATCTAAAAATTCTTTCTCAACGTTTATTTGACATATCATATGTAGGCGAGTTACAGTAAAAAATTCAGCTCAATCGGAGCATTGATTACGGAGAATGAGATGTGTGAAATGAGCGACGTTGCTTAAAAATAGAACAAAAATCGATTTCAAATCATCAACCTTGTATGGAAAGTCGAAAAAATTTCCGCTCTACTGTAATTTTTTTCCTTCGCGTTTTCGAACTCAGGGCATGATTCTACACTAAAAATGATCATCAGCTTACCGAGTTCAAAAATGCTGTAAACTAGTGTAATCATCTGGAAGAATCCTCAACTTCTTATAGTTACATATGTTCAACTAACTGTTTTGGCAAATATTTTACTACTAGCTAAGGTTCCTGTTTGTAAAAAGTAAAAATATGTACGACAGTAAACAACCATTTTCTCTGAAAATAAAAATAAAATATTTTCAAGTTTTGACTTGAGGGCAAAAATGTTTGTTTTTTTTTAAATTTTACTTGTAAAAATACACCAATAAATTCCAACACTACAACATTTCAGACATCATAATCATTGAACTTGAACCAAATCACCTCGAATATAGCCTTTATCTATTCGACCCCATAGTCTATTTTTAATCCGTTCTTGCGTAACATGAAACCCGACGACGCCACCAGCGGGTTGGTGGTGAAAGATTGTGACGAGAGTGTTCGAGCCGAGGAAATTAAGATTTGCTAAATGTATCGCGCTATAATTATGGCAAGCCGTTATTTATGTGAGACCACCAGCACCGCCCGCCTAACGAACGAAGGCGAGCCCCGTTTTTTCGTTCTTTAATTTTGTTCTCGCACGTCTGACTGCTGTGCAACATGCTACTACTTACACACAACCGGCTGGCTGATCTGGTCAAGTCTGGTGCGGTGCATTCAATGAGAAGAAAAGTTCTTGCTCATCTTTCAGCAATTTAGGGCTCATTCAAATATTACGTAACGCAATGGGGGGTGGGAGGGGGTCTAGCACTGTGTTACGCTTCATACAAAATTTCAAAATCTTCCATACAAAAGCTGTTACGTGGGGGAGGGAGGGGGTCTAAAATTGGCATATTTTGCGTTACGTAATATTTGAATGAATCCTTAGAAAATTTAATTAAGAACACATTTTGGCCTGTGGGAATTGACGAAAGATTGGGAGAGCAAATGACCAACAATTGTTGTTTGTAATTATGGTTTTTCGGGACAGTTACAAGTTAAATGCTGTGGGATTCGTGTTTGGTGATGAGTTTATTATCTTCAACGTCGAATTATAATTGGAAATGTTAGGATAGTTAAATGCAAGTAGATTATTGGTAATTTATGTCTTAATCATACAAAATTAAATATTCAGCATTAGAATCAAGAGGCTGTCCATAAATTACGGAAGGGGGGGGGGGTATTTTAGAAATCTTACGCGCCATACAAACATATTTGAATTTTCATATAAAACGGACTACATTTTTACTTTTCTGATATTCTTAACGCACGAGTTATCAGGTATTAGTAGGTCGGCTCCAGAGACAGGTTTTCCTCCATTATGAGTTGCTATGGAAACAGCAAACTTCAACATACATTTTCTCCGTTTATGGATTCAGACAGGTTTGAGTGACAGTACAGTAGACGTTCGCTCGGTGCAAACGGTTTAACTGCAATGCTTTTTAACTGCAAGTCCGCTAAGTGCAACAATTTTGCAGTTATCGCACCGCTACCTCACATTGGTCGGGCTCCATACAAAGGGGCGGCCAAAACTCTCAAAAAACGAAATTGATAATTTTAAACTTTATTTCACCTTATAACAAAGTTAATGTATCGTACTTTTATGATTCTTAATTAAAAGCATACCAGCTTTTGTATTTCAATGACATTTTCACTGTCAAAGTGGCCTAAGTCATAAAATTGGAAAATGAATTATTCGAAAAAAGTAAAATAATAATATTTTGAGAATCGAATATATGTTTTAAGTTATCCAGCATATGAAAGCTTGTTATTGGACTGTTTGAATGCACGTATGGTGCAAAATTAATATGTCACAAAACTTTTCAAATTTCCATATATTGTACCTTAGAAATTTTGGTAATTTTTAAGTTAAAAAACGGTTCGTGTCGTCACGTGTCGCCGCAATTTCGAATAGTACATCTTAAACATCATGCTTAAAGCTGCCTAAAAACGTTTAAATATTTTGCAGAAATTTGCAGTTTTTCAAATTAGAGCTATTTTTAAAAGTCATGTTTTTTCATATATTTTACGTTATTTTTCCATTTTTTACTGATATAAAGTTTATCTTTCCACATTTTTCACACGTTTTGAACAAACTTGATTGGATTTGATCGAAAGATGATCATTTATTTAAATTCGAATTGATTTTCTAACAAAAAACGCAAAAAACATGCGGATTACTGATTTTCACCGTTTTTGAAATTATTGAAATTACGTAATTTTTGAATACCCCTTTTTCAACACTAAAAATACTATACAGGGTGTTAGGTTCCTGAGTGCAAACTTTTTAGAGGGTGATAGAGGACCATAAATGGAGAAAAAAATTGTTCTACGCATATGGTCAAATCTCAACCGTTACGTAGTTATTGAACTTCCCATGTTTATGACTCTTATTGCCTTAACTGGCAATAACTTGAAAATGGTCAAACTTATCGAAGTTTTTTACCCTTATTCGAAAGATTATTGAATTTTCTAACAAATGGCATCTTTGAATCGATTGGTTTAGTTGAATAACTAAGTTTTCTAGAGCAAAATAGCTAAAAATAGTGTATTTTTATTAAGTTTTGTCAATTATCTTTGAAACATGCGTAATAAATTAAAATTATTTCTTTGGCAAAGTTATGGCCTCTGTTACACTCTACAATTCGTTCTTTGACACCAAACTTCCAGCTCTTATCGTTTTCTTGCAATTTTGATTTAAATGTGCGGCACAATGCGCAAAAAAGTGCTTTTCATGACAGTTGCAAATTTATGATCTGAAATGCGATGTTAAAATTAAAATTGCAACAAAACGATAAGAGATAGAAGTTTATTGTTAAAGAACGAATTGTAGAGTGTAACAGGGGCCACAACTTTGCCAAAGAAAGAATTTTAATTTATTACGCATGTTTTAAAAATAATTGACAAAACCCAATAAAAATACACTATTTTTAGCTATTTTGCTCTAGAAAACTTAGTTATTTAACTAAACCAATCGATTCAAAGATGCCATTTGTTAGAAAATTCAATAATCTTTCGAATAAGGGTAAAAAAACTTCGATAAGTTTGACCATTTTCAAGTTATTGCCAGTTAAGGCAATAAGAGTCATAAACATGGGAAGTTCAATAACTACGTAACGGTTGAGATTTGACCATATGCGTAGAACAATTTTTTTCTCCATTTATGGTCCTCTATCACCCTCTAAAAAGTTTGCACTCAGGAACCTAACACCCTGTATAACATATCTAGGCAACCTATAACTTCGATTAAACACATAAAAAGAGTTTTGGCCGAACTTTATCTTTTTCCGACCATTGTGTACCTGTCAAAAACGAAACGTCAACAGAGTTGCGATGTTTTCGGATGCACTACAGCTGCATTGCGATGTTTTTGAGTGCATTTTGGCTGCGTCCAACAACAATTGACTACCGTTTGACATCTGTCAGTCGTTGCAGTTAGCGTATTTCATTCGGTAACTGAGACGTAAACATGTTGCACTTATCGAACGTCTACTGTAGTGGATTCTATATAGTGTTGCCATCAACACTGAATTGGTAAATGGTCCACTATTGGCTATTATACCCTATTCCTTACTCTTACATAATGATCTTTAGTCCGAAACTGGTTCATCGCCGTAAACTACCTCAAGAGATTCGCGGAAAATTGTTTGCAAAAAACTTTCAGTACAAAAGGCATTTCTCTAGGGTCAGTGACTTTCCTACTTGAGTTTTTTAGTCAAGTAGACTAGAAGAGGTTCTTGGAACTATCATAAAACTAAAATAAAAGGAATTCAGGAGGACACTAATTGGTAATCAAAATGTTGATTGAATATAACGTTTTTTTTTTCAAGAACTCCGTGATTTCTCCAAAAGTTCTAAGAATTATTTTTAAGTAAAAACAGGATTTGTACGGTTCGGTTCGGTTTAAATAGGTCGTGTGTTTGCTGTGAAACAGAGCCACACACTAGCTATTTGAACGGAACTCCAGAAATACATGAATTAATATGGTCTGTGTTCAATCACTACAATTTCTTAATCTAAATCTCAGCCATTAGTCATACGGCTCTGCCAAATAATGTGCGAATGTGACTAGTTCTGATTAATTACAAACCAGCGATGCACATAAATTCTTCGCAAGGTCGTGTTATTGCCAGTTATGTGTGTGTAATTGTGTAATAAAAATGAATGACTGAAGCCATACTATAAATAGCAGCTCTGTATCGTACCTTTGTGTGTTGTGGCTGGTGGCTGCATGATGAACATCAGTTTGCAACCGGTTAGGGAGTCATACTCAGGTTCACACAATATTTCCCACCCCTCCTCATAATGTGCACCAGCGAGAACCGCTCTGAAGAAGTACGGTGGTGCCGAGAATATAACAAAAACCAAGAAATATAATGCTAATGTAGTTTTATGTATGCATTCACTTCGAGAGGTTAAAAGCTTTGCTGGAAGTGCTGTTCCTTGTAAGTACATAGGGAAGGATTTGATTTCTCCCTCGTGGTAGCTCCAGTAGTGAAAGTTTGCCGATTCCAACATAGGGATGAAACAATGATGGAGATTTCTGACAATATCAGAGAAAATAGATTGCATTGCTTAGCTTCTAAAAAAAATCTTAATGAGAACCGAGTTATATAGCTCCTAGGAAGACGATTCATCATCTGATTCGTTTCTTTCGTATTTACATGTTTGACTTCTCAGCTTCTCGTATACTTAAGTGATGACTGTTGATGCACAGGATAGACTCTTTGAGTCTCTGATGCGACGCAGCGCCACGAGCGTCGAGACACATAGTTCAAGATCAAGAGCAAGAGAAAAACGACGAGATTTGCTGCCGCTGCTGGACGCATAATTAACCTATGTGCAGAAAGTGATGCGTTTTCAATGCAAATTATGTGTGCCAAATAGACTTGGTATGCTAAACAGTGTTGAATTGTCAACCCTATTTCTTATTTTTTTTCGATTTTAAAATTCCTTAATTTGTTGATTGTTTTCGACAAACATGCATCCATTTTTGGAAGGAAACAAATCAGTGTTCCAACACAATATGCAGTACAACAATACTGGTAGTTCAATACTTGTTTTAACTAGCTTCTGCCAAATAAATACTATTCACGAAGATTTTCTGTTGAATTGTGCAAAAACTGACATGAGACATTTGTGCGTCTTCCGACAGTATACATAGGTGATTGGCCATTGACATTACCCGCATGATAATTAATGGCTACTTACTAGCTACTTTGCTGTGTTCCTCAGACTATTGACAGTTTTGATTTATGATTTGCAAGGAAAAAAAAATATCCCGCTTCCTGCTTCTCATTCTCATGTTCTATGAACTCGTACATATTTGTTAGCTAAGAGCCTTATTTGCCAATCGACTAGTTTTGCATTCTTAGGTCAAGTCTTAAGTATATCAGGTGGCAGGGACAAAGATACTCTCGAGAAATTGAACAAAATTGTAACCCGAAAATGTTGGTACCGGGATTTGAGTTCAGCCACCCTCAACATGGTCTTCCTTAATATGCGTTTAACACCCTTTATACATACCAGAAATAAGACCAAAGACCTGGAGCGAAATGAATTTGTATGCCTGTAAAACAAAAATGCTTAGGATTCGATATTTTAATGTGTCGTTATTGCTCACTTTCGGAAACATAATACCAGCAAATACACAAAGTGATTATTGGTAGCGAAAGCCACCTAGTTTGTCAAACCACAAAGTGGTAATTAAAAACATTATTGTATCCCCTACAATCAACCACAATTCGTTTAATTAATCAACATTTCGTTTTTGATCTATCGGCCCCTGGCTTACCTTTGCTGTTTACGGAAAGCCCATAGAATTAGCCAGTGTGTCATTGTTGGTTGAGTTCTATGAAAAACCACCGCGATTCCAATTTTACCTATTTGCATAACTTTATTGAGTGTTGTCTCCACTGGAAACCACATTATCGATATTATCTGTGCTTTTACCACCATCACCATCATCGGTGCAACGGTGTTGATAGTTATTTTGGGGCAAACTCCCTCAAATCCACTTTAATGCAAAAACGAAACCCCTTTCTAACCGCCAGCGGGTTAGATTTGTTACGATGGCATTTCACTGCTTGATATACAGTATGTTTGTTGATGGCAGGAAAAAAATATATATTTGCAGGGCTTATCACTTGTCATATCCGCTGACAAATACGCAGAGTCATTCCATGATTGCTTTGTGCCACTTTTTAGAACATGCTCGACAGTGGATTTGACACCACCATCGATATGTTTGAATTTGTTTCGACATGAGTGATGGAGTGTGTTAAAATGGAATGGTATGTAATTCCTACCTGAAATACACATTGATACAAATGAAATAATACTCCTTTGAAAGCATTAATCTAGTGCTCTCTATTCTAAAGTTAATAAAACTTTAGCTCGAAGGTCAATTGTTACTGATCAAATCCTTCCCAATTTGTAGAGTAGTTATTCAGGGAAAACCTAGCAAAGACAATTAGGCCGGAACAAATCTCATTTTCTTCTTTTGTCACAGTGCTCGTTGACTCTTCAATAAACGTATTTGATGAAAAAATACCCAAACAATTGGACAAAATCACAAAACTCATCGGATTTGTTAAGAAATTTTCTGGGAGACTCAAATTTCACCTTAAAATTTTAAAATCTCTTAAATAATTTATTTGTTTCCCCCCTCAAAATGTTGAATTCCGACCAAAATTTTCCGAGGGGGGGTGACATAAGAGAAAATCGAAATTTGTGTCAGCCTTGGGCTGGATATCTCCCTAATAAAGCTAATAATAATAATGTTTCTATGATATTCCTATAAAGTTAAGTCAGTTGTTGCTACTTCGGCATGAAGTATAACTTCACTTTGAATTGAGGTTGGGGCGGAGCAATATGGGGAAGTGCCGTTTTCGAGCGCATAACTTTGATTCTGATAATGTTGATAATGGTGTTAGATAAAAAGCACGAATCTACAAAAGTTAAGGATGTTTATTGAAAAAATATTCACTCTCAATCGACATAAAAAATAAAATGGTTATTGGACTTGTATTTGTGGTTATTCTTAAGCGATACATTCCAAATAATCTCCATATAAACGACCTCTGGGCAAGATGGGTCACCTTTAATGTTGAGCGTTTTTTTTGTATTGTTAAATAGTGTTTATCTAGACTATCTCATAACCCACATCAACCAAGCGGAATGATCACCTAAAATACGATATTTTTGTGAAAACATAGATTTTTAAGTCGCCTTACGATCATACAAACTTTTTAGTGTTGTCTTTTTTTTTTATTTGTTTATTCAATATGTACATGAAACATGGATGAACACAATGGAAATCATGTATATATACTGTTTCAGAAATTATAAATACACTTTGTTTTTTTTTTAATAAAATGAACTATGCAGATGATTTTCAACAATCTCTTTTAAAAAAACAGTATATTAGGGGGATTCACTAAACCGCGTAAACCGATTAAACTGATTAAACATCGCGATCACCAAGGCAATCTTTGATTATTTCATTCGCAAAATCATGAAACATTTCAAATAAGCAGAAAATCATGGCTTACGTAGCAATTTAATCTGTTTAGTGAGTACCCCTATTGTGATCCACATTTTTACATTTACTTTCAGTGACATTTTAAAGGACAGTTGAGTTCTTAAAAAAAAAAAGACTTCAAGCTCCAAATATGCATTTGCACAATAAAGGTGTTGTTAAATAATTTCAACATTATTTATCACTTAATACCTAAAATTATCTAACGTTCTATCATAATATGTGAAAGTTGCCTGGGAAAAATCATAGCTTTTTTTTATTCTTAATCACTTAACCTAATCTACAGCTCTTTTGTCCACTAGGGCACTACGTGAGCGATTCCAATTGGACGCTGCACTTACACTTTGTACAGCGCCTACGAGTATTCTATTCTAATTAAACTATATCGAACTGGTGTCTTGTGCTGCTTCAATTTTTCTACCCTGTCCACGGTATAATGATGAGCACGATGATGCTGATGTGTGGCTGCTGTTCCTTTTCCAGTCCAATTGGGGGTCGTCCATTATGAGTTGCGGTTCGCCGATATCCATATTCCGGGTCCGTTAGAGCTACAGTATCGGACAATAAAAATGCACCAAAGCCGTTTTCCAATACAAACTAGTCAACTTTGGATTGTCATATCTCATTTTTGTCTCAACCGATTGTTTTTATTTTTCTGTGACGAACTACAAAACATTTCTATTTTCAAAAAACTATTGAAAAAGTTCAGTGATAACTATTGATACAAAAGTTACAGATAGGCTGAATTTTGACAATAAAAATGCACCAAGACAAAAAATTGTGTAGCCAAAAATGCTGAAGTCAAATCACTACGGTGTCTTCGGCAAATATGTTTCTTGTGTCATGACCAATACATTTGCTGAAGACAGCATACCTATCTGACTTCAGCATTTCAGGCTGCACAATTTTTTGCCTTGGTGCATTTTTATTGTCAAAATTCAACCTATCTGTAACTTTTGTATCAATAGTTAACACTGAACTTTTTCAATAGTTTTTAAAAATTGAAATGGACTAGTTTGTATGGGAAAACGGCTTTGGTGCATTTTTATTATCGGATACTGTATATGCTCCGAAGAGGGTCAAGTGTCTGTTGCTCTCGGGGGAAAGAGCAACTGACGAAAAATTGCAAGTGCTGGGGTTGGGATCGAACCCATGCCCATCCGCTTATGAAGCGAACGTGTTGACCACTGCGCCACGGGCCCCGACATAATCATAGCTTATTTCACAACATTTTTTCTGAGACCAAGTTTCTGGCCAAAGTCTACAGACCATACAAATTTCGAAAACTTTGTATGGATGAAAGTCTACGAGAGGGGAGCGGGGTCTGAAATTGCCAAAATTGAGTCTACGAAGTTTATGGACAGCACCTAATATGATGTAATGAAACGTAGAGGACCCTAAAAGGGATACCTGGGGTCCATTGGACCCCAGGCGCCTTTCAGAGCTTGTCTTTGATGGAACACACTCAGCGAGGTGACGAAACTGAGGCCATGAAGGTATCCCTTTTAGGGTTAAGTGATCCATCTAACCGCGCCTTACCGTATTAACTAATGCATTGAAAACATGATCGGCTTTCCTAAATTTGTTCTATTTGTGTACAGAAACTAATAGAAATAAATAAAACACATATGTGGTGTCGAGCTGCTATTTTATACAAGCGTTCTGTTCTTAGATATTTATTAGTTCACACATTCAATTTTAAATTTAAATTTTTCGCTAAATTCGTATGTCATGTTCTTCTAAAGAGGTATACCTACGTCAATTTATCTGAAATACGCTTTCATTCAACCATGAATCATCATAATTGAATGCTCATGTATGAGCACATTTTCATCTAACCATTTGTTAGTTTTGTGTTCGTCCGTCAGCCACAACAATAAATGGCGGGTGGCCACCATCACAGTACCCTATAATCAAAGGGCTAGGCTCGATAATTTGTCAACAAGCGTTTGAATAATAAACGAAAGCTAGACATTTATATGCTACCCATATCAAAAGGAACGTAGTTCATTGATTCTACACAGTTTTAGAAAACTGCTTTATAACCAGAAATCATGCCGGGCTACCAAAAGTGTTCCTGAATATGTATTTAGTAAACACTATTGAATTTCTTTCAGCTGTTATCTATCCCATTTGTCCCAATTTTCTTCCTCGGGCTGCCAATTGGAGTGTCGTTTTATTATGCACTTAACCTACATTCCATTCTTCTTCGGGCCTTAACGTCCCTTCTTAAATTAGCAAACTTTTCTGATAATGGCCTTCAGGCTGTAACGTGCTAGGATATGCCGAAGAGGGTAACACAAATAGATAGCCTTCACTTGGACGCTTTTCGACTTCTCCTAAACGGGGGCTTATTTAACGCTTCGTTGCGTGAGCTCTATTTGAGGGCTGGTTGTTTGTTTATTGGTGGGGGTGGAAAACTTGACGCGTGTCAAAAGTGGCACACTCGATCCGGGCCACTTTCGCTTGGTTGACTTTGACAGTGAACTTTTCCGCCGTGCTAGGGAGCGGTGAAGAACATTATTCCTCGTTTGCATTTTTGCTAGCGTGTAAAATATTCCTACCCTTTTGTTTGAAACTTTTCCGCATCCCTACCTTCTACCCCAGAATGAAATCAGATCCGTTGAGATTGGGTTCTTTATGCAGTTATTTTACTGTGACGAACGAAATTATCAGATCACTTCAAAATGAGTAATTGAGGTAAAGAAAACTTTTGCTAATTATCTTTACTTGATAGCAACAAAAAACAACCTCGACTTTCTAGACAAAGCCCACAGTATCATAATACAATACATTTTTTCATTAACATTTCTTCGGTGATCTCTTAGATTTCACCGATTTTCTCTCGTGATTTCATCGATTTCACCGTAATACTGTAGTTTGCTTGTTTACAGACCAAATTCGGTGATTTTTTAACCGAATACGTACTGTAATATATGCTAAGTGTGTACTCCTGTATGTATTATTGATGCGCAATTTTTTATTGCAAATTATTAGTTTAGAACAACAATATGAAAACGCAAATGTCAAGAATGAACTAAAACGATAAAATTATAGCAGTTTGGTTATTTTTCTTAGTCTGAATCATACTTCCGTAGGGAAAATACTTCTGCCTCTCTGCGGATGCATTCTAGGGGTATCTCGTCTTTTGAAAGTTATCTTAATAATAGTTATTTTTTTTTGCAAAATCAACATTGGCTAGATATATTAAAGTCTAATCGGCACGGTCTCGAAGCCCACTATTTTGTAATGACAAATCTCAAAATTCAAGATTTTTCAAATTTTATATTTTTTTTCAAAAACCAACAAAAGAGTCATGGCTTTTTAGATAGAGCGCTTAATCATATGTAAATGAAAAATAATTGTAAATATGTAATCAAATTAACAGTAAGGCTACACTCAGGCAAATAAACCTAAGATTATCATAAGGTCGAACTTATGAAATGGCCTTTAAACAAGTCATAACGACTAGATTGAATTTCATAAGGTCGGTTTATGACGCAGAATCGACTCACTGTTTGGCTTCTATACACATTTAGCAAGACGATATTCTCAAGCGTCGATAGCCGCGTGGGTTGGGCACGAGCTCAGTGATCTCGACGTTCATGGATCGATTCCAGTCTGTATAATTTTACGATTTTTCCGCTCTTTTCATAAGTTTATCTTATGTAATTAGTTTCTTATGTAATTAGGTCATAATTAGCATGTTCAATTTTCATAAGGTATTCTTATGGCATCCATACTCCATACTAGTTTACTTCGCTGAGTGTAGTATTAAAAAAACTCTCTTTTCAAAAAATATTATCTCAGAAACTAAAAGAATACATTCTTGTACATATTTATTTATTTGTGATGAAAACAAATGATTGCTTTGGTCTACTTAAGATCATAAAAACATGAAAAATACTAGATTTCTGACAACACTTTCTAACAATTCGTGAGGCTTTCTTGAAAATTGGGTTCTTTAGGGGTATCCGGATTATTTTATAATCGGATTCTCCACCCAAAAATTAGTCGAAATCCAAAATCTCATAATTTTTGGATTGCGGGAACTATTTTTAAAATGCATTTAAAGTTTGTATGGGAAAATATTTTTGTTCGGGTCGAACTGTCATTTTATCGTTTGAACTGTCATTCTGGGCAATTCTCGCTGAGACCGGCCCACTATTTACACCTTGTCTTCAAAAATGCTTAAGGTGCCGATTTTCTGAAAGCCCTCGCTAAAAAAGTAAGAAAATGCATTTGGTTACTCAAATTGATGGACCCCTCGTTGGTTAGAGCCACAACAATTTTTGCAGACCCATCGATTTTGGTCAAATGGTGGCTCATTTAAACCGTTTTAACTCGAAAGTTTCTCCAGAAACAACCTCAAAACGAATTGTTGTTGAAAAGAGGAAAGATAGAGCTACTATTAACAATAATAAAAAGTTGACTCGGCCATATTGATTTTGGCAGCCATCTTGGATGTTTATACCAAAATAGTATTTTCACCATGAGGGCAACCACCAATTTTCAAATTGTTTGCATCAATTGAAAGCTGAGGCATTTATACATAACATATCAAAAAATTAGAGATGTCTTTTTTTCCTATTAAAAGTTACCTGCAGTTTTGTAAATTAAGCCACGTTTTCTCCATACATTTCCATGCGCACCGGCAACGACATGCAGCAGCATCCGAGTTTACGCCTGCATGTATACACAAAGGCGCGTGCCGCAAAATTTGGCCAAACCGGAGGTTCGTTTCCGTTTTTGACTGTTTCTCAATGATGCGGGCATTGCTTTCATAACTTTCATAGTGTTTTGAAAAGCTTAAACCTTCAGCTTTCCATTAGTGGACTCAGAATTTAAATTCGTGTTCGTAAACACTGCAAAATAACGCTGCATTTATGTAAACGACTGGCACTGGACGCAGTCCGCAAAAGTGGCATGATTTACAAAACGGCAGATAATTTTTGAAAGGAGAAAAAGACATCTCTAATTTTTTGATATGTTATGTATAAATTTTTAAAATCGGTGGTTGCCCTCATGGTGAAAATACTGTTTTAGTATAAAAATCCAAGATGGCGGCCAAAATCAATATGGCCGACTCAACTTTTAATTATTGTTAATAGTAGCTCAATCTTTCCTCTTTTCAACAACAATTTGTTTTGAGGTGGTTTCTGGAGAAACTTTCGAGTTATAACGGTTTAAATGAGCCACCATATCACCAAAATCGAGGGGTCTACAATCTGCTCTGCATAAATTGTTGTGGCTCAAATTAACGGGGGGTCCATCAATTTGAGTAACCAAATGCATTTTTCTTACTTTTTTAGTGAGGGCTTTCAGAATATCGCCACCTTAAACATTTTTGAAGACAAGGTGTAAATAGTGGGCCGGTCTCAGCGAGAATTACCCTTCTATCCACGAAAATAAAAACTGTTTTGTTATTTTAACCATCAAAACAAAGCTATTGGAATCCAATAAAATCACGTTATACTCAGAAAAATGAGCTCTATCGATTAGGCTATAGAAAATAGCAATATTTTATTCACTAAACAACCCTCAGCTGTCGAAACAGGTATTTTTAAATTATGTGTTTTATGTAAATTAAGGAAGAACGATAACCTTTTAGCTTGTGAGTACAAAGTATTAGTAACACACTGTAAATAAATACCGCCATGCAAAGCCATTTCCCTGGCAACCACTTCGAATTAAGGATTCGCATAGAAGAGTGTGGGAGGTAGTTGTAGGTACCGTTGCGATTGAGTGAGACAGCTTCAGGAAATAACCGTTCCGAGTTTTATAGTTTTCACCTGTGATAGGTAACCAAACCAAGGATGTTTGGACACGGAACTGTGTGCGATTCTCGGTAGCGCCCCTTCAGTTTCAGCTCTGCGTTTCAAGCATCCAATCATCCAATCAAATCCACATGCGATTCATAAGCGCGCCTCGTCGGTTGCAGTTTCGTTTCGGTTCGTGGGACATGCTGCTTTTGACCGTGAATTTATTATTTTTCGATACCGGAGACGTGCTTTGATTTAATGTTCCGATCAGCTGCTGGCAATTGAAACAATCCATTATTTAATAAATAAATCATCATTTCTTTAGCAGAGGTTTCTGACTTCAGTGGGTCAGTTAGTTTATCGAAACATATGGACTTTAGTGTGTGTAAATTAAATTCAACCAAATGAGCGCAAGTGGAAGCACGGAAGAAAAGTCCCAGGAGAATTCAGACGATGAAGATTCTCATCATTGTGTGTCGAATACCGTCGAAAGTTCGTGAGCCATAAATAGCGGGTGCAAGCATATCGAAATGTGAACGAATCGTAAATCCCGCAATGTGATCGAGTTTATTGTGATATAAAGTGTTGAAAGATCCCGAAAATAAACAAATATTCTTGTTGCAAGCCGTTGAAGTGTAATAATTAATTAAACAAAAAGGAGAACAGAAGCCTGAAAAATGTTCTTCTCATCGAATGTGGATGCAAAAAAGACGACGAACTGGTTCTCGTCACTTCGTCGTCAACCGAAACCCAAGAAGACAGCGCTGGTCGCTGACAAGTTAACCCAGAAGAGTTGTGTCGATTTGACGTCCAGTAGTCTGTACGACCATGGTGACAAGTCTAGTCAGTCGCCAGAAGCGGTGGAGACCAGTGCACCGGACGATCCGTTGTGTAAACCTGCAGCAGGAAGATCCATCTGCACGTGTGAGTGGGTGAAAGTAACACCATCGCCTTCATTTTCTTCCGATTCGCCAGAATCTTCCTCGAGTCTTACCTCAGCCACAACGGCCACAATTAGCACCACGGTGTCGAGAAGTCTGCGGGAGAACAAATACCATCTGCTTCCAACCGCCTCCTCGGAAGATAATCTCACAAGTGATAGCGCTAATGATCTCAAGGATATTGCCCTGTCAGCGTTGAATAACACTAGCAGCCTGCGGAGGAGACCAAAGAGGAAGGAGCAGGTCTACACCTCGACCACAGTAACCACTGTGACAAAAACGACGGTTGTGAACAAACAGAAAACCTACCGTGTGGGTTTAATCTTCAGTGACAACGGCGAACTGTTGAATAGCAATCTTGACCTACGACAGCTGCTCGAGGAAAGCAAGCAGGCCGAGCTTGCCTCCAGCGAAAGCAGTAGCACCATAAGGGAAGAAGTTAACAATAACAGCCGGAAGGATTCCAAGTGCCAGCGAGAGTTTAGTATTCTGGACGATAGTAATTTTGACTTTATCGACGACAGTGCTGACTTGTTCAACCGTAATTACTCGGGCAACAATGTTGCCGTCCATGCCAATTCGGCAAGCTCAACGCCAAAAGTTCTTAGGAAGTGTAATAACTGCAAAAACAAATCTAATCTAGTCTACAGACGAAGCGTTAGTTCACCGCATCGAAAGAAGGTAAATCTAAGAGGAATGGCTCCCAACACCATAATCGTCTTTCACTTTTTCACACATGCTCTCAGAACACATTTAATTGCAACTATACTAATGTTTACTGTCTTCTCCTCACAACAGCAAATTAACGATGAACTGAATGAGGTGGAGTCGGAGATGAGGGCGCATGAGAACAAGGAGGAGAACAAACATTCCAATAAAGATAAGCAGATGGCATTAGGACGTAAGAAATTCAACATGGACCCAAAGAAAGGTAAGATTTTTTCTTCGTACTTCTGTTAATTATGCCATCTTTAAATTTTAATAAGAAACTACTTGAATTCTTACGCATAGCCAGTCGCAGGGCTACTACACAGTTTTGTAGAATTTAAATTTCTCGTTTGAAATAAACGTTGGCCGCTTATATTTCATATAGGATATGCGCACCAGCTTTGACCAGTTTAAGGGGAATATTTTTTTATGAAAATGAAATGTATTGTGGATTTACCGACTGGGGTAAGTAATCATGAGTTGAACCAAATTGCGGCTTTCTGAAGCATTGGGAATTTTGACTGATTTTTTTCACCCACGTGGAAATGATTTATTACGGTGAAGTCTCAGGTATATGAAAGCCACGGGTAGGGGTAGGCGGGGCAATATAGACACCCTAAGGTTTTTGCCAACTTTACCTGGCAAGATGTCAAAAAAGTTTAGTTTTTTGATACATGTATCCTTTTAAAGCCTATTTAGCATCTATTGCATAAGAATGCTCACGAAGAAAAATGATTTATCCACTTCAAAAAATGTTTTGAAAAATGTTAGTTTTTCATGACCGTCTTCAAGCATACGGGGCAGAATGGACACCCCCATGGGGCAATATGGACACCATGAGACTTTTACGAATTTCGTACATTATTTACACCTATAAAGTCATTTCATTACAAAACAACTATTATGAGCATGAGCATGAGCATAGATGACCGTACTATTCGTAGTTGCTACTCCGTGATTGACCAGAACAATCGAAGTTGCACAAGGAACCAACAGCCGGAGCTTGGGAGTAGCTTACCGTCCTCAATGTGCATCTTCGAGAATTCCAAACTTTATTAGGTCAATAACGGCGCCGGCCACGTCCTTACGGTCATCAAGGAAGGAAAGGAATGTTATTATGACGTGCGTTGCTTACTAAAGACCGAGATCACCTCTGCGTCTCCACGTCTGTCATGGGAAGGACTTTTTGTTAGTGGGGAGGGGAAAGGGCGCATGATGAGTTCACTTTGGTAAGTGGAGTGATTCATGCAACCCTATTAATATTGTAACGAATGTAAGAGTTCCTGACCTTCAGCAGCTTAAGCGCCACTCTCCGCGGGGAGAGACTGCTGAGGCTGTTTGGGGGCCCGGCTGAGGCTCTTTCAATAGGGCGGGTTAATAGACCGCTCAAACACTCGAAAACATTCCAACGAATCCCAAAATGCAGCCAAAAATTGTTAAATACTAATTCAAAGATACTATTAGATTGAAAACAGAAAACTAAGTGAAGAAGAACCCAAGATCCAAATGATAGCCAAACTGGAAGTAACTAAAAATGATCGAACAAGGTCCGTTGGATTCGTCAACCTTCCTAAACGAACTCCAAGCTTGCTTCAAAATTCATATATTTAAAATTCAACGCAAATTACTACAGAGGCCTATACGCAAGCTATATGAAAGGTGA
Organism: Aedes albopictus; assembly: GCF_035046485.1. Taxonomy (NCBI): domain Eukaryota; kingdom Metazoa; phylum Arthropoda; class Insecta; order Diptera; family Culicidae; genus Aedes; species Aedes albopictus. The sequence continues at coordinate 251,677,515 of NC_085137.1, read as the reverse complement.
CGTCACGCAACTACTTATTCCTGTTCTGCTTAGAATCTATAATCTTCTTAAAACTAGGGATACAAAATTGTTCTGACCTTAGTTCGATGGCTTCGGCCGGGTACAACCTTCCGACGAAATCCCTCGAAGCAGACTCCTCGGCGCACGACTCTAATTTCTCGGCATCGGATTTCAAATATCACTTGCATGCAAGACCGTCCCCGTTGTTCGCTGCTCGCGATTGCTCACGATGCTGGATGCTGTTGGGACAGAGACACTAACACTCACGTATCACCGCGCGTAGCCAAAACTTCAACGTGATTCGTGTCGAGATACAACGGTGTAACGCCGGTGGTGTATCTGCCCGACTCCGATGCGATGTTGTAGGCTCTCGGAGTATTGACAATGTCACGCGTAGGCTGGATTGTCGCACCACGAGAATTGGGCATGGACCGTGTGACACGAGGCGGTGGGCGGTGATTGGGAGGCGGTGGTTTGGAGCGGCGTCCTCGTTTTCCGTGAGTGGTGCACTCGCCGATCGAGCACTAGGGTGGCACCTTAATCACGGAGAGATGGTTTCTTTCCAAACCTGGGAAAATACCCGCATTGATCAGCGAGTATTCGTCTCTTGTCCGTGGCGTGATTCTCGGACAGTCCCAGTACAGCTATTTTCTTCTTAGTTCGTTCTTCAAAAACAAATTGAAGAAATTCACATTTCAATCGGCACAATGCCTATCAATTTCCTTTCCACTGACTTTGAATTCAATTGGCACAGGTACTAACTTTTCTTCAGGAAATACGTCTAGTCTTGTCGACGAGTCGTTAAGAACTTCTTCGATCAACGCGAACAAATAATCGCCGTATCTAAATGGGGATCAGCTATCTATCTTGACTAGAACACAATCTCTTTTGTGAAATTTCGATCGTGCATCCTTCTCACGCCTACACTGCATTGTTTGAATTTTTTTGCGCATCTAATTTGCATTCGCGAAATACTAATCAGCCTTGCATTAGCATTTAATCTCATTTTTTGCGCATTAGATATTTCACCGGAATGAGATCTTGAGTGGAGGCACTCACAGATTCAAATTCACGAAAGCTTCAGGGGTCTCGTCGCTTTCCGTAAGAGTTCGCTTTAGTAACTTTTGGGTCAGGCAAGTACAGCTAAAATCTGGATATACGTATTTGTTACAATATCAAACCACTTATTTTCATTTGGACTAAAACAAAACACATGCCGACATCGAAGATGACGAACCATTCAGATAGTTTTCGAAGTGCGAAAATTAACGAAAGAGAAAATAAAGTGATTTGAACCAACGTGGCTTTGGAACTTGGGCCGACACTTGACGTGACGAACATTTCAATGTCTGTTGACTAAAATCGCAAAAAATGTTGTTTGTTGCATTTATCGTATCATAAATCGCCCCGTACGAAGATGAGCAGTCAAATAGACGACGACGACGTGCACGCGGACGATCCGAATGAAAACGCGGCCTGTACACTTTGCCACCAAAAACTCACTAAATCACCCCGTACGAAGATGAGCAGTCAAATAGACGACGACGACGACGACCGAATGAAAACGCGGCCTGTACACTTTGCCACCAAAAACTCACTCTTCATTACAAAACAACTATTATGGATGAATAATACGCCGAAGTAGTTCATTTTTGTTCAGTTAATTTAAATTCAGGCTGTTTTGGATAAAGCTTCGTTTTTGTCGGTATGCACAGCTGTGCCTAGAACAACTATTTTCCACTGCTGTCGTTTTTTGACCAATTTGTTTCACCCTATGTCTACTATAGTGAACATTTATTTTATTTTATTTTATTTTATTGATACACAAGGGGGTCATAGGGCCAAGTCTCCAATGCAAGTCCGAGAACTTGCATTGTCCATAATACACCTTTGAATTTGGGAGTAGGCATAGCAACCTCTTTAGCTCTGCGGCTTTTAAGTTTTGCGTGGCCTTAAGGATTGGGAAAGGTGGGAAATCGATGTGGTGTATTGAGCTGTGTTGTTAGTTAAATGGTCAACGTAATTTACCTTTGGGTCGCTTGTTTGGGGTAAGCGTTTTGAACATACATACTGGTTTTGCTGGGTTGCTCTTTCCTATTTTCGTTCGAACGTGTTGTTTTTTGTGGTAGGTAGTTGTGATTAAATTTTGGTTATGTTCTTGGAATGCTGCTTCGTCCTCATCGCCATCTCCATCGAAATACGATAAGCCCATGTCATTTGCTGTCTGCGGTTTCTAGCAAATCGTCTTCGTAGTCCAACTTCACCATCTCCTGCTACAATCGCTTCGTCGCTTTCTTAAATTCGGCTGTCATTACCAATGTCCTTCCAATTCCAACGAACATCCGTCCATATCTACCTCTTGTCTACCGCTGGATTTCCACGTGAAATAAGGTCTTTCAACTTTTTCCCGGGATTTTGTAGATTAGTGCTTTATGCATGCTTCCTTTCCTGAGACTTCGGAGCACGTCTTAGACATGGCTGAGTACAAACAATGCTCATCTCCAGCGATATTTTTAACCAGCATCGCACCACCGTCGTACTGCATTACTTCCATTTTTCACTGCTATCCCTGCTTACTGGTATCACTCACTCATGATACTCAGATACATGAAAATATAAAAGAAATGTTAGTAGCGCTTTTGGTGATACTTTCACGACGGCCATTCAGAATGGTTCAACGGATGCAGATGCGAAGATCATCCCTGCTGACTAGCAGCGTTCATGAAACTCAGTTGAAGATGAAACTTAAAATATACGAACACGGAGAGCAACAAATAGACGAACGCGAATATTCTAAAAAAAAGAATGATCTTCCATCCGATCTTCAAGTGATCCTCACAAGCAGCATCTTTCGTTCAGGCACTTTTGAATGTCCGTATGCAACTTGTTCTCACATGAAATCTGCCTCGACCAAGTTGGCAGAACGCGCCCATACCCCTTTCTGAACCGAAGGGCAGGGATGTCTACTATAGTGAACATTTAACCGAAAATATACTGAAATCGAAGAATTTGGTTGGTTTGTGATTTAGGTTATATTTTTCCCTTGCCGCTTATTTCAAAAAAGTGAGTGTCTATTTTGCCCCGGCAGCAGAACTTGATTTTTGATATTATAAAGAAGAAAATATAAACATGTTAAGCATGTAGATACAGCAAAACTACTTGCATGTGTTCTAGAAATATCAGGTTTTAATCGACCTGCAATAAATTAATCACTAAATCTTATTTTAGATGGTGTGAAAATTATAATTTCCATGCACAAAAAACGGAGGACGCAACTTTTTCGTGTAAAATCAAGTATAATTTTAATTTCGAATGTTTATTTCCTGAAACTACGTTTTAGACAAATGAACTATATTCTCCATTCATTAAAAGTTCAAAAAAGTTCACATATTTCAAAATATTGAGGGTGTCCATTCTGCCCCGGGTGCCCCGCCTACCCCTATTAGCTTTTCGTAAAGTGGTAAAAAGTTTATATTGGTTCCCTTATTAAGCATGTGGCCTCCATTTTCATCCCACGAAAAACAAAGGATTGAAGTGCTGTTTGTTTTGTTTCTTATTTTTGTATTTTTGTTTGAAGTGAGCACCCATGAAAACAAAAAGAACGAAGTCAATCGGTGCCGTAATCGCTTGTTTTCGAATAGGATGAAAATGGGAGCGTGAGATTACTGATGGCACACATACCCTATTTATCAATAATGATTTTAATCTTAATTTGAACCATCGTAATCATAATTTGAACCAATTTTAGCAGCTCGAGCGATTCCCACAACAGCCAATTTCATGCTAAACAATTAAAAATCACATGGATCTGCTAATTCTCATAACTATTTTTCATTAGGCAGTGGAATTTCAACTCAGAATTTTCGGAATTCTTCAGGAATTTGGAAACAAAATTTGAAATTTTTCATCCTTCAAGAGTAAACAAAGCAACCAATAGTGCAGTCTGCAGGCCAACACTAGAAGCTCGCTACCTCTCACTAGTTCAAATCTGGATTACAAATGGTTCAATTTAAGATAAGATTCTCCAAGTAACAATTACGTAAATTTGATAATTTTATGACAAATAATGTAGAATATTATTCGGATGGTCGATTCTACGATGAATTATTTGCCTTCAAAAGCCATTTACCAACCTTTTTGGGACAGTATTTGCCCAAAAAGTGTGTCATTTTAATGAATTTCGAAATGGTTCAAAATAAGATTACAATTTGACTAGTTCAAAGCTAGATTTCTGACCCCACTTGTATTCCACCGGTTACTTATGAAGCCGTTCCAAAGTAGCCGTTTTATGTTGAACAGATTATGTAGGAAAATTTTGCACGCCGAATATACCGCCGTAATTCTGCAAAGTGACGTAAGCGCCATTCAAAATGCCGATATTTTTTGGTATATTATATATAATATCTGGTGTAAAAATAACACTGTGGTATGCCTGCTGTACTAGAATGCAAGATCTAGTCGTAATCTATCATCCATGGAAAGAAACTTAAAGGATGAGCAAAAGATTTAGGCAAAATAACCAAAAAATGGGCCAAAACTATCAATGTCGCTTACGTTACTTTGCAGAATAACGGCAGTATAGGAGTGTTACACAGGGAAAAATTTCTACTCAATGACTGAGTTGACCTTACTCAGAAATCGAAAAATCCTTTGTTTTCTTACTCAGTTTTCGTTAAAAGTGGGACAACCCATTGCCAATGGGTTGTCCCACTTTTAGCCGAAACTGAGTAAGAAAACAAAGGATTTCTCGATTTCTGAGTAAGGCCAACTCAGTCATTGAGTAGAAATTTTTCTCGGTGTATTCATCAGTAATGAGCACTCCAGTTTGTGCCCTTTTTGCAAAGTGGGCAAATGCGATCACTCCAACTGTTTGCAGTTCACAAACCAAAAGACTCGCTCGTCCGAGTTCATTCAAAGTCCAGAAATTTTATGTAACGAGTCTCCAACCATAGTCCTTATTTCTTGGCCAGGTCGGTTGCCGAAAGTATTGATCATTTTTACTTTGTTATTCATTTTTCGTGGTACTGGTACCCAATTGAAAAGTTCAGCACATCACAAAGCTCTGCCCTACCAGAGTCGCGTTACCTATACTGCGCTGATGACGCTGCCGCCTTAGTTGTTACAGTTGAGGCGATACACCATACTCACCCACTAGATGTCAGAACAGACGTTTTATGAATGAAAATTTGACAGGAGGGCATTGGGCCGAAGGGTCTCAGATTTTCATGAAAGATTTTCCACTGGCTGGGCTCATGAATATATGAACAACAAAAAATTGAGAATAATTCAGGGTCGCCTATTTTCCCGGAAACTCAGGTTGAAATTCTTTGTTTTCCCCTGACACTACTTACTTTGAAAAATCAGAACTCAAGAACGAAGCATCATAGAAACAAAGTTTTTTAGGAAATGAAAGCAAAATTTTTCAGAAATCCAAAAAAAAATATGAACTGGAAAAAGTTTTCCACAGTTGAGAAAGTTCGTAAAGAAAAGCCGTAAAAACAATGCCCGTACTCGTGGAAAATTTTCAAAAAAATATTTTTGGGAAGCTTATTTCATAAGCTTAGGTCGCTGAAATTTTTGGAATGCATTGTTTTTTCGTTTTTGAGTTATGGCCAATTTTGTTGAAAAATGTATCATTTAAGCCTTTTATTTGAAAAATATTACTCAAGAACGAAGCATCGTAGAAACAAAGTTTTTCAATAAAAATGAAAGCAAATTTTCTCAGGAATCAAAAAAAAAAATATGAAGTGGAAAATGTTTTCCACAAAATTATTCACCGTTGAGAAAATTCAAAAAGAAAAGCCGGAAAACTATTCCCGAACTCGCGGAAAATTTTCAAAAGAATATTTTTGAGAAGATTATTTCATAAGCTTTGAACGCTGAAATTTATGGAATGGACTTTTTTTTCTTGAGTTATGGTCAATTTTGTTAAAAATAACCATGTACGCATATATTATATGGTCATTTTTCACATAATTGGCCATTACTCAAGAGCGAAAAACAAGTGCATTCCAAAAATTTCAGTCATCAAAACTTATGAAACTGCCTAATTTTGTGGAACACTTTTTCCTTTTCATATTTTTTTGAAATTCTGAGAAAATTTGCCTTCATTTTCTATAAAAAAACTTTGTACGATGCTTCGTTCTTGAGTTATGATTTTTCAAAAAAAAAATGCATATAGTACACATTTGGACATTTTTCAACAAAATTGGCCATAACTCAACAACTTTTTCAGTTCATTTTTTTTTAATTTCTGAGAAAATTTGCTTTTATTTTCTAAAAAAACTGTGTTTCTATGATGCTTCGTTCTTGAGTTATGATTTTTCAAAGTAAGTAGTGTCAGGGGAAAACAAATAATTTCCACCTGAGTTTTCCGGAAAATAGGCGATCCTGATTTTTTCTCATTTTTTTTGTTCATATATCCATGAGACCTGCCTGTGGAAAAAGTTTCATGAAAATCTGGGACCCTTCGGCCCAATCCCGTACGGTAATTAAAAAAAAATGCCCAGGAGGGTGCGTCCTAACTCGTGAAAATCAATATCAACATTAACATTGTTGTCACTTCGTAAAATGGCTCATTGACACATTTGATACGCATCTCCTTAAACTACAGGGGATAGACACGAATGCCACATAAGTGGTAAAGTGTCTTTAATAAATATTAATAATAATAATACAGGGGATGGCCAAATTGTTTGGGATAGGCAACTTTATTTTTCTCTCACAAAAAAGTTCAACATGCTATAACTATTCATAGAGTGCATCAAAAAATCTCAAATTTTGACTGTTTATGAACCTTTTATAGGGTCTTGTACCATTTGGGCAAGTGTACCTATTTTGGGCACTTGTCGCTATAACTAAGTCAATTTCAATCCGATTGATTTGAATTCTTGTACAGAGTTAGATACTGTACGTGCCTAACTCTATACAAAATTTCAAGTCAATCAGTTTGAAATTGACTCAGTTATGCACAAAATAGGTGCACCTGCCCAATTGGTACAAGACCCTATGTGCATCATTGGTACAAATTTGGGCTCGATTGTTTAATCTTTCGCAAGGTTAGAACCGTTCGGGTAAAACACTATTTTTTAAACAACTCATTTTTGAGCTGTCATATCTCGGCAACCAGTGAACCGAATTGAATGAAAGAACGTACACTAACAATATACAAATGCTTCACAAACCATTAAAACATAGATATATTTTGAACGTTGAAAAAAGTTATCATGGATTGACACTTTTTGGATTTTTCTCGAAAAAATTAATTTTTTTACGTCAATGTCAATAAATTTTAGTGTTGATGTCCAAAGATTGTCCACTTCTGTTCTCAAGTTATCTTTAATCAGTGACTTATATACCCAACAAGGAATAAAAAAAAAAATCTTTAATCAGATATATTAGAGCCTATTTAGATTGAAGGAAGAACACATTTAGTAATTTTTGTGTGGTATTGTAATTTTGACTTATTTTCCTCTATATGAATAAAAATTTCACCCCGGTATAACTTAATTCGCCGTGAGAAAATATTACATCTTATAACGTTGTATTAAGGCGAAACTGGAAGCATTTCCTCACTTTTTGGTTTTTGATTTTTTATTAAATAACGAAGCAATATTTTCAAAATCGGTTTTCGTGCACATGTAGAGTATGGATCAAGGCATCTTCTGATTTTTTTTTTGTAGTGGAAAATGTTTTCCGTTTTTGCAGAAACCATTTTTGAACAAAATTTCACAAAAAAAATGGTTTCTGCAAAAATGGAAAACATTTTCCTCCTCAAAAAAAATCAGAAGATACCCTGATCCATACTCTACATGTGCACGAAAACCGATTTTGCGAATATTGCTTCGTTATTTATTAAAAAATCAAAAACCGAAAAAATGAGAAAATGCTTCCAGTTTCGCCTTAAGTATCGATATATTGTTGATAAACGTTAAAAAAATCATTCAATTCGGTTTACTGGTTTCTTAAATATGACAGCTCAAAAATGAGTTGTCTAAAAATTAGTGTTTTACCCGAACGGTTCTAACTCCGCGAAAAATTAATCAATCGAGCTTAAATTTGTACCAATGATGCACATATGACAGGTTGATAAACAGTCAAAATTTGAGATTTTTTGATGCACTCTATGAAAAGTTACAGTATGTTGAATTTTTTTGTGGGAGAAAAAAAGTTGCATATCCTAAACATTGTGGCCACCCCCTGTAGCTGAAGTACTCGGTAAAAATTTTGCACGCTCGATGTAAGGGAAAATCCCTTAACTATTCAACATCCCAATCAACATGATCTGAACTGCTTTTTTTTTTTGAAATCGCAATGCTTTGAGAACCAAAACAAGCCCACCGGATAAATCAACTGAAAATCACATCGATTTATACTAATGTACAAAGCAGTACGAAAGTGAAAAGCTGTTGATTTGGGCATGAAAGTAAATAAGGATGACAGGTGGTAGAAAGTGTTTTACTTCGATTCTTGCATTTTTAACAGATGATCGTGAATCTTAAGGTCCTGGTATCGAATCTGTGTACGATGAACACTTTTTATAAATTCTAGTTTTGAAATCAAAACATTGTCAACAACGAATTGAAGTTCCATTAAAACTGGAGTGGCATTGGATGTTATTTTTAGAATAAAATTTAATTGGTATCAAACTGCTTAAACAGTAGTACGAATTCAAGTGCCAATCAGTTCATAACAGAGTGCAGATTTTTTTACTGTGTAGGAAAGATAACAGTGCCGAGGCTGCACTATCAGCTAATCATATAACTGGCGGTCTTTGCCATCGACTGGCCCGTGGAATGATAAGGAAGAACTTGTGAGGTTCGAAGCTATGTTGAATGCTCCATCGAAGTTATCAATTCATCTTTTTGTAGTCCACAAGCTCGGCAGAAAATCACGGACACAACTGGTTGCATATCCGCCCTTCGTATAGCGACTGAAATATGCGTAGAATTGTGCATGGAAAAATATGCTTATTTGTATTTTTCGCGTGGAGGGCTGATTTATTTTTCTTGAATCGTGAAGTCCAATGTTGATAACATAAAGCAAAGTAGCAAAGTAACAGGACAAAAGCAAATGGTATATAAGCTTTTATATAAACCTACCCATATATGCTCTTTTAATTTTAGAAATTAGTCGTATTTACTCGACGTTGCATTTTAATTAAGACACATTAACCCAATAAAAGCTGCGTAGAACCGTTTAGCTATAGCAAAATTCCAAATAATCGTTACTCATCGTGCACTCTGTTTACAAACCTACAATACATGACGTCATGCTTTTTTTTTAAATTTTTAACGTATGCAACATATGAGTGGTCCCTCCTCCAGTGCTTACCGAAGTTAATGAATCGGAACCACGATGAAGGGAATTTATCGGGCAGAAACAATTTGATCCACACGTATCTCATCTGTTGCTCTTGTTGGTCATATGGTCCTATAGGTAAACGCTGCTTGCTAGTGCTTAGCCCACTCAGCTTGACAGCTTGTATGTTAGGCGTTCGTTGGTTCAATCTACATACATAGGGTATGTGTTCCATCATTAATCTCACGCTCCCATATTCATCCTATTCGAAAACAAGCGAATACGGCACCGATTGATTCCGTTCTTTTTGTTTACATGTTTACAAAAAATACAAAAATAAGAAACAAAACAAACAGCGCTTTAATCCTTTGTTTTTCGTAAGATGAAAATGGGAGCCACATGCTTAAGAAGGGAACCAATACCCTATATGCATAGATACTTGGCGTAAGTCACATCGGTTATTAAAGGCATTGGCTCGATAAAATCGAATTAACCCCATTGAAAATGTTGACATGAATGAGCATAAACCTCACTGCAACATCAAATTTGCCACAGGAACAGCGAGGGAACGCCGCATTATGTATGTATCTCCTTAAGTATGGCTGAGTGCACTTCAGTCTCTAACGGATGGTTGCTATCGGGTTTGGCTGGCCGAGTGCATATTCGAATATACTCGCTTTAGCTGCTTTTCATTTTAAGGGTAAAATTAATAAAGAATGGCACAGCAACGTCAACCGTCTAGGAGTGGTGATAATTAAAAACCGTCTCAGAGTTACAGTTTCTTTGTTCGTCACCAGGGTAGGTCATGCTCATGATCACATTTTCTTCTTAGCATGACTTTCCAACTCCCAAGCGAAGAAAACTACATCGGATAAATTCTGAACCGTTTCTGGAATCGGCCAGAACAACATTCTGCGTTAGCGAGTAGTTTATGTTTCAAAATTTTTGAAGATTATAAATTATAACTATAATTTATAACTTTTGTGGTTTTCTGGAGTTAAATCAAGAAGGACCGATTATATCCAAACTAAGAGTGACGTTGAAATTGGTCTACGTTTGATTGACGACAGTATATAAATAAGTAAATATTGCCTCAAAGAGAAATCGAACTCATTTTTATATACATATATAGATTTGAGTCCAGACACCCAAATCAACAATTTTGGGAAAAAGGAACAATTAATTTCAAACAAATTCTCTGAAGTCCTAACATTAATGAGAATAGATGTAGGGTAAATCGCCAATTGTTGCATAACTAAAAACTCGCCAATTGGGTTTTTAAATTAAGAAAAATGTATCGATTTTTTAATTTTATACGAAAGAGCACCTTTTTCTGAGCCACTATGATTTTTTTCAGATTTTTAGAACTTTATTTTGATACCTAAAATCAATTTCAAAGAGATTTCTTGAAATCACCTTTTGACAGCTAGGTAACTGTTTGACAGCTCCACCCAGTACAAAATGCGACGAGGGGTGATTCGACAAATCGCTCCCATACAAACTTCAAATTGATTTTAAAATAGGTTCCCGGTCACCAAAATTCATGAAAATTTGGATTTCGGCTCAGTTTCGCATGCAGATTCAGAATATGTAATTATCTCAACACCGCTAAAGAAGCCAATTGTTGCACACCCCATAAGAAAATCATGGAGTGTTCCACAATAGGCGAGTTTTTAGCTGTGTAACATTACCCTATGTAGATTTATTTTCCTTTTTATTATTTTTTTATTAGTTAATTATAGCTTAATTGTGCATTGCATACTGGGCCAGATGACAAAATCAGTAGAAAAACATATTTTGACTTTGAAGATGATGTTCTGAGAATTTGAGTGCCGGTGGCATTATTTATTAACGATTCATACATTCAAAAGTGGCCCTAAAAATACAGAAATAAAGCTCTGAACGAAGCTTCTGATAAACTTCTGGCAGATTTCATCAAAGGCTTCTTGTCTTTATTTTGTAATTAAGATTTATGTTTTGTGGATTTTGGTGGATCTAGAGATATTGCTGAATGAATAGTGTTGAGGCGCCGCAGTGCCTCAAGCGGGAAATTTCTTCCTCGCAAGAAAGAAACACGGGATTGTACTTTTCACTAAGCACTTTATTCAACTTAACTTTGCGTTGTTGAAGCCACGCAAACGCTTATACACTTCTACTTCGCGTTGTCGAAGCCACGCGAACGCTTGTACACTTCCAAATTATCCTTCACTTCTTGACCGTTTGCCGGGTCAAATCAGACTATTTCGTTGTTCGGTGGTGGTGCTCTCCTTTTATAGCACTCCGGAAGGCATCCAGAATGTTCTACAATATTCCCGGATAAAACATTCTAGAACCTTCCGTCGATCTGGCTGCACTGCTCGAACGAAGTAACTCACGGTCACTCACAAGCGGCCTGCACATGTTATTCCAACTGGGTGCCGCCGCGATGAGGCTCGCGCTCTCGCAGCTGTCATCATCAATCATCATCGTCGGTGGTGAGTGATCCCGCCTGGGATCGTTGTCGCCGCCTTGTTTACCTTTGTGGGAGCTCGAGTGACGCTGTTCGATCTCGTAGGGGAAAGTGGGGCACATTTTCCACCGGAGCGTCCGATGGGCGCGAACATACTGCCCCCGGGTTGGAAGTATTTCTGTCGAAGCAGCGGCATCGGATGACGGTTGGCTTCTCTGCAATCGAGTTGAAGCGGTGGTCGACTCGTCGGAATGTTTCCCTGTTGTCTTCGTCGTGGCGGTTGGTGGCGACACTTGGTGGGCACTTTGACACAAGATATCTCCATCAGTTTGGATAATCCAGCGTGTCCTTCCTTGGATGGGCTAAGTTTCTCGACAATCATCTCAGAGCAAACTTCTGCACTGATAAACTTGCCCACCAGAGCAGGCGTCGAAGCATTCGCAGAAGTCCTTGGTGGTGGTTTCGATGGCTTGGTGTGCCACTTCTTCGTGGCCTTCAGTCTTTGAAGGTCATGGAACCTTCCCTTCTCGCTGTTACTGTCAAAAACCGTGACACGTACAGCAGTGTCCAGAGCCAGCATCACGCTGACTACTGTACCAGTTCCACACTACATGGTCTCTGAGCCCTTGGGAAACACCGCAGGCTTTACTGATGTCTTCACATACGACGGCTTAAAGGGCTCCACTTGAGCGGATTCCACTTGGTGGAAAACTAGGTCGAGGACTGTCACAGGTGTGAGCTCTTCGTGTGACAGCAGACGCGGTTCGTCCAGAACGATCTCCCATGGGATTGCAGCTGGTGCACCACACAATGGCTTTACGTGCGACAGCTTGAAGAGCTCATCCTGAGCGATCTTCACGTGTCTCGGGGTTTCTGCAGTGAAATCTGGCAGATCATCACTGCACAGCTTGCAATGCTCCTTGTAAGCGGACTCTGGTTCTACGGCTGATGTCGCTTTGCGTAGAGGGTATTCTACGCAGGACAAATCAGAGAGCTCCTCCTGAGCGGACTCTGACCCTCTTGTGCTTGTCGTGGACTCGGTGGTACGTGTCTGGAGATTCATCAGCTCCTTTACAGACGGGTTAGCCTGCATTCTCGGGGTGAAGGCGGATCCTTCGACGAAAGTTGCAGTGTGAACGGGCTGTTCCACACTGGACGGACCAGAGAGCTTCTCCTGAGCAAGCTCTGGGCACTTCACGGCTGCCACTGTCCTTATGCTGGACTCCACATGACGTACCTGCTGCTCGATACTGGTCGGCTTGGAATGCTCTTTCCGAATGGATTCCGGATGATCGACGGGTGTCGTAGAATGGACGTTTGGATGTGGTCCCACACTTGGTTGCTGGGAGTGTTCCTCCTTATCGCATTCCAAGCGGTGTTGATGATCCACTTCATGCAGTAGACCAGGGGCTGCTGCATCGTCAGACTTCACGGTGTAACTTGATGAATCGAAGTGCTCCACCCGAGCGGACTCCAACTGGCAATGGTTTCGGACACTTACCGGTTTGCAGTGCTCCTTCTGAGCATTCTTCGGCTGGTGGTCTGATCGCACACTTTGAGTCGATGGTACTATTCTGGGCGCGTCAGAGAGCCCCTCGCTATCACACTGCGATTGGTGGTGAGTCCATGGCGTTCTTCCAGAAGGTTTCCAATCCTCGCTGACTGGTGGGGTTGCCTGGACGGGTATCGCAGTGCCACTCGATTGCTGCACACAGGATCGGTTGGATTGCTTCGTAGGTGTTAACTCTGTCCGGAGGGAAGTCCGCTTCCAATCCACGCCTTGTCGATCTTTACTGCATGGTACGCCACATCTCGTTGTGTGACGCGGTTCCTTCGTACAGGACGACCTGTCGTGTTCCCTGTAAACGTTGTTCGGTTCGTCCTTGGACGTCTCAGAGATTGCCGGCGGCTCTAGACTGAATGAGTCGTAGAATTATTCTGAGACGGACTTCTCCTGATGCCGATTATGGAAGCTACCAAAAGCTCGGCACTCTCTCGCCTGCGGCTTGACTGGTGACTGGGCAAGTGTCACAGTGTGCTTTGCTGGCATCACACTGGACCGATTGGAACGCTTTCCCTGAGCGAATTCCATGTTGTTGACGTTCGTCGCAACGTGACCCGACGGTACCACGTTGGACTGGTCAGATTGCTCCTTTTGAGCAGACTCTGACCGCTGCCTGCTTTGAAAGCTTTCCAAAACAAGCCGCTCACTTTCGCTGAGTTCATACTTACCAGCCAAATCCGTGGATAGCTGCTCAATCCTTAGCAGCGCTTCGATGTGTAGTCGGTCGAAGTCCATCTGCAGCTCTTCCTGTTCCTTGAACTCCGATGCAGGGATCCGGTCCAAGATCTCCTGGTGAAGCTTAGCGTACTCCTGGTAGTACGTGCCTAGCTTCTTCTCGTACACCCGCAGGAGCGATGATCTTATCTTCGACGGGTCGTGGTTCGCCTCCACCAGGTTTCCGATGACGTACCGGATCTTCCGCGTGACCTGTTCACGGAGATGCATGAGCAGCTGTGTCTCATGCATGATGGGGTCCTCAAATTCCGGTGTGCGGTATCTCATCTCGAATGCTTCACCCCTTTCGGGTAAACTTCGACGGTTGGTAGTTGGTCGACAAGTCCTCTTTTCGGTGCTCTCACAAGAGTCCACCGACGGTGCCGATCTACTTTGATCGACGGAAATCGCCTTATTGACCAGAGGAACGATTTGTTGGGGACGAACGCCTCACTGATCGGCGGCAGATCTTCTCCTTGGTGTCTCGATGATTTGTAGGGCCGGTTCCGCTTCTACTGATACCTCCTTCATCAGCAGAAGGTTTTGACGGTACCGATCGCAAGGCTCGCTGACCGGTATAAACTTGTCTTCTTGGTGGGTTTGCCGGCGGCAAGAGTAACAAATCCAGTGCCGATCTTCCACTGACCGGCGGTACCTGATCTCGCCAGTTGACCAGGGAAACACTTCTTCTGGGGCCGATGACCTCAGTGATCGGCAGGAAATCTTCTCGTGGATGCTTTTGCCGGCAGCAAAGATGTCACTCTTGATGCTCGTCGAATACTGACCGGCAGAACTCCTCGGCTGGTCGCCTGAATGACCAGCAGGACGCTTATCTGCGGCCGACCGCCTTTTCGATACGCTAATGTCCTCACCGGCGATAAGGATGTTGATACCGATCTCTCGTTGACCGGTACGGAACTCCTCGGCTGGTCACCTCGTTGATCAGCGGGACGCTTCACCAGGACCGACTGACTCGTCAATCGGCGGGATTCCTTCGACGGGAAGGTGTCTTTGCCGGCGGCAAAGAAGTCACCGTTGTTGCCGATCGCCCACAGATCGGCAGGGATTCCTCGACTGGTCGCCTCGATGACCAGTAGGACGCTTCACCAGGACCGACTGACTCGTCAATCGGCGGGATTTCTTCGACGGGAAGGTGTCTTTGCCGGCGGCAAAGAAGTCACCGTTGTTGCCGATCGTCCACAGACCGGCAGGGATTCCTCGGCTGGTCGCCTCGTTGACCAACACGGGAACAACACGCTGGTGCCGATCTCCTCGCTGACCGGCGGAAAATCCTCCAGGGGGAAGGGTCGCCTTTCCACTGATCACTCCTTGACCAGCAGAAATCTTCGCTGAAACCGACCGACTCGTCGATCGGTAGAAATCCTCCGATGGGTGGTGTCTTTGCCGGCGGCAAAGAAGACACCGTTGGTGCCGATCGTCCACAGACCGACAGGGATTCCTCAGCTGGTCGCCTCGTTGACCAGGGGAACGACGCACTTGTGCCGATCTCCTCGTAGACCGGCGGAAAATCTTCCAGGGGAAAGGGTCTCGGTTCCACTGATCTTTCCTCGACCAGCAGAAACCTTCGTTGGGACCGACCGACTCGTCGATCGGTAGAAGCCCTCCGATGGGATGGTGTCTTTGCCGGCGGCAAAGACGTCACCGTTGATGCCAACCGTTCAAAGATCGGCAATGATTCCTCAGCTGGTCGCTTCGTTGACCAGGGGAACTAACCACTATTCCGATCCCTTGTTGACCGGCGGTCTCCAGGGATAGGGTCCTGCTTCCACTGATTGCTCCTCAAATCAGCAGAAGGCCTCGACGGGTTGGTATCCTTGCCGGCGGCAAGGTGTCGTTGACTCCGGTCGGCTCGCTGACCGGCAGGGGTTCCTCGCTTCGATAAAGAACCGGGGACTGTAGGCCGGTTCCACTCCACGGGCACTGAATCCGGTTCGAAGGACCAAATGTTGAGGCGCCGCAGTGCCTCAAGCGGGAAATTTCTTCCTCGCAAGAAAGAAACACGGGATTGTACTTTTCACTAAGCACTTTATTCAACTTAACTTTGCGTTGTTGAAGCCACGCAAACGCTTATACACTTCTACTTCGCGTTGTCGAAGCCACGCGAACGCTTGTACACTTCCAAATTATCCTTCACTTCTTGACCGTTTGCCGGGTCAAATCAGACTATTTCGTTGTTCGGTGGTGGTGCTCTCCTTTTATAGCACTCCGGAAGGCATCCAGAATGTTCTACAATATTCCCGGATAAAACACTCTAGAACCTTCCGTCGATCTGGCTGCACTGCTCGAACGAAGTAACTCACGGTCACTCACAAGCGGCCTGCACATGTTATTCCAACTGGGTGCCGCCGCGATGAGGCTCGCGCTCTCGCAGCTGTCATCATCAATCATCATCGTCGGTGGTGAGTGGTCCCGCCTGGGATCGTTGTCGCCGCCTTGTTTACCTTTGTGGGAGCTCGAGTGACGCTGTTCGATCTCGTAGGGGAAAGTGGGGCACATTTTCCACCGGAGCGTCCGATGGGCGCGAACAGATAGAATCACCAAGACTTCTAGATTAAATTTTCAGTTTCGAGGATACATGTTTGCAATATTTTCTCAAGTAGATTTTGAAAAAGAAAAATGGGAATTTAGGTTCAGAAAATTTTTGTCGGGCGTTTTGGAAACTGAGGAATCCTTGAAAGAGCATCTAGCAAAATCCTGAATTATTTGCAAAATTTAGAAAACAATGCACAGTAGTCCACGAACCAGATTTACGAGGAAAGATGCATTCAGCGCCTTCAAATGATTTTTAAAGAAATATGGTCTTCTTCAAAGTTGTACCTCATATTAAGGCCCTCTTTAAAATGTATATGAAAATTAGGGTGGTCCATATTTTCTAAGAAATTGGAAACCAAACTTTTTCATTAATTTGCAAGAATAGCTACATATGAGTAGTGTGCGGTAGTTTGACAGCAGCAAAGCATCGCGCGCTGGCTTTGCTAGATTTTTGCGATTTTTTTTTCTTCTCGGCGGGGCTCCGACGACGACGACGGGACGCCAAGCAGTCAGTAGTGTGCGGTAGTTCGACAGCAGCAAAGCTTCGCGCGCTGGCTTTGCTAGATTTTTGCGATTTTTTTTTCTTCTCTGCGGGCTCCGACGACGACGACGGGACGCCAAGCAGTCAGTAGTGTGCGGTAGTTCGACAGCAGCAAAGCATCGTGCGCTGGTTTTGCTAGATTTTTGCGATTTTTTTTTTCTTCTCTGCGGGCTCCGACGACGACGACGGGACGCCAAGCAGTCAGTAGTGTGCGGTAGTTTTTACAGCAGCAAAGCATCGCGCGCTGGCTTTGCTAGATTTTTGCGATTTTTTTTTCTTCTCGGCGGGGCTCCGACGACGACGACGGGACGCCAAGCAGTCAGTAGTGTGCGGTAGTTCGACAGCAGCAAAGCTTCGCGCGCTGGCTTTGCTAGACTTACGTATTTTCGGCCGTTTTGTTCTCTTCGTCATGGGGGTATTTTTGAAACCTGTTGATCTTAAAGTTGGCCTCACATCCTTCCCAACCAAGCTGAGTTATGTGCCCAAATTTCAGGCAATTTGGACCACAAAAACCCCCCATGACGAAGAGAACAAACCTGCCGATAATACCCTTTGTCACCCTATATACATTCTTTGGAAAAGTTTTCTGGCTTTAACTTTTTTAGTTCTAATTTCTCATCAAAGTCGACTAAGAAACACTTGTAGAGCATTTGAAAACACGTCGTTTCGTGCGCTGAGACGATCGTTATCTCTTTTGGTTCAAAAGTTGAGCGTTTTTCTTAAAAAAATCTTAGTACATATAGTTAAAAGGCGATATTACGGGTCGGGGCAAAGATAAAAAACAATATCTTTATCCAGCATTCAAAGGAAGAAATATTGTTATAAAACATATCAAAAAATTAGAGAAGTGTTATTTTTGTAACTCAAGAAAAAATAGTATAAAAGTGCCTATATTTTCTAGAAAATCATCAATATTTTTTAAACGGAATGACGTAGCAACATTCTCAGCGCACGAAAATGTGCGTTTTTGGAAGCTCTAAAGGGGCTCACACTGGGGCAGGATTGAAAATACACGGAAAAAACCTCTAGCTCGTCGAGATGTCGAGATACGCACTTGGTGTCTTCAGAGAAAATATTTCTATGAACAAGGTCGATATTCTGAACGGTAGCATATTTTTCTTACGTTATTCGCATAAAAGTCCTATAAGCCATTTTGGCCATCTTTCATTTTAGCGGTATGGTGTCTTCGGCAAAGTTGTTCGACTATTTATGCTAAAAAAGTTTGCCGAAGACGTCAAATTTCCAAAGCCTACTGTTCTTGAGATATTAGTCGTTTTATAAAATACCTACCTAAAATCGATTCCTATTTTGCTTTAGTCAAACTTTGCTGCTGCCACTGCTGCTGGATTCTATCTTCATCGTTTGACAGTTGTTTAGAGGGTCAGCGCGATGTTTTGATTTTCTTTTACAAAAACTCAGTAAAATTTTATGAATTACCGGAAATTAGTACTGGTGTTTTTTTCCCTCATCTGTAGAGCCTTTATCCAGAGTCCATTATTTAGGAATATTGTGGTATGACCCATATTTAATTTGGTGCTAGTCAAATATCCTGTCACAATTGAGCTGTGATGGACAATGGTGTAACACCTGATCCCAACTAGGCACAACACGTTTTATGAAGTTAATTACCCTGTTGGGATTACTTCGCCAAATGTGTACTGGTGTTTACTGGCTTTTGGCTCATTTCGGCAAACGATCATGTTTACTGTATAATATGTTATTCTCTTTACCGTACTCAGTGAAATGCAAATAATTCTACTGAATATCGGTATCTTTGCATGAAAAATACTAAAGAGTCGCAGTTTTTATGAAGTACGATTCGAGTTCAGTAAAGAGAGTGTGTGGTGGATGGGAAGCCGGAGAGGGCGATAGTTGGGCCGCGCGCACGTGTGTTCGTAGTTTTTTAGTTTGAATTTTCGGGTTAGATTTGCTGTGCCGAGCCGAAGCCTAGCATTCAGTTACATTTGTGCGATCCAGTCGTCGGGATGACAGCGATACATGTTGCTCGGTTGAATGGTTTCACGCCATCAAAAAGCGTCATCGTCGTCGTCGTTGATCGGTCTGTGTGTTCGTTTGTGACTTCAACCTTAAGAAATTTAGTTCCATTTGTTTAGATCGGATCGTCGGGGTGCGTGTGATTTAGGAAGCAAAGTGGAAACACCGCTTTTTTCAATCTGGTCGGTCGCGTCGTCTCCGTCATCGATTTGATTGTGCACATCGTCGTATCCGCGTGTAATGTGATTTCGGATACAAAGCCAGTTAGTGGAAGATGCTGCACTACATAAGCACTGGACACATGGATGGATATTTATCGGTGAGCTCGTTTCATTCTATCGTAATAATTATTAATCAATAATAATATAAAATTATGCTGTTTTTATGTATTTACCTAACAAATATTGAAAAGTTCGTCACGTTATGTTTCGGCGCTAATTTCCAATGCACTTCTTGTAAATATTTTTCTTTCATTTTTTTTTGTATTTACACAATATGCAATTTGAATGGTTCGGCATCTTCGGTGTCGACATGCGTAATATTTGATTCAAAATGAATACGCGTTTTGATTTAAATAGGTTGCATGAATCACATTACTTACCAAAGTGAATCCACATCATGTGACTTTCCCCCTCCCCACTAACAAAAACCCCTTCCCGTGACAATCGTGGAGAAGATGAGGTGATCTCGGTCTCTAGTAGCAACGTACGTCACAATAACAATCCTTCCCTTCCTCGATGATCGTAAGGACGTGGCCGGCGCCGTTATTGACTTAATAAAGCTTGGAATTCTCGAAAATGCACATTGAGAGCGGTAGCCACTCCCAAGCTCCGTTTGTTGGTTCCTTGTGCAATTTTGATTGTTCTGGTCAATCACGGAGTAGCAACTACGAATTGTACGGTCATCTATGCTCATGCTCATGCTCATGCTCATTACGATTCGAGTTCAGTAAAGAAAACTACCGAAAACTTAAATCCAAAATAAGTGTGTAATTCAGAAACATATCTATAGATCGGTCAATTTTAAAGCTACAAAAAAAAAACTGTCTTCAGCAAACTTACTCAAAATTGATAGATCTACAACTTTTCTAAAGAATAATAAAGCTTTCTTGCAAGGGGGTGGAAGCTCAGGTAAAATATTATCTCCTGGGCGCCCATTAAAAACACCACCCCCGGCGAAGACTGGCGCTCGAGCCTAGCTATTTAGCACTGTAGTTGGAGGAAATGCCAATGCAGAACCCGTAGCTTCCGGGAAGGTAAGCCCAGCTCCCTGGGTTAGTGGGTTGGTGTCAGGCCCTGCGAGCCAGCCGTAAAAAAGACTAGCACTGGAAAATCAACAAGAGAAGAATGCGAACCGATACCAATGGCGACGACCACAGCGACGAAAAGGGACTTGCGATTGGAAGCTCGGTACGTGGAACTGCAGATCTCTCAACTTCATCGGGAGCACCCGCATACTCGCCGATATACTGAAGGACCGCGGGTTCGGAATCGTAGCGCTGCAGGAGGTGTGTTGGACAGGATCTATGGTGCGAACGTTTAGAGGTAATCATACCATCTACCAGAGTTGCGGCAACACACGTGAGCTGGGAACAGCTTTTATAGTGATGGGCGACATGCAGAGGCGCGTGATCGGTTGGTGGCCGATCGACGAAAGAATGTGCAGGTTGAGAATCAAGGGCCGATTCTTCAACATTAGCTTAATAAACGTGCACAGCCCTCACTCCGGAAGCACTGATGATGACAAAGACGCATTTTACGCGCAGCTCGAACGCGAGTACGACCGCTGCCCAAACCACGACGTCAAGATCATCATAGGGGATCTAAACGCTCAGGTAGGCCAGGAGGAGGAATTCAGACCGACGATTGGAAAGTTCAGCGCCCACCAGCTGACGAACGAAAATGGCCTACGCCTCATCGATTTCGCCGCCTCCAAGAACATGGCCATTCGTAGCACCTTCTTCCAGCACAGCCTCCCGTATCGTTACACCTGGAGATCACCACAACAAACGGAATCGCAAATCGACCACGTTCTGATTGATGGACGGCACTTCTCCGACATTATCGACGTCAGGACCTATCGTGGCGCTAATATCGACTCCGATCACTACCTGGTGATGGTTAAACTGCGCCCAAAACTCTCCGTTATTAACAACGTACATTGCCGGCGGCCGCCCCGGTACGATCTAGAGCGACTGAAGCAACCGAATGTCGCCACCGCATACGCGCAGAATCTCGAGGCAGCGTTGCCGGACGAGGGTGTGCTCGATGTGGCCCCTCTAGAGGACTGCTGGAGTACAGTGAAAGCAGCCATCAACAACGCAGCCGAGAGCACAATCGGGTACGTAGAACGGAGTCGACGAAACGATTGGTTCGACGAGGAGTGCAGAGCGGTTCTGGAGGAGAAGGATGCAGCGCGGGCGGTAATGCTGCAGCATGGAACCCGACAGAATGTGGAGCGATACAAACAGAAGCGGAAGCAGCAGACCCGTCTCTTCCGGGAGAAAAAGCGCCGCCTGGAAGAAGCGGAGTGCGAGGAAATGGAACTGCTGTGCCGTTCACAGGAAACACGCAAGTTCTACCAGAAGCTCAACGCATCCCGCAAAGGCTACGTGCCGCAAGCCGAAATATGCAGGGATAAGGAAGGGAGCCTCCTGACGGACAAACGTGAGGTGATCGAAAGGTGGAAGCAGCACTTCGACGAGCACCTGAATGGCGAAGAGAATGTAGGCACGGAGGACCAAGGCAGCGGAGGAAATGACTATGTTGGTGCAGCAGAGGACGGGAACGAACCAACTCCCACGCTGAGGGAAGTTAAGGATGCCATCCACCAGCTCAAAAACAACAAAGCGGCTGGTAAGGACGGTATCGCAGCAGAACTCATCAAGATGGGCCCGGAAAAGTTGGCCACCTGTCTGCACCAGTTAGTAGTCAAGATCTGGGAAACCGAACAGCTACCGGAGGAGTGGAAGGAAGGGATAATCTGTCCCATCCACAAGAAAGGCGACAAGTTAATGTGTGAGAACTTTCGAGCGATCACCGTTTTGAATGCCGCCTACAAAGTGCTATCCCAGATCATCTTCCGTCGTCTTTCACCTAAAGTAAATGAGTTCGTGGGAAGTTACCAAGCCGGTTTCATCGACGGCCGGTCGACAACGGACCAGATCTTCACCGTACGGCAAGTCCTCCAGAAATGCCGTGAATACCAGGTCCCAACGCACCACCTGTTCATCGACTTCAAAGCGGCATACGACAGTATCGACCGCACAGAGCTATGGAAAATTATGGACGAGAACAGCTTTCCCGGGAAGCTGACTAGACTGATAAGAGCAACGATGGACGGTGTGCAGAACAGCGTAAGGATTTCGGGTGAGCTATCCAGTTCATTTGAATCTCGACGGGGACTACGACAAGGTGATGGACTTTCCTGCCTACTATTCAACATCGCCCTGGAAGGTGTTATGCGACGAGCCGGGCTCAACAGCCGGGGTACGATCTTCACGAAATCCAGCCAATTTGTCTGTTTTGCGGATGACATGGATATTATTGCCAGAACATTTGGAACGGTGGCAGAACTGTACACCCGCCTGAAACGTGAAGCAGCAAAGGTCGGACTGGTGGTGAATGCGGCTAAGACAAAGTACATGCTGGTAGGTGGGACTGAGCGAGACAGGACAAGCCTTGGCAGCAATGTTACGATAGACGGGGATACTTTCGAGGTGGTAGAAGAATTCGTCTACCTCGGTTCCTTGCTAACGGCTGACAATAACGTGAGCCGTGAAATACGAAGGCGCATCATCAGTGGAAGTCGTGCCTACTATGGGCTCCAGAAGAAACTGCGGACAAAAAAGATTCACCCCCGCACCAAATGTACCATGTACAAGACGTTAATAAGACCGGTGGTTCTCTACGGACACGAGACATGGACGATGCTCGAGGAGGACCTGCAAGCACTCGGAGTTTTCGAGCGACGGGTGCTAAGGACGATCTTCGGCGGTGTGCAGGAGAACGGTGTGTGGCGGAGAAGAATGAACCACGAGCTCGCTGCACTTTACGGCGAACCCAGCATCCAGAAGGTGGCCAAAGCCGGAAGGATACGGTGGGCAGGGCATGTTGCAAGAATGCCGGACAACAACCCTGCAAAGCTGGTGTTTGCAACTGATCCGGTTGGCACAAGAAGGCGTGGAGCGCAGAGAGCACGATGGGCGGACCAGGTGGAGCGTGATCTGGCGAGTGTTGGGCGTGACCGAGGATGGAGAGCTGCAGCTGCAAATCGAGTATTATGGCGGCAAATTGTTGATTCAGTATTATCATGAATTTGATGTGAACTAAATAAATGAAATGAAAGCTTTCTTGCAAAAAGTTTTGTTTCCAATTTCTTAGAAATTATGGACCACTCTAATTTTCATATACATTTTAAAGAGGGCCTTATTATGAGGTACAACATTGAAGACCATGTTTTTCTAAAAAAATATTTGAAGGCGCTGAATGCATCTTTCCTCGTAAATCTGATACGTGGACCATTGTGCAATGCTTGGCAAAACCGCTTTGTAAAAGGAAGGCGAGGTAAAGCTCCTGAAAAAAATCTGGCTTTTCTAGCAGCAGTTTTGAATAATAATTTTGGAAGTTTCTTTTTTTAGTTAAAATTGTGGAAAATGCTAGATGCTGAAATTTAGAATAATTCAACCGATTTGTGAAAATATATTCGTCCAAATTCGTCCCCGAATTAGCTGTAGAATAAATTGCTAATGATTTTTTGACATTGGACTCGTCGAAGGACATCTTATATAATGTACACGTCTTCTTCCTATTTTTCTTCTTTATGGCTCTACGTTCCCATTGGAACTTGACCGGCCTCTCTTCAACTTAGTTTTCTTTGAGCACTTCCAAAGTTATTAATTGAAGGGCTTTCTTTGCCTGCCATTGTATGAATTTGTACATTGTGCGGCAAGGACAATGATACACTATGTTCAGGGAGTCGAGAAAATTTCCCCGACCGGAACGGGAATCGAACCCGTATACTTATTTTTTTTCGCCAAATTTCGTCAATTTGTCTTGTTTTTTACCGAGATTGGCGTTTGCCGAGCTCATCTTAGTATGCGCCGTCTCCACTAGGCTAGGAGACCCCGTGGTAATAACAAAGTATACTAACAAAGTTAAATTTCTCATAGATTTTTTAAATTTTATTTACTATCTTGAAAAAATATCTACTTTCTCAACACGATTTTCTTAAAAGTCATGGATGTCACCAGATTTTTCGCCGAAGATTTCGAATGTTTTTATTTTGCAGAATTCAACAAATCATTTTCTGTTTGGTACACTAGCGTATAGCATTTTTGAACTCGGTGAGTTGATGATTAGTGTAGAATGATGTCTTGAGTACGAAAACGTGAAGGACAAAAAAGTAGAGCGGACATTTTTTCGGCATTCCATACAAGGCTGTCGATTTTAAATCGATTGTTCTCAATTTTTAAGCAAAGTTGCTCCCTTTATAGGTACATCTCTTTTTTCGTAACCAATGCTCCGATTGAGCTGATTTTTTACAGTAACTGGCTAACATCTAATGTACGTTTATAAAGATTTTTTTAATTCATATTTCTTACTAAAAAAATGCAAATCAGAAGAATGGCCAATATAATCACTAGGGTAAATTGCCAGTTGTTGCACGGCTAAAAATTCGCCGCACACCTCATAAGAAAAGCATGGAGTGTGCAACAATAGGCAATTTTTTAGCCGTGCAATAATTGGCAAACTATCCTAAAATCTCGAATCCCACTATAAAGCCTGTATCCGCAATAATTGGGACACAGAACTGTAACTCTGTAATAAATCGGTTAAATTGGTAAAAGAATTAACTGAGAACTTATTTGTAAATGTTAATTATTAATGCCAAATTTCATAAAAATCGATGCATTACTTTTAACTGTGGATGAAAAACAAACAGACGTGGTTTTAAGCATTTTGTACAGTGATGACCTATTTTCATTCGCATAATAGATGGTTATTTTATGCTACAGTTCAAAGTTCTGTGATGATAATTATAAAATTTCGTTAGCAGTTATGATACCTATAGAGACATTTTCTTGCAAAATTTCATCAACTTCGATCCATTGGTTTGAAAGCTATTGGTGTTGGTAGGGGTGAGTGTTAGTGAAAATTTTTCGTGTTTTTCATGTGCAATGTTTGCCTATTCAATTGATTTTCTCTGCCAATTTTCATGAAATTTTAAAAGTAGTTGATTGTGTGCATATTATGCCTGCAAAATTTTATGATTATTGGTATAGTACTTTCAATAGTAGGTACAATCGAAACAATAAAGGGTGCTGACTATTTGCTGTCGGAGGGGCTAAAATCACGTTCAGTCCCAATATATGTTTCGACTATAAAATTGTTGATAGCGCATCGATTTTTTTGAAATATTGCCTATGCAACAAATGGAGATTGAGAGGTTTATGTTCAAAATTTCAGCCATTTCCTTTGCCAAATTCAAAAGTAACTGCACTGACACGCAAAACTAGGGGATGTACGAAATTTAATGGCGCACATTCTGCTCTTTCATTGCTACAACAAAAAGTACTGCACCGATTCACATGAAATTTTGTAGGTAAAATGAACACATCTTTAGATGTTATTAGGCAAAATTTGAGCAATTTTCATGTATCTGTTGCAGAGTTACAACTGTATTTCTGTGTCCCGATTATTGCGGATACAATCTTTATTGATGCAAAAATTATGTTCAGATGATCGAAACATATTATATTCAACTTTCTATTTATGCAGACAGATTGAAAACTAGTTGACCCCAATGCAAGATATTTATATTTTAGTAAATTCCATATTTTTAAAAACTGCAGAGCTCGATTTTCAGGAAAAACTCAAAAACAATTTTATTTAAACAACTTTAAGCACGATCTTGATATCAGCACATAATTATTTATCAAAAACTATGGCCGTTAATAGAAGTTAACGATTTTGGATTTTTTTTTTGTAAACTAATGTTATTTATATTTGAAGTTATTTTCAGACTCATGAAAAAAAAACTGATAATTTAAATGGAATCTCTATGGAACTATTGCACATCTAATTTGTTCTACATGGTAAAGTGTGATTCAAAACACTTCAAGTGCAAATAAACTTCTATGAATATATTCTGTTTCGTTTGGTGACGCTTTGCAAGATATGTGAGATTGATTTAAAGAGCATTATTTTGCAGTTTAGTCAAACATTGTTATTGTTACTTATTGTTACAACTGTTTACTCAATTGTGCAGCAACTGTTGAGGATTTATTGAAATATTTTACAATCTTTTACACGTAGCGAATCCTAGATCATCAAACTTACGATATTTTTTTTCTGTTTTTGTTTACAGGCATAGAATTTTTATATGAACATCAGCTTCTGAGGACGGACCCACAAGACGTAGCTCAATTTTTGTATAAAGGAGAGGGGCTCAACAAGACAGCCATTGGTAAGTACTTCGAACTGTATGCAGATTCTCTAGCATCCCATGCGATGGTTTTAACGGTCAAGTGAATCCTGTAACACTGCCCCGAATACCTTTTTCGCTTTTCTTATTTTTCCTGGCTCTACGTTCTCATTAGAACATGGCATTCTTCTTTTCGACTTAGTAGGGTAGTGGAGGTATTTTGGACCGGGCAGGTATTTTGGCCCACCTAGGGAGTTTTATGATATTTATCACATAATCTCTACTAAATCTTGGTAATTTTTAATTGGAACACGAAAAGTATTCAACTATGTGATGGCCTTTATTTTGGATGTCAGTTAAATATGCTGTTCAGTATTAAAAATAGAGAAAATGTTTTCACTTCCAATGAAACGCACGGAAAAGCACCAAAAACAAAGAAGGTGACAAATTTGTAGTCGGCTTCGAAGAGGTATTAAATTTAACAAATAAATATTTATTTCATGTGAATGTAGTTAGGGCATTGTAAGAACTCGAAATAAACTGTTCTTAACCTCGGTGGAGCGATAATATTTACTAAAATGGAGGTTTGAGCTATGGCCAAAATATGTTCAACATAATCATATGTGAACATATTTTGGACCACCTATCAGATCCATCTCTCTAGTTCCTTCTTAAGGGAGAAAATATCCATGCCAATGTATTTAGTGTACTCTAAAAACAGATAAATAGAATAAGTTGGGACCTCCCGTGATCTGGGTTGTTATACGTTTAGGGAAGATTCAAATATTACGTCCATCATTTTTTGGGATTTCTAGACCCCCCCTCCCCCCTCTGTCACGCTATTTTCCTATACCTAATACACGTACTGTCACACTTTTCTAGACCCCCCCCCCTCCCCCAAATCTTGGACGTAATTTTTGAACGTTCCCTTATTTTACAATGAGATTGTTGTGGGTTCGATTTGTTCTAACAACTTTTCGCCAAGTAAAAAAAATTGATTTGATTTGTGTTTTAACAACTTTTCAACAAGTTGAAGGTGTTCAGTCACCTAGTTTAGAAAAGTTGTCCTTCTCGGCAATCAGTTGATGACTGAGACAATGTGTAATCTAATGTATGTTTGACAATTTACGTTTCATTCAAATTACTTTATTTTTGATGGCCTTTCCTTTCATTACAATATGTGTGGAACGCCTTTATATTTAGCAAAATCACTAAACTTTCGCACTTCTAGAAAGCGTTACGTAATTTATGCATGGTGATTGACGTCATGCAATAGTTAATAAATACACGTTTTGCGTAACATTTTTTTATGTAACATCATACTACAATGCGTAAAAACTGCCAACTGCAACAACATTTCATCTTTTTTTTACCGTTACGTAATTTTTAAACGTTCCCTGCCTAGAAAATGAATAGAAAAGATGTAAACTTCACGTAGTTTTAACTATGTTTAAATTTTTGCTGAGGTGGCTTTCATTTCATCAATCAATTGAAGTTTAGTTTGGTGGGCCAAAATATGTGCACTTGATGGTCCAAAATAAAATCAGGTGGTCCAAAATACAAGCCCGAGATCCTTCAGGAGTTTTGATATTTATTGTATTTAATACAACAATTTTAAGTTCTGTTTGGCCTTTTTCGACAGAAAACATGTTGCTCTACGTAATGCCTACTGAAATTATCCATATTTTGAAGGGGAAACTTTCTTTTATCGCTGAATTGTTCATCCACTTCCTAAAGGGGTCCAAAATACCTCCCTTACCCTATTCTTTCAGCACTTTCAGAGTTCTGTTCATATATGTATACTATGTATTACCTAGTTATTACAAATAGGTTGACTAAAACTTTTAAAAAATAAAGTCGACCAAACTTGTAGTTTTACCAATCTGCTTTTTGCACTAGTCGACAATACAATGGTATGTTCAAAGTGCAGATTCCCCTGCGCTCTAGCTATTGCTACTACAGCTGACATTCAAAATGCCCGGTGTCATTGATGAATATTATTAGTTCACTCTCCCTGGTCATGTTGAGATGAATAAATTAAAGTGATAGCCAGTGCACCTATCATCACACCGTTTTCAACCATTTGCTCGCATTCGCCCGTTAATAAACGGCCACTGTGCCACACACTGGACTGCCCGGCTGGATGACAGTACTATCTCGAAATGATAAAGTATTTCCAATGCAGCAGTCCTCGGTTGGTCGGTAGGTATGTGGAGCGAGTAATTAATAATAACCGCGGAGTTGTACAACAAAAATCCACAATGCTGCACTTCCATCCACACCGGGCATTCCACTCATGATCGCGGTCGTTGGGACGCAACAATAAACAAAAATAATTAATACTCGGTTGATAAAAAGTAATTAAAATTTTTCAAATTATTTTATGTTTTTCAATTTGTTTGTGGTTTGCTCATGTAGTATACATAAACCTTGCGGATATCTCTGGCGTTGTAACAGAAATTAAGCCACGAAATAAATCCATCACCGACCATTTGCGTTTGGTTGTTTGAATTGCCTGGCACTGTTCGAGTGCAGGCAGACTGACTACATGTATGAAGTGCTTTTTGGCATATTAATTTTACATGGCGGTGCACTCTTTTTGAACGCTTTGCATCTCATGCCAAAACGGGTGGACTTATAGCTGCATTGTTTGGCGAAAGATCTTGGTGATACTTGATAGAGTGCTTTGCATGTTAAACAAATTAAAAGTGCCATTTAAAACATACATTCCATCAACGATGATTTCGATTGTCTGGTGCGAATTTGACGCATTTGCTTGTAATTTATTCTAGGAGCCAATTTTCCCTGGGCTTGGATTATATCTTCCAGGAAGCTTTGATTTCAGGCATGTGGTCGATGGCCTTTGCAGTAATGATTGGAATAGCTGAATGTATAATCAATGGCAAACAATTCTGTAAGAATCAGATCTTCAAGTCATCTGATATAGTTATACTGATCATGACGCTGCATAGTATATCGAACATTTGTCGAAGTCATTTATGTGCCGGGAAAATATAATTCCAAGTTGGAGAGAATATTACAAACTGAGGGAGGGTAATAGGCCCAGTCAGACCCCTGAATGGGCAATGTGGGTTAGTTCATGGGAATGCCATTGAAAGTTTGTAATATTCTCCGAGGCTTTCGAAATCCAACAGGGCGCGTCCCCGGGTTGCGGATAGGGGGAAAAGGGAGATTTTTCACATTTGTACTGTAATGAGCCAATGTGGTATTATCTCCTATGGTGTTGTAGTGCGAATGAATGATTTCATTCTATGGGAATTCGAACCTTGTAATGTATTGTTTATCAACTTCAATTTCCTAAGCTTGATAAGGTTTTGAAGACAAACATGAGATGAGAGAATTGCCTAATAGGAAAGTCACATCAGCAAAGCTTTTACATATGCAAATGCTATCCATGGGGTCATGTCTAGCATTTAATATGTATGGCAATGACTGATTCTTACCTAGCAGGGGTACTACAAGACCACGCGGACAATTCGATTAAAGGCTTAATTGGGGATAATATATTTTCCAGAACTGAAGGGACATTTTTTCCGGGGTGACTGGCGAGTCGGAGAGGGTAGAAGTTTCCGTTTGTTATAATTGGCAAAATAAACAATCGGGCACTTTTTCTTTCTATGACTTGCTTGGTATTTTGTGAATTATTGTTTTTTGGTTTTGGAAGGTATGCGATTCACTATTGAGCCTTAAAAATATTTTGCATCTGAATAGCATTGATATCGTCAAGTCTACACCAACACCCTAATCCCACACCAAAATACCTTTTTCCTATCCCATGGCGTTTATGTGGTCAGCAAAGACTATTCAGCCATTACCCCTCCTTATCATCGGCTTTGGACTGACTTGCGCTCTCATTGCCCCACCAAATGCTGCAAAATGAAAAAAAAAATTATTCTAGGAGCCAATTTTCTAAATATGATGTTCCACAAACTTTTTCTTCTTCTTAGCCTAACATATCAACAACCAAAACCAGTTTAGTGTTCTATGAGTATTAGAAATTTTGATTACTAGATTTTTACTTTTTTGTTTTTTTTTTTTACGAGTTTGACCAAACATTCATTCCTTTCTTACTTTTATTTATTTTATACTTGAATGTTTGTGCAATTTCCTTCACCAAGCTATAAACTATTCCAACCTTATTGTGTTCTCTCTCTATTAAAACTTTACCCAATTCTTAAAAAGAATGATGTGTGAAGAACTGACAGCTTTGACTGAATATGTATTAGAATGGTAGAATACGCAAATATTTGCTTCAAAATTTGTTTATGTATTACATTCTGTGAATTCTATCGAGGCATTACTTTTCTTACACATATTTTCTCTTCCCCACAGGCGACTATCTGGGCGAGAAAAATGACTTCAATGAGCAGGTGTTGAAGGCATTCGTAGATCTGCATGACTTTACCAACCTTATTCTAGTGCAAGCTTTAAGGTACGTTCTGGCTGACCTACTATCATTTAGCATTTCCCGGTTAATCATCAGTAACGCTATATCTCCTTTGCAGACAATTTCTCTGGTCATTCAGGCTACCCGGTGAAGCGCAGAAGATTGACCGTATGATGGAATGCTTCGCACAGCGGTACTGCCAGCTCAATCCGGACATCTTCACCAACACGGACACATGCTATGTGCTTAGTTTCGCAATCATCATGCTAAACACGTCGTTGCATAATCCATCGGTAAGTTTGGGTTTGCTGTTTCTGGCTGTTGGCGGGGCGGGGATTGACTGTGCGTGTCTGCCTACCTCTGCGAACTTCGTCGACGCACCACGTTCCTACACAAATGACGTTGGGCCATTTCTCTCTTCACGCTGCGTACGATCCTGGCATCAGTAATTTGTATTATTTACGTACACAATGTGCAAATGTGCATTCTTGCCTGATTTTGATAAACGAGAGTTGATACCGCGCTTTGTACGTTCTTACTCATTTTGTTCCTTATTTGTTTAAATAAACCAAATACCGTGGGGTTGCTATTCACCTCTCACGCATCATTTACTGGCCTTCTTCTGTATGGCTCTACGTTACCACTGGAACTTGACCTGCCTCTCTTCAACTAAGTGTCCTTTGAACACTTTCACAGTTATTTGGCTTTCTTTGCCTGCCATTGCATGAATTAGTATATTGTGAGGCAAGCACAATGATACACACTATGTGCAGGGAGTCGAGAAAATTTCCCCGACCGGAACAAGAGTCGAACCCGCCGTCTCCGGATTGGCGATAGCCTTAACCACTAGGCTAACTGGAAACCTTTACTGGTCATTTGGCATATAAAGGTATAGTCCATTTTGCGAGCCATTTTTTTTAATGAAATTTTGACAGACGGTGGCGTTCTAACACGCGAATATCAGTATCATCATCAACATTGTGTCGTTTCGTAAAGTGTGTGGGACTAGATGGTCGCTCTCATTGGCTTAGCATCTTTTTTTTTCACTCTTCATCTTCTTCTTCTCAGTGTACTTGGCGCAACGTCTCCACTGCGACAAAACCTGCTTATCCCGCTTAGTGTTCTTTGAGCACTTCCCCGACGAAATATTTTCTACTCTCCAGAATGTGTTTCCATATAGTTAAGGCTAATTTATCGTGGAGCCTCGTGTAGCAGAATCTACAGTTGGTTAGGGTCACCAAGCTTCTAATCACACCATGCTATGGGTTGAGGGTTCGATTTCCTTCCCCGGGCGATGAAACTTTTCGCGAGAATAGTTTCTTCTCCGTAGATTCCATTACATAATGCTGCATGCGAGCCAGTTTCTTTTTTCCTACATGCGAGTGTATTTTTTCTTTTTTCCTACATTTTGTCATTCTGTCCAGAGCCGTAACGCCGTAGCGTGATCTCATGGCGCCCTTGGTAAGCATCCTGATCGGCGGCCCACGACAATTGGACATTGTTAATTTGCAAAAAAAAAATCAATTTTTTTAAGTTGAATTTTGGTATTCTGAAGAAACAAACTCCATCCGATTTTCCCTTATTTTCTTATAGTGTTTTTCATTCGTGTTTTCTTTAGGAATTTTAATGGGAGTCTCCCAAAAAAAAACAATTCTGTTTTCTTTCATACGAGCATAAGTACGAACACATTTTGCATTTCAAAAATCTCACCAAGATCAGCACAACCATTAGAAATGACTTGAACGATAAATTTCTTAAAGACATCTTTCTTACAGTTTTTTTTCTGGATTTATTGTTCAACTGAATTTGGTACCTAATACTTATTTTACACTGTTGAAAATGCTTTGACATCCATGTGCACAACAGAACATGTGCTCGATGAACAAATTGAGATTTGAATTATAAAAAGAAATCCACGTACTCCGGTGAGATTTGAACTCACGACTCCCAATTCGCTTATTTTAGTTTAATCTATTTTACCAATTTTCGGCAATTAGTTTAATTTGTTTTACCAGAATTATTCAAAAACTTTGCCAATGTTTTTTTTTCTGAAGTTGAATAAAAATATTTCCAAAAAAATCTGTAAGAAATTTGGTATGGATAAATACCAGGAGGAATCCGTAAGGAAATTTCTATGTAAGTTTTCTTTGGAATCTTTGGAAGAATTCCTATTGCAATTACTAAATGAAATTTTGCAGGAATAAAATTTTCTAAAGGAAAATTGCTGGAATCCCGGTAATTTTAACAAGAATTTCCATTGGAATTCATATAGTAATTCTTGCAGGAAATCCTGGAGTAGTTTGTGAAGAAATGCCTGTAAGAGTTTGTAGAGAACCACAGGAAGATACTTGGATGAATTACTGCAAAAAATGCTTAAGCAATGTCTTGAGGATATTCTAAAAAAATCACCAGAAGATTTTATGACAAAATCCCTGCAAAATTCCAAAAGGAATCCATGGAAGGCTTTCAAAAGATTTTTTGGAGAAGTTTTGTATAAGATCATTGGCAGATTGTCCAACGGAATATCAAGAGAAATTTCTGAAGGAAAACGGAGGAACTTATGTGGAAATTTATGAAAAGTTTTTAAGGAGAATTCTAGCAGAAATTTACGGAGTAATCTCTAGTGAACATGGAACAATTTCGAAGGAAACAATGGAAGGTTTTCTAAGCGATATTAGTCTTCTTCTATCTAAAGGAATCTACAGAATACTTTCTGAAAGAAGTTTTGGTTAAATTACTAAAAAAAATCTATAGACAATTCGGAAGGATTTCTAAAAGAATCTCTGCAGGATTTTTCTAAGGAATACAAAAGGAGTTACAGAAATAATCTATTGTGGCAGGATTTCGCAGGAATCTTAATAAGAATTACTCAAGGAAACTCTGGAAAATTTCTAAAAAAAAATCATGGATTTTGCAAGTGAAACTAGGACAAATAAAATGTGTTAGGGTGCATCCATAACGTACGTCACGCTTAGAGGGGGGGAGGGGGTGGTGTTTGTGAAACTGTGATAAGCAATGTATTAGATATAGGAAAAACCCGTACGAAGGGGGGAGGGGGTCTCAATTTAGCGTGACGTACTTAATGGATGCTCCCTTATAGAAGTGTTGAGAAATATAGGCATGAAGAATTTTGGAAGGCATTTGTGCAGAAATTTCTGGAGGTATCCTCGAAGAAAATTTACAAATTTATCATTGAAAGATTTTCTGAAAGAATTTCTGCCGAAATAACTTCATTCATTTATTTAGTTCACATCAAATTCATGATAATACTGAATCAACAATTTGCCGCCATAATACTCGATTTGCAGCTGCAGCTCTCCATCCTCGGTCACGCCCAACACTCGCCAGATCACGCTCCACCTGGTCCGTCCATCGTGCTCTCTGCGCTCCACGCCTTCTTGTACCAACCGGATGGTTATCAAACACCAACTTTGCAGGGTTGTTGTCCAGCATTCTTGCAACATGACCTGCCCACCGTATCCTTCCAGCTTTGGCCACTTTCTGGATACTGTGTTCGCCGTAAAGTGCAGCGAGCTCGTGGTTCATCCTTCTCCGCCACACACCGTTCTCCTGCACACCGCCGAAGATCGTCCTTAGCACCCGTCGCTCGAAAACTCCGAGTGCTTGCAGGTCCTCCTCGAGCATCGTCCATGTCTCGTGTTCGTAGAGAACCACCGGTCTTATTAACGTCTTGTACATGGTACATTTGGTGCGGGGGTGAATCTTTTTTGCCGTAGTTTTTTCTGGAGCCCATAGTAGGCACGACGATGGCGAAATAACTTATAAAATCCTAATAAAATCCTTAGAAAACTATGTATGTAACTATCAATCCCTCCTTACTAACAAAAATTCCTTCCCGTGACAACTGTCGAGGGTTGTGTAGTACATACAGCCAGTAACAGTTACTAAACGATTACATTTTTCTCACTCCGTAAATATAAAAGTTGCTTGTCTTGCTAATAATTGTAGTATAAACACAACCCTACAAGTTTGCCGAACATCACATTGTAGTAACAAGCTTCTGAACTGAGTTATAGACAAATGAATTAAATGATGCCAAGTGAGTGGAAGCATCCTTGTTTTATTGAGTCTCCTAACAGCGCAGCGATTTTGAAGAGCCAGGAGACTATTTTATGGGAGGTTCACTGTCACATTAATTTTCACGTAAGAAATGCGGAACTTTGTGATACTTCACCAGAAATTCGGATGATTCAGTTCAGTGCGCTCTTCAGGAATCGCAGAACTCTATCCTGGGCATCTACCTCAAGGCCACGTCTCTTATGATGTCGGCTATCCCGGTGAACGCTGGATCGCAAGTTAAAATTTGGCTGCCGCTTGGTGAACTGCCTCCATAAATGCGACAAAATAGGTACACCTGTTCAAATGGTACAAAACCCTACTTATGTTGAAACTACTTTTTGACCCCGGGAGAATCTTGACGCTCCAGAAGGGAACGTCGCTAGGCCCCAAGCAGCTGGTCTGAGCCGCGGCCGCTTCCGGGGTGGGCACAGAAGGCCTCTTGAGCTCCCGGGTCCCAGGGCGTTGAAGTGAGGGGAAGTTTTCGGATGTGGGTGGTCCTGAAAAAGGGTTACATTGGTAATTCTATTACGTACATACCTACTTTATTAATCTTCCCATGGGGGGGGGGGTGTGCGGGGTTGGTATCTTGGTCTGGTTTGACGCGGCGTGCATCATTCGAGGCGGCATCCTTTGAGGCGACACTGGGAACCGAGGACGGCGAAGCTGGACACAAGACGCTTGGCATAGTGACGTTGGTTGAAGGTTTAGCAGGGCTTCCTTAGCACGAGCCACGGATTCGGCCACACGGCCTAATACAGGTTTCGTTTTTCGCAGAAGGGTATCGCCATCACGACGAGTCCCGTCCAGAGACTCACAAAGCCCATTGTTCCTTGAGGCCAGGGCTCTAATAGTTTGTCCTTCAGGTACCGCCTCGTGGATGGTCGTGAGGTCCACGAAGGTGTGGAGGGTCGTAATCGACCGGTCGCGAGAATAGTTGACCACCGGTGTTGAATCACTGCGCTGCTCTTCGCAAAGCGCCACCCCCAAAAGGGGGGGGGGGGGGGGGTTGTTAAACGTTCGGAGCACTGGTAATCCACACTGGGCACCGCTGTTTGGCTAGCTCCGGAAAGTCGATCATGGACCGGTCGATCGTACCGCGGCACCGAGAACTTGAGGACACCAAAGATGGTGGGTGGTGTAGAAATCACTCAAATGGAAACTGTTTCGGCTTTACGACAGCCGTTTACTTTATTTCGGCCGCCCCACTAATAGGGAGGGGGGGGGGGGTGGGCGGTTCGTTCTGCGATATTATTCCGCGTGTCGCTGTGTCTTCTTCGGCCGAGGGCCGGAGATCAACTGACTATTGTTACGATCCCGATAGTATTTTTCCTTTTCTCCTCATTCGGCGTTTTGGTATATCCGTTGTTTGGACCGCAGCTAGTGAAGAGTAGCTTACACCACCCCATGTGTTTTAATTTTGGCAATCGTTATGTCGACTTACCCACTCAAATTGGACGTTGATTACGAATATTATGATCCTACGACCCACATCAGATGTTCATTAATCTAACTAAAGTTACCGTACGGTAACAATGTAAAAAGTATCAAAAAGTTGATTTTTTCAGCACGAGTCGTACATTTATCCAACGAGGCTTGCCGATTGATGATTGATCATGATCGATCTTAAAAGATTGAAGGTAGGGATTGAACGGCAAACTTTCATTAGTTGTTTTTCTCAGACGGATTTTTCGATATACAAAAATGATCGACGAAACTTTACTACAGATCCAAAATATTTACACCGTTACATATCATTCTTTAGCTTCCCAAACTGAAGAAGATTAGGGTTCATATCTAAAATGTTGGGAATTATTAATCTATCACGTCTGTTGGACATACTTGTTTCTCCCAGTGAAACATGTCACGGAATCAATTTTCATAGCCTTGGGTCAGTCATGAAACATGGATTTGCATGGTGTGACATCTCAACAGTAGCCGCAGCTGATTGAAATTAATACGTTCCGGCAGTTTGCAACCACCCTTGCATTCCACGGTAGGCCGGGGTGGGGATGTTCATTCGCCAATCACGGCTGGACTACACACGTACCTAGCTATCCACTTCACGTCACCCATCAACGCACTTGATAAATGATGAATGTCTTCATAGGATGACGCGCGTGCATAATTCAAATGTTTCCTTATATTACAGGTGAAAGAGAAACCAACCGTTGAGCAATTCATATCGATGAATAGAGGCATCAACAATGGAGGAGATTTACCGAGAGAATTGCTGGAGGTAAGTGTATCAATAGGTAATAAGATTAGAATAGACAGTTTAATTATCGAATTGTCGGTTGGGAATACCAGGAACGGTAATGATTGCACTATTATACGCGGATCAGGCAGAGTGGTGGTATTCGGCATACTGATTGGCAATTGAAGTACCTATAGTATACTAATTCGTCTGGGGAACAGAAAAGCTAGCTGATGTTATAGTTGATATCATTAAAAAAGAGCTCTACTTACTACACGCAAATGCGTAAAAATTATACATTTCGTCGTTAAAAGTTTACAACAATTTTAATTGTTTTCAGTCTCTGTATGAATCCATCCGGACAGAGCCGTTCAAGATACCCCAGGACGATGGCAACGACCTAATGCACACATTCTTCAACCCGGATAAGGAGGGATGGCTCTGGAAGCAAGGCGGACGGTATGTACCCTGGTGAATCGAATCATTTCCCATTCTAATCTATACTTATTCCACTTTACTTCACAGGTATAAATCGTGGAAACGAAGGTGGTTCATTCTGAATGACAACTGCTTGTACTACTTTGAATACACCACTGACAAAGAACCCAGAGGGATCATTCCGCTGGAAAACATTGCGGTATGTTGTATTTCATATTAGTTGTCCATGAGTTCTCGTCAATATGTTAGTTGCTGTTATTTTTTTGACATCTGCCAGAGCCATTCCTTTTCACTTGATCATAATGCCTGTAATCGCATTACTGTCTTATATGAGCAAAAAATCCAGCAAAGATGGGACTGATTTGTGATTACAAATCAAAGAACAGACAAATGGCGGCTCTGAAAAAATCTAGTATTCCCGGAATTTGCCTGTTAGCATCTTTTTTTTCCAGTTCATTGCACATGATGGGCACTGACGCAGTCTTATGCTGCGCGCCATCCTCCGCATATCTTTTTGATTCATGCTTTCAAAAATCACACACTGATACCTATATGCTATTGTTTCTTCATGTTGTACTGTCATCAGTCGTATAGCAATTAAATTTTCTACAGCAGTTCCTGTATGCTGGGGGAATTGTCAAAAAATAAATCGAACCTCAGTATGATTGATGTCACGCTTTAAAGCCAATCTATTTTTCTAGTGTGACTGTTATGCGGTCACATTGCTCAATGAGACAAAATGACTTGGTATTTTTTTCATAAATCCTAGAACAAACTTGATTTTTTTATTCAGGGGGTCGAAAGCACTTGTGATTTGATGATGATCCCCGATATTAACTCAATACCAGCAAAATATGCAAATGTTACAAATATGCAGTTATGGGCAGTACAGGTGTTGTCTGCATATCCGGGAAATCATACTTTTGCAAACGAACGTTCAAACTACAGAATAATTGACCATATTGTCTTTTTTATAGGTCCGCGAAGTGCAAGACCGCAGCAAACAGTTCTGCTTCGAGTTGCATGCCAGCGGTGGAGCGGAAATCATCAAAGCATGCAAAACCGACTCCGAGGGTAAGGTGGTCGAGGGTAAGCATACCGTATATCGAATGTCGGCCGCCAACGAGGAGGAACAGCAGGAGTGGATCAAATGTCTCAATCAGTCCATCAGTCACAACCCGTTTCACGACATCCTAGTACAAAGGAAGAAGAAGGCACTCGCAAAAAGTTAGTTAGCGCTGTCTTGTTTGAAAAATTAATTCACCTCGTTAGTTTTTCAACTCTCACCGAACTCTACTACTATTGCTACTATTACATGCTACTACTACTACTATAAAAAAGTACTCACACAGACTGTTGTCGTGGTTGCACTGTTAAATGTGTGCGGATAGCAAGTGAATCTCAGCCGGAGCGTTTGTGTCTAGATAGTTTACATATACTAGGAATGTTTGCGTTGTGCAGCCATGCGTGTGAGTGATTAGTGTTACTAAAACCGAACAACTTTAACTATTTTCATTCTCAGTCAGTGATGATAGTGCGCATAAAATCAAATCAAAAATCGAAACTAATGTTCTATCCATGTACACATCTTTCATATCATATTAGCAGACCTTCATCATCATTATTGATTAACGGTACGTAAATCGCGTGCATCGATGTATACATGTACACACTTGTTCGTTTTTTTTTCTGTTAATTTATATATTTTCACCATAGATCCATTAAACCTAGTGTAATTTGTAAAACAATATCAAAGAACCAAACACTGTTTTTATTTTTCTGAACGTGTAAAAGAAACAAACATGCCTGTAGGTTAAGTTTTATAAAGTCCTCCTTTGAATTATATTGTTATTTTAGTTAATGTAATCGGGAAGACATTGCTAGTCGTACAGAGAAAACGCAAAATAAGTCATACCTTAGTTCAGGTTTGTGAAAGTTGTGCTCTCTGCATGCTAACACAACATGTTGCAGGGTATTCCTCCCCGTACGTTTACTCACACCATTTCTCACAAATTAAATCTTGCAGTGATCTCGAAGGATGTCTTTAAATAAAAAAAAATAAACAAATTTTGCTCACAATGCGGCAGCCTTTTACAATGCTTCACATCAATTGACTTTTTAACGTGTCTAGTTAAATGATTGACATTAAATTGGATTTTATTGGGTGTTACCATTTCCAATTCCACTACAACACTTCTTACTGGTAATAGAGAGTCCAATCAGCCTTATCAACTTGCTGTCCGCAAAATAATCATGAAAAATATTGTTTAATAGTATGTAGTGTAAGGGAAAAAACAAAGAAGTCCTTGAGCCATACTCGTTTGCATTTTTCGGAAATTTAAGCACTTTCATCGAAAAAAAGGTATAAAAGTTAGTCAAAATGCTGAAATATTTCCTGGTGGAATTTCCAAATGACTCTGAAATCGTCTACATGCATGTATACATTATTTCCTCTAATGTACAGGGTACGATAAACGGATCACGCCGAAAAACAAACGCTTTGTCCTAAGCGGTGTAGGGTATTTAAACCAATAGTGGACCCCTTAGTAGCTGAAAATTGCTCTGATCGTTAAAACAGTATGATATTCCAATTAAATTGCCCCTGTCAACGTTTGCACAGCAAGTTCTATGTCTTTCCTGCACAATGCACACAAAAACCTTACCAAACCACCCTATATTTCCCATAAAATAATCATTTCAAATCTGGCTCAAATTATCCTATAGTGGTCCCCCCGGGATCCACTATAGGATTGTTGGGGTCCACTATAGGATAAATCGTATTCTCTTACCATGTTAAAACGGAGACAATAGTGGACCCCCTTGGATTTAACCAATAGTGGTCCCCCAGATTTGTTTACATTTACAAATTTGTTCAAAAAATCAAATTATTGCTTTCCAGCGTAGCTCCACCACTTGTAACTACTGGCTAGGAACATGATCCATCGTCTCCCGGTGGAAGTTCACCGGTAAAAACAGATTTAAGCAGGAAAATTAGGAAAAATATAAGGGGGTCCACTATAGGTAAGGGGTCCACTATTGGCTAAAATACCCTATGTTGGTAACAAACGCATGTCAGGCGATGAGAGCAACAAAACAAACATCGCTTGCCGTGCGTGTGCTGATATTCCGGCTTTTCTGCTGAATTTTCAACCTACATCATTGAATTCATAAGCATTTGGACGAATTAAGATTCTTGCAAACCTCAGAGTCGAGTTTCAGTAGTAAAACAATGCGAAAATCACGGTTTGAATAGAACGAGACAAATATTCCTACCGTTTTTGTTGTGAACAAACTCAGGAGTGATTTTATCATTATCTGCTAACGAAAAAACAAAGCGTTGTTGCCATGCCTTCTTTTGCCAGGCAACAATTTTTCGCTTGCGGTGCCATAATCTGCGCACACTGCTAATGTAAAATACTATAAATCTGTTTTTCTAGCAAGGTAGGGCAAATCATTTTCTGTTATTAATTCAATTATATATACGGGACTCGAACGCCAAGTCGATAATGATGATTAAAACTTTGTGGCCGAATCGGAAGTAAAACAAATAGCAACGAGAGATGCAAACCAACGGGCAACACAGACATAGGTATAATCCCTTTCACCAGAATCTGTAGTCCAGCCAGATAGGTATAGGGCTGTATCGAGTGAGAGTACCACCTACACTCCCGATCAAAAGTTTGGGGTCGCCCCTCCATTTATGATTTAAGCCCATAGGGGAACAGAGCCCAAAATGCCAAGATGGGGTAAAATGTCCCAACTCATAAAATCATTCCTGTATGGGCCTTGATCATTACTAAGGTGAATGGTGTCAAGATATGTTTACATTAAACATTCTTCTAGAAGCTAGGCCGCCAAACAAACCCATGGAACATCTTTTGATTTCCCAATGAAAATTGGCAACTTCCGATTTTTCGTGCTTGCAATTAAGGTTTTCGGGTGATTTTATTACCAGCCATTTTGTTCCAAGGAGATTGAGGCACACATGGAGACGCATGGTTGTTGATGTCTACGCTAGCCGTTCAAATATGACGACCATCGTTTAGCAGAGAGGGAGTGATACTTCATGCATTGAGTATACGAAAAAAGCGGGACAGAGGGGGGGGGGGGGGGGGGTGAAGAGAGTCGGAAATGTCCAAAAAATGTTGGACGTAATTTTTGAATGCTTTCATGAAGTGGCATCTTACCCCATGGCAGATGGCCTTTTTACACCACTTCCGTTTTACGAACCAGTTTTTCAAATTGCTGTAAATCGATGAAAATGCACTAGTTTAGTGAATATTTTTGCTTAAGTTTTGAGCAAATATTGTCTAGTTGCTGTTACCACTTTGGAAGCCTAACAAATGAGGCTATTTTTCATTGAAAACGATGAAAGTTTGACAAATGGTATCTTACCCCACTTTCCTCTACATATTATCGCGCTTATCTTGGATTCTCAACAAGCTACGCTCGAAATGCGCAGTATCAGATCGCGCCCATATTATTTGTACACGCTGTGCACCTTGCTAAAACTGTTTTTGCAGGCGCAGGTGGGAGCTGAGATGGATAACACCTTTCAACACTAAATTTTGTTATGGGATGAGAAGAAAAATAACAGGGGTTTGGGAGCCTAGAAGTGCCATATTGAAAGATTTTTTGATAAATATTGGACCGGGCCTTCACAGTTTAAAACCGAAGTTTGTATGGAGAACTTGGGGTGGTCAATTGATATGTGCATTAGAACGCGCTGTGCATATATTTAGGCGTTAGACAATAACGAAACTAACCCAAATACCGACAACGCCTTAAAATATGCACGGCACGTTCCAATGCACATATCAATTGAACACCCCAAGTTCTCCATATTATGCCTCTCAAGAAAAATCAGAATATGGCGATTATCTGCCTCTGGCTTCTGATATTAGCGCGACAGTCACTAATCATAAGAGCGTCACCAGATTTAAAAGTATATAATTCCACTATATGTGGGGTTTGACAGGAAGAACACTCATTCCACTGAGCTACTCTTGCTGTTCGTCACAAATACATTCAAAAACATCTGTCACTTCGCGAAACCCACGTGCTTTTGTTTTTGGCGGGATCACTTTTTCTTTTGTTTTGCCTTGCGACTGTCATGCGGCGGTATGCCTTGCGAGCGTACGACCGCCGCAGGACTCTAATAAAAGATAAGCGCGACAATACAAACTTCGGTTTTAAACTGTGAAAGCCCGGTCCAATATTTTT
Organism: Aedes albopictus; assembly: GCF_035046485.1. Lineage (NCBI taxonomy): Eukaryota > Metazoa > Arthropoda > Insecta > Diptera > Culicidae > Aedes > Aedes albopictus. Next base: position 251,634,631 of record NC_085137.1, on the reverse strand, counting down.
CAAATTTTTTTTCACTATGGGGCACTTCTAGGGTCCCATACCCCTGTTATTTTTTTCTCATTCCATAACACCAAATTTTGTAAAATTTTGTCGAGCAGTGTAATCAGCCGCCGTGTACAAATCAAAGGAGGCGTTGTAATCTTTTCGCGATAAACGACGGCTGGTTAAGATCATCAGCATCTGAGTGATTAAGCTGGGTTGCACAATACATACATTTATTTGCATAGCATCAAAATTATGATAATAGAAATCAACAATAGTACCACACAATACTCGGTTTGTGGCTGCCACCCTCCATCCTGGGTAACGCTCAATACTTGCCAGACAACGTTCCACCTGGCCCGCTCATCATGCTCTCTGTGCTTTACGCATTCTTGTGCCAACCGAATCACTAGCGAATACCTACTTTGCAGGGTTTTTGTCCGGCATTCTTGGAACATGCCCTGCTAACCCTATCTTTCCGGCTTCGGTCACCTTCTGGATGCTGGGTTCACCGTAGAGTGCGTAGTAGCGAGGTGCATCCTTCTCCACCACATACCGTCCTTCTGTACATCGTGGAAGATCGTCGCTCGAAAACTCCCGAGTGCTTACGGGTTATCTTGGTCCAATGGTCCAATCCTACCCTTGCGGCTTCGCGTTTTAGGCGAGTGTACAGCTCTGCCAACGTTCCAAATGTTCTGGCGAGAATATCCGCATCGTCCGCAAAGCACACAAATTGGCCGGGTTTCGTGAAAATCGTACCCGGTTGTTGAAAAGTTTGTCACCTTGTCGCAGTCCCCGACGTGATCCAAATGAACTACCCATATCACTATCAATTTATGTCTGATTTCAACATTCTAGATCATGGTTTCCCAAACTGTGGGTCGCCACCCCCCAGGGAGTCGCCGACCTTCATCTAGGGGGTCGTGAGAGACAGTAGAATATTTTACTGTAACAGACAACACATAAGGAAATTTCTGTAGTGGGTCGCGAAAAGTACGTCTGCCAGCAAAAGGGAGTCGCGCACCTGAAAGTTTGGGAATCTATATTCTAGATCTTACAAAAGAAAAAAACTTACATGATTTTAGACGCCTTTTTACAATATGTTTGTAATTAATCCGGGAGTGATCGCTTCGTGTTCTAAGCACATGCACCACAAAAAAATATTTAAAGTTTTTTTTTAATTATTTTATTGTATTTTGTATGAGATCTAGGCTTTTCTAATGCAACGCAAATAGACAGCAATGTGATTTTGAAAACAACATGTTTTAAGGGATGACACCAAACTTTCGTTCGGGAGTGCTGTTGTCGGTATTGACCAACACCGTTCGACAAACATTGCAAAAAAAAGTAGGTTTCGCCCCTCTTTGTGCAATTAAACCGTCGTTTAAAACGGATGGTCACTGATTCGCACCCTCATCCTATGGAATAAATTTAATTTCATGCTGATCCGGCATCTGCACTTGCAGGCGTAGTTCATTTGCTGCTCTATATATTGTATGAGGGGATGATGTTTTTTTGCTGTTTCGGAATGAGTCAGTTCAACCTTGAATGCTTATTTTTTATAGCCCGAATTGATGGCAGATTGAATGAGGAAATTTTAGTCAAAAATTAAAATAGGTATTTTTTAGAATTATTGAATGAATTTCTTCAAAGGGTTTGGAAGTCTTTTTATAATGTGCACATGAGTAAAGTGAGGTGACCCTTCTGAGAATTTTATCGTTTTTTATAGCATTCCAGCCCTTCAATACACGTTGGCGTAGGTACATGTAGAGTAAAAATTCAACTATATGGTCCACATTGCTGATCCTACGCACTACACCCAAATCTGTGGAGGGAAGAGGCATCAATCTACGGATGGTTGCATCCGTTGATGGTGGAGATGCTTTTCACTGACCACTGTACACTGTACTATGTCAGGATGTGCGATTTAATTGAAAATACTAATTAACCGGGGTGTAACGAATTAATACCCAGATTCAATGCAATTTGTGCGAAATTGATTTTTACCGTGTCAGACGCAGATCAGACAGATTTTAATTTGCATCATGGGTGTATGTGCGTATGTGTGAGCCCAGCCATGCCGAATATAGGAGCTACGAGACCACGTGACACAAAATAGAATATTGTATTATTGTAGCGGGTATTTTAGTTGTGTAGAAAGGACGAGAACGTCTCGAATTGAAATTATTTGTGTTTCTAGAAAATAACACTAGTTTACAAAATAAAACGAAAGTCGTGAACTTCTGTCAACGACCAGAATTTTTGAAGTAAAATTTAGCGCTGATTTCGAAACCGCGCTTCAAATAAATTTAAGTAGAGCAGTTTTTAAGTTTTAGCTCAATATCGAGTTTTATAGTTATTTAAAATATGGAATTTACTAAAATTCAAATATCTTGCGTTTTGTTCAACCAATTTCAAATCTTTTTCCATAAATTAAAAGCTGAATACAATACCATTCGATCATCTGAATGCAGGTTTTGCATCAGATTGATTAAATTCATATTATTGGCGAGTTTTTTGGACGATTTCCTTAAATTTTAGCAAAATTTCCAAAAATATATGAACAAATGTATTTTTTTTTCAATAAGAAAAAAACAATCTAAAAATTCTTTTTCAACGTTTACTTGACATATCATATGTAGACGAGTTACAGTAAAAAAATTCAGCTCAATCGGAGCCCTGATTACGGAGAATGAGATGTGTGAAGTGAGCGACTAAAAATAGAACAAAAATCGATTTCAAATCATCAACCTTGTATGGAAAGTCGAAAAAATTTCCGCTCTACTGTAATTTTTTTCCTTCACGTTTTCAAACTCAGGGCATGATTCTACACCAAAAATGATCATCAGCTTACCGAGTTCAAAAATGCTGTAAACTAGTGCAATCAATCCAGGTGAGCAATATCAAACTAATGCGTACGTGATTCGTGTGAATTCAACATGCAAAAATACACCCAATTTTACTTCAGTCTGGGAGTTGCTTTAATTCTGTAGCAACATTTGAAGTACCATAAAACGGGGTATCATTGATCAGCGGGGTAACATTGATAGGCTTGACCGACCTCATGAAATGTTCAAACAAGCATTTTACATTGAATCAGTTTCTGCTATCGAATGGTTTTTTTTTATCTGTATTAACGAGATTTTTAGCCCTAGGCTAGTTCATCTCGGGACCCACGCTTTACTTCCCTTCCGAAGGAAGAACAAATTAATTCAAAAACTACATTACTTGTAAGATTTTGGACAACATATTCGAAAACAGCTACCCCAAATTTAGTAAGTAAGGATATTTTCAACACAAACGAACAGTGATCACTGACATGATCAATGTTACCCCGAATCAACAAAATCAAAAATTAGATTAACCCTCGAGCGATCGCGCTGTTGTATTTTGTACAACACGATGAAAAAATCTCGCTTTTTGTACTCAGCATTAGCGTGGTGCTGACGCAGGTAGTCAACCACGCGAGTTACGGAAGGTTAAAAGCCTATTCAAACATGTTTTGAAGTTTTACCATATTTTTCCGAGTAGCTTAACACATACTCAGAGGGCCAGTAGTTGTTTTAATAACCACAGAGAAACAGGCGTAACACTTAGAACAAATTACATTAAAAAAAAATATCGTCACGAAAACGTAACCGCTTAATGCTAAACGTACTGTGTTTGGTCGGGCCACCATTAGGTGGCGGTAGTGAGCAAACGACAAACAGGAGCATAAACTATGCCAAAGCCGCGAGTGGTCAATTGTCCAACTACCGAAAATTTGAATCAATCGTTTAAAATTTGATCGATGGGAAGCGGGCGGAGTGTGACGTCTGTTTCTCTGTGATGTAACGTTTGCTTTAACAAGAGAATTATTCAAGAAAGATCAAAAATTCTGATCAATGTTACCCCGGATTACGGTATACTCATCAACATTAGTAAACAATCGCACGTCGTTCACACCAATTTATTAACGTAAAGCAATGCCATTTTCCGAAAAAAGCCTTCCGGATAATGATTTATTTGCATGGGCAGGTTGCTATTAAGGAGAAACTTCAGAGAATACAAACATAGCTGCCACAATGGCCGACTTGGTCTCCTACTCACGTTTTCAAGAGCTCCAATCTTGAAAATTCGAAAGCAAATGCTCTCGATTTAGAAAAGCTGCCTCTTTGTGCAAGTGAGCAGGATAAATAAGTGTGGCTTGGCTCGATGCTTCGTTCGTCAGATTTGTGCCTCTAAAGTTTGTATGCAAAATTGCAATGGGATTTCTTGATGTTTCACCTTAAGTCCTACAGTCTAAGGAAGACTTCTATGGCTCTTTTCAAATGCTGCTCCTCCAGAATAATAGGCATTTGATATACCTACGTAAACGTCTCAATTCAATTAAAAATTGTTAGTTTACGGCACGTAACGAATATTTCATCCTGTCACGGTCGCCATGTATTGCCCCGTGTTGTTGTGTTATCTTGTTCTAGTCCTGATGCCCGCAGGAGGTGATAACCACTGAATTAAAACACCGGATTGATGGTAGAATCCCAGCTGATCTATTCTACTGAACGGCTCGATATTTATATCCGTCGATCTCAATATATATTGCATACCGAAAACAATATCGGTCAGTCGAAAACTCCGAGTCCATAGAGGACCACCGGTCTTATTAGCGTTTTGTACATGGCACATTGGTCGGGCTGCATACTAAGGGGCGGCCAAAACTCTCAAAAAACGGAATTGATATTTTTAAACTTTTTTTCGCCTTATAACAAAGATAATGTATTGTAGTTTTATGATTCTTAATTAAAAGCATATCAGTTTTTGTATTTGAATGAAATTTTCACTGCCAAAGTGGCCTAAGTCATAAAATTGAAAAATGAATTATTCGAAAAAAGTAAAATAATAATATTTTGAGAATGGAATATATGTTTTATGTTATCCAGCATATGAAAGCTTGTTATTGGACTGTTTGAATGGACGTATGGTGCAAAATTAATATGTCACAAAACTTTTCAAATTTTCATATTTTGTGCCTTAGGAATTTTGGTAATTTTTAAGTTAAAAAACGGTTCGTGTCGTCACGTGTCGCCGCAATTTCGAATAGTACATCTTAAACATCATGCTTAGGGCTGCATAAAAACGTTTAAACTTTTTGCAGAAATTTGCAGTTTTTCAAATTAGAGCTATTTAAAAAAGTCATGTTTTTTCATATGTTTTACTTTTTTTTTCCATTTTTGACTGAAAAAAAAAATATCTTCCCACATTTTTCACACGTTTGAACAACCTTGATTGGGTTTGATCGAAAGATGATCATTTAATTAAATTCAAATTGATTTTCTAACAAAAAAAGCGAAAAATGTGGGGTTTGCTGATTTTTACCGTTTTTTGAAATTATTGAAGTTACGTAATTTTTGAATACCCCTTTTTAAACACTAAAAATGCTATATAACATATCTAGACAACCTATAACTTCGATTAAACACATAAAAAGAGTTTTGACCGAACTTTATCTTTTTCCGACCATTGTGCATGGTTCATTTGGTGCGCGGGTAAATCTTTTTAGACCGCAGCTTCATCTGGAACCCACAATAGGCACGATTTCCACTGATTATGCGCCTTCGAATTTCACGACGTACATTGTTGTTATCCATCAGTAAGGATTCGAGGTAGACTAATTCCTCCAACACCTCGATGATATCTTCGTCTATCGTGACATTACTACCTAGACGGCCCCGGTCGTGACCTTGTTTTTGGTGCATTCACCACCAGTCCGACCGTTTCAAATGTTCTGGCGATAATGTCCATGTCGTCTGCAAAGCACACAAATTCGCCGGATTTTGTGAAAATCGTACCTCGTTTGTTGAGCTCGGCTCGTCGCATTGCACCTTTTAGAGCGATGTTGAAGAGTAGACATGAGAGTGCGTTATCTTGTCACAGTCCACGGCGAGATACGAATGAACTGGATAGTTCACTCGACAACCTGACACAGTTTTGTACACCATTAGTCAGTCTAGTCAGACTTCCAGGAGCGCGTTTTCATCCATGATTTTCCATAGCTCTGTGCGGTAGATGCCGCCTAGAAGTCGATGAACAGGTGATGCGTTGGGACCTGGTATTTATTCACGGCATTTCTGGAGGATTTGCCGTACGGTGAAAATCTGATCCATTGTCGACCGGCCGTCGATGAAGCCGGATTGATAAGTTCTCAGGAATTCGTTCGGTTTAGGTGACAGACGACGGAAGATGATCTGGGATAGCCCTTTAGAGGCAGCATTCCAAATGTTGAATGTGAGAACATCAGACATTCGAAATTGCCACTTTTCTTGTGAATGGGCAGATTATCCCTTCCTTCCACTTATCCACTCCTGCGGTAGCTGTTCGGTTTCCTAGATCCTGACTACCAACCGGTGCTGACAGGTGGCTAACATTTCTGGGCCTATCCGAATGAGTTTAGCTACGATACCATCCTTATCAGCTGCTTTGTTGATTGGTGAATGGCATCCTTAGCTTCCCGCAGCGTGGGAGTTGGCTCATTTCCGTCCTCTGCTGCATTAGTGTAGATTTTTCCTCCGTTGTCGTGGTCTCCCGTGTCTCCCGTGGTCCCCGTCCCACGCCATTCAGGTGCTCATCAAAGTGCTGCTTCCACCTTTTGATCCCCTTACGTCCGTTCGTCAAGAAGCCCATGTCCTAATCCCTGCATATTTCGGTTGCAGGATTCATTGAGCTTCTGGTAGAACTTTCGTGTTTCTTGGGAACGACATAGCAGTTCCATTTACTCGCACTTCGCTTCTTCCTGGCTGCGCTTTTTCTCCCGAAAGTGGCGGGTCTGCTGTTTCCGCTGCTGTTTGTAACGTTTCACGTTCTGCCTTTTGGTACCTTTCTGCAGCATTACCGCCCGTGCTGGCGTAACACTACCTACTGCTTAAAAATGGTACCATGAGTTCTATACTGATAATTATTGCTATTTAGGATATGCTTTATATTTTTTGACAAATTGAAATAGCAAAAGCATACACGAATACAACATTTTCTTATGAATTTCGAAGTTTTGACGTAATGGATCGATGGATCACAATCAAGATCATAGTGCGTTTGTCCGAATAAGCTTTGCTATCTTTCAGAAAGCTTCGGATAGTGAGTATAAATTAAGCTGGTTAACGAATCTTCGAGATGAGTGCTTTTGAAAAAGTAAACAGGGGCATGGGTCGGAGTTTATTGTGTCCATACTTTCTTACCATTTTTTTTTTCAATTAGTTTTGTTCTTATTTCGTTCATATTCGATTAAAAAAAGATTTTTTCGAATTATTTTTATATTATTTCCCAAAAATTTTGACCTTCGACTGCGTTATTCAAATTTATTTTTCATTGTAAATTGTTAGCAACACAAACATAGTTGTCGAAAAAAATACGATTTTTGAAACATTTTTAAATGTCATCATTAGAAAAAAAATCAATCATGTAGGTATCATTCCCAATTGAAAAGAAAACCCAACTGAATTGTATCAGTGAATATCACCAGAATATGATGAGAACGTGAGAATCATGCATGCCTCCCATTCATATAAAAAACCAAGTTGCTTCCGAGGAAGAGAATGTCAATAAATGAGCAAAATATGACATCAATATTTGTGTACCATATACATAGAAGGTTAAGAAAATCCATGAAGATATTAAACATAATTTACACACTGTAATAAACAGAGCATAAAATAAGGGGGCAACGTATAGAGTGGTTTTCATTATGGAATGGTATTGGTCAATGCAGTTTTTAATTAAACTAAATTTTGTGAGAGGGAATAGGATTAGTTGAAAGATCAAACAGGCAACGAACGAGCAAAAAAACGGGATTTTAGTTAGTTGTTTTTATAAAATGAGAAAAAGCGAACATAGTTTAAAAGTTTTAAAGATCAATTTTGTTGCAAAGAGTTTGACAGGTATGGTAATTAATAAATTGAGTTGCAGCCTTTGTACGTGAATGGGAAATAGAAAGATCGTTGTTCCAACAACTGTTCGAGTTATAATCCAACTAACGATGATTTTCCTGCAGTGAGAACAGACAACTAAAAGAAACATACGGTTTTTAGACACACGTGTAAAGCATTTGCACCGAGAATGAAGCGCGAAGAAACCCAACTAGCAAAAATGTATATTACCAGTAATATTCATTATTAATGGAACCATGATAAAAAATATAGACGATAAAAGCATTTTTTACCAAAAACGAAATTTCATCTGCATCTGTGTGTTTTGCTTTGGCTGGTTCGTGTCCTTTCCGTGTTAGATATTGCCGAAGACCATTTTATCGAGAAGATTAGCACTATCAATAGTAGGAGTAGGAATATCGATAGACACTGTAGGCAGTGCACCCCACGGATAAACTAGACAGAGATGGGAACACTTATTGGCAAAACGTTACATTCTCTTGCTACTTCTCAGTTCTGAAGCGTGCTATCAAAAAAACAGTGTATGTAGAACTTTTAGCCTGTAACTGTTTTTTTTTCTAAAAAGTATGTCTAAATCTGAATAACACTCACTACGCTATAATACACTACACTGAGCTGATAGAACAGCAAGTGAGTGTTTCCATCCCTGGAAATTGGAACGTTTCATGACTGGATGAGTGAAGATCCATATTCTCACCAACACAGTCATAAAATTTCCTCTTTACTCAACGTTTGACATTTGTATGGGAGCAGAGCAGAGCTCCAAGTCTTCTCGATAATGTGGCCTTCGGTACTTCTCACAGTCCTTCTAGATTGACTGAACAAACATGTGCCTGCGACCGTTGTATGTTTCCTTTATCCCTTTGTTACAGCTTCAACTAAGCGCCACATTTCTAACGACCGTCACAACCGCCGGCACAGCCATTAGAGATGCGATGCTAGTGGACTTTTGAAGGTGATTATTGAGTCATCTCACCGACCTCACCCCGTTTCGGCTTGGCCCACTTTGCTCACGGTAACTAATATAGCGATCGAATTCTAGCTGAAAAGCACTGGCGTACACATTACACTAAATTCTTTTTTTACACGATCTTTTTTTACGCGGTTTTATTTTGCACGATTTTTTTTACACGATTTTCTCGAAATTACGCGATGTGTTTTTGGGAAAATTCTTCTCTCCTGGTCGCAATTTACTTCCGATGGGGCTCAAATTTCTACCAGAGATCTCTCTTATCATCCTTGATACCCTGTCAAAATTTTAGGATGATCCGATAAAAAAAAAATTGAAAACTTTTTTTACACGATTTTTTTTACGCGGAACAAAAAATCGCGTAAAAACAGAATTTAGTGTACTGGATTTTTAACATAATTGGCGATTTGTGGCTGTTTGCTGAAAGCTGATACCTAAATGAGAGGGTAGGAGCCATTCATTAATTAGGTAAGGGTTTATAGAGGGAGGGGGTGGAGTTGAGAAATCTTACGCTCTATACAAACATATATTGGTTCTCATACATAAAATCTTACAAGGGGGGTGGGGGTGTCGAAAAAACTTGTTCCCTTACATAATAAATGGACAGCCCCGTACGAAAAATAACTTCACAGCAAAGTGTGACGAGCCATACAAAAATTTTGGAGGTCCCATACAAAAAGTGTGACATATAGGGGAAAGGGGGGCGGGTTGAAAACAATCATTTTCCGTGACGTAATTTATGGACGTTCCCCTACAAGCTTTCGCAAATCTTATGCCACCGTCTATCACCGATTGCAAGAGAGTTCGTGGGGCAATATCAGGCTAGATTCAAGGGTGAACGCGCTCCAACGGACTAGATATTCGCCATCCGCCAGGTGTTGCAGGAATGCCGCGCATACAACGTGCCCACACATCACTTGTTAATCGATTTCAAATCGGCGTATGATACAATCGATCAAGACCAGCTATGACAGATTATGCACGAATACGGATTCCCGGATAAACTGATACGATTGATCAAAGCGAAGATAGATCGAGTGATGTGCGTAGTTCGAGTAGTTCCCTTCGAATCTCGCAGAGGGTTACGGCAAGGTGATGGTATTTCGTGCTTGCTGTTTAAAATCGCCTTGAGAAGGTGTAATGAGGAGAGCGGGGATAAACACGAGTGGAACGATTTCACGAAGTCTGTTCAGCTGCTTGATTTCGCTGATGATAGCATGCAAATTTGAGACGATGGCGGAAATGTACATCCGACTAAAAATGAATCCAGGCGAATCGGATTCGTCATTAATGTGTCGATGACAAAGTACATGATGGCAAAAGGTTCCAGGGAAGAATTACCACGCCCGCCACCCCGAATTTCTATCGACGGTGATGAAATCGAGACGATTGAAGAATTTGTGTACTTGGGCTCACTGACCGCCGACAACGGCACCTAAAGAGAAATTCAAAGACGCATTGTGGCAGGAAATCGAGCTTACTTTGGACTTCGCAGAACTCTACGATTGAACAAAGTTTGCCGTCACACGAAGCTGCAAAACGCTGATTGGATCGCTAATCTTCTCACGAAGCATGGACCCAACTTGCAGAGGACCAACGCCATGAACATAGTAGAATGGAGACGACTCCTACGCATAGCATGACACATGCTGGAAAAAAAAGGCAAGGTAAAGCGCTAAAACCGCTTGGCACTAAAATGTGTAAGGCCCGATTTCTTCACCTCGGCTTAACCGGTAAGCCAGGCTTACCCATACAGTTAAACCTGGCTTAACGCTTAAGCCAGGGTGAAGAAATCGCCCCTAAGACTTACTCGCTCACTCGCAAGTGTTGAAATGATTTGACCCCGAGAATAGTTGTTCGGTTCCAGACGAGGACTGACCTAAGCCCCGAGTGGCAGGTCTTAAGCCAAAAGCCGCTTCCGGGCCGTCTGCTATCTCCCGGATCCCAGGGCGTTGATAGTAGAGGTGACATTTCGGATGTGAGGAATGTGTGAAAAATTTAATTATTGGACTTATTTTATTCCTTTTCTCGATTGCGGGCAATGAGGGATGTGTACGCCCTACATTACCTGAACGTTGCGGCGATGTAGTGGACGGTACGGTGCCAAACGATGGAACGAGGCCGTAGAAGGCGGTAGGGCGGCCTTCGATCACTAGCAACTCCTTTCCACCGTGGACAGGTGACATCGGAAAGCGTCAGACGTGAAGAAATTCAACGGAATTCATTGCAGCGTGGCGAACCAGAGGACGGGAGCGTTTGGCTTGAACAGCAGGAGCGTCCAAGCGATCGTTTGGTAACGTGTCGTAGTTGAGGTTTCAAAGCTGTAATAAACCAAAGGTGATACGGTCCGTCGCTGTCGTTATCGGATGTGGAGTTACAGGTTGCCCAGCGGCCTGAACGTCGCACTGAGGAATCCGGAACTGTCTTCGACATCGCTCCCGGAATTATATACACTAACTCCCGTTTAGTTGACACGCCACGGTTTTCCTTGGTGGTTCGCTTTTGCAAACTTGAGTGTCTGTTCCCCAGAATAAAGATTCACGACAGCGGCTGTTCCTTATGTTAGGGGCGGCTTATTGACGTCCAAGTACCAGTGAAGGGTTCATTTGTACGCCATGGTCCTCCGGAAAGTAAGGGGTTTGGTGTCGGGCTCTAAAAGACAGGCGTAAATATAATTGCAACAGAAACATTATCGACATCAGGACCTATCGTAGAGCTAACACCGAATCTACCTACAACCTGGCAATGGTCAAACTGCGCCTTAAACATTCTGTCATCAACAATGTATTGTATGACCGCCGCGGAAAAACATAGAGCGACAGAAGTAATCGCATGTCGCCTCAGCATACGCTCAGAATCTCGGGACAGCGTTGCTAGACGAGGACAAGCTGGAGGTAGCGGAATGCGAGGAAATGGATCCACTGTGCAGTTGCCAAGACATACGAAAGTTCTGTTAGAGGCTCAACGTTCTCGCAACGGCTTTGCGTCGCGAGCCGAAATCTGCAGGGATAAAGATGGGAGCCTCCTGACGAACGAACGTGGCGTGATTGAAAGGTGGAAGCAGCACTTAAATAAGCACCTGAGTGGCGAGGAGAATGTAGGCACAGGGGCTAAGTCAACGGAGGAAGCGACTACATAAGTGCAGCAGAGGACGGAAATGCTCCAACTCCCTCACTGAGGGAAATTAAGCACGCCATTTATCAGCTCAATACCAACAAAGCGTCTAGAAGGGATGGTTTCATAGTCGAACTCATTAGGATGGGCCCAGAAAAGTTATTCACCCGCCTGCACCGGATGATAGTTAGGATCTGGCAAATCTAACAGCTTCCAAAGGAGTGGAAGGAAGGGATTGTCTGCATCATTCACAACCAAGGCGACCGTTAGGAATGTGAGAACTTCAAAGCGATCACCATTTCGAATGCAGCCTACAAAGTCCTATCCCAGATAATCTTCCCTCGTCTGTCACCTAAAAGGAATGAATTTTCGGGGAGTTATCAATCCACCTTCAACGACGGCCGGTCGTCAACGGACCAAATCATCACCGTACGGCAAACCTTTCAGAAATGCCGCGAATACCAGACCCCAATGCCTTTTTCGATTCCAAGACGGCACCTAGGTAGGCAGAAACTGTTTTTTATGTTTTGTACGAAAAAAAAAAATAGTAAAAAATGGGATTCAAACCTGTGTAACCCCCCGAAAAACTGGGGCCTATGAACTGGGTTGTATCGGTAAATGCCCAACACAGGTGTCCCTGCCCTAGTATGTCCAGGAATTGCACTAGAACATGAATAAGATTGTTTTTGCAAACCAAACATTTATGACAATATTATCACGATTACGATTGCCTACCTAAAATTTTAGGACTCATGCGTAGTTTTTTTTTTTTTCATTTTACTATCCCAGCTTTCAGTCCAGTCCTATGTACGCCAGTGACTTTGAATCGGATCCACTGACTGACCAATTGTTTGTTTCCCTGTTCGCCACATTGATTAAGAGCATTTACCCAGTTTCCGACTAGATTGTAGGCGAAAACGTTACTTACCTGCCTGAGCGCGTGCTGTTCCGAAGGCGTGCAATCTGCATAGTCCGTTGAATTTATCGATGTAATGTTATAATCTTGCAGGAATATTAATTCTCATCTTCAACTGGTTCACGTGCTTTGGCTTCGTGGAGAACGAGAAGAACCAGCAGGATGATGACGACGACGACGAATGCCGCAAGAGCTTGACCGAATGCCACCAACTGTCGTCCACGTGGTGAGGGGTTGACGGCTTAGTTCATGCAGCGTAACACAACTTCCTTACCTACTATTCCAATTTGAACTGCTACGGATAGGTTAGAAGTAATCTGACATGAGCTTTGCTCATCAGTAGCATTAATCGCAAATGTAATAGTTAATTAGATGATTTGTCCACTCCAAGAAGTAAATGACTTCCAGTTTGAGCACAGCGGTTTAATTCGTCAGTGTTAATATCTAATGCTACCCTTTGAAGATCTACTGGCCGTTTTTCGAAATCGTAATGTTAAAGAACAATACGTTTTCTACGAGACTAACGAGACTAAATGCGGTTACCTACATCGTTTAGTGAGTACAAATCTGCAGAGGTTTAAATTTTTTCATCGTGAAGCAACTCGCAAGTGGGAAAGCCAACACATCAAAACACCATGCTTCCAAGAGCAATCCATAAGTAAGTTTATTCTCACCCACCTGATTCGTGAATATTCTTAGCAAAACAAAATCATCCACGACATTTTCATAGGGGAACGTCCATAAATTACGTCACGCTTTTAGGGGGGAGGGGGGGGGTTCAGCAAAGACTGTGACGACCCATACAAAATTTTCAGATGTCCCATACGAAAACTGTGACGTAGGGGGAAGGGGGGGGGGGGCGGGGTTGAAAATGGGCAATTTATGTGTGACGTAATTTATGGACGTTCCCTAGCGAACAACTTGCGAAATTGCATTTTATTTATTTTTAATATTCAATCAAATAATTAATCATAAACTAATGTATATGCTTCATTGTTCCAGGGTCCACGGCTCAATCGATGACAAAGACCGCCAGCTAAGAGTTGTGTGCTTAGCTGGTAGTATAGTCTGGACTGGACACTGTTGTCCTTTTGACTTCAGCTAGATTGAGAAGGTTCGTCCCGAGCGTCTGTTCACCAAGAAGGTGCGGCTCAAAAAGTGTCTGTACTGGCATCCAGCGCCAGCGGCTGAGGTCTACCACGGTGGATAGGGAACCTTAGACATTGTGAGGCAAGTACAATGATACACTATGCCCAAGGAGTCGAGAAAATTTTCCTGACCGGAACGGGAATCAAACCCGCCGTCTCAGGATTGGCGATCCATAGCCTTAAGGTTGAAGGATTCGTCATTGACATAACCGTCATCATTGAAAATGCGAAAGCAGTTTTCTCGCTCGAAACTTAAATGCTTGCATTGAAAATATATTCACTGTACTCCATTCTGCACCCGCAAAACAGTGAATACTTTTTCACTGCGAAAATATCAGTTTTGATGGAGAAAACTGCTTTTGAATTTTCAATGATGACGATAATTTCAATGACGAATCCTTCAACCTTAACCACTAGGCTAACTGGAGACCCGTAGACCAACAATCTATGGTTCTCGAAACGCAAAAACCGTTACAAAAACCGAAAATGAAAGATTACGAACTGATTCAACGGCAACGACGCGAAAGAGCGGGCAAGAAATGGAACTTGCAATGTACTAACCGTAGCCCAGCAGGAAGCAAACTGGCACAACTAGGCAATAGGGTATGCCGTATAAAACTTGAAATACAAGCACAGCACTAAGTGAAGTTCGTTGTCAAGAACTTTGGAGAACACAGATAGACGAGTGCACCGATGAACATTGAGTTCACTGAGCCTGAAAATTTTTGCACGCGGCCACCTGGAGATCACCCGAGCATCAAACAGAAAACCAAATCGACCACACTCTAATCGACGGTAAATTCTTCTCGGATATAACCAATGTCCGCACATACCGCAGTGCGAATATAGATTCGGATCACTACTTAGTCGCTGTATGCATGTGCTCAAAACTTTCGAATAGTTATTACCTCGCGTCGAAGTCGAACGCTGCGGCTCAACATCGAGCAGCTGCGTAACGTAGAAGTAACTCAAGACTACGCGCAGCAGCTAGCAGTGGCCGTACTAACGGAAGTGCAGCTTGGCGCAGCTACACTTGAAGATGGCTGGAGGGGCATCCGATCCACCATAAGTAGTACCTCGGTTGCAGTACTAGGCTTCGCGACTCCGAATCACAGAAATGACTGGTACGAGGGCGATTGTTGAAAAACGAGAAGAATGCAGCATGGGTGAGAATGTTGCAACACCGTACGAGAGGAATGAAACACGTTATAGACATGCGCGGAACAGGCAGAACTCAGTCTTCCGGAGAAAGAAGCACCAGCAGGAGGAACGGGATCGCGAAACGATGGAAGAGCTGTACCGCGCTAAGGATACACGGAAGTTCAACGAGAAGCTGAACCGGTCGCGCAGAGGCTTCGTGCCTCAAGCCGACATGTGCCGAGGCAACCACGCGAATTTTTTCACGAGCGAGTGTGAGGTGGTCGAGAGGTTGCGGCAGCATTACGATGAGCTCCTCAATGGCGACGTTGCAAGCACCGAAGGTGGCGTGGTAACAGATCTAGGAGTACGTGCGCAAGACAAAAGCTTTCTAGCCCCTAGCCTCCAAGAGATTGAAAAGGAGGTTGGGCGGTTGAAAAACATCAAAGCCGCTGGAGCAGATCAACTACCAAGCGAGCTTCTAAATACGGTGGAGCAGCACTGGTGAGAGCACTACACTGGGTCATTACCAAGATTAGGGAGGAGGAAGTATTGCTGGAGGAATGGATGGAAGGTATCGTGTGTCCCATCAACAAAAAGGGCGACAAGTTCGATTGCGGAAACTATCGCGAGATCAAACTACTGAGCGCTGCCTGCAAAATACTCTCTCAAATTTTATGCTGCCGTCTACCACCGATTGCAAGAGAGTTCGTGGGGCAATATCAGCCTGGATTCAGGGGTGAACGCGCTACAACGGTCCAGTTGTTCGCCATCCGCCAAGTGTTGCAGAAACGACGCGAATACAATGTGCCCACATATCACTTGTTCATCGATGCACGAATACGGAGTCCCGGATAAAATTATACAATTGATCAAAGCGACGATGGATCTTGTGATGTGCGTCTTTGGAGTATCAGGACACGCTGTTTGCACAATTTCATTGCAGTAAAGGAGAATTGATCATCTCACCATACAAAAATCCAGCTCACTACTTTCAATCTAGTACTTCTTCGTTTACTTTCTAGGGGCACGTTTGGTGTAGTACTAGAATTGTAGTAATTAGCTTAATTTTATTATGGTGAGAAGGTATGTTCTCTATTTCTGTAATAAAATGATGCGAAAAGCGTGGGTATTATGATGCCTTGCCTAATTTAATGAGGTTTGAGCAAAACTTTGGGTAACTGTAGGGGAGACTGGGGTGACTTGATCCCTTTTTCTTAATTTACCTGAAACTTTAAGAAAAAACACAAAACTAGATCCGATTTCCGTTCAAAATGGCAGGTAAACATCTATTGCAAGTTAATACACAACAGAAGGCCTTTAAATTATTGTCAAAGTTTTCAAAACTGTGTTTTTATGGAGGCATGTCTTATGATATATTTTTCAAAAATGGGTGACACTTGACCCCCTTTGAGCACATGGTTTATTTAAAGGGAAAATAATTCCAGAGTCTTCCTTTTCATTTTCTTCTCGAGTTTTCTTGTATTTTCGATGAACATGGAGTGTTTGAAATTGTAAGATTTCCTTAAATTATTAAGGATATGCCGTATTTTCAAAATGGGGAGACTTATTTATTTATTTATTGTATGACATCAACAGACAACACAGGTCCTAATGATGTATAAATAACTTAACCTAACTTATTTCCCTATCGTTGTTACAATAAAAGTAAAATAATAAAATTACATACAAAAACACGCACACAAAAAAAAATAATATCATTATTCGTCATGAAGAAAAACTAAATACAGCCTTAAACTTTCGCTTGATCGTTTCCCTGGAAAGGTTGAAGTCGAACACAGAGGCTACATTGTTAAACGCCCGTTTCAAACCAGTAATGGCACTTTGATGTCCGTACACAGTCCTACGCAAAGGAGGCCGTAGCCAAGGTCGCAACATCACGTTATTCCGCAGTGCTCTTGGACGAACATACAAATCGACGGACTGCAAGAGTGCGGGGCAGTTCATCCTTCCCTGCAACAAGTCCGCAATGACCATTGCTCGTGCAACGTTCCTGCGCACCTGTAGGCTCTCTAGGTCAATCAATTGGCCCCGACTTCTGTAACTAGGCAGTCGCAACGGATCGCGCCATGGGAGTCGGCGGAGAGCAAAGCGGATAAAACGACGCTGAACAGATTCTATCCTCTCTATTCCTCTTAGATGATGAGGATTCCAAACCACGTTACAATACTCGAGCGTCGATCGAACTAGCGAACAATACAGAGATTTCAAACAATACACGTTTGTGAAGTCCTTGGCGATCCGAAATATGAAGCCCAACGTTCTAGACGCTTTTTCAACGACGAAGGAAACATGTTGTCTGAAGCTTAGTTGTGAATCCAGAATCACCCCCAGGTCCTTCACATCATGTGCACGCTGAATCACGGTGTCGAAGAGCTTGTACTGGAAAATTATAGGTTTACGAATTCTAGCGAACGAAATCACGGAGCACTTCACGGGATTTACCACCATTCGGTTTAATATGCACCAGTTCATGAATGCATCCAGATCCTGCTGGAGGCAAATTGCGTCTTCGATAGAGCGAATCATCCGGTAGATTTTCAGATCATCTGCGAAAGACAGACGGGGTCCTTTCAACGTGTAGTTGACATCATTGAAATAAATCAAGAAAATCAACGGCCCCAAATGGCTGCCTTGAGGAATTCCGGACGTGGCATGAAACTCGGCAGATTGGAATCCTCCGATCGAGACAGTCAATTTCCTAGCAGTTAAGTATGAACTAAGCCAGCGCAGGATATTTCCGCTAATGCCAAATCTTTCTAATTTGGCTATTGCTATTGCGTGATTGATCTTATCAAATGCTGCAGATAGATCTGTATATATGGCGCCCGTTTGTACGTTTGTGCGAAGCTATCGCCAATGAATGACGTAAGACACAGAAGATTGGTGGTTGTAGATTTGCCTGGGACGAATCCATGTTGATCGCTGCTTAGATGACTTTTGCAGTGAGACGACAAAGGTTCCATTACTACAAGCTCGAACAATTTGGAAATGGCACACAGAGACGAAATTCCTCGATAATTTTCAACGTCCTTCCGTTGCCCCTTCTTATGTACGGGAAACATGGTCGCATTTTTCCAAATGGACGGGAACACTCCAACTGACAGAGATAAGTTGAACACGTGGCGAATAGGAACTAGCAGAGTTTCGATATTCATCTTCAGGAAAGTTGATGGAATACCATCTGGGCCAGGTTTCCTTGAAGATTTTAATCGCGAAGCGGCGCTGGGAAATCATTTCGTCCTCAACGACGAGCGTAGCCCAGGAATCGTTAACCAGCGGAACGTTGTTAATGGCCTGATTAACGAGGGTTTCAGGAATCGTCTCATCGCAAAACGTACTAGCAAACTTCTGAGCGAAGAATTGGCAAATCTGTTGAGGTTCCGAAGCGGTGTTTCCATTCAAAATCATCGTTGAAGGTAGTCCAGACTCCTTTCTCTGCTCGTTCACGTATCTCCAAAAAGACTTTGGTTTCGATTGGAGACTGCGTTGAATTCGTTGTTTATAGTGGCTGTAGCAACGTCGACTGGTTATCTTATAACCCACGTTGACCCTCAAATAATATTCACGTGCTGAAAAAGTACGGTACTTAGAGTAGTGCCTCAAAGCGGCTCTCCTATCGGATTTCAGAGTACAGAGCTCACGGGTTTGCCAAGGTAGACGGTTAGGGACATGCACCTTCTTAGGAACATGTCTCTCGATCACATGTCCCAGAATATGAGAGAGTTTGCGCAGCTTGATCTACATCATGTGCATCGAGAATATCATTCCATTGAATAGATTCAAGATATTCCAAAATACTTCGGTGGTCGGCTTTTTGGAAATCGTAGGATACCGGAACAACTATTTCAGTATCGCAGGACTGGTGGGCAATGAGCTTAAGCATCAACGAAGGATGATGATTAACCTCCTTTACCAACGGCGATGGAGCAGGAGCTATGAGCGGAGCAACATCTTGTGCACTAACGAAGCAGAGATCAAGACTTCGGAAGTTCTCGTTGATAATGAAGTTGATTTGTCTGAGAGTCACCGTGCTGTAACCATCAAGAAGTCGAGAGGCAGCGGCATGCAAACTTGAATGGTCGGGATCTAGGTGAAGAAAGCCGTTGTCGGATGCTGCCCAGGTTACTCCGGACATATTGAAATCCCCTAAAACGACGATCTCGTCCAACGCCTTCGCGTGTTCGACCACGGAGTAGACCGATTCCAGGTGGGTTTCGATAGTTTCATCACGAGCTCGATCGGGAGGAATGTAGATGCCGCAGAGAAATAGGGTACGACCAAAAAACTGAATACGCACCCATAATTTCTCGACGCTACCCCAAAGATCGCTATCTATGACAATTTCTTTTTTACCGCAACTAGAACGTCACCACCGATGGTTTTCAAACTATTTCTTGGGCCACGATCGCAGCGAAACACTTCATATTCGGTTCCGAAAGCCTGAGAGGAAAGAGTCCGAGAGTCAAGCCAAGTTTCTGTCAGCACGATTATGTCATAGCAAGCATCGGACGTCGCCAGAAGGTAGTCATCCACGATGCCATTCATTCCGCCGACGTTCTGGTAATAAATAAAAACGTCTTCCATTCTAAGGGGCTGTCCATAAACCACGTGGTCATAGGGGGGGGGGTGGGTTTCGGCCAATGACCATTTTGTATGGACAAATAAAAATTTTTGTATGGACCAATGACCACGCGGGGGGGTTAAAAGTCCAAAAAAATGACCACGTGGTTTATGGACAGCCCCTAATTCGACTTGCGGCCGATGAAACCGGCTCGACTGTGTTAGACGGGTCGAAGGCTTCTATAAGGCTGTGGTTCGTGCGTCCTGGTGAAGCTGCTGTGGATGTCGGTGGAGGGATGTGCTCTTGCGATTGGGTTGTGAAGCGGTCAGTAGTTGACGCAGGCTTGTTGGAGTACGGTAGCGAGAATTCGTTGCTGGAAGTGGATGCCGATTCAGAGTACGAAGGGCGGATGACACAATGGTACTTGTCTGACGAGGCACTTTGGAAGCCTCGTTCCACAGTCTCAACAACAGGACCAGGACGGCTGTGTTGACGCTGGCGGCAGGGCTCGACTGCGTTGGACGGGTCGGAAACTTCCATAAGGCCATGATTCATGCGTCCTGGTGGAGCTGCTACGGATGTCGATGGAGAGATGTGCTCTTGCGATCGGGTTATGAAGCGATCGGTAGCTGATGCAGACTTGTTGGAGTACGGTAATGACAATTCGTTGCTGGAAGTGGATGCCGATTCAGAGTACGAAGAGCGGATGACACAATGGTACTTGCCTGATGAGGCACTTTGGAATCGACTTGATCCCCCTTTTCTTGGTTTGTACTAAAGTTATAATTATCTGACACATTTTATCGTTGAATGTACAGGTACTCTTCGATATAACGTACAAAAAAATTTTCTCTTTGTACGTTATATCGAAGCAGAGAAAAATTTAATATTTTTAATGCTAGTATTGATGTATTCGACGTGAAATTAATCCCAAATAATGATTTCGGTGAAATTCACAAAACCAATAATGAAAAACTTGAGTTTTGACGAAAAAGTCATTTCGTTTTTTGTGCTTCGATATAACGTACATTTTGCTTCGATATAACGTACACTAATTTTTTCCCCAAATTGCGCTAATTCTGGGCAACAAGGCTAATGCAACAAAACATTGATTTGAGTGATTTCGTAGTTTATCTAGGGGTTATTCGTGGGAAAAATTTTTTTTTTTCAATGATGTACGTTATATCGAAGCAAAATGTACGTTATATCGAATTCGCTATATCGAGGGTACGTTATATCGAAGAATACCTGTACTAGAATTCCAAGTAAATAGAGGCTTCCGAATAGAATTTTATTTTTTACATGTATAATGTGTGTGTAATCCTCGAGGGATCAAGTCTCCCCATGTCACTGTAGTGTATACTAAGCCGAATTAATTAAAATATGTTAACAACAGCCTTATTTGGATGCATAAGTTTGAAAGTATTTTATTTAAACTATGTGCTGTGAAATTTTGACACGATTTGGTTCAATTTTCACAAAGTTATTGAGATTTTTCGGAATAGTCTAAAAGATTTCTGAAGGACTGAAAACAAACCATCAGCCGTTAAAAAATAATGCAATGTACAATCGAAATCACTTGTAGCCAAAACATAGTCGTTTATCCAGGAGTAGTTTTGGAAAAATTATGCTAGAAGAAAAATGTTCTTGATTCCGAGAAAATATGGGGGGAACAAGTCTCCCCAGGGATCAAGTCTCCTCAGTCTCCCCTATTGTTGAAGGGACAAGTAGTGGAGAAATTCAGCTCATTACTACAAATCTAGTACTACATCGAACGTGCTCTATGGGGCACGTTCGGTGTAGTACTAGATTTGTAGCAATGAGCTGAATTTTAGTATGGTGAGAAGGTCATTTCTCCGTTTCTGCAATGAAATGGTGCAAAAAGCGTGGGTATTATGATTCCTTGCCTAATTTGATGCTGTTTGAGCAAAACTTTGGATAACTATGTTGTTTATGTTGCAAGAAATGGAGAAAACAACAACACTGTTGCCCAAAGTTTTGCTCAAACAGCATCAAATTAGGCAAGGAATCATAATACCCACGCTTTTTGCACCATTTCATTGCAAAAACGGAGAAATGACCTTCTCACCATACTAAAATTCAGCTCATTACTACAAATCTAGGACTACACCGAACGTGCCCCATTGGATCTCCATCGTCGATGTCATTAAAAACCGATAGCGACATGAATTCGGGAGTGAAAGTGGAGGTGGGTCGGCCACATTTTACGCAGGTGCGGGAACGGAATCGGCAAACAAGCATTAGATTGGAACCCAGCAGGACATCTCAGCAGAGGCAGACTCAGAGGCCGCACAGCCTTAATTTAATAAGGAAATAAAGGAAGTCGACAGATATTTGATCTGGCCGGCCACAGGTCAGGGCGATGGCAGGCAATCGCTCAGGATGGAGAGCTTTCAATTCGGCCCTCTGCACCGCCATGGGTGCTCAGGACTGAAAGTAGTAAGTAAGAACTCCACCCTCGTAGACTTGTTGAACTTTTATATGGATGGTAAGCTTTGGTCAATCCCCCTCCCGCTGCGTCTTTAGCTTATGGAAGCATTAGTGTTCATCAAATGAATTAATACATATTTCACAATTCAAAGTTTTATTATAATGTCTTAGATTCAAAATGTAAATCCACTATAGCCAATTCAGTCTGATAAAACTAATGTATCTGTGTTTCTATTACTGAAATAATACAATCATATGGCAAAATGTGTATGAGCAAACAATGGTAAGTGTTCTAGATGATGAGAAAAAGTGAAGATATATACGGAGATAATACTACCGTTGGTTCTTGCGCAAAATACAAACAATCGTCTTACATCTCTACTTTCCTAGTGCGAATAAAGGAAATGGCAAATATTGTTTTTGCCGTGGACTAATATTCCGACAACGCTGAAGTCGAATAAATCCGTGGATGGATACAAAAAAAACAAACGAGACACTTTTTGGGTAATTAATGGTAAGTAAAAAACGAAACACGTATAAATGATAATAAGAAACGAAAAATGGCTTAGTAAAAAGAAATGCTCGAAATACCAGTATTCAAACCCATCGATCATCATTGGCAACCCGACGGCGTTTTAGTTGATGTGCTTCCATGTGACCGATCGCTTCTCGTAGCGACGTCGGTTTCCTCCGAACGGACGTGATCCTTGCTGTTGATGCTGATATTGAGGAAGCAGCATTTGGCGCAATGAGGCCGACAGATCCTGCTGTTGATGGGATCCTCCGCCAAAAGCTGGATTGTTCATTGGTATACCGCTGTTGCTTCCAGAGAAGGTTTGATTGAACGAACGATAGTGATCGTTACCGGTCGTTTGGCTCAAAAGCGACAAACTGCGTTGAATGTTCGGGGACACCGATTTCACAAACTGCTGAACCTCGGCGTTCGGTTTCGACTTACCACCGGCTGCGGCAACAGCAACCATTTCCGCCATTTGATGGTTCTGTTCGATGATAATCTTGCGTTGATCCTGTAGCTTCTTCCTGAGAAGGGCGTTCTGCATGATGGACTGCGTGTGCAGCTGCAGCTCCAGCTGGGTCGGAACACGCGGAGTCTGCTGCTGCGAGGATTGCTGATGCTGATTGCCGTCAGATACGTTGTCCATAGTGTTTTTCATCAGCATACGACGCAGACTTTCGCTTTGCTGGTTCTTGTTGAGAATTTGCATAAGATACTGCTGCTGTTGAGCGATTGGATTGTTGTTGGTACGATTCTGGGCCAGCCTCTCTAGCAAATGCTTGAACGCCGTGACTTCCGCTGACTGATTAACCGGTCCTTGATAGGACGAAAAACGAGATGCGCCGTATTGCTGGGGCGCATAATGGCGGTCTGCCGGGTAGCGATTATTATTTGCCGGTCCAAGGCCATCCGGTCCCAAATGGAATGCCTGGCGGCGGGCGTCATAGTTGTTGCCGAAGGAATGGTTGAACGAATTTCCACCGCGGCGAAACCATTTGCTGAACCGCGATCCGGATGGCACATTAGTTGCCGGGGTCGAATCAGACTAAAATTTAATAAATGAGTTGGAGAAAATTAAACTCAATTTGATGAGAAATGTGTATAGGTTTCAAAGCGATAGCAAGGCGTTATCCATAAACTACGTAAACTCATTTTTAGTTTGATCTCTCATTTGATCGCAAATCGAAACGACGATTTTTCGATCCATATTAGTGTCATATTTTAAGAAAACAAAAGCAATGTATAAAAGGGTAAACTGCCCCTATTGGCATAACCGTCCTATGTTTCACATGTGCTAATGGGGCTAGTAAAGGAGAAATTATGTTCGATAAATTAATGATCTTCTACTCACCCCGAGCAATGAATCAAATTTCATGAACTCCTCGAAGTTGTTCACATTGACACCGCTGGTGTTCCTCTGGCCATCGTCCGTCATCTGATTGTTGAACTCGGAAGCCGTATGCTTCGTGGGGGTACTTCGAGCCGGCGGAGGTGAACCGGTGTTCGATGTGGTCACGCTTTCGACGTCATTTTCCCGTCCGGATGAATCGTTCGATTTCAGAATGCCACCGCCACTGCCACCACTGTTGTTGCCTTTTCTGGCGTGATGGACATGCTCGTAATGATGCAGATCGTCGAAGAATGAGATGTGCTTTCCTGAGCTTTTGCTGGAGTTTTTGCTATCACCATTGCCGATCTTTTCGGAAGACGACTGCGAAACCGACAGGTCATCATCGAAGCCTCGAAGCTCTATTGTGTCCAGGCGCGAGGTAGGACCAGCGGTCATCCATTCGGGTTCTTCCTCGATAACGGTGTTTTGCAGGTGATGATGATCACTATCGGAACGGTAACTTTTTACAATTACGTGATGGTTGCTGCTGCTGAATCCGAAGTTACGCCTGAACCTGTGGGACAATAGAAAAGTTAAGCGATTAAGCGTTTGGCGAAAAGCTAGAATGTAGGGTCTTGTGCCATTTGGGCAGGTATACCTATTTTGGGCACATGCCGCTATAACTAATTCAATTTCAAACCGATTGATTTGAGTTTTTGTATAGAGTTAGATACTGTACGTGCCTTACTGTATATGTACAAAAATTCAAATCAATCCGTTTGAAATTGACTTAGTTATAGTGGCAAGTACCCAAAATAGGAACACCTGCCCAAATGGTACAAGACCCTAGTTTGATTAATTACATTTATTACGTTAACCCTACGTCTCCACTAGACAGAAATGTCTTGCCATTTTGCTGCCAGAAAGATAAAACGTAACAGAAATGATCAACACCGCTGCTTTCCATGCAAACAGCGAGAGAACATTTCTGTCTTGACACATCTGTCCAGCAAAATGGCAAGACATTTCTGTCTAGTGGAGACGTCGGGTAAGAGTTAACGAAACTTGTATCACATAGAAAAAATGTGAAGCAGAAAACCAAAATAGTTATTCATGTAGACGCGCCGACAAAAATATGTTGAACAAAACAATCAAACGTTACCCCATTGCGCGGTACATACATATACATCTACAAAATAGGTAACCATTTCAAAACAAATTCCTTACCGTTGACCACCGAATCCATTCTCCCGACCGTGGTGGTTCCTGAACTTGCCAGCCCGTTCCGGTGATTTATCCCTGCCGTTGTTACCGCTGTTATGATTACGATGTTCGTTCTGTTGTTGCGTGGCGTTGGAGGCATTGCTGCCAATGCTGCTGCCGCCGCGCCGGTTGGAATGAATCGTATTGTTAGCAGCCCTCCATATGGAAAACACCGATACCCTGGGATCATCCGCTGCGAGCGGGCGTCGGAGTGAAAGCGAGGAATTTCTAATTGCTTGCAGCTGATCGATCGTGTAGCGAATCGGGGGCGGCGCATAAACTGGCTGAATGTCGGACAGAATGATCGCCGGCAGACCGCAGCTCAAGATGGCAGGATCAAGTTCATCCAACGGAGGACCATCTGTTTAGTACACACAATGGATACAGTTTAGAACAAAATGAAGGGGTACAGATTAGATACGATCATGCCATGATCACATGTAGAGATCAATCAAATTATCAGTTATAGGTATTAACATTTTATCACATTTTTTATATAGAAATCACACCACATACTCACCTTTGATCAACAAGTTCGAACAATCGCTGTATTGTTCGGAATTACGGTACATTTTGCTGGCCTTGGAGCTCAAAATTTTCACCATAGTACTTTCTCTATAATTTTCTCACAATTTAAAACCACAGAAAAACTCGCATTTAAAATGCAACTTATCCTAGGTACAACTAAATTTAACACGTTCCGAAACGTAAAATAAACACGAAAATAGTATTAAAAACTACAATATTCTGCCACATCAGCACTTTCGTCCTTGCCATGCGAGGTGCACACCGAATTGCCTTTGGCTTTTAGCGGGAGATCAAGATCCGCAACGCTGCTACCTGCTTGAAGTATATAGCACACATCGACAAGTTTTACATAAGCGTTTTTAGATAAAGCCATGCATTTTGTGCTGATGCAAAGTGCCGACTCTTTCTTGCTCACGCTGCTAAAAGAGATGAACAGATAGGGTAAATGTACCAATAGTGGTGCTATTAGTAGCTCCTTGTAGTAAAATAATCGAATAAAATGGATAAAACCCCAAAATAAAAAGTCTGAAAGCGTTAGTCGGTAGTTTTCCACTTGAATTTGCTAGGAAAAATGTAAAAACCATTGTTTATTTCAGTTTTTGCCAATAAATCACTTGCACCAACTATAGGTACACGGTTCCTATTATGGAGGTAAAATTTAACATTGGTTCCTATAGTGGCGCATCCCATTGAATTCTTATGGGACCCACCACTATAGGAACACTACCACCACTATAGGTGCAAGGGAGCAAAAAAAATAAGGAAAATAATTGTTTAAAATAGGTTTTTCGGCAAATCCTGAACACAAAACTGAATTAATGTTGTCAATTAGGTATGATGCATCTATTAAAAATGTCATTTGCAAGATTTTTGGTCGAAATAGGGTTGAATTGCCACTACCACCACTATTGGTACTACCTCCACTAAGGGAGCTTTTACCCTACTATGAGTTCACTATAGACACTGCAGATACCAGACTCGCGGAGGCATGCACTGAACGAAAACATCCTCTCAAAATCGAATTATCCATCATTCCTCCTCATCCGAAATCTGAAACGCTCGTTTTCGAATGATTACAGCGACCGAAAGACAAATCACAAATATATCCCC
Source organism: Aedes albopictus (assembly GCF_035046485.1). Lineage (NCBI taxonomy): Eukaryota > Metazoa > Arthropoda > Insecta > Diptera > Culicidae > Aedes > Aedes albopictus. The sequence goes on along the minus strand of NC_085137.1, from coordinate 251,607,661 downwards.
GATCAACCATTTCTTTAAAAATCTTTACATTTCTTTATAACGACCTTTAACCCATTAACGCCCGAATTATGCCACAATCACAGTAGATGTCTGATTTTTTCTGGAGTACCTCAACCCCATAAAAGAAAGTTATTGCAGTCATTTAAACGGAAATCTACGGTGAAATTTTCGTTTTAATACACAGTGGGGCATATGTACGTGAAACGTTGAATAATTTTTTTTTCAATTTTTTTTGCGCAGCTATCCTATGTTTATTAGCTATGTAAATCTATTTTAGATGACTGATCATAGTCGATATTCTCCTAATAAAAAAGTTACAGTTTGAAATGTTCCAGAAATGGATTACATTAGTAATAACTAAAACAATCTGCTAGTAACTTATCAATGGATAGTTTTCAAAAGTTTTTAGGCATTTCAATATGCATCATTCTAATAATTTCTATATATAATGGGTTGATATTCGGCATTCTAGTAGTATATCCTGCCCACCGTATCTCTATATCTAGTACAGAGCGGAATATTACCTTAGCACTCGTCATTCGAAAACTCCAAATATTAGCAATTTCTTTAGCAATTCTTTGAGCTTGGTTTATGTTGCATTTTTATAAACGACCGCCTTATGAGCGTTCTGCTCATTTCATTCTCCCGCGCAGAGCTATGGAAAATCATGGACGAAAACGCCTTTCCTAGGAAGCTGATTAGACTGATATTTATTGCTGTGTGCATTCGAAACGCAAATATCAAATGTAGGAACACCAAATGCTTTAAGATTTTCTAACAAGTAACCCGATGTCAGTGGGAGCATTTACATCCTAGGTTGGCGGTGGTTTTGGATATGATTGCTAATTTGCCTTTGGTAACACTGTGTTGCCGCGTTTGAAGCGCATTTGGGCACCGTTTACATCTTGAACGCACACAGCAATAAAAGCAACGATGGAGGGTGTGCAAAACTGCGTAAGGGTTTCGGGTGAACTATCCAGTTCATTCGAATCTCTCCGGGGACTGCGACAAGGTGACGGGCTCTCATGTCTACTCTTCAACATCGCTCTGGAAGGTGTGATGCGACGAGCCTGGCTCAACAGCCGGGGATCGATTTTCTCAAAATCCGTTCATATTGTGTGCTTTACGGACTACATGGACATTATTATCAGAACATTTGGAAAGGTGGCAGAGCTGTACACCCGCCTGAAATGCGAAGCAGCAAAGCTTGGACTGGTGGTGAATGCCTCAAAAACAAAGTTCATGCTGGTAGGCGGAACCGAACACGACCGGATCTGTCTGGGTAGTAATGTTAAGATAGACGGGGATATCTTCGAGGTGGTGGAGGAATTCGTTTACCTCGGATCCTTACTGACGGCTGACAACAACGTGAGCCGTGAAATTCGGAGGCGCATCATCAGCGGTAGTCGGGCCTATGGAATTTACAGCTGTGGTTATATGGACCAGAGTCCTTTATGTAGTTCTATTCTTGAGATACACAAGTTCAAAATTTCTAAGAATCATTGAAGCCGCCTAACGGGAAAACATAAACCAACCCATTCATCATCGGATAATAACTCTCCTGAACGAGCACGAAAAAGAGAGGAGAATGGAAAACGGTGCAACATGCTTCATTTTCCACGGTATTAACAATACTTACTCATCTGTGAATAGACCATTGTGCATTCAAGTCTTCTGGCCTCAAACCAAATTGCTGGGCGCTAGTTGATCAAATTACGTTCAATTTATCTATCTACAGCTATTTTGCATGAAGCCGACCAATCAGTAGGTCGGCTCCAGAGGCACGTTTGACCCAAACGAATGTCTTTGAGATGAGAGACACAATGAACCTGAGTAAAGAAAACAAATTGATAGCACATAACACGTGATCGAAAATTACGTTATCATTAGTTCAAGTTGATAACTAATTATACTATACTATATTTTATTCAGTGTTATATTTAGCGAAATGAGACGGCTGTTTGATACCTAGCTGGTTTTGTTATCAATCAGTAGCCATGCAGTTCTATTTCATCGTAAAAACTACTTTATCAATATTTGTTCAGAATTTTTAGAGCCCACTTGCGCCACCTAGCGGACAAACCTACAACCAACTAGTTCACTATATGATAGCTCTTGATGTGCTGATCGACCTTGTCGAAGTAAAAATTCTATGTAGTCTGATTCTCGAGATACAGAAGTTCATAATGTTTAGAGCTCACTAGCGCCACCTAACGAATAAACCCAGAACCTACTAGTTCACTAACCGTTAGCCCTTGATGTACTGATCAACTTTGCCGACGACGAAATTCTTCTATGTAGCCTGATTTTCGAGATACAGAAGTTCAGAATTTGTAGGACTCACTAGCGCCACCTAGCGGATAAACCTAAAATTAACTAGTTAACTATCCACTATCCCTTGATGTCCTGATAAACTTTGCTGAAGACTAAATTTTTCTATGAAGCCTGATTTTCGAGAGCTGCTTAGAATTTTAAAACCTCACTACCGCTACCTAGCAGAAAAACCATTAATCAACTAGTTCACTATCGGATAGATTATGATGCCCTGATCGACCTTGCTGAAGACGAAAGTTTTCTATGTAATCTGATTTTCGAGATCCAGAAGTTCAGAATTTTAGGGCTCACTAGCACCCACTAGGGCCCACTTGCTCCACCTAACGGATAAATCTAGAACCAACTAGTTCACAACACAACTAAAAGACAAAATATGTCTATGTACTCTGGTTGTTGAGAAACAGAAGATAAGAATTTCTATGACTCGCTAGCGCCACCTAGTGGATAAACCTAGAACCAACTACTTTAGTATCGATTAGCTTTGATGTCCTGATCGACCTTGTCAAAGACGAGATTTTGAAATTCTTCTATGTAGTCTGATTCTCAAGAAACAAAAATTCAGAACTTTTTGAGCCCACTTGCGCCACCTAGCGGTGGCAATCATCTAGTTCACTATCGAACAGCTGTTGATGTCTTGATCAACTTTTCCGTAGACGATTTTTTTCTATGTAGTCGGATTCTCGAGATACAGAGGTTTAAATTTTTAAGGACTCACTAGCGCCAACTAACGGATAAACCTAGAACCAACTAGTTTACTATTGGATAGCTATTGATGTTCTGATTAACCTTGCCGAAGACGAAATTCTTCTATGTAATCGGATTCTCAAGATACAGATGTTTAAATTTTTTAGGACTCACTAACGCCACCTAGCGGACAAACCTACAATCAACTAGTTCACTATCGGATAGCTGATGATGTCCTGATCAACTTTGCCGTAGACGAAATTCTTCTATGTAGTCGGATTCTCGAGATACAGAGGTTTAAATTTTTTAGGACTCACTAGCTCCACCTAGCGGATAAACCTAGAACCAACTAGTTCACCATCGGATAGCTCTTGATGTCCTGATCAACTTTGCTGAATATATTTTATTTCTATGTAGTCTGATTCTCAAGATACGAAGGCGACAGTATTGGCAATGGCTGTTGACGAAACACCTGTCAAAGCACAATGTTTCGTGATCACTAGTGCCACCTACTGGAGCGAATACGTACTAAATTACGTACTATCGAACAGTCCTTGATCTTCTCAGCAACTTTGCTGAAGACACCAGTCTTCAAAAATGCTTCATTTCTCCGCAGTTATTGCAAAAGTTACTGATCTATAAATAGATCACTGGGCGTTCGAGGCATCTGATCTATAAATAGATCACTGGGCGGAAATGGGTTAAAGACGTTCATACCAAAAATCGATAGCGATCGACATCGTTTCATAAAGAAATTTAAATAACAACCAAGTTACCTCGATATCGATTGATAAATATTTTTGACGACACATCGATATTAAAAATAGTGGTTTCTACTTTACCGACCTGTCATAATCATTCAAAAAAGCTAAAAAAAGCCACCTCACCCACCACCCACTCTTCCTGTTCATGTTTATTATGATTTTTTTGTAATCATTTCCTAAATTGGGAATTGAACTTACATTTATAGGAACTGGGAGATGTTATGTTGATATAGTTACTTACTGAGTCACACGGTATTACAATGACTATGGGTGGCCAAATGCATTCAAATACCCAACAAATTACTAGCCTTTAGCAGTTTCAAAAGCCACAACAGAATTATTAAAAAATGTATCCGGCTTTGACGAACTGAATATATATCATATTGAGAAATAAAGTTCGGATCTTTCACAGGGTTCCCGAACGGAGTGAGTTTTGCCGGTGAACGGAAATAACGCATCACGGCGGTGGCTTCCTACTGCCAATAATAATGTCCAGAATTCCTACCAATATGTATTTCTGCTGATATTGCTGTCCCGAGGGAGCAATCCGGTGAGCTGTGGCCTAATCCGGACCTAGGAAGCATTTTCCAAGGAATTTTCGTGCTCGGAGAAATCCAAGGAGTAACCGTCTTGATTTATCCTTGGTTTCATTTTATTTTTTTTTCTTATTCGAGCAAAACCAAAACATTGCTCCTGTCATATGAGATATCAGAACACCTTTACACAGCTTCACCCAACGATACCGAACAGAACGGTAAAGGAGTGTCGTGACTAATTTTTGTTCTTCGATATCAATATGCAAAGTTACGTTGATATTGCTTTTTTCACTGAAAATTTTCCTTGCTTCGCTGAGCAACATGACGTTTCCTTCCAGCGAATGGTTACGCGATACAGGAAATCACTGAATTTTACACTAACACAGCAGAAAAGCTGTCAACAAGACCTCAATACGCATGCATTTTCAGCGAAAAGCTCTATTTGCGTGGCAACACTCCACTCCCATGACTAACGGGCGACCGACGTCAAATATCAGGATTGCCAACTGCCCGGCGACTGCTGTCAGCTCTCTTTGTCGCCGAATCTGGCGCTGGGTCTTCGGCGCGGAAACCCAAAGGTGGGAATAAAATTTTGGGGTTTGCGCGCAATATCGTAAATTGAATATGTTCCGATAAATATTCTCGAAGAAAACCAAAGTTCAAGCGACAACATGAAATTTAACGAAATTAAGTTACGTTTCGGTAAAGGTTTTTATCTTTTGACCGATAAAGGACATTTTTCAAGTTTCGTTATCGATCGATGAAGTTGTTTGAATATATGTAAAGTAATAATCAGTAGAGAATAGTCGACGTTATTCTTTTTATTTTGGTAAAGAACTTTAACGAAATTTGTGAAATGGTTGACCGGGTCGTATGATTGCCAGACGAATACTGTCCTACAAAGAGAACGGTTACAGGATGATCCGTCATTCGATATTGGGAGGGAAATCAATCCAATGAGAATCATCCAAAAACTGGACTACGTTTGCATCGAGCGCGCCCCACAACGCAAATCATTCGATGTACGTATGCGTCGCTTACGATTACCGGCTGCTACATAAGACGCCCGTTCAACTAGCAAACACATGGAATTTTGAGGTTCATTTTGGAATTCAATCTTGAAGCAGCCATTTTGGGATAGAGATATATTTTTGCATCGTTTAATTTCCAATTGTTTTGCATGTTCAATCAGTTTTTCCAGGAGCTAATGCATACAGTCGTCATATTGTACGTGCAGTTGAAACCCGGAATTTTCGACTAGCGAAGTTGGGTTTTTCTCCAAATCCGTGCGTCGGACCTAACTTCGGAAGTGGTGCGCTGTATAGCGGACCAGGTTTGCTATACAGCGCATCACTTCCGAAGTTAGGTCCAACGCACGGATTTGGAGAAAAATCTAACTTCGCTAGTCGAAAACTCCGATTTTCAACTAAATTGAGAATATGTAAGTAATAAAGCATACATTTAAAATATACAGAAAACTCATTTCTTTCACTTTGTGTCATTGAAGGCGACAGCAGCGGGAAGCTTTTGGAGAAATCCCCGCATCGCAAGTATGTCCGGTGAACGTTGGATTAGGCGGTCAGAGCAAACAACGGGAGATGACAAGCGGTTAACACCAAAAATTAATTCCATCGATGAAATTTGTGATTTTCTTATATTTTACATTATATTAAAGAAAGTATAAATTAAAATGCAATGGAAAACGCAACTATTTTTTTTTAATATTTAGATATTTAGACCTATCAAAGAAAAATGTTCAAGCTTCAAATCGTATAGCGCACAAAAAGCAACCTCCTTTCGTTCCTTTTACAAATTACTTGCATTAGAAACCAAGAAGATTTACTTTTGAATTCCTATTTGAACTTCTTACTGGAATCGAATGATGCGCATTCGGTGTCGTCATCCGATATCGAATCAGACCGTACACTGAACGGAAACCCCCGCCCATAGGCGAAACTACTGGGGGTGCCGGGGGTGCCAGGCACCCCCTAGAATTTGAATGCATTACTATGAGACATGGAGCGATGAATGATGAATGGATGAACTATTGTTTGAAGTGCACCCCCTGGCAAAAATCCGTAGTTGCGCCCATGCCCCCGCCCAAGATCGACTGAGAGGCGATACGATCGCGCCCCTTAACGACATTCGGTCGGAAACCGTATGGTCCTCCGACCGAATGATGTCATCCTAAAACCGGATGACAGTGATATGAAAATAGAATGTCGACCACATGGTCGAGCAACCTTGTTTTTTAGCGATTTATAACACTCTTATATCCGCTACCCTTCTCAAAAATGATGTGCTTAGTGGCCAGGGTGCCCTCGCGAGCACCCTTTTTCAAAAAAAATGACATGTCCAGAAATAGGACATGCAACTCAAAATCATCAATGTCGCGGGTATAACGAACAAGGAACTTGTTACGCTATCGATGAATAAATTTGGTGCATCTGTGTTGCCTTCGCTCTGCAACTAATATTCATTCACATAGCGTGCGTCGTCTCATACGCGAATAAGATGGTCGTCATCCGCTTTTTAGGATGATTGCCGTATGACTGATTCGTCATTAGAAAACACGATTTTGGTAACTTGGATTGGATGGTCGGACAAATCAGTCGATTTCGGGATGGGGTTTTCGTTCAGTGTATGAGCATCATCCGATTTCTGACTGCTCATCGTTAAGGGAAGATTCAAAAATTACGTCCATCGTTTTTCGGGATTTCTAGACCCCCCCTCCCCCCTCTGTCACGCGATTTCCCTATAGGCCTTTTCATGTGACAGTTCCGTGCATGCATTTGTTTACAAAGCTTGAACAACAGATGCTAACAAGAAAGTGTCATCTTCATAGAAGAACTGTCAAACGCCCGAAAAATCAGCTGATTTAAGACGTCAAATGAAAAGGCCCATACCCAATACACGTACTGTCACACTTTTCTAGACCCCCCCCCCTCCCCCAAATGTTGGACGTAATTTTTGAACGTTCCCTAAGGGGCGCGAGCGTATCAGTTGTCAGCCGCTTGCATGATGATGCTTTGGTTCAGTGTGGTTGAGCCATACACGGTAAAAATTCTGCACGCTCGATTCAAGGGAAAAATCCCTTAACCATTCAATGTCCTCATCAACATGATCAGAAATGCTTTTCCTTTGAGATCGCAATGCTGTCAGTGTTGATTTGAGGACCAAAACAAACCCACCGGAGAAATCAACTGAAAATCCCTTCGATTTGCACTACTGTAAAAAGCAATCCACTTATCCGCGAGCGGTAATGGCGGCGGCGGCTTGGGCGGCGGGCATATCCAACCGGTTCGGATTTTGACGTTTCTTGGGGGAACGTTAAAACAGTTTCATTCTCCTCCACACCCCTTCACCCACCGTTTGGTGGCGCCAACCGATTGCGATCCCCAAGAAACGTCAAAATTCGAATCGGTTATTTGTGCCCGCCGCCGCCATTACCGCTCGCGGACCCGGTCAGAAGGAAGTCTACCTGTCGACTTCGTGTCTACTTAGCTAAGACACCTTAGCTAATACGTACTAGCTAAGACGCACTTTTGTTTTCAACCTGGCTATTTTTGACGTTTAGTTTCGCCTGTTTTTACTTTCCGTCGAACCGCCACGAAAAAAGACAAAAAAAAAAGTTTTCACATGTTTATACAAAATTAACAGTAACTATTTTTGTTCGACTCAGGCCGCGAAGAAAATTTATCAAAAATTGAAATTATTTGTGCGTTGCGCAAAATTATATTGCCAGTGGTCGTTGCAGGATGGAAGTTGATCTTCCCAGCAAGCTGATTGGAGTGAGAATCGGTAAGTTTTCAGGATGCTGAGTCGACAGAATGTTTTTGTTTAGATGCAAATTTATTTTTGCAGGTCTGTCGGAATCGAAAGCTGAAGCTGCTATCCGGTAGCACTCTTCGAAAAACTTGACGACGAAGGAAGTCAGCAGGAAGAGGGAAATGCCTTTTCCGGCTGACTGCTCCCCGATCCGATCTGTGAACACCAGCTAGAACACCAAGCTCACAAAGTTATGGGAACCTGCCTGTCTCGCATCAAGGTAATCCAAACCAAGCACACCAAATTCATGTGCGGTCCGTGAGGTTGTCGGTGCATCGTACAAGAAACGAGTAATGGAATTATTGAAGGTGTCTAGGAAAAACTCGAATCATCGTTCATGAAGCTCCGCCTGGGAAAAGAAGCATCTGGAGGTCAAATACAGCGCTTGCTTAACGCTGCTCAAACAACAAACGGAGACGAAAGTTGAACCATCGGTGTGTCAGGAATCCATTACATGCAAAACGTTGTGTAAGTAATAACTTTTCACTGATAAGCGTTACGTCCCAACAGGGACAAAACCTCTTCTCAGTTTCTCTAAGAGCTTTCTCTGAATATTTTGCATTCGTATACTGCCCCAGCTCGCATAACAGTCCCATCTTTGCTGGGATTCGTATTCATATGGGACAGTTATGCAAGTGGGGGCAGTATATCGCTTGGTAGAAATGAAAATACTCTATGCTCAAGGGAACCAAGGAAATTTCCTTTACGAAAAGTTCCTCGATTGACTAGGTATGGAACTCATGGTCATGGTCTTGTTGATGCGGGCCAACCATAAAGACCATAAAAACTATCGGCGTATGGGATGATATTGTTCTAAGCTTGATTGATGAAACAAGTGAAATTGAAGTGTTTAATGCCTCTTTCGTAATGTTTCACACAGCTATTTACCCCATCATAAATTGTCTGGTTAGTAGTCAGCTATACACAGCTATAATAGGTATTACCTAGTTGATGCAACGAAGATTCCTGGTTGTCAATTGACTTTTCATTTAATAAGTCAATACTTTTTAAACTTTATCTTAATATTAAGAATAGGGGTGAGTTTGGGTCAAGCAAGAAATTGAGCGCAAACAATCATGTGGCTAAAACTCAATTGTAATCCACTGCGTTATCCCACTCATTCGACGTTCGAGTAAGACCGTGAATTAAGATTGACCATTTCAGGGTCGTTCATAAATAACATACATATGATGGTTCACCATAATGTTACAAATCAAAGTAAATTTCCATACTTTCCAAATAAAAAAACATGCTAAAAAACATGCATGTTTTCTATAAATGATTCATAATATTTTAAAGTTTCTAGAATTCATCCCAGATGACTGTGAATTTCTGAGAATTCTTAGGGGTTCTCAGGAATTATTTAAATTTATTCCGCAATACTACTAATTTCTATAAATGATTGAGAATATTTTCTATAGTTTCTAGAATACATCCCAGTTGACTGAGAATTTCTGAGAATCTTTGGGGATTCTCAGGAATAATTTTAATTTATTCTGCTATGCTACTGATTTCTATAAGTAATTGAGCATATTTTCTATAGTTTTTGGAATACATCCCAGTAGACTGGGAATTTCTAAAAATCTTGAGGGATTCTCAGTAATGCTTTAATTTTTTTCCACGATGCTACTGATTTTTTTAAATGATTGAGAATATTTTCTATAGTTTCTAGAATACATCCCAGTTGACTGGTAATTTCGGAGGATCTTTAGGTATTCTCAGGAATTATTAAAATTTATTCCGCAATACTACTAATTTCTATAAATGATTAACAATATTTTCTATAGTTTCTAGAATACATCCCAGTTGACTGAGAATTTCTGAGAATCTTTAGAGATTCTCAGGAATAATTTTAACTTATTTTGTTATGCTACTGATTTCTATAAATGTTTGTGAATATTTTCTATAGTTTTTGGAATACATCCCAGATAACTGGGAATTTCTGAGAATCTTTAGGGGTTCTCAGGAATTATTTAAATTTATTCCGCATTGTTACTGATTTCTGAAAATGATTGAGAATCTTTTCCGCAGTTCCTAGAACACATCTCAGATAACTGAGAATTTCGGCACCTACATTTCAAAAGGGCGTAACTGCATTTCAAAACAGTGCCTTTTTTTGAAGCTGTGGATCGTATTTCATATTTCCCATGAAATCCATCCCCACTATCAGAAAGAGGAGGATTTTAGCTTTCTTTTAGTACTTATAGATTGTCCATAAGATTGAACATACGATCCACAGCTTTGAGAGAAGGCACTATTTCAAAAAGCAGTTACGCCCTTTTGAAATGTTGGTGCCGATTTATGAGAATCTTTAGGGGTTCTCAGGAATTATTTAAATATATTCCGTTATTCTTCTGATCTCAAAAAATGATTGAGAATATTTTCTGCAATTTCTAGAATACTTCTCAGATAACTGAGAATTTCTGAGAATCTTTAAGGATTCCCAGGAGTTATTTAAATAAATTCCGTTACTCTTCTGATTTCTAAAAATGATTGAGTATCTTTAGGGATTTTCAGGAATTATTTGAATATATTCCGTTATTCTTCTGATTTCTAAAAATGATTGAGAATATTTTCTGCAGTTTCTAGAACACATCTCAGATAACTGAGAATTTCTGAGAATCTTTAGGGATTCTCAGGAATTATTTAAATATATTCTGTAATGCTACTGATTTCTAAAAATGATTGAGAATATTTTCTGCAATTCCAAGAACACATCTCAGATAACTGAGAATTTCTGAGAATCTTTAGGGATTCTCAGGAATTATTTTAATATATTCCGTTATTCTTCTGATTTCTAAAAATGATTGAGAATATTTTCCGTAGTTCCTAGAACACATCTCATATAACTGAGAATTTCTGAGAATCTTTAGGGATTCTTAGGAATTATTTAAATATATTCCGTTATTCTTCTGATTTCTGAAAATGATGGAGAATATTTTCTGCAGTTCCAAGAACACATCTCAGATAACTGAGAATTTCTGAGAATCTTTAGGGATTCTTAGGAAATATTTAAATATATTCTGTAGTGCTACTGATTTCTAAAAATGATTGAGAATATTTTCTGCAATTCCAAGAACACATTTCAGATAACTAGGAATTTCTGAGAATCTTTAGGGGTTCTCAGGAATTATTTAAATTTATTCCGCATTGTTACTAATTTCTAAAAATGATTGAGAATATTTTCTACAATTTCTAGAATACATCTCAGATAACTGATAATTTCTGAGAATCTTTAAGGATTCCCAGGAATTATTTATATATATTCTGTTATTCTTATGATTTCTAAAAATGATTGAGTATCTTTAGAGAATCTCAGGAATTATTCAAATATATTCCGTTATTCTTCTGATTTCTAAAAATGATTGAGAATATTTTCTGCAGTTCCAAGAACACATTTCAGATAACTGAGAATTTCTGAGAATCTTTAGGGATTCTCAGGAATTATTTAAATATATTCCGTTATTCTTCTGATTTCTAAAAATGGTTGAGAATATTTTCTGCAGTTCCAAGAACACATCTCAGATAACTGAGAATTTCTGAGAATCTTTAGGGATTCTCAGGAATTATTTAAATATATTCTGTAATGCTACTGATTTCTAAAAATGATTGAGAATATTTTCTACAATTCCAAGAACACATCTCAGATAACTAGGAATTTCTAAGAATCTTTTGGGATTCTCAGGAATTATTTAAAAATATTTCGTTATTCTACTGATTTCTATAAATGATTGAGAATATTTTACCTAATTTCTAGAATACATCTCAGATAACTGAGAATTTCTGAGAATCTTTAGGGATTCTCAGGAATTATTTAAATATATTCCGTTATTCTTCTGATTTCTAAACATGATTGAGAATATTTTCTGCAGTTCGAAGAACACATCTCAGATAACTGAGAATTTCTGAGAATCTTTAGGGATTCTCAGGAATTATTTAAATATATTCCGTTATTCTTATGATTTCTAAACATGATTGAGTATCTTTAGAGATTCTCAGGAATTATTCAAATATATTCCGTTATTCTTCTGATTTCTAAAAATGATTGAGAATATTTTCTGCAATTTCTAGAATACTTCTCAGATAACTGAGAATTTCTGAGAATCTTTAAGGATTCCCAGGAGTTATTTAAATAAATTTCGTTACTCCTCTGATTTCTAAAAATGATTGAGTATCTTTAGGGATTTTCAGGAATTATTTAAATATATTCCGTTATTCTTCTGATTTCTAAAAATGATGGAGAATATTTTCTGCAGTTACTAGAACACATCTCAGATAACTAGGAATTTCTGAGAATCTTTAGGCATTCTCAGGAATTATTTAAATATATTCCGTTATTTTTCTGATTTCTAAACATGATTGAGAATCTTCAGAGGTTCTCAGGAATTATTTAAATATATTCCGTTATTATTATTATCAGGAATTATTTAAATATATTCCGTTATTTTTCTGATTTCTAAACATGATTGAGAATCTTCAGAGGTTCTCAGGAATTATTTAAATATATTCCGTTATTCTTCTGATTTCTAAACATGATTGAGAATATTTTCTGCAGTTCGAAGAACACATCTCAGATAACTGAGAATTTCTGAGAATCTTTAGGGATTCTCAGGAATTATTTAAATATATTCCGTCATTCTTATGATTTCTAAACATGATTGAGTATCTTTAGAGATTCTCAGGAATTATTCAAATATATTCCGTTATTCTTCTGATTTCTAAAAATGATTGAGAATATTTTCTGCAATTTCTAGAATACTTCTCAGATAACTGAGAATTTCTGAGAATCTTTAAGGATTCCCAGGAGCTATTTAAATAAATTTCGTTACTCCTCTGATTTCTAAAAATGATTGAGTATCTTTAGGGATTTTCAGGAATTATTTAAATATATTCCGTTATTCTTCTGATTTCTAAAAATGATGGAGAATATTTTCTGTAGTTACTAGAACACATCTCAGATAACTGAGAATTTCTGAGAATCTTTAGGGATTTAGGGATTGAGAATATTTTCTGCAATTCTAAGAACACATCTCAGATAACTGAGAATTTCTGAGAATCTTTAGGAATTCTCAGGAATTATTTAAATATATTCCGTTATTCTTATGATTTCTAAACATGATTGAGTATCTTTAGAGATTCTCAGGAATTATTCAAATATATTCCGTTATTCTTCTGATTTCTAAAAATGATTGAGAATATTTTCTGCAATTTCTAGAATACTTCTCAGATAACTGAGAATTTCTGAGAATCTTTAAGGATTCCCAGGAGTTATTTAAATAAATTTCGTTACTCCTCTGATTTCTAAAAATGATTGAGTATCTTTAGTGATTCTCAGAAATTATTCAAATATATTCCGTTATTCTTCTGATTTCTAAAAATGATGGAGAATATTTTCTGCAGTTACTAGAACACATCTCAGATAACTGAGAATTTCTGAGAATCTTTAGGGATTCTCAGGAATTATTTAAATATATTCTGTAATGCTACTGATTTCTAAAAATGATTGAGAATATTTTCTGCAATTCCAAGAACACATCTCAGATAACTGAGAATTTCTGAGAATCTTTAGGGATTCTCAGGAATTATTTTAATATATTCCGTTATTCTTCTGATTTCTAAAAATGATTGAGAATATTTTCCGCAGTTCCTAGAACACATCTCATATAACTGAGAATTTCTGAGAATCTTTAGGGATTCTTAGGAATTATTTAAATATATTCCGTTATTCTTCTGATTTCTGAAAATGATGGAGAATATTTTCTGCAGTTCCAAGAACACATCTCAGATAACTGAGAATTTCTGAGAATCTTTAGGGATTCTTAGGAAATATTTAAATATATTCTGTAGTGCTACTGATTTCTAAAAATGATTGAGAATATTTTCTGCAATTCCAAGAACACATTTCAGATAACTAGGAATTTCTGAGAATCTTTAGGGGTTCTCAGGAATTATTTAAATTTATTCCGCATTGTTACTAATTTCTAAAAATGATTGAGAATATTTTCTACAATTTCTAGAATACATCTCAGATAACTGATAATTTCTGAGAATCTTTAAGGATTCCCAGGAATTATTTATATATATTCTGTTATTCTTATGATTTCTAAAAATGATTGAGTATCTTTAGAGAATCTCAGGAATTATTCAAATATATTCCGTTATTCTTCTGATTTCTAAAAATGATTGAGAATATTTTCTGCAGTTCCAAAAACACATTTCAGATAACTGAGAATTTCTGAGAATCTTTAGGGATTCTCAGGAATTATTTAAATATATTCCGTTATTCTTCTGATTTCTAAAAATGGTTGAGAATATTTTCTGCAGTTCCAAGAACACATCTCAGATAACTGAGAATTTCTGAGAATCTTTAGGGATTCTCAGGAATTATTTAAATATATTCTGTAATGCTACTGATTTCTAAAAATGATTGAGAATATTTTCTACAATTCCAAGAACACATCTCAGATAACTAGGAATTTCTAAGAATCTTTTGGGATTCTCAGGAATTATTTAAAAATATTCCGTTATTCTACTGATTTCTATAAATGATTGAGAATATTTTACCTAATTTCTAGAATACATCTCAGATAACTGAGAATTTCTGAGAATCTTTAGGGATTCTTAGAAAATATTTAAATTTATTCTGCATTGTTACTGATTTCTAAAAATGATTGAGAATATTTTCTGCAGTTCCAAGAACACATCTCAGATAACTGAGAATTTCTGAGAATCTTTAGGGATTCTCAGGAATTATTTAAATATATTCCGTTATTCTTCTGATTTCTAAACATGATTGAGAATATTTTCTGCAGTTCGAAGAACACATCTCAGATAACTGAGAATTTCTGAGAATCTTTAGGGATTCTCAGGAATTATTTAAATATATTCCGTTATTCTTATGATTTCTAAACATGATTGAGTATCTTTAGAGATTCTCAGGAATTATTCAAATATATTCCGTTATTCTTCTGATTTCTAAAAATGATTGAGAATATTTTCTGCAATTTCTAGAATACTTCTCAGATAACTGAGAATTTCTGAGAATCTTTAAGGATTCCCAGGAGTTATTTAAATAAATTTCGTTACTCCTCTGATTTCTAAAAATGATTGAGTATCTTTAGTGATTCTCAGAAATTATTCAAATATATTCCGTTATTCTTCTGATTTCTAAAAATGATGGAGAATATTTTCTGCAGTTACTAGAACACATCTCAGATAACTGAGAATTTCTGAGAATCTTTAGGGATTCTCAGGAATTATTTAAATATATTCTGTAATGCTACTGATTTCTAAAAATGATTGAGAATATTTTCTGCAATTCCAAGAACACATCTCAGATAACTGAGAATTTCTGAGAATCTTTAGGGATTCTCAGGAATTATTTTAATATATTCCGTTATTCTTCTGATTTCTAAAAATGATTGAGAATATTTTCCGCAGTTCCTAGAACACATCTCATATAACTGAGAATTTCTGAGAATCTTTAGGGATTCTTAGGAATTATTTAAATATATTCCGTTATTCTTCTGATTTCTGAAAATGATGGAGAATATTTTCTGCAGTTCCAAGAACACATCTCAGATAACTGAGAATTTCTGAGAATCTTTAGGGATTCTCAGGAAATATTTAAATATATTCTGTAGTGCTACTGATTTCTAAAAATGATTAAGAATATGTTCTGCAATTCCAAGAACACATTTCAGATAACTAGGAATTTCTGAGAATCTTTAGGGGTTCTCAGGAATTATTTAAATTTATTCCGCATTGTTACTAATTTCTAAAAATGATTGAGAATATTTTCTACAATTTCTAGAATACATCTCAGATAACTGATAATTTCTGAGAATCTTTAAGGATTCCCAGGAATTATTTATATATATTCTGTTATTCTTATGATTTCTAAAAATGATTGAGTATCTTTAGAGAATCTCAGGAATTATTCAAATATATTCCGTTATTCTTCTGATTTCTAAAAATGATTGAGAATATTTTCTGCAGTTCCAAGAACACATTTCAGATAACTGAGAATTTCTGAGAATCTTTAGGGATTCTCAGGAATTATTTAAATATATTCCGTTATTCTTCTGATTTCTAAAAATGGTTGAGAATATTTTCTGCAGTTCCAAGAACACATCTCAGATAACTGAGAATTTCTGAGAATCTTTAGGGATTCTCAGGAATTATTTAAATATATTCTGTAATGCTACTGATTTCTAAAAATGATTGAGAATATTTTCTACAATTCCAAGAACACATCTCAGATAACTAGGAATTTCTAAGAATCTTTTGGGATTCTCAGGAATTATTTAAAAATATTCCGTTATTCTACTGATTTCTATAAATGATTGAGAATATTTTACCTAATTTCTAGAATACATCTCAGATAACTGAGAATTTCTGAGAATCTTTAGGGATTCTTAGAAAATATTTAAATTTATTCTGCATTGTTACTGATTTCTAAAAATGATTGAGAATATTTTCTGCAGTTCCAAGAACACATCTCAGATAACTGAGAATTTCTGAGAATCTTTAGGGATTCTCAGGAATTATTTAAATATATTCCGTTATTCTTCTGATTTCTAAACATGATTGAGAATATTTTCTGCAGTTCGAAGAACACATCTCAGATAACTGAGAATTTCTGAGAATCTTTAGGGATTCTCAGGAATTATTTAAATATATTCCGTTATTCTTATGATTTCTAAACATGATTGAGTATCTTTAGAGATTCTCAGGAATTATTCAAATATATTCCGTTATTCTTCTGATTTCTAAAAATGATTGAGAATATTTTCTGCAATTTCTAGAATACTTCTCAGATAACTGAGAATTTCTGAGAATCTTTAAGGATTCCCAGGAGTTATTCAAATAAATTTCGTTACTCCTCTGATTTCTAAAAATGATTGAGTATCTTTAGGGATTTTCAGGAATTATTTAAATATATTCCGTTATTCTTCTGATTTCTAAAAATGATGGAGAATATTTTCTGTAGTTACTAGAACACATCTCAGATAACTGAGAATTTCTGAGAATCTTTAGGGATTTAGGGATTGAGAATATTTTCTGCAATTCTAAGAACACATCTCAGATAACTGGGAATTTCTGAGAATCTTTAGGAATTCTCAGGAATTATTTAAATATATTCCGTTATTCTTATGATTTCTAAACATGATTGAGTATCTTTAGAGATTCTCAGGAATTATTCAAATATATTCCGTTATTCTTCTGATTTCTAAAAATGATTGAGAATATTTTCTGCAATTTCTAGAATACTTCTCAGATAACTGAGAATTTCTGAGAATCTTTAAGGATTCCCAGGAGTTATTTAAATAAATTTCGTTACTCCTCTGATTTCTAAAAATGATTGAGTATCTTTAGTGATTCTCAGAAATTATTCAAATATATTCCGTTATTCTACTGATTTCTAAAAATGATTGATAATATTTTCTGCAATTTCTAGAATACATCTCAGATAACTGAGAATTTCTGAGAATCTTTAGGGATTCTCAGGAAACATATAAATATATTCTGTAATACTACTGATTTCTAAAAATGATTGAGAATATTTTCTGCAATTCTAAGAACACATCTCAGATAACTAGGAATTTCTGAGAATCTTTAGGCATTCTCAGGAATTATTTAAATATATTCCGTTATTTTTCTGATTTCTAAACATGATTGAGAATCTTCAGAGGTTCTCAGGAATTATTTAAATATATTCCGTTATTATTATTATCAGGAATTATTTAAATATATTCCGTTATTTTTCTGATTTCTAAACATGATTGAGAATCTTCAGAGGTTCTCAGGAATTATTTAAATATATTCCGTCATTCTTCTGATTTCTAAAAATGATTGAGAATATTTTCTGCAGTTCCAAGAACACATCTCAGATAACTGAGAATTTTTGAGAATCTTTAGGGATTCTCAGGAATTATTTAAATATATTCCGTTATTCTTCTGATTTCTAAACATGATTGAGAATATTTTCTGCAGTTCGAAGAACACATCTCAGATAACTGAGAATTTCTGAGAATCTTTAGGGATTCTCAGGAATTATTTAAATATATTCCGTTATTCTTATGATTTCTAAACATGATTGAGTATCTTTAGAGATTCTCAGGAATTATTCAAATATATTCCGTTATTCTTCTGATTTCTAAAAATGATTGAGAATATTTTCTGCAATTTCTAGAATACTTCTCAGATAACTGAGAATTTCTGAGAATCTTTAAGGATTCCCAGGAGTTATTTAAATAAATTTCGTTACTCCTCTGATTTCTAAAAATGATTGAGAATATTTTCTGCAATTCCAAGAACACATCTCAGATAACTAGGAATTTCTGAGAATCTTTAGGCATTCTCAGGAATTATTTAAATATATTCCGTTATTTTTCTGATTTCTAAACATGATTGAGAATCTTCAGAGGTTCTCAGGAATTATTTAAATATATTCCGTTATTATTATTATCAGGAATTATTTAAATATATTCCGTTATTTTTCTGATTTCTAAACATGATTGAGAATCTTCAGAGGTTCTCAGGAATTATTTAAATATATTCCGTTATTCTTCTGATTTCTAAACATGATTGAGAATATTTTCTGCAGTTCGAAGAACACATCTCAGATAACTGAGAATTTCTGAGAATCTTTAGGGATTCTCAGGAATTATTTAAATATATTCCGTCATTCTTATGATTTCTAAACATGATTGAGTATCTTTAGAGATTCTCAGGAATTATTCAAATATATTCCGTTATTCTTCTGATTTCTAAAAATGATTGAGAATATTTTCTGCAATTTCTAGAATACTTCTCAGATAACTGAGAATTTCTGAGAATCTTTAAGGATTCCCAGGAGTTATTTAAATAAATTTCGTTACTCCTCTGATTTCTAAAAATGATTGAGTATCTTTAGGGATTTTCAGGAATTATTTAAATATATTCCGTTATTCTTCTGATTTCTAAAAATGATGGAGAATATTTTCTGTAGTTACTAGAACACATCTCAGATAACTGAGAATTTCTGAGAATCTTTAGGGATTTAGGGATTGAGAATATTTTCTGCAATTCTAAGAACACATCTCAGATAACTGAGAATTTCTGAGAATCTTTAGGAATTCTCAGGAATTATTTAAATATATTCCGTTATTCTTATGATTTCTAAACATGATTGAGTATCTTTAGAGATTCTCAGGAATTATTCAAATATATTCCGTTATTCTTCTGATTTCTAAAAATGATTGAGAATATTTTCTGCAATTTCTAGAATACTTCTCAGATAACTGAGAATTTCTGAGAATCTTTAGGGATTCTCAGGAAACATATAAATATATTCTGTAATACTACTGATTTCTAAAAATGATTGAGAATATTTTCTGCAATTCTAAGAACACATCTCAGATAACTAGGAATTTCTGAGAATCTTTAGAGATTCCCAGGAATTATTTAAATGTATTCCGTTATTCTACTGATTTCTAAAAATGATTGATAATATTTTCTGCAATTTCTAGAATACATCTCAGATAACTGAGAATTTCTGAGAATCTTTAGGGATTCTCAGGAAACATATAAATATATTCTGTAATACTACTGATTTCTAAAAATGATTGAGAATATTTTCTGCAATTCTAAGAACACATCTCAGATAACTAGGAATTTCTGAGAATCTTTAGGCATTCTCAGGAATTATTTAAATATATTCCGTTATTTTTCTGATTTCTAAACATGATTGAGAATCTTCAGAGGTTCTCAGGAATTATTTAAATGTATTCCGTTATTCTTCTGATTTCTAAAAATGATTGAGAATATTTTCTGCAGTTCCAAGAACACATCTCATATAACTGAGAATTTCTGAGAATCTTTAGGGATTCTCAGGAATTATTTAAATATATTCCATTATTCTTCTGATCTCTAAAAATGATTGAGAAATTTTCTGCAGTTCCAAGAACACATCTCAGATAACTGAGAATTTCTGAGAATCTTTAGGGATTCTCAGAAATAATTTAAATATATTCTGTAATGCTACTGATTTCAAAAAATGATTGAGAATATTTTCTGCAATTCTAAGAACACATCTCAGATAACTGAGAATTTCTGAGAATCTTTAGGGATTCTCAGGAATTATTTAAATATATTCTGTAATGCTACTGATTTCAAAAAATGATTGAGAATATTTTCTGCAATTCCAAGAACACATCTCAGATAACTGAGAATTTCTGAGAATCTTTAAGGATTCCCAGGAATTATTTAAATATATTCCGTTACTCTTCTGATTTCTGAAAATGATTGAGTATCTTTAGGGATTTTCAGGAATTATTTGAATATATTCCGTTATTCTTCTGATTTCTAAAAATGATTGAGAATATTTTCTGCAGTTCCTGGAACACATCTCAGACAACTGAGATTTTCTGAGAATTTTTAGGGATCCTCAGGAATTATTTAAATATATTCCGTATTGCTACTGATCTCTAAAAATGATTTGAATATTTTCCGCAGTTCCTAGAACACATCTCAGATACCTGAGAGTTTCTGAGAATCTTTGGGGATTCTCAGGAATTATTAAAATATATTCCGTAATGCTTCTGATTTTTAAAAGTGATTAAGAATATTTTCTGCATAGAATATTTTCAATACTTCGCAAAATAAATCTCAGGTGACTGGGAATTTCTGAGAATCTTTAGGGATTCTCAGGAATTATTTGAATGTATTCCGGAAGGCTGCTGATTTCTAAAAGTAATTGAGAATATTTTCTGCAGTCCCAAGAACACGTCTCAGATAAGTGGGAATTTCTGAGAATCTTTAGCGATTCTCAGGAATTGTTTAAAAATATACCGTCATGATACCGACATCAAAATTTTGCTGATTTGTTCAGTAAACTCTGCTGATCATCAGTAACGTTTTGCTGAAATTCAGCAGACTTTGCCGAAAGTTCAGCAAAAAATTTTGCTGAACCCTTCAGTTCGGCAAAATTCAGCAAAATATTGCTGAAAGCGTTTAGTGTTTACCTGAAGGGATTCCTGGAGGAATCCCTGAAGGAACTCCTGGAGGAATCCCTGAAGGAACTCCTGGAGGAATCCCTGAAGGAACTCCTGGAGGAATCCCTGAAAGAACTCCTGGAGGAATCCCTGAAGGAACTCCTGGAGGAATCCCTGAAAGAACTCCTGGAGGAATCCCTGAAGGAACTCCTGGACGAATCCCTGAAGGAACTCCTGGAGGAATCCCTGAAGGAACTCCTGGAGGAATCCCTGAAGGAACTCCTGGAGGAATCCCTGAAGAAACCCCTGGAGGAATCCCTGAAAGAACTCCTGGAGGAATCCCTGAAGGAACTCCTAGAGGAATCCCTGAAGGAACCCCTGGAGGAATCCCTGAAGGAACTCCTGGAGGAATCCCTGAAGGAACTCCTGGAGGAATCCCTGAAGGAACTTCTGAAGGAACTCCTGGAGGAATCCCTGAAGGAAATTCTGAAGGAATCCCTGAAGGAACTCCTGGAGGAATCCCTGAAGGAACTCCTGGAGGAATCCCTGAAGGAACTCCTGGAGGAATCCCTGAAGGAACTTCTGGAGGAATCCCTGAAGGATCTCCTGGAGGAATCCCTGAAGGAACAGCTGGAGTTATCCCTAAAGGAGCTTCTAGAGGAATCCCCGAAGGAACTCCTGGAGGAATCCCTGAAGGAACTCCTGGAGAAATCCCTGAAGGAACTCCTGGAGGAATTCCTGAAGGAAATCCTGGAGGAATCCCTGAAGGAACTCCTGGAGGAATCCCTGAAGGAACTCCTGGAGGAATCCCTGTAGGAATCTGTGAAGGAACTCCTCGAGGAACCCTTGTTGGAACTCATGAAGGAACTTCTGGTGGATTCTCTTAAGAATCTTTGAAGGAACTTCTTGAGGATTCTCTTATGAATCCATGAAGAAATTCCTGGAGGAATCCCTGAAGGAACTCCTGGAGGAATCCCTGAAGGAACTCCAGGAGGAATCCCTGGAGGAACTCCTGGAGGAATCCCTGAAGGAACTCCTGGAGGAATCCCTGAAGGAACTCCAGGAGGAATCCCTGAAGGAACTCCTGGAGGAATCACTGAAGGAACTCCTGGAGGAATCCCTGAAGAAACTCCTGGAGGAATCCCTGAAAGAACTCATGGAGGAATCCCTGAAGGAACTTCTGGAGGAATCCCTGACGGAACTCCTGGAGGAATCCCTGAAGGAACTTCTGCAGGAATCCCTGAAGGAACTTCTGGAGGAATCCCTGAAGGAACTCCTGGAGGAATCCCTGAAGGAACTCCTGGAGGAATCCCTGAAGGAACTCCTGGAGGAATCCCTGAAGGAACTCCTGGAGGAATCCCTGAAGGAACTCCTGGAGGAATCCCTGAAGGAACAGCTGGAGGAATCCCTAAAGGAGCTTCTAGAGGAATCCCCGAAGGAACTCCTGGAGGAATCCCTGAAGGAACTCCTGGAGAAATCCCTGAAGGAACTCCTGGAGGAATTCCTGAAGGAAATCCTGGAGGAATCCCTGATGGAACTCCTGGAGGAATCCCTGAAGGAACTCCTGGAGGAATCCCTGTAGGAATCTGTGAAGGAACTCCTCGAGGAACCCTTGTTGGAACTCATGAAGGAACTTCTGGTGGATTCTCTTAAGAATCCCTGAAGGAACTTCTTCAGGATTCTCTTATGAATCCATGAAGAAATTCCTGGAGGAATCCCTGAAGGAACTCCTGGAGGAATCCCTGAAGGAACTCCAGGAGGAATCCCTGGAGGAACTCCTGGAGGAATCCCTGAAGGAACTCCTGGAGGAATCCCTGAAGGAACTCCAGGAGGAATCCCTGATGGAACTCCTGGAGGAATCACTGAAGGAACTCCTGGAGGAATCCCTGAAGAAACTCCTGGAGGAATCCCTGAAAGAACTCATGGAGGAATCCCTGAAGGAACTTCTGGAGGAATCCCTGACGGAACTCCTGGAGGAATCCCTGAAGGAACTTCTGCAGGAATCCCTGAAGGAACTTCTGGAGGAATCCCTGAAGGAACTCCTGGAGGAATCCCTGAAGGAACTGCTGGAGGAATCCATAAAGGAGCTCCTAGAGGAATCCACGAAGGAACTCCTGGAGGAATCCCTGAAGGAACTCCTGGAGGAATCCCTTAAGTAAATCCTGGAGGAATCCCTGAAGGAACTCCTGGAGGAATCCCTGAAGGAACTCCTGGAGGAGTCCCTGTAGGAATCTCTGAAGGAACTCCTCGAGGAACCCTTGTTGGAACTCCTGAAGGAATCCCTGAAGGAACTTCTGGAGGATTCTCTTAAGAATCCCTGAAGGAACTTCTTGAGGATTCTCTTATGAATCCCTGAAGAAACTCCTGGAGGAATCCCTGAAGGAACTCCTGGAGGAATCCCTGAAGGAACTCCTGGAGGAATCCCTGAAGGAACTCCTGGAGGAATCCCTGAAGGAACTCCTGGAGGAATCCCTGAAGGAACTCCTGGAGGAATCCCTGAAGGAACTCCTGGAGGAATCCCTGAAGGAACTCCTGGAGGAATCCCTGAAGGAACTCCTGGAGGAATCCCTGAGGGAACTCCTGGAGGAATCCCTGAGGGAACTCCTGGAGGAATCCCTGAAGGAACTCCTGGAGGAATTCCTGAAGGAACTCCTGGAGGAGTCCCTGAAGGAACTCCTGGAGGAATCCCTGAAGGAACTCCTGGAGGAATCCCTGAAGGAACTCCTGGAGGAATCCCTGAAGGAACTCCTGGAGGAATCCCTGAAGGAACTCCTGGAGGAATCCCTGAAGGAACTCCTGGAGGAATCCCTGAAGGAACTCCTGGAGGAATCCCTGAAGGAACTCCTGGAGGAATCCCTGAAGGAACTCCTGGAGGAATCCCTGAAGGAACTCCTGGAGGAATCCCTGAAGGAACTCCTGGAGGAATCCCTGAAGGAACTCCTGGAGGAATCCCTGAAGGAACTCCTGGAGGAATCCCTGAAGGAACTCCTGGAGGAATCCCTGAAGGAACTCCTGGAGGAATCCCTGAAGGAACTCCTGGAGGAATCCCTGAAGGAACTCCTGGAGGAATCCCTGAAGAAACTCCTGGAGGAATCCCTGAAGGAACTCCTGGAGGAATCCCTGAAGGAACTCCTGGAGGAATCCCTGAAGGAACTCCTGGAGGAATCCCTGAAGGAACTCCTGGAGGAATCCCTGAAGGAACTCCTGGAGGAATCCCTGAAGGAACTCCTGGAGGAATCCCTGAAGGAACTCCTGGAGGAATCCCTGAAGGAACTCCTGGAGGAATCCCTGAAGGAACTCCTGGAGGAATCCCTGAAGGAACTCCTGGAGGAATCCCTGAAGGAACTCCTGGAGGAATCCCTGAAGGAACTCCTGGAGGAATCCCTGAAGGAACTTCTGGAGGAATCCCTGTAGGAACTCCTGGAGGAATCCCTGTAGGAACTCCTGGAGGAATCCCTGAAGGAACTGCTGGAGGAATCCATAAAGGAGCTCCTAGAGGAATCCCCGAAGGATTTCCTGGAGGAATCCCTGAAGGAACTTCTGGAGGAACTCCTGGAGGAATCCCTGAAGGAACTCCTGGAGGAATCCCTTAAGGAAATCCTGGAGAAATCCCTGAAGAAACTTCTGGGAGAATCCCTGAAGGAACTCCTGGAGGAATCCCTGTAGGAATCTCTGAAGGAACTCCTCGAGGAACCCTTGTTGGAACTCCTAAAGGAATCCCTGAAGAAACTTCTGGAGGATTCTCTTAAGAATCCCTTAAGGAACTTCTTGAGGATTCTCTTATGAATCCCTGAAGGAACTCCTGGAGGAATCCCTGAAGGAATTCCTGGAGTAACTCCTGAAGGAACTCTTGGAGGAATCCCTGAAGGAACTCCTGGAGGAATCCCTCAAGGAACTCCTGGAGGAATCCCTCAAGGAACTCCTGGAGGAATTCCTGATGGAACTCCTGGAGGAATCCCTGAAGGAACTCATGAATCAATGCAAACTCCTAGAGGAATCCCTGAATGAACTCGGTGAGTTATCCCTACAGGAGCCATTTAAGGAATCTCTAAAGTAATTACTATGAGATTCCTTGAAGGAATCCCTTATGGAATTCCTAGTGAAATCCTTACACAACTCCTGATGCAATCCGTGGAGAAATTTTTTAATTTTTTCGATGAATCCCTAAAGTAACTTCTATAGGAATCCATGCAGAAACTCCAGGAGGAATCCCTGAAACAACTGCTGAAAAGATTCCTGGAAGAATTCCTTTGGTATCTATGAATGAACTTCTGAAGAAGCTTCTGGAAGAACTAGTACCAGAATCTCTACATGAACTCCAGATGGAATCCCTGGAGGAGCATCTGAAGAATTTTCTGGGAAAATTCCTGATAAAACTCGAGGAACTCCTGAAAGAGCTTCCAAGTGTTTCTGAAGAAAATCATCGAAGAATCTCTGACGAAAATCCTTGAATCCATGGAACTATCTGGTGCAATTCCTGCAGAAATTCTGAAGGAACTGGATCTTCTGGGAAAATCCCTGATGGACATCCTAGAATACTCCCGGAGACTTGCCAGGAGATACATTTTGAAACTTTTAAAACCACTTGCTTATTCTGTAATCGCAAATATAGTTTTTCTAGCATATAAGAAATTTATATTGTATTTTTAATTTTATAATGATAATGAAATTGAAATAAATAAATTTTCATGAACAAAAAAAAGTGTTGTTTATTTTAGAAAACATAAATAAAATTAGAAAAAAGAAAAATAAAACAAAATTCAGGCTAGTAGAAATCTGCTAGACAGCTACTCGATTTCTAGTACCCATGTCTAGTAGATATCTATATGATATCTACTAGAAAGTGGGCGAAATTGTTTTCGCCCGATTTGAGGTAGACACAAATGTTGCACTGGAGGGAGATTTCTAGAAGACTGGTACTCGATATCTGCTTAAATATCTACTAGACATTTTGGTTTGTCTAGTAGATACCTGCTAGATTTCTAGTTGAAATTTCTGAGCGGGGATGAGTGGATACGATCCAAAATGAAAAGCTGTTTGATTTGGTAATGCACGGTAAAAAATCTGCACTCTGATATAAACTGATTAGCACTTCAATTCGCACTACTGTCTAATCAATTTGTTATTACCTAATTAACCTTCCAGGACGCGCGCCATCAAACAACCGAAACTGCACCGCGCTCGCCCTGTATACGAAAAGCGAGATTTTTTTGGTAGTGTTGTACTTTTTACAACAGCGCGCGCGCTGAAGGGTTAAATATCATTCGAAAAAGAACATTCAATGCCTCTTCAATTTTAATGGAACTTCACCTCAATTGGTTGTTGACAATGTTTTGATTTCAAAACTAGAATTATAAAAAAAAAGTGTTCACCGCACCCAGATTCGATACCAGGACCTTGAGATTCACGATCATCTGTTTTACCACTACACTGTTCCAGCATAACTCTGGAGTGCCTCAACCAATTTCAACCAAATTTGGTATACACATTTGTTAGGTTAAGGAGGTGGTTATAAGGGTATTGGAATTCAAGATGGCGGCTCGGGTTCAAAGATGGTGACCAAAACGTCAGAATATGTTATGAATACTATGCAATATGGGTATCTATCGATCGAGCTTGATGAGTAGAAGTCAAAAATGAATATCCTTCGCCATTTTGAAATCCAATATGGCGGACTATAAATCCAACATGGCGGATTATAATCCAAGATGGCGGCCATGGAATTGTGGTTTGAGCTATGATACCATGCAATATGGGTATCTGTCAAGCGGGCTTGACGAGTAGATGTCATAAATAGATATTTGACGCCATTTTGGAATCCAAGGTGGTGGACCATAATCCAAGATGGCGGCCATGGAATGGTGGTTTGAGCTATTATACCATACAATATGGGTATCTATCAATCGGGCTTGACGAGTAGAAGTCAAAAATAGATATTTGACGCCATTTTGGAATCCAAGATGGTGGACCATAATCCAAGATGGCGGCCATGAAATGGTGGTTTGAGCTATTCAATCATGCAATATGGGTATCTACCAATCGGGCTTGACGAGTAGAAGTCAAAAATAGATATTTGACGCCATTTTGGAATCCAAGATGGTGGCCATGGAATGGTGGTTTGAGCTATTATACCATGCAATATGGGTATCTACCAATCGGGCTTGACGAGTAGAAGTCAAAAATAGATACAGTAGACGTTCGGTCGGTGCAAACGGTTTAACTGCAATGCTTTTTAACTGCAAGTCCGGTAAGTGCAACAAATTTGCAGTTATCGCACCGCTATCCGTCAAAACGATGCGCCAAGTTAGCCCAAATGAACGATCGAATGAATTTTGCGTTCATTTAACGTCAATTGATGGGTTGTTGACACTGTCAGGCGTTGCAGTTATCGAATTTTGTTCGCTAAGTGAAACGTAAACATGTTGCAGTTATCGAACGTCTACTGTATTTGACGCCATTTCAAGATGGCGGATCAAAATCCAAGATGACGGCCATGGAATGGTGGTTTGAGCTATGATACCATGCAATATGGGTATCTATCAATCGGGCTTGACGAGTAGAAGTCAAAAATAGATATTTGACGCCATTTTGGAATCCAAGATGGTGGACCATAATCCAAGATGGCGGCCATGGAATGGTGGTTTGAGCTATGATACCATGCAATATGGGTATCTATCAATCGGGCTTGACGAGTAGAAGTCAAAAATAGATGTTTGACGCCATTTTGGAATCCAAGATGCCGGACTATAATCCAAGATGGCGGCCATGGAATCGTGGTTTGAGCTATTATACCATGCAATATAGGTATCTATCAATCGGGCTTGACGAGTAGAAGTCAAAAATAGATATTTTTCGCCATTTTGGAATCCAAGATGGCGGACCGATCCAATATGGCGACTATGGAATGGTGGTTTGAGTTATGAAAACATGCAATACGGGTATCTATCGATCGGGCTTGACGAGTAGAAATCGAAAATAGATATTTGACGCCATTTTGAAATCCAAAATGGCGGACCATAATCTAAGATGGCGGCCATGGAATGATGGTTTGTGCTATGATACCATGCAATGTGGGTGTCAATCGATTGGGCTTGATGAATGTATGTCTTTAATCGATATCGAATGCTGTTGCGTCTTTGCACAGACCAACACGAGAAACCGTTCGTAGGTGGAAATCACAGGGAATTTAGCGGACTGTATTTCTAATTTACTCAGGAGTTTCGTATCCGGAAATAAAAAAGCACAAGTGAATTTACTGAACTAAAACAAATTAACTGTATTATAGGAAAAATAACAGAGTTTGTCTGAACACCGCGCGGTCCACTTGTAGAATGAGATTGAGCCGCATCGAAGATGCTGGGTTTGCGCGCGAGTTTTTCATCGTCCCTTTCGTTCTTCCGTTCGTTGCTGCGTTGCGTTCGATTGCGTCAAGTTGGCTGCGGCGATGTGGCAGTCCGCTGAACGCAAACTTTTCGCACATCGAGGTAGGCATTGGTTTACGATGTCAAAAAAGTTCATTTCAAACTTTGTTCGGGCGAAGATCGGACAAATGCTATTTTGAAGATCAAGATAGCGAACCGTAAAACATACCATAAAATACCATAAAATATTTAACTTCTTCTGGCAATTTTTTGCGTTGCAGCTGTATGGAGGACTGAGGAACATCGACGGCAGAAAGCCGTTTACGTTTGCAATGCTACGTTTACACGTTGTAACGCAAACATATTTCTACTGATTGAGATTTAAAACCACGGCTCCGCAATTCGGTAGATCACGCTGTGATGGTGAAAGCACACGCTAAAAATGGTGAAAGCACATGATTTAGCTTTAATTTATTTTGACAGAGCAAAACATGAAGAATCATCATTTACATTCAAATATATGAAACTAATAAACCTAGCAAATGCCATGTGACAAAGATGAGAAACCAAAAAAAACTTTAAGTTATGGAATAGAACTTGGCTTACCTCTCTTCAGCTACTGTTTTTATTCGAATGGCTTCTTTGTTTTTTTCCATAAATTTGTAGATTGTGTATAAAACACAATGGCACTCTATGCCGTAGAAACGTATCAGTAGATTTAATGTTTAGTATACTAAGTATGCTTCGGAATTCTGAATTTTTGGCAGTATTTTAATATGGCTTTTATGCCACCTGGAATCTCTTTATTTTCAGCATGATCTTGCGGAACAGCGGCATGTTTACCCATTCGGCTATATGGGACTTCGCATTTGCTCCAGTCCCCCTCAATAAATAAACCCGAGCAAAGCCGGGCAATTCAGCTAGTTTCTAATAAAATTGCCTATCTTTAGGCGTTTGAGGGGAAATTTTAAAATTTAATTTTGCATTTATTTGCGTAATAAATTGAAATTTTTTCTTCGGCAAAGTTGTGGTCCCTGTTTCACTCTACAATTCGTTCTTTGACACCAAACTTCTAGCTCTTATTGTTCTCTTGCAAATTGCAATTTCGATTTAAATGTGCGGCACAGTGCGCAAAAAAGTGCTTACATTGACAGTTGCAAAATTATGATCTAAAATGCGATGTTTATATCGAAATTGCAAGAAAACGATAAGAGATAGAAGTTTGATGTCAAAAAACGAATTGGGTTTTTAAATTAAGAAAAACTCAACGATTTTATATTTTTAAACGAAAGAGCACTTTTTTCTGGGCCACTATGATTTTTTTCAGATTTTTAGAGCTTTATTTTGATACCTAAAATCACTTTCAAAGAGATTTTTCCAAATCACCTTTTGACAGCTGGGCAACTGTTTGACAGCTACGCGCAGTACAAAATCAGACGAGGGGTGATTCATCATATCGCTCCCATACAAACTTCAAATTGATTTTTAAATAGGTTCCCGGGCACCAAAATTCATGAAAATTTGGATTTCGGCTCAGTTTGACATGCAGATTCAGAATATGGAATTATCTCAACACCGCTAAAGATGCCAATTGTAGAGTGAAACAGGGGCCACAACTTTGCCTAAGAAGAAATTTTAATTTATTACGCATTTTTCAAAGATAATTGACCAAGACAAATTAAAACACACTACTTTTGAGCTATTTGCTCTACAAAACTTAGTTATTTAACTAAACCAATCGATTCAAAGATGCCATGTGGTTGAAATTCAATAATCTTTCGAATGAGAGCCAAAAAATTGTGATAAGTTTGACCATTTTCAAGTTATAGCCAGTTAAAGCAATAAATTAAAAAACATGGGAAGTTCAATAACTACGTAACGGTTGAGATTTGACCATATGCGTAGAACATTTTTTTCACCATTTATGGTCCTCTATCACCCTTTAAAAAGTTTGCACTCAGGAACCTAACACCACAGACAAACAGACGTCACACCTTGAACGATTTTCGTGGAAATCCATCGCCCAGTTCACACTACCATCACCTGGTGGAAAAGTTGCACGAATCACTGTGTTGTGCAATATCGTCAACAGAAGGTGCTAGTGTGAAACGTCGAACGCATAGAAAAACGATGCGCGCGCCTCTGGTTGTGAAAGCCACAACTATGAAAATTAACTATCATTTGTTAAAAGCGTGGTCGATGGAAAATTCGTAAGTGTTACGTCTGTTTGTCTGTGCTAACATCCTGTATTATAAATATTTATTCCGCGTGGAAATGCTGTTTTGGACCGCAACATTATTTTGCGTGTGGTAAAAACTTCGACTCCCAACCGAAAGTCGCTTTTTTAACGACTGAACGTGGTTGTGATAAGAGGCTGTCCATTCATTACGTAAGGGAATTTTCATGATTTCTTTACACTCCCCTCCTCCCTTGAAAGATTTTTTGTATGATAACTCGAATATTTTTGTATGACGCATAATATTTCTCAAACCCCCCCCCTTCCCCTTAACCCTTACATAGTTAATAGACAACCCCTAATTATGTTATACACGCCTTCTTCAATGTTCTTGCTAAATTCCAACGTACTTCGAAGTCTTCAAATCAGTCTATGGTCCCCGATAGCTTTCGTTCTACTGGATGATAAATAAAGACAGTAATCCGTTTGAGATTAGAACAATCTCTACTGCAGCTGGGCTCTGAACAAAGCATTCATATTTCCTTTCGTTATAGGTACCGTGATATGGGGCCACATTGTAAGGCCATCTCCAGCAGCGTATCGGAGTTTCAAAACACGTCTAAAACTGCATCTTGGACATCATCAGCCAGGAATTTGTAAAAAATAAAACTCTAACTCTGCTAGGAGATGTCACAAGTAGAGAGTAGGGATGTGGGAAGGATTCAAAACTATAATTAGAATTACCCTAAGGGTTAAATACTAATTCCTTAAAGGATTTAAAACTGATGCGTTGAAGCACAGACAAACAGACGTAACTCTTATAAAGGAAATTCATCAACAACTTTTGCCCGGCGTCTTTTTCAAGAGCACACTGCCACCTGTTGGTATAACCGCGCGAGACACTGTCGGCCATGATGGATTTCGATTTGACGTTTGCTAACACGCACACTATGTACTACACAAATCGCCTGTAATTTTCGTTTGCATCATTTAGCAACGTGTACACTGACAAACGTCAAAGCGATCGAATACTAGCGCCTCTGGTGGAAGAATCGCGCAAATCGAATGAAAGTTGAATTGATCGCTAAATACATGTGTCAAGCCGTTTTGAAGAGTGTTATGTTATATCTGTTAGTCTGTGGTTGAAGGATCTAAACTTGATTTTTTTTTGACAAACTCAGAACAAATCATCAATTCAGAGCTGATAAGGATTCAAAAGAGATCCTTTATTGAATTGAAGTAAGAAAATCATTAATGATTGGGTGGTCTGGGGGCATAAGAAATCTATGAAATATTTATGTTTCATCTTTCATTTTTGTTAAATTGATCGTTAAAAAATCAAGACTATAATTTTCTATCAGTTGCTCTGTTTTACGGTACATACCGTACTCCATTTTCATGCAACGATCCACGCTCTTCTTGCAGCAGAAGAAAAAATAATAAAAAATGCTCTTTATTAACATCTCCCTTGGTGGGTCTGGTTCATACTTTTACTTGCAATAGATGTCTTTTCTTTGCTGCAGACTCCTACAAATTTGCAGGAGCATGGAAACTTTTATTGGATTGAAGGGATTGACCACTGGGTGAAGGGGTGAGGAGGAGCATGCAACTGTTTGACTTTCCCCCAAGGAACGTCAAAATCCGAACCGGTTGGATATGCCCGCCGCCGCCATTAGGGAAAAAATATAATATGGACATGTATATAATTTGGACATGCACTGTGATGTATGTCTTGTTCCGGAGAACAGACCCTATTATGATGACTTACGTTGAAAATACGCTTAACAATTAAGAATTTATTTCAAAATTATCGAAAATGTAAAATATTTCACTAAAACCCCTCAAATGCACAGGTATGCAAGACGACATACACTTCACAGTCACATACAATATTCACCTCAGAATCGTTGAATTGATAATTGTAAGAAATTTAAAAGCCTTATTGCAATAAAAACTGTTCAATAAAGAAGCATTGGGCAGCCAATCTCTTAACATTCATCTAGAACGCCAGGTGGTGTCCAAAATACATTACAAGTTTTCTACTGTAAACATATTTTGGTCACCTGACGAACTACATGGGGATGCAATGCGATTGCATACTTGGAGGCGTATTATGTGGTTCTGGCGATATTTCCTCGATTTTAACAAAAACTGTAATACCTAGTTATCAAAATAGATGCCTGTTAAGCGGAGAAATTTGATTATTTACAAGAAAACATTTGATAATTTATGATACTTTCATGATAAAGCAGTATTCATTGCTACCCGAGCAGGAGAAAATAGCTGAAGAATACCTAACTAAGGTATGGAAAACAGAATACCTACAACCTGAATGAGGTATTAAGTAGCCCTGCATAAGAGGTAAAATACCTAAAATAATAACTGGTGTGTATTCTGTGTATAACGCGTGAATAATGACTTCTGGTATGGCAATAACTACAAAATACCAAAATAAGTTATTTTCAATGCCTGGATAACCGACCAATACCTTGTCCTGGTATGATACCTGACTTTGGTAT
The DNA here is from genome assembly GCF_035046485.1 of Aedes albopictus. Classification (NCBI taxonomy): domain Eukaryota; kingdom Metazoa; phylum Arthropoda; class Insecta; order Diptera; family Culicidae; genus Aedes; species Aedes albopictus. The sequence goes on along the minus strand of NC_085137.1, from coordinate 251,574,482 downwards.
GCACCAGTTATGTGTCAGTTATTCATTCCTGCTCGGGTAAACATGGAGATAATTGCCCTGTCCAGATTATATATACCTGAGTGTGTCCAAAATGCAATTCTAACAGGCGATTGGAAATTGTGATTTTCTTAGCTTAAAATGCTTTCGTTAAGGTTTTTGTCACCAGAAACGCAAAGTACAATCATATCAAATATACTAAATTAAGAATATGACCCACTCTAGCGTTAAACTGGCGAACGCATTTTACCGATAGCAGCGACACAGTTGACTCGCGGTCGAACTAATTTACTGCCGCAAAGCCGCAGGTGGCTTTGATTGAAGAACGAAAAAGATAAACAAAGAAAATTTTGGACGACCACCAGACGTCATTCTTCGGTGCTCCAAGGTTTCACGTCCTGTGGGATTTTGTGGATGCAATTCTACATCGGAGTCAGAAACACGGTAGGTACTGCAACAATGCGCTCATTAAGCTCGAGTTCGAGTAGCATTCATACCATGATGCGGTTTTAGTGTGGACACCATCTCAACACCACAGGCTATTCAATCCAAACGGTTCACTGCCACTGCCACTGGTCCCTGCCAAAACTTCCTAAAGGAAATTTCTTAGAATATGATTGATTTCAACAACACCAACGTTGTGTGGGACTCCGACCTCTTTATTTTATAATTTAATTTGTTATTATGTAACGTAATTGCTTACACCAAGCTACCGAAACGAGTTTCCACCCAACCGAGACTCACAACGGCCATTATCTGCATTTGGTAGTTACTGCGAAAATATCGTGTGTAAAAAAATGTTTTTTTTTTTCTAAAATTTGCTGACTATACTACGAAATAGTTTTCTTTAGATCCAGTATTTATATTCTGATTCGCGGGACGATAAAAGCGAATCTCGTCGTTACAACTCAGGAAAAAAATACACGACACTCTCGGTTAAGTAACCGTTTGATGACCATTGCAATCTGGAATCTGTCCGGACTTCATGAGGACTTATGCAGGTGCATAGAGCGGTATGAAAAAAAAGGAAACGAGATTACTCCCACACACACCATGAGGGCCGACTAGCAACTCATTCGAATGACATTTACGACACAGCGAAACACAACAGCTGCTTGGATTATCGTTGTTCAAATAGTTCGATTTTCTGGCGCAAGAAAGCGCTGTTGTCGAACGAATGTGTTCGCCGATTGACTGTATGGAAAAAAGCAAGAGTGGGTTATCTTGTACTTAAAAATCTTTGATCATATTATAAGCGTAATAGTAACTTTGAAAAATAATCAATTCCTTTCTAAGGAAGCTAGGGGACGATTTTTCTAACGTTGTCCTCAGCCTGTCCAAAATACATGAATTACCCTAGGTAGCTCTGATGACGGTCTTTTGACGCACGCCGATTCCACTGACAAACAGACGTAACACCACCGACGAACCGACGTGACAGCTAGAACAAATAAATTCAAATTTGTTGTCTCCGACGCCATGATGAAATATAGCCGAACACAACTGCCACCTCTATAACGGCTCGCGTTGTTTTGATACCAAACCCCCGTGTGTTTTTATAGGAAAAGGTTCGTGTCTGCGCTGATTTGACAGAAGCGTTCGCTCGCTTCGCTGGCCGACCGTTAAATTTAGGGGGGACACTTTTGAAACACAACTGTCACGTCGGTTCGTCGGTGGTAACACCTTGAACGATTTTCATGGAAATCCATCGCCCAGTTCACACTACCATCACCTAGTGGAAAAGTTGCACGAATCACTGTGTTGTGCAATATCGTCAACAAAAGGCGTTAGTGTGAAACGTCAAACACATAAAAAAACGATGCGCGCGGTACTGGTTGTGAAAGCCACAACTATGAAAATTTAAAATGATCGTTAAAAGCGTGGTCGATGGAAATTTCGCATGTGTTACATCTGTTTGCCTGTGCCGATTCTATCCCCGTTGGTCGCAACTCGATACATCTTCAACAGGGGTATCGGTTTGCTCGGCGCTACAGGGTTGTCCCGACATTTTGAACAGTGGTAAGCCCTCACACCAATGACATCTGAGCATGTCGACCGTCTACCATAGACCATGACAGACATGTGACACGAGTGTGATTCCTGTACAACGGTACGCAGTGTCAAGAAAATTCTGACAAGACTGACTTGAACTGAGAGAATTTTCAGTATGGCACTCATTTCAAGCGCAATTGTACAGTGATTCTTGTATCACATGTGTGTCATAAGTATTTGGTTGCAAGTTCCGTAATTTGAGTGTATCCAGATATGCTTATACATAATATGTCTGTGTGCACCATTTTTGTACCGCGGTAACCGGACGGTGTTCGGAATCCGGTATCCCTACATCAGGGAATAAAACGCGCACGAATGTACGGATAAAAACTACTTTATTCGCGACACGTTAAAATGGTACAACATTTATTCGCGAGACGTAAACAAAAACTGAACATAATGGACAACAATAACTACACATACATAGAGCACAAACGACAACCAAATTAAAATCATTGATGCGCTTTTATTGCATCGCGCATGACAGTAGTGCTCTGTCTTGTGCGAGCTCAGCGGCGCGGTACACCGCAATCGGGTTGTCCACAACAACCATACAACGTTGACCCACTCTAGTGCGCATAGTAGGGGCTGCTGATGGCCATCCCCGTAGCTGCAGCGAACGCCACCAGCCTCGGGCCATTAATATCGAAAATAAGGCTCTGATAACCATTCATTGGACTTGTCCTTTCTTTTAGTCATTATGTTGAACGTCGGCCACGATCGAGGAGGATCACGAATCAGTTTCATGCTTCTGCCACATATAGGGAATAACACTTAAGCAATTATTTTTCCACCGTTTCCTATTTCGAATTGGGGACTACGAAGATGATGATTTTGTTTGCGGTTTTCTGTGAGAAAGTGAAGGAGGGAAGATTTTTTGCTTTTTTTCACTCATACTCCCATAAGAAACCCCGTAGGAAGAAAGAGCGTTTCCCGGCTCATCAACCTTCGTAGTAGCGAATTGTTGCTGGTGTCTGCTCGCGTTTCAATAATCTGATGTTGAACAACAGAGTTAGAGAACGCAGGCATGGTCCCTGTGACCGGAGTTATTCCGGTGGGTGACTTGATCAGATTACATATTTTCAAAGGGGATGTTTTTCGGTACTCGTGTGGTTGAGCACTTCCACAATTATTAACTGAGCGCTGCAAACGAGCGGACGTTGTTGGCCGGACGATTGCGTAGCTAAAAGGTTGTGGATCCCGATTCGCTTAACGCTTTCGATGAATGTTTGAGTGAATGAGATAAATCAAAAAGCTAGCTACGCCAATGTCCCCAATAGTAAATCGGAACTCCGCTGGCTCCTCTTCGAAACTTCCATAGTGTCGTATTTCTTCGTCGAACAAACTCGAAAATGAAAAAAACTACCGCGCACAGAAAACCACTACTACGCTCTTCAAAAATCGTTTACAGAATGAGGGCTGCTGACCGATTCGCTGACGCCAAACCTCAAATCTCTCACACACACACACCAGCTTCTATCGAGTCGACGTCCGGTCGAAGTTTGCGTTCCAATGCGTTTCTGGAAACGCAAACTTGGCATTTTACATCTTATCTATTACACACAAATTTGTTTTTGAGTAAAAGTTTAGCTTTCGAACTAATTGCATATATTCGAGCAATACAATCTGAAATATTAGTAAATAAACAACCACTCAGTTTTATAAAAGCTGCAATTTTATTGCATAATTCAAATACCAAGTACAACGTAGATTGCATCGTAAAATATAACTCCATTTAAACGTAACAGCGGAGTAGTATAATATTAGCGTGATCAAGCATTTGCATAACGCTTCACATCTCGCTTCACATTACCTCGCACAACTCTATTCGCATCATCTCGCACAACTTTATTTGCGTTTGACAGTTTGCGATTTTTTTTCTATGCTTTATGCTGTCATCGGTGCAAAAGTTTATGCTTTGTTTACATCAGATTAGTTTTTCTTGAAACCAGTCCGAAAGTAATTTCGCGTTAGCTAGTTTTCCTACATCTTTTCCCTCCTCTACTCTTCCCATCGTAGTGAAAGGTAATAACACAATGAAATTCCAATAATCAGTACTTCTCTTTATTTTTAGGTGAAACAATTCGTGTTTTTTATAGTAGGCAAAGAAAAAAAAACTCAGCATGTCAATTTTTTCGAGTGATTTAACCTTGACATTCGAAGTATAGAAGTTCCGTAGTTCCATCCATCCATGAGTACGTAGTTCGGTCCCACGGGGCAGTCAATGAAAAACGCAACAAACAAAATCATCAAACTTACGTGGTCGTTTGATGTCATCTCTATCACGAAGGATTCGCGGCTGTGGACAAATGAGTGCTGGAGCCGAGGAACAAGCAGCTTCTGATGTAGCAAGAGGCTCTCGTCGCGTAGGATTCGGGACTCCCGTGCTGTCGGTGCATTCGCTTAGGTCCAAGTCTGCATTTCCAGAGTGTTCGAAGGCCTCCCCGTCAGCTTGCTCATCTGCGTCGTGAAGTTCTGGTGCGGCTTTGATGTCTCTCACATTCCTCGCGTACTGAACTCCGGTTTTACTCATGACCACCACTTTAGGACCTTCTTTGGCAATCACTCTGTAGCGTTCGGATGAGAATGTTGGGTCGGTTTTGCTCTTCCGTTGCTGGGCCAACAATACAATATCACCAACAGCGATATTCGAATCTTTCGCCCCTCGGGTAGTGTCCGCGTACTTTTTGCTAGAAAGCTTTGTTACTGCATCGCGTTCTCGAACATCAATTGGATCTATAGAGTTATGTTCGCAATCTCGCCAAAGACTGGGGAAGAACCCACGGTATTTCCAACCCGTCATTAATTCAAACGGAGTTACTCCCAATCTTGAATGAGGAATCAGGGTATTATGGCGGTGCACATATTCCTGCAAAGCCATACGCCAATTCTTCCCTTCCAATTTTGATGCCGCCAACGTCTTAATTACTCCCTGGTTCTGTCTCTCGACCGCGCCGTTGGACTGGGGACTCAGTGGTATGGCTTTGCGTATTATAACTCCCTTTTCTTCCCAGAAGGTATTGAAAGTTGAGCTCTGGAAAGGAGGCCCGTTATCGCTCTGCATAATCACTGGTAATCCCCACGTTTGGAACACAGCATGTAGGGCCGCATTCGTACTTGTCGCATCCATTGCCTTCATCTCCACTACAGTTAGATAGCGCGAATAGATGTCGACGACCACCAGAAATTCACCCGTGCCGAAATTGGGAACATTCACAAAATCAATCTGTATTATTTCCCATGGGCCATCTGGCATTTCTCTTGACTTTAGAGGTACTGGTGGATTGCGTTTGGAGAGCATGGCACATATATCGCAGTTCTTGACGAATTTTGATACTTCTGCAGACATCTTAGGCCACCAAAAGAATTGCCTCATAATTCGTTTCATGGCCATTTCGCCAACATGACCACCATGCGCAGACTGAAGTGCCGTTGAACGTAGTGCTTTTGGGAGAACGATACGCTCATCTTTGAACACTAACGATCCCAAGCAGTGCAAAACTTTTTTGTGAGCTTCAAAGGATCGCAAACAATTCGGCCTGTTAAATAATGTAATTGCTAATTTTACTTAAATTTAGTCAAATTAAATAATCTTACCATATTTTCGTCTTCAAAGCTTCTCGAACTAACTCCAGCTCTTTATCATCCTCAGATACAATTTCGATCTCATTCCAAGTTAGCTCCATTGCTCCAGAGTCCAGTGCGTACAAGAAGTGCTTCTCGTCATTATTGTCGAAAGGTTCCGTTCCCTGTGTCTCAGGTATCAGACGGGACAGAACATCGGCAATGTTCTCGTCACCAGGCACACGACGAATCGTAAAATCGTATGGCTGAAGTCTTAGGGCCCAGCCTTCCGCCCGGGACACTGCTCTCTTTCCTAGTCGGTGGCTTGGATTAAAAATGTACTGGTTCGCTTCAGCGTCTGTTCGGATTTCGAATGTTCTTCCCAGTAGATAGAAGCTGAATCTTTCCACTCCCCAAACGACAGCTAAAGCTTCCTTCTGGGTTTGCGGATATCGTTGTTCTGGTAGAGTGAGAACTTTCGATGCGCATGCGACAACCCTAGGAGTGTTAGTTGAGTCACGCTGAACCAGAACCGCTCCTAGTCCTGTTGGTGCAGCATCAACAAACAATTCGATGGCATCGTTTGGGCTGTAGTATCCTAGGCGCCTGATGTACTTTAATGCATCCTCTTTCAGGTATGTAAACTCGTTCTCCTCGTTTTCAGTCCAATAAAATACATCCGATGTAGCCAATGCACGCAAATAAGCAGTCTTCGCCGCTCGGTGGATGATAAATTTGTCCACGAATGTTATCAAGCCCAGAAAACTTTTCACTTCAGAACAGCTTTCTGGTTTTCGAAAATCTCGAATGGCTGCCACCTTGTCATCGTCGACTTGCCATCCATCTGGAGTCAAGTTAAATCCTATGAACTTGACCGATTGACTGCCAAACACACATTTATCATGATTCAGCTTTACATTGTGGTTAGCCAAGCACTCTAGGACTTTCTTCAAATTTGCATCATGTTCTTCTTTCGTGCGACCGAATACGAGGACGTCATCAAGAAAATTTTTGCACCCTTCGCAATCTCCCAAAACCTTCCGTTGTAGGGTTTCTTGGAACAAATCTGGTGCATTGCATAATCCGAATGGTAATCTAACGCATCTAAACATTCCATATTCCGTGAAAAAGTTTGTAAGGTGCCTCGATTCTTCATCAAGTTCAATATGGAAAAACGCGTTAGAGAGATCGATCGTTGAAAACCAGGTCGCTCCGTCCAGCTCAGCTAAAATTTTCTCCAGGGTTGGCATTGCAAATGGATTTCGATGTATGTATCTGTTTGGACCTCTCAGATCGATTACTAATCGAATATCCTCCTTCCCTTTGGGCACCACCAGCATTGACGAGCAGAATGATGTATCCATCCCGTCCGTTACTCTTTCAATGATGTCTGCTGAAACCAGATCTTGCAGTCGCTTTTCCACTAATGGTTTCACTGCCAAGGGAACATTTACAAACACATTCCTGCAAGGTGGCTTTGTTTTGTCGTAATATATTTTTACAGGAGGGACATTGAACTTCGGGAAGGCTTCACTTGCTTCAATTGCGCCGATCTCTCCTGCCTGTAGAATCCTCTCTTGTTCCGTAGAGTGCTGATTGATTGGAACCTTCAGTCCAAGCATGAGAACACTATATCGGCATGCCGTAGCCCTGCCCAACAGTGCTCGACTGTCCTTTACGACATAAAACTTTTCTAGCAGCGTGGGTCGTTCGTCCGAAATATGCAAATAGGCATGGAAGGTCGCCAACACCTGAATATTTCCAGTCGTGGCGTAGGCTCTCAATGGCCGATCCGTTTCATGTTTAACGTTGAACACTTCGTTATGATACCTCGGATTTGATAATAATTGCTCGAACAACATAGGGGTGAAGGTGTTCACTTCGGCTCCGGAATCTATCAAGAACGAGCACTCTAGACCAGCTACGGTAGCCATAATCATCGCTTCTGTGGACGCAATCGTTTGTCCAACCTACAAAGTTAAGTAATAACACAAACTTCATTGACTATACTTTTTTTTTTTTTTTTTTTTTTTTTTTAAACTTACACTATCGATTCTTTTAGCATCGAGTGTGGAATCGTCCAGCAACACGCTAGCCGGAGAGCAGGGACTGGACCGCTGTACAGAACTTGTGGAGGGTTCCCCAAGGATTTCGGATGTCGGATGTATTCGCTTGAGTTCTTGTGTCGTTTTAATCTCTTCCGATTTTATTTCCTGTTGTAATGTAGTTATACATGTATTACATATCATTCAAAATAATACTGCTTCAATAGCATTCAAATTCATACAGACTGTCATATCCATTCATAGGTAACTTAACTTGTTAAAAAAAACAATAATAATTCACTATATCATTTGAGATATTGTAAAAAAAATAATTGATTTAAGCTCATTGTCGAATTCATGAAATATTAACCTTGAACGGTAATCACATTCAGCATGTGTAAAAGTAAATGTAACTGAATAATGTTCTCAAATAAGTACATATAGTTAACTGTAGTTGTCATTAAACTATTTAGTTAATTTTATCAATTTCACTCACCGGTTCTTCATCCTTCATTTCTTCAGATTTCTCAACAGCAGCAATCTTACCAGGAGGTTCGTCCAACTCTTCCTGTGCAGGACGCTTGACTGATGCCGAACACACTCTTTTAATGTGCCCAAGACGTCCACACCTGTCGCAGATCTTGTGCTTGGCCGTACAGTCTTCAACTGCGTGGTACACGCCACCACATCGCCAGCATCGTCCGGCACGTGGATGGCCGCTTCTGATTTGGTGGTTTTGAAAATTCGTTCCACTGTATGAGCCTCCGGTATACGACTGTCTGCCACGATTGCCACGCCATACACCACGATGAGCAGCGGCTCCCCGCTGGAAGCCTCCACGTTTTCCACGAGAAGAGAAACTTCCTGAATAACGTTGCTGACGTAGTGCGCCCCAACCGGATGCTGCTTGGACGGGTGCTACTAAAGTTGGCTCTGCATTACCATGTCTGCGCAATACATACTCCTCATTGAGCCGGATGGTTTCAATTTCGCGCACTTTGTCCACAAGATCGATGAAGGTGCCTTTGCGACTTAGCAACTTAAGGGCAGTAGTACGAACCTCTCGGCTCCTAGCCTGCTCCGCTACCGTTGACACGATTTCCTCAAACTCCTTTTCGCCATCAAACTCGCACAAACGGGCCGTTGACCCGACTCGTATGATGAAGTTAAGGTCTGATTCCTCCGGTTGTTGTGTCATTACTGCCAATCTGCGTCTCATCAACATTAGATCCGATCCGGAACCGAAGTACGTTTTGAGACGATGCAACGCATTGGAAAACGGTTCGGTTTCCTCGTTTGGTGCATCCTCTTGAGATTTGGTGTTCCTGTATATCTCAAGCAACCGTGGTCCAGCTTTGACCTTCAAAACGGTGAATTTCGTAGATTCATCGTTTATGCCTGCGAGCTTGAGTGAGTCCACTAACAAATCTTTCCACATTTCATACGTTTGACGATGGATTTCACCGCCATCCGTAGCCTTGCACTCGGGTACACTTATAGATGCGACAGATAGCTGGTTCATGGACGAGAAAAATTTTGATTCCTCGATGCTCTGGAGACCTGTGTGTCGCGTGCTGCTCAACCTATTTTCCGCGTTGAAATCCGCATCCTGCAGGCTGCGTTCCAGAGCTTCAGTCAAAGTCGCATTCTTAGCTTTTTCCTCCGCCAATTCACGTTGTAAATCCTTTACTTTCTTTTTCTGTTCTCGAGTACGCACCGGTTTATCTGGAACAACAAACGAGATATGCTTGCTTGAATTTTGATTAACTTTGGATTCCTTCATCAAAATTTGCTCTAGCGAAATCCGAGGCGAAATCAATTCATATCAAAATGTTTCTAGATTTCTTATTTTATTTTTTTTTTTTACTTATGTATTATGATTTGAAAACGTTAACTTGTTTCGTACAGGCATCAACATGTTCTGCCCGCACTCAAATTTACAAATTTGAAGTTGAAAAAAAAGAAATGAATACTTTTTTTCACTCTAATAATACAAATACCCACTTGTCCCGTATTTTTCATTATCATTCAATGATTTACATTATATTGAATTGCATTGCTGGTACCCACGCGTCCAGCATCTCATTCTGCATTACTCTTTTGTCATACATATTGTGTATGCAGGTACCCACACGTCCTGCATTGAAATTATTTGCTGGTACCCACACGTCCAGCATTTATATATTTTACTTTACAGGTACCCACACGTCCTGTATTGAATTAGAAGATTACGTTTTCTTTTAACATGGAATTTCCTTTCTCCGCCATTTTACTTTCCATTCTGCAGGTACCCAGTCGTCCTGCATAAGATTTATTTAATACATGCATTTTCATTCTACACAGATTTTTTTTCCAGAAAACTATTCTCACAATTATCAGTTTCCATTGAACTGGTCACATTTTTTAATTTTCTTTCCGAAAACTCACCTATCGGCTGCGCCATGTCGTATTTCTTCGTCGAACAAACTCGAAAATGAAAAAAACTACCGCGCACAGAAAACCACTACTACGCTCTTCAAAAATCGTTTACAGAATGAGGGCTGCTGACCGATTCGCTGACGCCAAACCTCAAATCTCTCACACACACACACCAGCTTCTATCGAGTCGACGTCCGGTCGAAGTTTGCGTTCCAATGCGTTTCTGGAAACGCAAACTTGGCATTTTACATCTTATCTATTACACACAAATTTGTTTTTGAGTAAAAGTTTAGCTTTCGAACTAATTGCATATATTCGAGCAATACAATCTGAAATATTAGTAAATAAACAACCACTCAGTTTTATAAAAGCTGCAATTTTATTGCATAATTCAAATACCAAGTACAACGTAGATTGCATCGTAAAATATAACTCCATTTAAACGTAACAGCGGAGTAGTATAATATTAGCGTGATCAAGCATTTGCATAACGCTTCACATCTCGCTTCACATTACCTCGCACAACTCTATTCGCATCATCTCGCACAACTTTATTTGCGTTTGACAGTTTGCGATTTTTTTTCTATGCTTTATGCTGTCATCGGTGCAAAAGTTTATGCTTTGTTTACATCAGATTAGTTTTTCTTGAAACCAGTCCGAAAGTAATTTCGCGTTAGCTAGTTTTCCTACACATAGTAGTCCTTCATTTTCTTATTACTCTGTGCAGCCATCCTTTGTACTCTTTGTACAGCGTTTCGCATATCCTCTTCAATGAGCATTGTGATACTTTGGAGTTTAATTAACTCATTTCATTTATTTAGTTCACATCAAATTCATGATAATACTGAATCAACAATTTGCCGCCATAATACTCGATTTGCAGCTGCATCTCTCCATCCTCGGTCACGCCCAACACTCGCCAGATCACGCTCCACCTGGTCCGCCCATCGTGCTCTCTGCGCTCCACGCCTTCTTGTACCAACCGGATGGTTAGCAAACACCAACTTTGCAGGGTTGTTGTCCGGCATTCTTGCAACATGCCCTGCCCACCGTATCCTTCCAGCTTTGGCCACTTTCTGGATACTGTGGTTCATCCTTCTCCGCCACACACCGTTCTCCTGCACACCGCCGAAGATCGTCCTTAGCACCCGTCGCTCGAAAACTCAGAGTGCTTGCAGGTCCTCCTCGAGCATCGTCCATGTCTCGTGTCCGTAGAGAACCACCGGTCTTATTAACGTCTTGTACATGGTACATTTGGTGCGGGGGTGAATCTTTTTTGACCGCAGTTTCTTCTGGAGCCCATAGTAGGCACGACTTCCACTGATGATGCGCCTTCGTATTTCACGGCTCACGTTATTGTCAGCCGTTAGCAAGGAACCGAGGTAGACGAATTCTTCTACCACCTCGAAAGTATCCCCGTCTATCGTAACATTGCTGCCAAGGCTTGTCCTGTCTCGCTCAGTCCCACCTACCAGCATGTACTTTGTCTTAGCCGCATTCACCACCAGTCCGACCTTTGCTGCTTCACGTTTCAGGCGGGTGTACTGTTCTGCCACCGTTCCAAATGTTCTGGCAATAATATCCATGTCATCCGCAAAACAGACAAATTGGCTGGATTTCGTGAAGATCGTACCCCGGCTGTTGAGCCCGACTCGTCGCATAACACCTTCCAGGGCGATGTTGAAGAGTAGGCAGGAAAGTCCATCACCTTGTCGTAGTCCCCGTCGAGATTCAAATGAACTGGATAGCTCACCCGAAATCCTTACGCTGTTCTGCACACCGTCCATCGTTGCTCTTATCAGTCTAGTCAGCTTCCCGGGAAAGCTGTTCTCGTCCATAATTTTCCATAGCTCTGTGCGGTCGATACTGTCGTATGCCGCTTTGAAGTCGATGAACAGGTGATGCGTTGGGACCTGGTATTCACGGCATTTCTGGAGGATTTGCCGTACGGTGAAAATCTGGTCCGTTGTCGACCGGCCGTCGATGAAACCGGCTTGGTAACTTCCCACGAACTCATTTACTTTCGGTGAAAGACGACGGAAGATGATCTGGGATAGCACTTTGTAGGCAGCATTCAAAACGGTGATCGCTCGAAAGTTCTCACACATTAACTTGTCGCCTTTCTTGTGGATGGGACAGATTATCCCTTCCTTCCACTCCTCCGGTAGCTGTTCAGTTTCCCAGATCTTGACTACTAACTGATGCAGACAGGTGGCCAACTTTTCCGGGCCCATCTTGATGAGTTCTGCTGCGATACCGTCCTTACCAGCCGCTTTGTTGTTTTTGAGCTGGTGGATGGCATCCTTAACTTCCCTCAGCGTGGGAGTTGGTTCGTTCCCGTCCTCTGCTGCACCAACATAGTCATTTCCTCCGCTGCCTTGTCGAAGTGCTGCTTCCACCTTTCGATCACCTCACGCTTGTCCGTCAGGAGGCTCCCTTCCTTATCCCTGCATATTTCGGCTTGCGGCACGTAGCCTTTGCGGGATGCGTTGAGCTTCTGGTAGAACTTGCGTATTTCCTGTGAACGGCAGTTTAATTAACTGTCAGAATCTAATAATTAGCTTTTGTTTAAACTCTATAGAAACTACACTAAGAACTTCGTAGCACTTTGACGTAGGTATGTCTGCACACCAGAGATACTAATTCACGAATGCTTCACTGTACCATCGGGTTGCTTGGATCTGTGAATCATTCATCGTCCTTTTTATCCAGATTATGGTTGATTGACAACATAATCGCGTTGCCAGGTTGGTCGAGACATCAAACGGGATGGACGGGATGTTTGCACTGGTTCCAGATCGGGACCGACTGACTTCATCGTTAGGATGTTTGGCTATTTGCTTGACATGAGCCGTGTTTCTTTCAAGCACGCCACCGGATACGGGATCAAATACTGTAACGCGGTTTCCTTTCCTCTCAACTACGTTATATTCTGTTCTGCCAAATGTTGAAGTAAGTTTGCCTGTCGACACAAGGTTCTTCAACAGGACGTTGTCTCCTTCTTGAACTTCTGAAGGCTTTGCATGACGTCTGATATCTTCCCTTTCCTTCCCTTTATGTTTTAAAACGATATCTCTATCTTGGGCTTCGGAACTAACAGGTGGCGCCGTTTCTTTGTCGCCAATCGTCGGAATTTTGGACCGAATTAAACGATTTTGCAATAGCACCGATGGGGCCTTTCCCGTAATTGAGTGTGCAGTGGTGTTATACATCATTGAATACTGCAGCAAATCCGTTTCCCAATGGCTGATCTCGAGTCGTTTTAGCAGAGAGCTGTTTTGTCTCTCAACTTCGCCATTCGCCTGCGGCCAGTATGGAGCGGTATGGTTGAGAGTTATATTTCTTGTGCGACAATAGTCCTCGAATTCCGTGCTGATAAACTGACGACCGTTGTCCAGTGTGATCGTTCTTGGATAACCTAACCGTACAAAGATTGGTTCGATTTGTTTGATTGTTTCTTCTGATGTGATCCTCTTCATGATACACACTTCCTTGTATCGGCTGTAGTAATCCACTATCACCAAGAGATATACGTTCGACGGTAACGGGCCCAGAAAGTCCATTGCTACATCTATCCATGGCTCATTTGTCATGGCCCGACGGCGCATTAGCTCGGGTGCAGAGGGTCTACTAACCAGACGGCAGCCTTCACAGTTTTTAACTGTTTTTCTTGCATCTTCGTCCATTCCAGGCCACCAAACTCTGTCACGCAGGCGCGTTATCATCAACGTTTCTCCTGGGTGCCCTTCGTGTGCGAGCTGCAGCATCCTTGTACGCAAACTTCGAGGAATAACTATTCTGCAACCGCGGATTACGTAATCTTCAAGAAGAGCAAGCTCGTTTTGGAAGGATGTATACTTCTTGGCACCATCCCTGACTGGTTTATTCGCCTAATCTCCTGTCCACAGAGCGTCCTTAACGATAAGCAATTCCGGGTCCTCGTCTTTGCGTTCTTGATTTCTGATACATCCACAGCAACCGAATCCGTAATGGCATTGATGTAGATCTTGTCGTCGCATTTATCGATGTATTCATAATCATTTGTTGAAGATAAACGAGAAAGCGGGTCCGCAACGTTCAGCTTGCCGGGTTTATACACAATCTTGAATTTGAACGATTGTAATCTGAGTACCCATCTTTCGATGCGACCTGGAGGCTGCGAGGTTGGCATGAAAATCGCTGTTAAAGGACGGTGGTCAGTTTCGAGTTCGAAGTCCCTGCCGAGCAGGAACAATTTAAACTTCTCGACGCTCCAAACTATGGCGAGGGCTTCCTTCTCGGTTTGACAATAACTGCGGTCTGTGGGAGATAGGCTCTTGCTAGCATACGAAATGACGATCGGCTTATCATCGCATTCATCTTCAAACTGCAATAGGACTGCTCCTAAACCCATTGGTGACGCATCTGCGTCTACTCTAGTTCGTCGATTATACTGCTCGACAAAATTTTACAAAATTTGGTGTTATGGGATGAGAAGTCGTGGCGTTTTGGACCAAAATAATTATCCAATCGTTGTACGACATTTTCAAAATCATCTCCGCCGTCTTCAGTGGTTTCATGGTTAGCACTGGGTAAGCTCTCATACACACATTGAAGTTGACGACCAGCGACAGCCAGGAAGATGCTTTTGAGTCTTTTCTTGCTCTTCTTGCTCATCGCAGCCGCGATGTACTCAAACTGTCTCGTATAATCGAACCATGACTGTCTAAGTTCCATTATCCACTTATCCGCGAGCGATAATGGCGGCGGCGGGCACAAATAACCGATTCGAATTTTGACGTTTCTTGGGGATCGTAATCGGTTGGCGCCATCGAACGGTGGGTAAAGGGGTGAGGAGGAGAATGAAACTGTTTTGACTTTCCCTCAAGAAACGTCAAAATCCGAACCGATTGGTTATGCCTACCGCCGCCATTGCCGCTCGTGGATAAGTGGATTGTAACGTTGTCACACTCGAACGGTGGCAGCTTGAACAACTGGTCTTACATCTGTTTAAATTAGATTTTATTAAGTCGTGGTTGCACTCAGGAAATATGTATACTTAAGGATTGTGGGGCCCGGGGCCCGAGCGGTTGTGGAGGTCCCACGGAGACATCACCAAAAAAGTTTTTCTCTATTTTCGAACAGTTCTGGAGCAATTTGAGAAATAAAGCTAATATTAGCAACCAAAAAAGTTTTTGTGGGGGGCCCTTAGATCCGGCCCTGCTTAGACACATGACATAAACAAACTAAGATTGTTTTTCATTTACCCAGTTGCCATCAACAATCAATTCCGTCTGGTTTGCTGGGCTTGCCATAATATTAAGCGATGCATTGCGTTGGCATGTCAACCACGTGTTATTATTATTTTTATAGCATTTTACACATTGTCCTCAAGGCCAACATTTAAGCAACTTGACTCGGCGAATTCTATCCGTTGTCAAGGCGAGGCAAAATTTTCACAGCTTGACCAGGCAAAATTTTCACAGCTTGACCTGGTGGATCGTATCCGCCGCAAATGCAGTTGCTTTTTAAGGCCAACCGTTCGCACAACAGCCTCACCCGACGGATCGTATCCGTCGCTAAGGCAAATTGCCTTCGAAAGACGAACTTTTTACAACCTGACCCGACGGATCGTATCCGCCGCTAAGGTAGTTGCCTTTGAAGGTCAACTTTTTGTACAACGCCTGACCCAACGGATCGATACTCAAAAGCAGCGTGGATTGTTCTCGTCGCCAGATGTGATACTTTAGACACAAACAGACGTAACACTTCGAACATTTTTCGATTCTAATCATAGTCACGGAAACAAATTCGCCCAATGCTAAAAGGACTATGTTTGGCCGACCACCAACTAGATGGCGGTAGTGAGCAAACGTCAAACTCGAACAAAAACTATGCAAGCGCCACGGTTGGGCAGTTGGCCAACTATCAAATTTTGAAAAAGATCGTTAAATCGGTGTACGATGAGAATTATCAGAGTGTTACGTCTGTTTGTCTGTGCTTTAGAGTTTAATTAACTGTCAGATTCTAAAAATAAGCTTTTATTTAAACTCTATAGAAACTACACTAAGAACTTCGTAGCACTTTGACGTAGGTACCTACAGTGCTGGCAAGAAAAAAGTACACACCCAAATGTTACAATCTATTCAAAAAATTATTCTTTAGTTTTAAAAGCTACAACAAAAGTTACTATGGACGAAGTAGAGACATGCATTAGTAGAACTTAAAATATGGATCAAATAATATACAAAGCCATTTATTTTTTCGGAGCAGCTCAAAGTTCATTTAATCCTTTATTTTAACTTGGTAAGAAATAAGTACACAGTAAAGAGCATGATATGTTCTTCACATTAAAATCAAACCAGACTTAAGCTCAGTACTTAGTATAACCACCTTTGGCACTAACAACGGCTTCCAGGTGACGTGGCATACTTTCGACGATAATTTGCAGGTGACGTTCGTTCATTGATTCCCAGGTATCCTGTAAAGCTTCAGAGAGCAGGTTTTTGTTGGTAACATTGGTTTTGTCCATTTAAGAATCCAATATCGACCATAAATTCTCGATCAGATTCAAGTCCGGTGACTGGGGCGGCCAATCCATTAGTTTGATGCGAGATCCACGGAAAAAAACATTTGAGTTTTACGAGCCGTATGCTTGGGGTCGTTATCTTGTTAGAAGAGAAAGCCATTTTCGAGCCCAGCCTTCACCAAAGATAACTCCAGATTTTCAGACAGAATGTCAGTGTATTTGTCTGCAGTCATAATCCCGTCGATTCGAACCTATTCTCCACCTCCTGAACACACAAAGCATCCCCACACCATCATGCTGTCTCATTCGTGGTTTACAGTTTTCCATAAATTTTTGTCCATAAGTTCCTCACCTCGTTTAATCTATACTCTTGGGCGTTGTTTGCTTCCGAACAGTTGGAACTTGCTTTCGTCTGTCCAAATAACTCAACTTTCCAAAAGGAAGTGGGTTTTCGGCATACTTTTTGGCAAATTCCAGACGTTTGACCCTGATGCACTTACTGATGAGAGGACGGCGTACAGAGAACTTGTTCTTGAGCCCTACTTCTTCCAAACGTAGGCAAACAGTTCTTGCGGAAATATGTAGGGACAAGCTTTCTTTGATAGCGCAGCTTATTACTTTCGGGTTTCTTTGCGCTTCCCGCAGGATCCGAGCATCTTGCCTAACTGTTGTCAAGCGATTTCTTCCACGACCATCTCTATCATTCACATTTCCTCGTTGTTGAATTTTTTTCCACAGCTTATGAATTGCAGAAAAGCTAACACCGAACTCTTTTGCGATATTACTGTATAAGAGATCATTTTCACAATCTCTCATAAACAGTTTTCGCACTTGCAATGCAATTATCTTTTCTCCGGAGAACTGTAAACGACAATCGTTAACCTTTAAATCTACGACTCAAAAACGATTACGAACGTTTGACACATATGATGTTTACTTTTCGTAGGAGGGGTATACGTGGAGGGTTTATCGATTTGTTGTTGGCTGAGGTGAAAAAGAAACCGTCAACAAGGTGTGTATTTTATTTTTGCCAGCCTGCATTGCATGATATTTTCTTCATATATACATAACTGGTAAATGCAGTTGGCTAAGCGTGAATTTACACATCCATTCAAATACATACGGATTGTAGCAAAAGTTCTTCAAACAAACTTTTGCGTCATACAATATCTTGGTTATACAAAAAACAATTTATTAAAAAGTTTTGAAGTGTGTACTTTTTTATTGCCAGTACTGTACGTCTGCACACCAGAGATACTAATTCACAAATGCTTTACTGTACCATCGGGTTGCTTGGATCTGTGAATCATTCACCGCAAGCATAATGTCATTGTCTGTGACATTACTCAGCACAGCAGTAGCGGACAGTTGTTGAAAGTTAAGTATGTTTTGTAGATGTTCCGTTACTTGTCCTATTTCGGTTTGAATCCACAGCCAGAAAGTTTCCTACACGTAATATACAGTAGATTTCATGCAAGGCTATTGCAAGGTCTAGTGATAATGGATTTTTCTTCAAATCCTTGCATCGGACCTAACTTCGTAAGTGGTGCGCTGTATAACGGGTCTATACTAGCGCACCACTGTCAAAGTTAGAGTTCTGACACAAGAATTTGGTCAAACATCAATCGTTGAAAAAATAAATTTTCAACTAGATTGATAATATTTACTTACTGTGCGAGTAGCTGTGTGCGGCAATGTGCCACTTTCGGCAAATTTGTTTACGGCACTATGCATTTCTTCGCACTTTTCCGAGGGATTTATCGAGGTAATCATAGTAGCCCATGTTTTGCGTGGACTCTTGCACCGACGCTTAAAAACTCACAGAACGAACTAACGAACAATATGACAAATAAATTATTTGTTTTGTGTTTTTTTTTTCTCTCTGGTGGTTCCCAAAAAGCTGTAATTATCAAGGAGGGCATAAGGTAGGAACTTCAAACGAAAAACATACTTTGATTGTAAACTTGAGTTACTCACGTGCCTTGCCCCTAAGTACTGTCACATGCGGATGCATTACGAGGTCAGTTGTTTTACATTCACCAAAAGCATATCATCATTCGCGCTCTGATTTTGATGTTGCTAAGAGATATTTCGGCAAATGAATCCACTCTTTTTAATTTATTACAAATGGCTTCTTGTTCATAATACCTTTTGTCACCCTGGCACTTGCTAGGTTCAAAGGACTTTCCTCTCTTTTTCAATTTTCCTTTTATCTCCATTTAATACACTTTTACGATGTTCTTTTTCGGTAATGGCTACCTTATTTTTCTTCTCATTTTTACTCCGGCAAACGCTCGCTGTTCAGTGCCACTCGGGGACATATTTAGCGACACTGCCTACATGCAGGCGTACAAAGATGGTTGTTGGCTTGCATCCAGAATCCAGATACAGACCTGTAAAAAAAACACGCCGGCACCACACGTCGTCGGTCGTGTAAATGTTTACAGTCGAAGCTAAACCAACATCATTTTCCCAAATCACCCTCTTGCTTCTTTATTCAATATCCTGTCTGCAAGCAGGTTGTCGTGTGTGCTGGAAAAGGACGACGATGGATGAAAGGACACGATCACGAAATGGCAACGATGACGATGTCGTCGTCGTCGGAGATGATAGTCATTACGGACGGAGTTGATGGTAGGTATAGGAAAAGTTTGGAATGGCAAACAGAAAATAACGGCAGGTGGAACCACCTGGGGAGACCCCAGACTGTGGTTGTTATGATGATGGAGTTTATTTTCAAAGCACGCTCGGTGCCAGGTAAAACTTAAAATCTGACAAAATGTTTCTTATTCATTTGAGAGTTGAGGTGACGGTTCCTGCAACATCGAAGCAAATGTGTTTGTTGTGTCTTACTTGTTACTTATAGTCAATTGAAGTGGTACGAATTGTAAACTAGATGGATATGTTAAAATGTCGTATTGATACCTATTTGAAGCAAACGTATCGTAATCTGGAAGGGTAGTTGATCACTATGGGATCCACGTCCTTCAACTGCTAAGCACGCTACAATTCTGTTTCAAACTTTTGACGTTAATCAACTGTGTGAATATATTTGAAGATTTTGTGTAGGTTTTTATGTCAATACTGTCAGATTTAACATAATAACATCGACATGTGTATAAAAATTTGATAAAAAGACTGTCATTCAAAAAGTCGCCTCCCATCTACGCCTTGTATATCAGATGACTCACAAAACACTTTTATTCATTCATGGTAGGCTTATTGAACATTGATTTAAGGTCAAATTGATGTTAACATATAAGTTTTATTTGAAAAAGCATATATTTGTGATAGTAAGACGATTAAAAAAAATGTCTACTTTTAGGCGTTAATGTGGGTCGCTTACCTAAATTTATTTTATTGTTAACCTGAACTTATTTTATTTTTAACATACAAAATACACCAGTTGTAAGAATTTTAAGAACTTCTTCCGATTCAGCTTCATCAAATTTATTTTGAAGGTTTTCAAAATAGATAATTTCGTTTACGGACTTGATATAGGTCCACTCAGTAACATGATTTAAAAATATTTGTTTGGAATTATACAAATACAATGCACCTGATTTCATTGAAAAGAATAGAGGTAAAGTGATCAACTTCCCCCAGATTATGGTAGTTGTGATATACAAGTACAAAGACTATGGTCTATAGACATATCGTCGGTTTCCTGCAATAGGGGCACAACTCAAAAAATGTGAATTTTCAGCGTTTGAAAGTTGGGAAGCTTGGAGCACCTTCTACAAGTTCACTTATTTCTCTCATCATGTGACAGCAATAAACGAATTTTAATTGTTGTATCATAGAAAGGGATTGATGGACTAGCTGTTTCATGAATTTCGGATTACTATTTTTCAACGAATATTGAAAAAGTTGACTGATTTTGAGTTGTGCCTTTATTGCGGAAAATTGCGGAAATCTCGAGTTTCTCATCGAATTTCGAAACGGATCTTTGTGAGATGAAAGTTTAAATAGTTTTTCGTCATTTGCCTTCAAAACCTAAAAAATGGCAAATTTTGAGTTGTGCCCCTATTGCAGGAAACCGACGATATGTTCTCAAAATTTCCACAACATAATGGGATGTTATTTTGATTTTCACAGATGATCTAGGTCGTCCAAAAACTCCCATAAAATGCACGCATCAGGATCTAAATCAAGCGAAATTAATTTTCTATGAATAATTTCTCTATACGTCATAGACCTGTCTGTGAATGTTATGCTAATAAGACCGGTGGTCCTCTAGGGGCACGAGACATGGACCATGCTCGAGGAGGACCTGCAAGCACTCGGAATTTTCGAGCGACGCGTGCTAAAGACGATCTTCGGCGGCGTGCAGGAGAACGGTGTGTGGTGGAGAAAGGTGAACCACGAGCTCGCTGCACTTTACGGCGAACCCATCATCCAGAAGGTGGCCAAAGCCGGAAGGATACGATGGGCAGGGCATGTTGCAAGAATGCCGAACAACAACCCTGCAAAATTGGTGTTCGCGACAGATCCGGTTGGCACAAGAAGGCGTGGAGCGCAGAGAGCACGATGGGCGGATCAGGTGGAACGTGACTTGGCGAGTATCGGGCGTGACAGATGATGGAGAATGGCAGCCACTAACCGTGTATCATGGAGAAATATTGTTGATTCAGTTTTATCTTGAACTTGATGTAATACTAAATAAATGAAAATGCTTGCTCTTGTTTGAGAATTTCATCACAGGGTGTTTGAATCAGCATAGTCCACGAAAGCACACAACAGATGATGCGTTGGGACCTGGTATTCACGGCATTTTTGGAGGATTTGCCTCACCGTGCGGCAGATCTGGTCTGTTGTCGACCGGTCGTCGATGAAGCCAGCTTGATAACTTCCCACGAACTTGTTCGTTTTAGGTGACAGACGATGGAAGATGATATAGGATAGCACTTTGTAGTCAACTTTTCTGAGCCTATCTTGATGAGTTCAGTTGCGATGCTATACTTACCAGCTGCTTTGTTAACTTTCCTTAACTTCCCTCAGCGTGGGAGTTGGTTCATTTCCGTCCTCCGCTGCACTGGCATTGTCGTTTCCTCCGATGCTGTGGGCTCCCGTGCCAACGTTCTTCACGCCATTCAGGTGCTGATCGAAGTGCTGCTTCCACCTTTCGATCACCTCACGTCCATCTGTCATGAAGCCTCCGTTCTTAATCCTGCATAGTTCGGCTCGTGGCACGAAACCGTTGCGGGATACGTTGAGCTTCTGGTAGAACTTCCGTGTTTCTTAGGAATGGCACAGCAGTTCCATTTATTCGCACTCCACTTCTTCCAGGCGGCGCTTTTCCTCCCGAAAAAGGCGGGTCTGCTGTTTCCACTTCTGTTAGTGACGTTCCCCGTTCTGTCAGGTCCCTTATTGCAGCATTATCGCCCGGCGCCCGCGCTGCGTTCTTTTCCTCCAAAACCGTTTTGCACTCTTGGTCGAACCATTCGTATGCTGAGGCGACATCCGGTTGTTTCAGTCGTTCTAGGTTGTACCTTGGCGGTTGCCGGTACCGTACATGGTTGATGACGGAAAGTTTTGGACCCAGTTGGACCATCACCAAATAGTGGTCGAAATAGATGTTGGCGCCACGATTGGTTCTGATGTTGATAATGTCGGAGAAGTACCGTCCGTCAATCAGAACGTGGTCGATTTGACATTCCGTCTGCTCTGGTGATCTCCAGGTGTAACGATAAGGGAGGCTGTGTTGGAAAAAGGTGTTGCATATGGCCATATTTTTGGAGGCGGTGGAATAAATTAGTCGTAGGCCGTTTTCGTTCGTCAGGTGGTGGACGCTGAACCTTCCATTCGTCGGTCTCAATTCCTCCTCCTGAGCGTTTAAATCTCCTATGATGATCTTGACGTTGTAGCTTGCGCAGCAGTCCTTCGATGCCGAACTCGCGGCCCTTCAGTAAATCGTCCTTCAGTAGATAGTGCTGCCAATGAAGTTGAGAGATCGGCAGTTCAACGTATCGAGTTTCCAATCGCAAGTCCTTTTTGTTCGCTGGAGTCGTTGCCGTTGGTCTCAGTTCGTATTATTCTGTTGCTAAATTTCCGCTACAATGGTTTACTCGGAAGTTGATCAGCCACCCCTAACATGGGGATCAGACGCTCAGGTTTGCCGAAGCAAACCTCCTTCCCTGTCAGCCTACGACCAAAGTTCCCACCGGGGTTGATTACTCGATCTTGCCTACGGTTCATCGTAGTTTCCAGCCGGTACCATGCGGAGGTAGGGATATGATTTGCTGGGCAGAGGCTAGTGAATCACAATGGGATCTGAATTGCGCAGCATACCTAGCCTTAACCGTGCCTGGACGACCCCCAATTGGACTGGAAAAGGGACAACAGCCACACAACAATATCATCTTGGTCATCATTCTACCGTGGACAGGGTAGAAAAGTGAAAGCAGCACAAGGGCACCAGTTCGATATAGTAGAATTAGAATATCTTTAAAATATGTAGGCGCTGTATAATGTACAAGTGCAACTGCTAATTGGAATCGCTCACGTAGTGCACACCAAAAATCGATTGAGGGTTTCAGCAAAATTTTGCTGAATTTTGCCGAGCTGAAGGTTTCAGTAAACATTTTGCTGAAATTCAGCAAAATTTTGCTGATTTGTTCAGTAAACTCTGCTGATCACCAGTAACGTTTTGCTGAAATTCAGTAAACTTTGCCGAAAGTTCAGCAAAAAATTTTGCTGAACCCTTCAGCTCGGCAAAATTCAGCAAAATATTGCTGAAAGCGTTTGGTGTGTGAGGTTAAGTGGTTAAGTGGTTAAGTGGTTAAGAATGAACTGTCCTTTCTGGGGAACTCAATATTGTATAGTTTCCTCGTCCCGATACAACGACATGATAAACATGTTGGTAATCTGTACTAGTGGTTCCTTTGCCCATTTTTATAACTGCGTTCATATCTTCAAAAGCAAATAGCAAAACGCCCACAATTGTTCATAACCTTTTAAACAATCAACCAGAGGGGAGACGAAATATACGTTATATGTATGTCATTTTCTTGTACCCCATACAGTAGTTCGAACTGCTTAACACATTTCTTGAGCATGGTTTGGCAATTCTCAAAATGTTCTTCTGATATTTTATCCTGAAGCAATATCGGTATTGACGCCACAGGCAAGTAGTAGTGCTCGCGTTATTATCTTTTGGCAACTTAAGTTTTAGACAGACAGGGCTATAGTGGAGAAACCACTCTAGCCATTCATTTGCCTTCCATGAACGTCTGTTAGAAATACATGTTCAATCATTGGGTTAAGATTCTATTTATGCATCTTCAGATGTTAGCATGTCATCCATGCTATTTTGTCTTTGATATAGCTTCGACTGTTAGGACAATTAGGTACTTCGAACTGAGAAATTCACTTCGAACTGAGAAATTCACTCACGAGAACCCCTCGTGAGCCTTCGTGCCTCGTGAGCCAATGAATCTACATGATTACGTTATGGAGTACCATTTCTGTAACCATATCTCATTAGCCTTTTCACTACGTCAGCGGGATGAAGACAAAGAATGCACGCATCATAACCATTAAACTCAAGTTCGACCGTCTCAATCACGCTAACATGTATGGACTCCTGAAGCGCAAGGGTAGGGTGTCCTAGAGAAAACCATCGACTTTATTGACAGTAGGTACGAGGTGTTTTCGTACTGCACAGTAAATGGTGTCTTGTCCGATGCCACCGGCATCCTGGTAGGTGCGATTGATAGTGGACTATTTAAATCTCGGCTTGCTGAAAGAGTTCATTATACTCTTTTGGCTCAACAGTTTTCTGATATGCAGAGCTACCTCTACGGTTGCTCCTCGGATGTAGGTCTCCCCGTCAACGTCAGCAGAACTAAATCGTTGGCTGTTATCATGATCAACTCTTCTAGGTTAATTGTAGCTAAGAAGGCAATGAAAAAGCTAAATATGTTTTAGGTTTGTTTTCATTAGTTAAGACTGCCAGTTTGCTCAGCTTAAGAGCTGATTGCTTCATATTTGCACGTTTCAGCGCGACGGAGAAGACCCTAAACAAATTCTTCCGTAGCATTTATAAAGAAGTGTAATATATGGAGAACATGCATAAAACTCTTGGGATGTCAACTGAATAAAACATTCAAAATGCGATTGAAATGATTGCAGCTATTTCACATAACCAAAGAAATGTGAACTGCTAGACACACTGTCGTCCTTATTGCCGCCACGTAGCAAAGGGTGTGGAAACCGCTACCAGACCAGCTTCCAACAGTCGTCAGTAGGTAGCTAGAGTGGCAAACCGTGCAGCACCGTTAGTTACACTTCCCACGATTCTTCCTGACTGGCTGTGAATATGTGAAACTCAATTTGTCCTCGTGCAATTTGCGCGCGGAATTCAATTTGGGGCATGACTGTGTCGCTACTATGATGCATGCCGCTGCCGTCTCTCAAATCCCGATAGTGCAGTTTAAGCAATAAATATTGCGAAATAGAGTTATCGCACCGACTTCATTACTCGCGAGATACATTTTTCCACAGCTCGGTTCTTTTCCACCGTTGCGTTGCCTTATTTGCTTCGGTGGAACCCAATGTTGAGGAGATCTTCTGCTGCCGGAGGGTGAGAGGTAGTTTGCAGTTGAACTCGTTACCAGGCTAAAATTCAACTAAAAGTTTGCAGTTACACATTGATAACATTTCTCCCTTTTCTACGGGACGCGACAACTTTGCGATATCATACTCAGTGGTCACATTTGCACCCTTATTGCCTATTGCTCACTCTTGGTGACGGTGGTGGTGGCACCGTCGATGCCTATTGCTAAGGATTCCCTCGTGGGATTTGCAGTGCAAAGTACTCGACGTGCTCACAGGCTCACTCCCACGCTACTCGACAGCGAGAAACTTTCCCCCGAGCGGTGCAAAGAGCAATAACGAGACTTGTTCAATAACCAGAGTAGCAGATAAAAAAGGAATCAGAAAATATATAAAATAAAATATTGTCGCCTAACTTTTTACGACACTTTTTTTTTCAATATCAGCAAAATGGCCATTTTGCCGCCCACATTTAACACCCCTCGTATTTAATAATTTAAGGATTATTTCGGTAATGATGTTTTACATACTGATATAGCACTTTTTCTCGTTTGCGCTTATTATCTGTGGCAATTCGCGTCCGCTTGGGAATTGCAAATCGTCGTCGTCGTCGTCTGCTCGCTGGATTTAGCTATTTACAATGCTGCTGGTACATCGGGTTGGGGGCGAAAGTGAAATTCAACAGTAACAAGGAAAATCTGCCGTTAATATCGATGAGCCAGCAGGAGTACAATTCGAGGAATCATGTCGAGAGGTGTACAAAAAAAAACGTCTGGGAAACTCTGAATGAGCAGCGTGGGAACCTGTTCAATTTCTACGTTTCTGAAAGAAGCTGGTAGAAAATATTTACCTACATTATACCTGGATGCCTACGCATTCAAGACTCTTGGATTTATGAACTTTTGTAAGTTCATATGCTTAGTGGCGGAAGCATATGAACTTAATGATTAGTTTGGTGTACACGTACAGCTTTTATGGTCGTAAGCTTCACAGCGTATCGAGTACTATCCGCGATTTTCATAAGCATCATGCGGTGTTATCTCTGATTTAAATCCGAGTACCGTAAACCGGGGTCAAATTGATCAGCGGGGTGAAATTGATCAATCGAAGACTAGATTGTTACTCCATTCTAGCAACTTATATACGTCGTTATGATCATAAAGTTCTTACCTCATTCAGTTCATGGATGCCTAGAGATGAGAGAGGACTTTAGAATTTTTAGAAAAAGCTCATCTTACATTACTTTTTGAAGGTTTTTCAATGTGTTCCTTAAATAGAACAAACCGCTGGTAGGTACTAAACAATCGTTTGCCATCAGCATTATCTGTGAAGTTTCTGTGTTAACATTTTTATGGAACCTTTATATTGGTATAATGTAGCTATTCTAGGCAAGAATCAGTTATTAAACTGTTAGAATTTGTTTAAAGAGTAATTCAATGTGGCTGAACTCGCTTATTTCATAGAAAATTGCCTACCTTCAGGCGTTCAAGTGTCAATATCAAAAGTTAATTTAGCTTTTCAACAGCCAAATTCACAAGTTGTGAGTTTTGACGCGCTATTCGTATTCAGAAGGCCGAAATTAAGGGGAAATGGCAATTTAAAATTCAACTGATGTTTATTTGTAAGCTGATTTCACCCCAAAGTGGTATTTTAAATTTTCGTGAGATAGAAGTTATTTAACTTTATGTTAAATATTGTTGAACCATAATTGTGTTACATAGTTTCATAGAAATCCATCCAGTACTGATTTTTCAGAAATTCTTTTGACAATATTTGAATTGGTACTCAAGTTAACAACAAAAGTTGTTTTAAAGTGATCAATTTGACCCCGGTTTACGGTACCGTGATTTCGGGTGAAATTGATCAGTGGGGTGAAATTGATCGACGTGAGGGTCATTTTTATTTGTTAAAAATAATGCTTTAAACTTAAAACAATTTGTAGAAAATGACCATCATCTGGCTTAAGGGTTATTGAATGTTTGGATTACATGTTTTACAGCCAATCAGTCACATATTTCTGTATTAAATTCAATATTTTCCGAAATAGCGTGTTAGGCGAACTTCAAAGACACTTTCAAACTTTTGCTACCGCGGCAGTATCGCACATGTAATGTATAATCGAATGGATGTTTTTAGCTGCCAAGTATTTGCTAAACACGATTTCGTCATCAAAAGTTCTGTAAATATTCAAATTTATGCATAAAATTGCACTTTTCCGTAAGTGCTTACTTATTTAGTATGTAAATTGTATACTTTCAGGCGTTTTCTTGGGATTTTTCAAACTTTAAACTTAAATAACAAAAAAATTAGTAAAGTTGTATAAGTTTTGCATAGCTTTTCGCGTTTTGGGGTGGATAATTCAGGTGGAAAAAATATTTTCAGAACATACAAACACATTTCACTGACTGATCAATTTCACCCCGAAACTAAAATTTCTGATTTTTTATTTTAAATGATATTTATTGCAATAAAATAGTTTTCAGGAAAAGTTTCAATCTCGTTGACTAATAAAAACCGTGGTCGTACTTGTTTTAAAACATTAAGTTTAACCATATCGTTAAATATTCAAAAATGAGAAGCCGAAAACTGCGAAAAGTGATCAATTTCACCCGAAATCACGGTACCGTAATCCGGGGTCAAATTGATCATATTAAAACAACTTTTGCGAGTAACATCAGTGCCAATTCAAATATTGTCAAAAGAATTTCTGTAAAAATAGTACCCTGTGGATCTCCATGGAACCATGTGACAGAATTTTGTTCAACAAGTTTAAACTTTAATTTAAATAACTCCAAATATCAAAAAAATGGAAATGCCACTTTGGGGCGAAATTGATCGGTATACAATTAAGCAGTGGTTGGGAAGGAAAATTTCCTTCTCCGCTTGATTTTGCTCTTCTAAAACCGAAAAACGCGTTTAAAATCTTACAACTAGTGAGTTTAATATTTTAAATGCAAAATTAAATTTTGAATTTCCCCTTAAACGCCTAAATGTAGGCAACTTAATTTGAAATAAGTTATTTCTATCGCAATAAATTACTATTTCATAATAAAATGAACTTTTGTGTAGCTATTTCATGCTCTGATAAGCTAAATAACTTTCTAACCTAGGTTTCACAAAAATGTTTAAACATATAATTTTCGGGAAGTCCTATTGGCAATCGATTGTTTAGTAGCAATGATCTCTGCTAAATGAGAAATACATTTCAAATTCCAAAAAAATAAGGCAAAATTAACTTTTTTCTAGAACATTAAAAGCCTACACTCATCTCTAGACATCTATGAACTAGATGGCATAAAAAGTTTAAGATCATTACGACGCTTTAGAGTTCCTAGTATGGAATTAAAATGTAGTACCCGAATGATCAATTCCACCCCGCTGATCAATTTGATCCCGGTTTACTATACCCGATAATTTTTTGCACGGTTCGTTTTTATGTTATAACGTATAACCGATTGAGTTAATCAGATTTTAATAACTCCGCCGATCGTTATAAGGAAGGAAATCCATCATCTAAAGCTGGTCCCATCAAGTACTTCATATCGCACTGCTCCCAGCATTTGGTTTCCATTATCACTGGTAACAGTGAGTTCCACTTGTTTGTAGTCAAGCCCGAACTCCTTTATTTCACCGTCGATAATAAGGTGCAGATTCCCTTTTGTCTGCGTTCAGTCATTTCATGAGAGGCTAAAAGTAAAATAAAACTGATAACCGGCATTGCAATACGAATGGCGTAAATGGAATCAGCAGCAGGAAAAAGTCATGAGACATATAAGCGGTTCCGGTAATGCTTACCAAGATGATAAATTTGAACTTCCCCGTCCTCGTCAGCGAGTGACACTTTTATGGCGAAAACCGATCCGTGTTGCCGTGAAAGCCAAGTCATGTTGCCGAATCGATTTTGAGGGTCATTAGCTAGTTCTGGAACTTTTCTCTCATAATACGTCCTATGATTCCCGCAGCATGTGACACCAGGTTGGGCATTGTGTTGCTCAGTCAGACGTGTTTTAAAGAAATTGACTACATTTAGGCGTTTAACGTAACTTCTATAACTTCCTGAACTTTATTTTATTTTTAATACAGTTGACGTTCGATAACTGCAACATGTTTACGTTTCACTTAGCGAACGAAAATCCGATAACTGCAACGCCTGACAGTGTCAACAAACCATCAACTGACGTAAAATGAACGTGAACTTCATTCGACTGTTCATTTGGGGTAACATGGCGCACCATTCTGACATTTGGCGGTGTGATAATTGCAAATTTGTTCCACTTGCCGGACTTGCAGTTAAAAAGCATTGCAGATAAACCGTTTGGACCGACCGAACGTCTACTGTATTACGAAATGCACCAGGTGCAAGATTCTTGTAAGAATTTCGTTTACAGAACTTGATGCAGATCCATTTACTGCTGCTCTACGCATGATTGTCCCGTGTTATATGGGCATTTCATATAACATGGAACAATAATGCTTAGAATGGCAGTTTAGTACATGTTTTAAAAATATTTGTTTGGAATCATATGTATTGTACCGGATTTTATTTAATTAATTCTTAATTTAATTAATTACACTGCTCGACAAAATTTTACAAATTTGGTGTTATGGGATGGGAAAAAAAGAACAGGGGTTTGGGACCCTAGAAGTGTCTAAGTGAAAGAATTTTTGAAAAATATTGGACCGGTCCTTCACAGTTTGAAGGCACTGTGAAGGCACGGTCCAATATTTTTCAAAAATAAAATTCGCTATGACATTTCTAGGGTCCCAAACCTCTGTTCTTTTTTCTCATCTAATAACAAAATTTTGTGTTGAACGGTGTTATTTAACCCTCGCGCGATCGCGCTGTTATATTTTGCACAACACGTTGAAAAAATCTCACTTTTTGTACTCAGCATAAGCGTGGTGCTGAAAGTGATGGCCAACCGCGCGAGTTACGGAAGGTTAATGCTAGTTTTTATGTGACAGTGCAATGACACTTACGTTATTCATTTAAAATCAAGCACACAATAAAAAGATACGTTCATTTTAGGCATATCTACAATTCTTGTGTTGATGCAGTACTGTGAATGTTGCAAAGAAAAATATGGTTAACATGCTTGATACGGTCACAACCAACGCAAATCTACAATTCTTGTGTCGTGTGGCTGTTGAACAGACAAAAACATGTTTGATATGTTCATTGCCACAAAGCTGTTTTAGCTTGGAATGTTTGAACACATATAAAGACATGACATTGACACACTGCGTACCTAAATGATTCTATAAACGCTTTGAAGAAGGTTCATGATGTTAGTGTGCTGTATTAGTGGTCACTGTTATCCAGAGATACTCGACATTTTTTATGGCTAGGTGCACGAATTGAAAAAAAAAATGGTGCATGGAATTCAATGTGGCGCCCAATTCGTCATGGTTCACGTACATGGAATACAGTTTTGAAAAATGAAATGCCAAAATGCTGCACGTTATCCAAATATGCTGCTGACATTACTGATTAGCTGAATAAGATGGTGCGTGAGATCAGCATGGATGCCTATATGATTCTAAGAACATCATGGTTGTGCATGGGATACTGAGAAATTGTCAATGGTGCATTAGTTGCCACCATGATGCAGTGATTCTCAACATTGCGTGTTTAGATCCAAGGTGCACGAATTGCAAAAATGGTGCATAGAATTTAAATTTAATGTTTAATGTTTAGATATTTTGTGAACATCATGGTGGTGCACGAAATGCAAACAAACTGCATGCTGTCTCTATGGTGCATTAGTATCACCATGATTCTGTTATACTCGACATGTTCCATAAGTGGTGCACGAATTGCAAAAATGGTGCAGGAAACTCAATGTGGCACAGAAATCAACATGATCCAGGTACATGGAATGCTATTTTGTATTCGAAATGCCAAAATGGTGCATGGGATTTAAATGTGAACCACATCATAATGGTGCATAAGATGAAAAGATTTAAAGAAGGTGCATGATGCTAGTGTTCTGCATTATTCGTCACCGTTATTTAGTGATTATCAACATGTTGCATGGATAGGTGCACGAATTGCAAAAATGGTGCATAGAATACAGAAAAAAAGCATTTTAAGTGATGCTCACGCCATAATGATGCATTAGATGCCTAGATGATATGATAAACGCTGAAGTGGTGCTTGAAAAGCTTTGATGAAATTTAATGATGGTGCATAACAGTATGATGCATTAGATGCCAAATTAATTAAAAGACATTGCATGAGATCAGCGTGATATCCTGATATGCGTGGATACCTAGATGATTCTGTGGTCATCATGATGGTGCATTGAAAGCTTTAAAGAAGGTGCATGGTGTTAGTGTACTGTTTTAGTCGTCACCGTTATTATGTGATATTTTGTATGGCTAAGTGCACGAATTGCAAAAATGGTGCTTGGAATTCAATGTTGTGCCGAAGTCACCATAGCTCACGTACTTGCAATACACTTTTGTAATAGGAAATACCAAAATGGTGCATGTTATTCAAATATGGTGCTGACATTACTAATTAGCTAAAAGATGGTGCGTGAGATCAGCATGGATACCTAGCTGATTCTGTGAACATCATGGGTGTACAAGGAATACTAAGAAATTGAATGTGGTGCAATAGTTGCAACCATGATTCAATGATTTTTATCATTGCATGGGTAGATGCAAGGTGCAAGAATTGCAAAAATGGTGCATACAATTAAATGCTTAGATGATATATGAGATGTTCAGATGGTGCATGGAACTTGAAAAGCTGCATGGTGCCAGTATACTGCATTTGATGGCAATATAATTCAATTGATCGCAATCAACCCCCTGAAGAAAGCGTTAGTTCTTGAAGCCGCCACCTTTGGTGGGGCGCCACAGGTTTGTTTACGAAATTTCAGTCTGCTGGCCAATCTGCTACGTGCGGAAGCGAACTTTGTCGTGCGAAGATAAATTCGTGAGCGAAAAACCGAGGACAAAGCTTTTATACCCCTAGATTAGCAGATCAAGCTCCTCCCATTTGGCTGCCTTTCCAGTTTTTGTTTGCATGCCCCGCCCGCATGCACCCAGACGCTTCAAACCATTAATCATCCCAGAAATGAAATATACGAATGGTCTTATTTGGAAAACGCGTTGTGGAATCCCAGGTGGAATCATTAGTGGCTGGCTTTATCATTGTTGCTGAGCCATCAATCATTCAATATTTCACTTTTTCGTTGCACCACGCTTTTCCCGATCGATGATATTAGGCCTGGAATCTGGAGAAAATTACATGAATTCACCATTCCACGCAATGCGTGTTGGGTTTCTGCGCGGTGAATGCTGGGCCACCGAAAACTGACCCACTGTTTGCAGCTATGGATAAAATTAAAGGTCGGCTTCACTTTTGCTGAGAAGCGGAACTGTCTCACTTTTCATAACTATGAAGGAAAGATTTTCTGTGGTCCTGAAAAGGACCGTTTGTATTATGGACGATTTTGATGTGATCCTGCCATGTTAGTCTACGCCGCGTTGAATTCTGAATGCCTTCGAACACTAACCGGCAGCTTGCTGCCGTGGATGAAATTCCTGGCCGAACAGAGTCGTCGCTGTGTTCGTGTGTGTTGCTGCCGCGCTGGAGGTGACACCAACCACCTTGACTGATCCAACGAAAATGACGAAAGAAAACAGAGGGTACAGCTTTTATACCCCTAGATTAGCAGATGAAGCTCCTCCCATTTGGCTGGCTTCCAGTTTATTTAGTTTGCATGCCCCGCCCCACATGCACCAGACGCTTGAAACGATTTATCAAGCGAGAAATGAGAAAAGCTTCATGTAACGAATAAAGTAACCAAAATATTGGAAGATTCAGATCATTTTATCTCGAAAATGCTATAATTAAACAATGTTCCACTAAACATGGTCCGGATAGGATAAAGCGTTGCTAAATTCCGGATGGAACCAATGGTGGCCGGCATCATCATTGTTGCGGGGCCATCAAGCATTCAATCTTTCACTTTTCGGTCACAACACATTTTTCCTGTTCGATGGAATGAAATAATTATCTGATCCACAACTCTTGAGGAATAATTTTCGATGGTCCTGAAAAGAACCGTTTAAATATTGAACGATTTTGAACAGAAAATGACATGAATTCATCATGCCACGCAATGCGTGTTGGTTTATTCCTTGTTGAATGCTGAAAGCCGTCGAAAATTGGCCCGCCGCTTGCTGCCGCGGATGCGAATCCTGATGCTATCAGCAATGCGCCGCTGTCACTCAATCCAAATCGAGGCCCCGAGGAAAGAAAAGCGACGCAACTCGCAAATTCGTCCGTCACGGCGGGTCTTTCTGTGGATTTTGCTGCTGCCTCTGCCACCACCGTCGATCAATCCAATTTTCGAAACACTTCCCTGGTCTGCCGCGTTAGACGGTTAGAAGGTGAATGTGCAACACACCCTTGCCGACAACCATCGATACCGAGCCGACACGGCCGCCAAAGAAGAATGAGCGAAAACGAAGAAAGTGGGCAGCTCTCGTTCGATGCGTTCACCTCGAGACGACAAAAGCAAATGAGGGAAGATGCGAAGAAGCAGTAGCTTTTATATTCGACGGGAGCATCCAAAATGTGCTCGATCGTGATTGGCTGGAATAAACATGGGTTCACTTTTCCCAATTTTTCAATAGTTTGATATTGAAAAACAGCAAATATTATTATTGGACATAATTGGTGTAAAGATTTGCAATCGATTGGTGCCAAAATTTTGAAGATTGAACAAGAAATGACTGAGTTATTAACGCTCAAAATCTCCACTTTAAACGTAACGCGGCCGATTTCTGAAAATTTAGAATGACACCCGGTATAGAAAAGAGAGACGTAGTCCTACGTCAAAACGATCATTTCTACATATTGTTTACTGTTCTTTGTTAGATTTACAAGACGCACAAGTATGAAAATACATTCAACCCATTTAAAACAACACTAAAGTAAATTAAATTTGAATGTCGCACCTGCTCCAACAGAAAAATTCACTGTGTTTTCAGCCTTATGCAACCGCCGATTCAAATCAGCACCACGTCCAGCACCATATTTTTGGCTTCAATCCAGTTGTGTGTGGATGACAGCCGTTTCATGGGGTTGATCGCAATATGGTGCATGAGATGCTATTAACGCTCGAAGAATTGCATCTTTCGACGTTCGCACCATATTTCTTAGATATATTTTTTTATAGAAGGGGGGCAAGTGCCCCCCTCCCCCCCCCCGGTGCACGCTAGTGATTTTTATCCGGTAAAATTACTTTCAAGAAGATGAAGTATGCTAGAAACGGTAATAGAAAATTATGTTTTGAAATATTACATATTAAGAATTTTATTTCACAGGGTCAAAAACGTTCACGAAGCAGATAAGGTAAGGGTGGAAACTTTAAGCATGCTTCATAGTGAGGTGGTGAAGCAGAAAATATGCTTCAATTGCTGCCGGCAGATTGAAGCCATCGCGACCACTGTTAACTGCATAAAATGCAGCGGTTGCGTGGACATAGACTGTTCTGCTAACAGTCCGTGCGGAAATAAAATAACTGTAGACAACACGCAGTATATTGAATGTCCAGCGTGTAAAGCTAAATAAGAAAAAAAAAATAAGAACTTGAAGAAAACTTGTATTTCAAATTCATATTTGACGTGCAATTCACAGATTAGACTATTCGGAAAGTGATTGCTTCGAACGTTTTTGTCCTACTGTACCGCCCATCGGGGTAATTTTGGGCCAAAAATCAAGACAGCTGTTTCACTTAAAAAACTAACATTGATCTAAGTGATTCTCAGAAGTGGTTATGATGCGATGGATGTAACTTTTGTGAACCATAAAGTGTTGAAAACAAAACATTGTTAAATTTCCATTAAGAAATTGTTGTTAGGCGTATCATACAAAATCGTTAATTCGACACCAACATTTCAAAAGGGCGTAACTGCTTTTGGAATCATCGCCTTCTTTTAAAGCTGTGGATCATGTGTTATGATTTCCATGTTTTTCACAACAAGTACCAGATGGGAAAAACTCTCCTCTTTCCGACAACCACGGTGGTTTGAGTGTAAGGGAGGCAGTACGACCTACAGCTTTGAAAGAAGGTATTACTTCCAAATGCAGTTACGCCCTTTTGAAATGTTGGTGCCGAATTTTAAATGTTCTGTAGAAAAGAGCTGAACACCCGACATTTGATGAATTGTCGGTTTCAGGGTGTATTGAGCAGTTATTTTGGAAAGCAACATGAGTAATTTTGGTTTTGTATGATATGTTGTATGAAAAACTTAATGATGCGGACATTGCTTTTGAATTTTTTTAGTGCTTTGAAAAGCTGAAGCTTTCATGTTTCATTAGTGTGATCAAATTTCAAATTAGTGTTAGTAAATATTGTACAATGACACTGCGGTTATGTAAACAATCGGCGCCTGTCCCAGTGCGCAAAAGTGATGTGATTCATAAAACGGCAGATAACTTATAATAAGAGAAAAATACATCGCTAATTTTCTGATGTGTTTTGTAAAAATGTCTCAGTTTTTGATTGATGAAGATTCGATGGTTACCAACATGGTGGAAAAAAAGTTTTGTATAAATTCAAGATGGCAGTCGAAATCAATTTGGCCGACCAAACATTTTCTTTCTTCGTTTCTACAACATTTCGTTTTGAGGTGGTTTTCGGAGAAACTTTCGAGATATATTGGTTTAAATGGGTTCACACAAATGGTTGTGGCTCTAACTAACGGGGGATCCAGCAAATTTAGTAACCTAATGCATTTTCCTTACTGTTTTGGCGAGGACTTTAAGAAAATCACCACCTAAAACATTTTTAAAGACAAGGTGTTAATAGAGGGCCGGCCTCAGCGAGAGTTACTCATAGCAAACCACAATCCTGGACATTTTATTTAGAGGAAGTGTTTTCAAAGTTCTGGAACAGTACATATACTTTTGCGAAAGTAATGTTTGAAAGAATAAAAATGTGAAAAAAAATCTATTTTTACAAATTATGATTTCATAGACTATTGATACAAGAAACCTTAATTTTCCCAATTACTGTTCCAAACTGTGTGACCAATTTCATCACTCATTTCACCCCATTTTTGTCTTTGCTCCATCGCCGATTCCGTTCAACTGTCATTTGTGGCGTTATGAAAGCGAAATTAAACTTTTATGCGATGAAAACGGACATAAAACTGATAATTACGATAAAAGCTTTTACTTCTACGAACCGCGGCACTGCCTTCGGTTTCGGTAATATGTTTTAGGGGTTATGGCTGGAATTGACGATTCACATATTGCCAAGAGTATTGGAACACACGTTGTGCGGTTTGATGGCTCTGGTCGTTTGACCTGGGGTTGTTGGCTGGAACGAGCCGAATAATAATGGGGGAGGATGCGACACGGGTGACTGTGCCTGTGGTGGTGGTCATCATCGATTTTTGGGGTGCGGATGCAGCTCATTGGATGTCCAAATGCGATTCAAATGTCGTGCTGCTGGTTGAACAGTTACTGACTGACTGAGTTAGCAAGTCAGCCGACTGTAATGATTTGATTATGTATGGATGTGCAGAGGAAATGTGTTGACTTGTTTAATTACTGAGTCAAGTCCATCCATAAATTTTATGAACGTTTATTTGCGTTGTGTAATAGGCAAGACAGGTCAAGTGTTAGCATGAAGAAATAATTCCAGAAGACTACGCCAACCCTATTTTAATGAAAAACGAGTTTTTATCTTAGTGTGTGTGTATTCAAATAATTACATAGGTAAAGTAAATACCTTAACTATATTCAGTCGTAGCAACCTGTGTTTGCCAAAATCAAGGATCGGTATATTCGCCTCACTCCATTCATATTCACTCCTCTTTGCTGAAGCGAATCGAGAAAGATGCAGCAAACGGATCGTCGTGATCAAACACGCAACCCCATCACCAGTGGGAAGCGATGAGCCAGCTGCTTGACATGAATATTCGTTGCCATTCGTCGCAGTTTGGATCGCAAGCGAATGAATGAATGGCGAATGGTGAAGAATGGTGGTGAGCGATCGAAGCGGCTATTATCATAAGTAGAAGAGAATTTCTGCATGTAATGCATACATTTTTACTGTATTGTTGCTGAAATGCTAGATTAGCAAAGAAAATATTTCGAAAACATCAAAAATTCGTATGCACAATATCAATCGCATCACTCACGAATCGCATTCGCTTGCGATGCGAATGTGGACGAATGAGTAATTTCCAAGTGTGGCTTCCCACCGTTCGCCGGAGTTTACCGTCGTCGCTGACAAGCATACACACGAACTAAAGCGACAACCGTTCGCTGCTGACTGTCTTCGAATGTGGAAGAAGATGAAAAGTGGAAATCAGGAACCCTGGCCAAAATATGGCCCAGGGTGTCATATACACGGTAGTGGGAGTGAATGCCAACCATTTATTTAGTTGAACATCAAAATCATGGTTAGACTGAGCCAACAATTTGTCAGAATAATACTCGGTTTGCAACTACAGCTCTCCAACACTCGCCAGATCACGCTTTATCTCGTTCGCTCATAGTGCTCTCTGCGCTCCATGCCTTCTAGTGCCAAATTGGATGACTAGCAAACACCAACTTTGCAGGGTTGTTGTTGTACTTGTAAAATGCTCTGCTTACCTTACCTTACCGATCAGGCTAAGGCCGTGGTGGCCTCTGCTGTACATAGTAGCCGTCTCCATTCCACTCGGTCCATGGCTGTTTGTCTCCAGTTCCGCACTCTGCGTAGAGTCCGCAGATCGTCCTCCACTTGGTCGACCCGCTGCGCACCACGTCTTCTTGTACCAGTCGGATGACTCTCGAGAACCATTTTAGTCGGGTTGCTATCCGACATCCTAATGACGTGACCTGCCTCCCGATTTTCACGGTATGGACGATGGTTGGTTCTCTCAGCAGCTGATGCAGCTCGTGGTTCATTCGCTTTCTCCAAGTCCCGTCTTCCATCTGCACTCCACCGTAGATAGTATGCAACACCTACGGCGAACTTTATTTGATCGTAGAGTTTTATGGAGTCCGAAGTAAGCACGATTTCCTGCCACAATGCGCCTCTGAATTTCTCTGCTGGTGTCGTTGTCGGCGGTCACCAGTGAGCCCAAGTACACGAATTCAACAACCGCCTCGATTTCATCACCGTCGATATAAATTCGGGGTGGCGGGCGCGGTGATTCCTCCCTGGAGCCCCCATCATGTACTTTGTCTTCGACACATTAATGACTAATCCGATTCGCCAGGCTTCACTCTTTAGTCGGTTGTACGTTTCCGCCATCGTCTCAAATTTACGAGCAATAATATCAATATCATCAGGGAAACCAAGCAGCTGAACTGACTTCGTGAAAATCGTTCCACTCGTGTTTATCCCCGCTCTCCTAATTACACCCTCTAAAGCAATATTAAACAGCAAGCACGAAAAACCATCACCTTGCCGCAACCCTCAGCGAGATTCGAAAGGAATCGAGAGTGTCCCTGATACTCGAACTACGCACATCACTCGATCCATCATCGCCTTGATCAATCGTATCAGTTTATCCGGGAATCTGTATTCGTGCATAATCTGCCATAGCTGTTCTCGATCGATTGTATCATACGCCGATTTGAAATCGATGAACAAGTGATGTGTGGGCACGTTGTATTCGCGGCATTTCTGCAACACCTGGCGGATGACGAACATCTGGTCCATGTAGCGCGTCCACCCATAAATCCAGCCTGATATTGCCTCACGAACTCTCTTGCAATCGGTGAAGGACGGCGACATAAAATTTGATTGAGTATCTTGTAGGCTGCGCTCAGTAGTGTGATCGCGCGATAGTTCCCGCAATCCAACCTGTCGCCCTTTTTGTAGATGGGACACACGATACCTTCCATCCATTCCTCCGATAATACTTCCTCCTCCCATCTTGGTAATGACCCAGTGTAGTGCTCTCACCAGTGCTTCTCCCCCGTATTGTAGAAGCTCGCTTGGTAGTTGATCTGCTCCAGCGGCTTTGTTGTTTTAAAACCGGCCAACCTCCTTCTCAATCTCTTGGAGGTCAGGGGCTGGAAGTCTTTTGTCCTGTACACCTAGATCTGTTACCACGCCACCTTCGGTACTTGCAACGTCGCCATTGAGGTGCTCATCGTAATGCTGCTGCCACCTCTCGTCCACCTCACGCTCGCTCGTGAGAATATTCCCGTGATTATCTCGGCACATATCGGCTTGTGGCACAAAGCCTCTGTGCGAGTGATTCAGCTGCTCGTAGAACTTTCGTGTGTCCTTAGCACGGTACAGCACTTCCATCGCTTCGCGATCTCGTTCTTCCTGCTGGCGCTTCTTCATCCGGAAGACTGAATTCTGCCTGTTCCGCGCCTGTCTGTCAGAAGCGCTCACGTACGGTGTTGCAGCATTCTCGCCCATGCTGCATTCTTCTCGTTTTTCAACTGTTCACATTCGCCGTCGTACCAGTCGTTTTTGTGATTCGAAGACGCGAAGCCTAGTACTGTGGCGGATCGGATGAAGTTTTGAGCGCATGTATACAGCGACTAAGTAGTGATCCGAATCTATACTCGCACTGCAGTGCGGACATTGGTTATATCCGAGAAGAATTTACCGTCGATTAGAACGTGGTCGATTTGGTTTTCTGTTTGATGGTCGGGTGCTTCGGACTACCATACCACGGGAGGCTGCAAAGTTTACGCATCGCTGGCCATTATCATTCCATACGGCTTGCAGTCTGTTTCACCCGATTACCGGTCTGTAAGTTTCCTCCCTTCCTACTTGCGCGTTCATGTCGCCGAAAACGATTTTCACGTCACGCGGCGAGCAACCATCGTATGTTTGCTCTAACTGCGCGTAGAACGCTTCTTTCTCGTCATCAGGTCTCCCTTCGTGTGGGCAGTGGACGTTGATGATGCTGTAGTTGAAGAAACAGCCCTTAACTCTTAACATGCATATCCTTGCGTTGATCGGCTGCCACCCGATCACACGTCGTCGCATCTTGCCCAACACTATAAATCCTGTTACCAGTTCATTGGTGGTGCCACAGCTTTGGTAGAAGGTAGCCGCTCGATGCTCGCTTTTCCACACTTTCTGTCCAGTCCAAAAAAGTTCCTGCAATGCCACGATGTCGAAGTTGCGGGGATGTAGTTCGTCGTAAATTATCCTGTCACATCCTGCGAAACCTCTTGCCATTCCATGTTCCAAGTTTCCAATCGTAGTCCTTCGCGTGGGTCTTTGTCGATTGTATCGAGCCGTATTTTCTCCTATGTTATTCGCAATGGGGATTTTTAGGGTGGCTTATTGGGCCTACGCCAGCACTCCTGTCTCGCCGGAGGGCCTTCGTGTTAGTTCTGTTTAACGTCCCAACCAACACTGGGACGACCACGCTGATGGGGCTACCACCTTGGATCTAGCTGGGCGTGGTGCAGCGTTTCTTACTCAGCCGCTGGATGCCAGAACAGACGCTGTTTGAGCCGCACCTCCTTGGTGAACAGATGCTCGAATCGTACCTCCTCAATCTAGCTGAAGTCAGAAGGACAACAGTGCCCAGGCTGCACTACCAGCTAAGCACACAACTCTTAGCTGGCGGTCTTTGTCATCGCTTGACCCGTGGAAGCATGAGGTAGGAACTTGTGAGGACCAGAGCTATGTTGGACGCTCTCCTTATCGACTCACCGTTTTGCAGCCCAAAAATGCTCTACTTGCTGTTTTCGTTCAGCCTTGACCACTTTCAAGATGTTGGATTAACCATATATACATCATTCGCCGTCACAAACGGATTTCCTTACGCCGCCAGAGATCGTCCTTAGCATTTATCGCTGGAAAACTTCAAGTGCAAGCAAGTCCCTTTATTCGAGGATGATCCAAGTCTCCTGTCCGTAGAGGATCACCGTTTTATTAGCGTCATGTAGATAGTACATTTGGTGCGGGAATGTATCTTATTGAACCGCAGATTATTCTGAAGTTGAGGCTCGACTTCCACTGAGATGCGCCTTTATCCTTCATGGCATTGTGGGATCGAAACCGTCGTATGCCACAAGAAAGTTGATGAACTGGTTGAAACGTTTTGACCCCAGGAGTTGTTGCTCGGTCCCAGGCAGGGACTGGTCTAAACCTTAAGCGACTGATCTTCAGCCAACGGTCGCTTCCGGGAGGGGTACTTAAGGCCGTTTTCTATCACCTGGGTTCCAGGGCGTTTAAGGTGTCATGATGCATCACTAAACTTTCAAACGAATCATTGACTTTTTCCTTTTCAATGATTGTTTGCCT
Organism: Aedes albopictus; assembly: GCF_035046485.1. Classification (NCBI taxonomy): domain Eukaryota; kingdom Metazoa; phylum Arthropoda; class Insecta; order Diptera; family Culicidae; genus Aedes; species Aedes albopictus. Next base: position 251,533,089 of record NC_085137.1, on the reverse strand, counting down.
CGCGTTTTTGAAGTGATAAAAAACTGTCAATTCTGCAGCCACGCAGCAGAAAAAGTATCATTGTAATCACTGCGAGTGAGCATACAAGATGATACATTTGCATACGAATATTCGTTTTGGTGGCAGAGAATTATCACTTTAAAATTTCGAGCCACATATCCAACATGGCCGATGCTGATGATGCCGTAAAAAGCCTTAAGTTGGGGGAGTTTTGGGATGTGTATGACGACCTCCGGTGGTGTTACGGCGGATAATCCAACCGCCAATTTGAATGTAATGGGAAGAAAGAACGCTATCGGTGAATGATGCGGCGAACGTGTTCCGTTTTGTTGTTGTATGGTAATGTAGCATAACTGTATGCGCATCATATACAGAAGTAGGAGAAGTGCAACAACTACATTTCACGGGTACATTTCAGTTGATTGCGCTTTGATTAGGAAGTTGTGGTGAAAGATGGTGTTTTCTCCATCGTAAATTGTAAATGATTAATCGTTAATGAAGTTTGTGTTTATTGTTTGAGATTTGTATTGTAAGTTGTGATTGAGTATTTTAAAAGTTGTACATTACTGTAATTTGTGAAATTGTAGATCGTTTGATAAACAGAATAGAGGTCCTGCATTGGGAATAGTGATAGTGTTGTAGTACCGTGACTTGCCGTAAGTTTATGCCACATTTGTTGGAACGTTTTGTTTGTAATATTGTTAATTGTTTAATTAGGTTCGCCCTAAAATCCCGGAGGTAGAACTTTGAAAGCGATTGTAGCCGAGGGAAAAACTAGATTGTAAGTACTTTGTTTATACCATGTTTGTGATTGTTTATTTATTGGAAATATATTCTAGTTGAGTTTGTTGTACACCGACATACTGTGAAATCGTTCTACCCGCATCCGAAGAATCGCGAGTAACAGGTGGTGTGCAGGAAAATGGTGTGTGGCGAACAACGAGTTCGCTGTACTTTAAGGAGAACCCAGCATACTTTAAGGAGAACCCAGCATGATCCGGTTGGCATTAAGGCGTGGATCACGATGGGCGTACCAGGTGGAGCGTGACTTGGTGAGCATTGGGCGTGACCGAGGATAGAAAGCGGCAGCAACAAATCGAGTGTTGTGGTGTACTGTTGTTGATTATGTCTTGTGATGTTGAGCAAATAAATGTATGTTGGAACCTTTCTCCAACTCGGCTTGGGAAGACGTTCGGATCGCGAGCTTGATACCACGCGTTAACTTAAACACCGTTTATTCTTCTGAACCTCGCACAACAATTCTGTCTTTTCCTGCTTCAATCAATAACTGACTCGCCACCGATCGATGGATGGGTTTATATCGCGCGAGTCGAAGAAGGCAAGTCGGCTGATACGTAAATGGTTCGCATAATTGAACTAGACCTAACCTTCAATTCCAACATGTATGTAGCTTCGAATGTGGGAGTCCTAAGAATCAAAATACTATGCGGCGGTGCAATACTAACATAACGTAGAGGAGGGTGTCGACGGATGGACCAGGCGTCACCGGTGGTGGGCACCGATTTTGAACCGTCGGGAATGGGTGTCCATAGAAGAGTTCACAGATGGATGGATGGGTGAAACAGATTAGCAACGGTTTCGATACACTACAGTCGTGTACAGTATGCGGCAGGAAAAAATGCGAAAGTGTTTTTCAACTTTAAACCTCATTTTCGTCCATTTGACATTAACCAATCTATGTTTCAACGTTCCATGATCTATAATAGGGTAGTTTTCTGAAAAGTTAATTAAAAAATTTTCCATTTTGGTCACTAACCTTTACAGGGCGGCGCCTGAAGATGAAGACAACCAGAATTTTCATACCGCAGAAAATCGCACAGTCAGGGCTGTTACAAGTAGCGCGGATTTTGCGTTTTTCGCGGTTTTTGCGTTTCGCGCGGATTTCGCGCGTTTTTACTAATTTTGGCGCGGATTTTGCGGAAATGGTTTATAAATGTACTTACATCAAACATTTGGAGACGAAGTTCAACACAATCAGAAAAAAACGAACATTTTCAAATTAGAGTTATGGAATTTTGTGTTTGAGCAAAAACAATGTTTATAGTCAATAGCGTGGAGTGCTAGTTTAGTTGCATCGCACTAGAAGCTCAATTTGTTAAAACTTAGAAGATCATATTCTGAATTTCATAGTTAAACTCTTGAAGTCATTTCTGTCTTATGGTTAGAATTTTGGATTTAATTTAAATTTTGAACGGAACTTACCTATAGAACAATGCCTGACGTTCGAAAAAACTGAATAATGGCAAGATGTCTGAAATTGGTGTTTCTGAAAGCTGTTGTGTGGAATTTGTAAAAAGACGTTTATCAGAAATTTTGAAGATACATTTGGTTGAATTTTGTAGTCAAATCAAGCGTTAAATGTAACAGAATCCTGTCAAGAAAACCATTGGTTTTGTAGACTGTGTGTATCGTAAGCATCTGATTACGATCTAATAGAATTTGATTGGTTTTCTGACACAAAATGTCCTGAGGACATTCTTGCTGATACAGTGACCCCACAATTTATGAATCGGCAAAAATGACCACAGTTTATGGATCACTCATTTTATCAACATGGTGATTCATAAATAGTGTACAAAATTAAGGTGATTAATCGGTGTGGGGTCACTGTATCTTCACTGAATTTTCAAGGGTGTGGTGTTGCCAGAAACACTTATCATAAATTTCTGATGAATTAATACTTTTCTGCATATCTTTTGTCTTAATGTTTAGAAAAGATTATTCAGGAAATGCTTCCTTTTTCATAAATATCTTCCTTAGGAATAAAGTTTATTGGTGATGTAATCAATAAATTGCACTAGTAATTAGTCTATGCTAGTGTTGCTCCTTGTATTACTGTGAAGATTCAACAAAATAAGTTTCTGCAGAAAGTAATCCATGAATTTCTCAAAAAGCTTCTGAAAATTTGTTTATGGTATTTTGGGACTTCAGATTTCTTTCCAGGATTTGTACCCTAATGTTGGTTATAAATAAAATTATTTCAAAGGTTTCGTCAAGAATGCTCCTTTTTTGGGACTGCTTCACTGCCCTGAATCGCAAGTCAGTCCCATATGTAAAAAGTAGGCATTGAGAAAAAGGACTCTGAAAGTTTCAAAATTGATTTCTATGTAAAACTTCAAAAAATCACCACGAAACGAAAACATCTGCAATCATTTTGAAACTTTCACAAACTGTTTGAAATGTGAGAACATAACTGTAAAAAATATAAAACTGGCTAAAACCTTGTTTGGTTTTGTACTGGAGGGTACAAAAGTTCGTGATGGGACTGACTTGCGATTACTTTTCATTATGGGACAATCTGACTTGGTGTTGTTTTTCAATTTTACTGAACAAACTCTCTCTCTCTCTCTCTTCTTGGCGTAACGTCCTCACTGGGACAAAGCCTGCTTCTCAGCTTAGTGTTCAATGAGCACTTCCACAGTTATTAACTGAGAGCTTCCTCTGCCAATGACCATTTTGCATGTGTATATCGTGTGGCAGGCACGAAGATACTCTATGCCCAAGGAAGTCAAGGAAACAACAAGGAGGAACAAACTATATATTTTTATTCACGTAGCTGAAAGATCATCCGAAGAAAGGTCGAAAACAACCAATAACTCAATTTTGACCAAATTACATATCGGACTGACTTGCGATTCACGGCAGTTCAGGGAACAGGAACTTCCGTTTTTGTAAAATAGTAGACACCCTGATTGATAAGCAATCAAAAAACTATTGATCCGAAACTTTATATTCCAATTAAAAAAAAACTAGTCAGTTTGCAACATGTTTAAACTCTTGTTTGGTGTAGAAGTTGTCATCTAAATTCATGGACTAGTAATGTTTAAAAATCGATTTATCAATAGAAAAACTCTTCATCTGGAGTGCAACAAAAGTCATGAATAGTTCATTTTCATTGGATCTACTCTGAAAAATTCTGCCTTTTTAGAGTTTGAGTCATCAAAACCACAAGTTTTTGCACTGGCGCGGATTTGATGACCTCGGCGCGGATTTCAAATTCCTTGGCGCGGATTTTGCGGTTTCCAAATCGACACTTTTGTAACAGCCCGCTAAATTTCGCATCTGATAAAACAAAATTTTTGATTTTCTCTACAATATCATCAAATATATGTACTTATTTCATCTGCTATGTGAAACTACATGGCTCTGGATCAGTGTGGTCTGGTTGTTCATCGAATTTGAGCTAATTTTGTTACTGTTATAGTCATTTTGTTTAATGACCATTGGGCGCGCAGTTTATTGATATCCGCTAATTAGGCCTACATTATCACATGTTAAACATCAAATGTGTTCATTTTTATTTTTCAGTGCTAGAATATAGACATTGACTGATACACTGTCATGAAAAAATAGTCATATATACCCCATATTTAGCGTGTAATAGTGCCTTGAACTTTTCGCATTTTTTCCTGCCGCACCCTGTAGTCGGGAGTCTGACGGTGACCCACGAGACGGACGGCTTCAGGCAAGTTGGCCATTTCTTCGCACTCCGCTTTTTCTAGGCGGCGTTTCTTCTCTTGAGAGAGGCGAATCTGCTGCTTCCATTTTCGTTTATAACGTTCCAGGTTCTGCTGAGTCCGTCAGTCGCTCTAGATCGTACCGAGGCGACCGTCGAGACCGTACTTTGTTAATTTGATCACGGAGAGTTATGGGTGCAGTTTGATCACAGACAAACAGACGTAACACTCTTCAAAACGACTTGCCTCATGCATTTAACGATCAATTCAAATTTCATTTGATTTGCGCGATTCTTCCACCAGAGGCGCTAGCGCTCGATCGCTTTGACGTTTGCCAGTGTACACGTTGCTGAATGATGCAAACGAAAATTACAGGCGCTTTGTTTAGTAGTGTGCGTGTTAGACAAACGTCAAATGAAAATCCATCATGGCCGACAGTGTTGCGCGCGGTTCTACCAACAGGTGGCAGTGTGCGCATGAAAAAGACACCGGGCAAAAGTTTTTGAGGAATTTCCTTTAAGAGTTACGTCTGTTTGTCTGTGGTTTGATCATCATCAGGTAGTGAACAGAGTCGATGTTATCGCCACGATAGGCCTTAAGGTCCATAATGTCGGGGAAGTGTCATCCACCTATCAGAACATGGTCGATTTGGGATTCCGTCGGCTGTGGTTATCTCCAGGCAAGCGCGTAAGTACAGCGCATTTGGCCGCGGTGTAGTACCAATGCGCTGTAGTTACGTGTATGTCTCCAGGTTTAACGACAAGGGAGACTGTGTTGGAAGAAGGTGTTACGAATGGCCATGTACAAACATAAGTAAGCAGTTACCCCGGGAGTGGTCGCGTCGCGTACTGGTATCAGTACAGTGCTCCAGATGCACGTTCTCCTCCATTTGGGAAATTTGTGTCATCATACTGTGTACACGCAACACGCTTGTGGTACATAGCGTAAACGTGGTGTCGCTGAGGGTGGTTGAAGACACGACTGCTCGAGGGTTAAGCTTATAATATTTGTTTCATATATTCTCTTTGGCTTGTATCTTCAAAAAATATTTTCAGAAATACATTTTCTTTTCCTCCCACGATATATTACTATATATGGTTTATTAACATACAGTTCATTAACTATTTTTGTTTGAGAAAAAAAATATCCAAAATTCCGCCTCTTCATGAAGCCGCATTTGGTTCAAAGCATGATTACCTACTATATATCAGAGCAATAGATTTAGAATTCAAGAAGGTGCAGATATTCGAATATGAATTCTTTTACACAATCTTTTTTTTTTGTTTTCGAATACCACATTCGCCCTCCTCAACGTGATTGCCTTTTTCAATATCCAATGTTTTTCTCTCCAAATCCAATCTAACGTTGCATCTCTTCGGCTTTTAATCAACAAACACTCCACCTTATCGCTGCGCTACTAGGCATCAGCGAGGTTTCCAGTTTATAATGTTATAAAATACTTTTATTAAAAATTTCCTCTCGCAAACATTCCAATTTCCTATTTTACCTCGTTGGGTTTGCTTGGGTTGGTACCATACCAGCTTGCACACCGTCGTCATACGAGCCACACTGATGACGGTGGAGAACATACGGAAAAGTGCCTCGCTTCCCTCCAGAGAACGAATGGCTTGAAGTGAGTTAGCTAAATATGCTGCTGCAGCTCCACGCCCAACTATGTCTATAGTCAAGATTCTTCCTACACTCCGTTAGCTGCAGAGGTAAAGTGGTGTCATAGTAACGAAGTTACGTCCTGTCTCTCGCCCGTACAAGGGGCTGTCGTCTCATCCCGACCCGAACCCGGTTGAGCCGCACCTGAAAAAGAGGGAAACCCGGAGCTGACTGTATCCCTACATTCGCAACGTATGATTTGATTCCTTCACGTTCACGTTAACAAATAAAAAGGATTCTCCTGCACAACAGCTCCGGATGGAAAGGTGGGAGATAGGCATTGCCAAAATAGAATGACAGACGTTGCGCACTCGGTGACAGGCAGTAGGCAGCAGGTAGATACATGATTTCAAAAATTGAATTAATTTTCATAACAACCATGCGTAACGGGAATCCAACGCAGAAGCGTAACATAAATTTGCCACTTGATAGCTAGCACAGGAACCAAAATATCAAACCATACATGGGAGCTGTTTGAATACTACGTAGGGTAGGGGACCATCTGGGCAGGAGTACCTATTTTGGGCATTTGCTGCTAGAACTCAGACAGTTACATGGCTAGATACTGCGTGTTTGATTAAAGGCGCGGACACCGTCTTTAGCCAGAGGCTGTACAAACTGAATGAAACTTAACACTAGACAAGGGACACATGGAGCACGGAGCATGCACCACTGGATACGGAGAAGCAACTATTCTCACGAAAAGTTTCATCACCCGGAGCGGGAATCGAATCCTCACCCCATAGCATGATGCGGTTAGAAACTTAGTGACCATTTGTGGATGCTCCACTAATTCATGCAAACGAATTGTGTTTTTAAATTTTGAAAAAATGTATTGATTAATTTTATTTTATACGAAAGAGCATCTTTTTCTGAGCACTATGATCTGTTTCAGATTTTTAGAATTTTATTTTGGTACCTATAATCAATTTCAAAGAGATTTCTTGAAATCACTTTTTGACAGCTGGGCAACTACTTGACGGGCTGCAAAACGGTGAGTCGATAAGGAGAGAGTCCAATATAGCTCTGGTCCTCACAAGTTCCTACCTCATGCTTCCACGGGTCAAGCGATGACAAAGACCGCCAGCTAAGAGTTGTGTGCTTAGCTGGTAGTGCAGCCTGGGCACTATTGTCCTTCTGACTTCAGCTAGATTGAGGAGGTACGATCCGAGCGTCTGTTCACCAAGGAGGTGCGGCTCAAACAGCGTCTGTTCTGGCATCCAGCGGCTGAGTAAGAAACGCTGCACCACGCCCAGCTAGATCCAAGGTGGTAGCCCCATCAGCGTGGTCGTCCTAGTGTTGGTTGGGACGTTAAACAGAACTGGCACGATGGCCCTCCACCGAGACAGGAGTGTTGGCGTAGGACCAATAAGACTCCCGTAAAAATCCCCATTGCGAATAACATAGGAGAAAATACGACTCGATATAATCGGCAAAGACCCACGCGACGAAATAAGGACTACGATTGGAAACTTGGAACATGGAATTGCAAGTCACTAGGTTTCGCAGGATGTGACAGGATAATCTACGACGAACTACATCCCCGCAACTTCGACATCGTGGCGTTGCAAGAACTTTGTTTGACTGGACAGAAAGTGTGGAAAAGCGGGCATCGAGCGGCTACCTTCTATCAAAGCTGTGGCACCACCAATGAACTGGGAACAGGATTTATAGTGTTGGGCAAGATGCGACAACGTGTGATCGGGTGGCAGCCGATCAACGCAAGGATGTGCATGTTGAGAGTTAAGGGCCGTTTCTTCAACTACAGCATCATTAACGTCCACTGCCCACACGAAGGGAGACCCGATGACGAGAAAGAAGCGTTCTACGCGCAGTTAGAGCAAACATACGATGGTTGCTCGCCGCGTGACGTGAAAATCGTTTTCGGCGACATGAACGCGCTGGTAGGAAGGGAGGAAATGTATAGACCGGTAATCGGGTGTAGCAGCCTGCATGCCGTATCGAATGATAACGGCCAGCGATGCGTAAACTTTGCAGCCTCCTGTGGTATGGTAGTCCGAAGCACCTGCTTCCCCCGCAAAGATATCCACAAAGCCACCTGGAGATCACTCGACCATCAAACAGAAAACCAAATCGACCACGTTCTAATCGACGGTAAATTCTTCTCGGATATAACCAACGTCCGCACATACCGCAGTGCGAATAAAGATTAGGATCACTACTTAGTCGCTGTGTGCATGCGCTCAAAACTTTCGACAGCTATCACCACTCGTCGAACGCCGCGACTCAACATCGAGCAACTTCGTAACGTAGAAGTGGCTCAAGATTAGGCGCAGCAGTTAGCAGTGGCCCTACCAACGGAAGAGCAGCTTGGCGCAGCTACACTTGAAGATGGCTGGAGGGACATCCAATCCGCCATAGGTAGTACCTCGGCTACAGCACTAGGCTTCGCGACTCCGAATCACAGAAACGACTGTGATGGCGAATGTGAACAGTTGAAAAACGAGAAGAATGCAGCATGGGCGAGAATTCTGCAACACCGTACGAGAGCGAATTAGGCATGTTACAAACAGGCGCGGAACAGGCAGAACTCAGTCTTCCGGATGAAGAAGCGCCAGCAGGAAGAACGAGATCGCGAAGCGATGGAAGAGCTGTACCGCGCTAAGGACACACGAAAGTTCTACGAGAAGCTGAACCGCTCGCGCAGAGGCTTTGTGCCACAAGCCGACATGTGCCGAGATTATCACGGGAATATTCTCACGAGCGAGCGTGAGGTGGTCGAGAGGTAGCGGCAGCATTACGATGAGCATTTCAATGGCGACGTTGCAAGTACCGAAGGTAGCGTGGTAACAGATCTTGGAGTATGTGCACAAGACGAAAGACTTCCGGCCTCGAGGTTGGCCGGTTGAAAAACAACAAAACCGCTGGAGCAGATCAACTACCAAGCGAGCTTCTACAATACGGTGGAGACGCACTGGTGAGAGCACTACACTGGGTCATTACCAAGATTTGGGAGGAGGAAGTATTACCGGAGGAATGGATGGAAGGTATCGTGTGTCCCATCTACAAAAAGGGCGACAAGTTGGATTGCGGGAACTACCGCGCGATCACACTACTGAGCGCTGCCTACAAGATACTCTCTCAAATTTTATGCCGCCGTCTATCACCGATTGCAACAGAGTTCTTGGGGCAATATCAGGCTGGATTTCTGGGTGAACGCGCTACAACGGACCAGATGTTCGCCATCCGCCAGGTGTTGCAGAAATGCCGCGAATACAACGTGCCCACACATCACTTGTTCATCGATTTCAAATCGGCGTATGATATAATCGATCGAGAACAGCTATGGCAGATTATGCACGAATACGGATTTCCGGATAAACTGATACGATTGATCAAGGCGACGATGGATCGAGTGATGTGCGTAGTTCGAGTATCAGGGACACTCTCGAGTCCCTTCGAATCTCGCAGAGAGTTTCGGCAAGGTCTTCCGTGCGTACTGTTTAACATTGCGTTAGAAGTTGTAATAAGGAGAGCGGGGATAAACACGAGTGGGACGATTTTCACGAAGTCCGTTCAGCTGCTTGGTTTCGCTGATGATATTGATATTATAGCTCGAAAGTTTGAGACGATGGCGGAAACGTACATCCGACTAAAGAGTGAAACCAGGCATATCGGATTAGTTACACTAGTTTACAAAATAAAACGAAAGTCGTGAACTTCTGTCAACGACCAAAATTTTTGAAGCACAATTTAGCGCTGATTTCGAAACCGATCTTCAAAAAATTTTAAGTAGAACAGTTTTTGAGTTTTAGCTCAATATCGAGCTTTACAACTTTTCAAAATATGTAATTTACTAAAATTCAAATATATTGCGTTTTGTTTGACCAATTTTAAATCTTTTTCCATAAATTAAAAGCTGAATACAATACCATTCGATCATCTGAATACAGGTTTTGCGTCAGATTGATGAATTTCAAGATATTGGCGAGTTTTAGGGACGATCTCCTTAAATTTTAGCAAAATTCCCATATTTTTTTGAAGAAATGTATTTTTTTTTAATATGAAAAAAACAATTTAAAAATTCTTTCTCGACGTTTATTTGACAGATCATATGTAGGCGAGTTACAGTAAAAATTTCAGCTCAATCGGAGCTTTGATTACGGAGAATGAGATGTTTGAAGTGAGCGACTTTGCTTAAAAATAGAACAAAAATCGATTTCAAATCATCAACCTTGTATGGAAAGTCGAAAAAAAATCCACTCTACTGTAATTTTTTTCTTTCGCGTTTTCGAACTCAGGGCATGATTCTACACCAAAAATGATCATCAGCTTACTGAGTTCAAAAATGCTGTAAACTAGTGTTATTAATGTGTCGAAGACACATGATGACAAAGGAATCACCGCACCCGCCACCCCTCACCCGCCAGGAATTTTTATCGACGGTGATGAAATCGAGGCGGTTGAAGAATTCGTGTACTTGGGCTCACTGGTGACCCCCGACAACGACACCAGCAGAGAAATTCAGAGACGTATTATGGCAGGAAATCGAGCTTACTTTAGACTGCGCAGAACTCTACGATCGAACAAAGTTCGCCGTCACACGAAGTTAACTATCTACAAAACGCAGATTAGACCGATAGTCCTCTATGGGCACGAAGCATGGACCCTACGTGCAGAGGACCAACGTGCCCCTGGAATTTTCGAATGGAACGTGTTGTGTACCACCTACGGTGGAGTGCAGATGGAAGACGGGACTTTTTTTCCTTCTAAACCATAGGGGGATAATCTGCTATACAGACACAACAGGAAGACGGGACTTGGAGAAGGCGAATGAACCACGAGCTACATCAGCTGCTGAGATAACCAACCATCGTCCACACCGCAAAAATCGGGAGGCTACGGTGGACGGGTCACGTCATCAGGATGTCGGATAGCAACCCGACTAAAATGGTCCTCGAGAGTCAGCTGACCGGTACAAGAAGACGTGGTGCGCACCGAGATAGGCGGGTCGACCAAGTGGAGGACGATCTGCGGACCCTACGCAGAGTGCGGAACTGGAGACAAATATCCATTGACCGAGTGGAATGGAGACGGCTTCTATGTACAGCAGAGGCTACCCCGGCCTTAACCTGATTGGTAAGGTAAGTACCTGAACATTTAGCTTAGTTTGAGCGCATACTAGCCTGGTACACGGTTTATATGGGAAAATAAAAAAAATGGGAAAACTCTAACTCCTGTATACTTTTTGAGTTCCGCTTTGGTCCCATATCAACTGTGCAAATTTTCAGATCGATCGGATAAACTATATTTTAGCGCCCGCCATTCTTAGTTTTTCATACGATTTACTATGGGGGCATTTTACTTCTGCAAAGTAAAATCGCTAGGAGTAACCCCTAGATTCCTAAAAATAAGTCGATGAATGATTTCTGTAGTAAACTTCACGAGGAATCAGACCTCCGAAGACCGCAAATCAATGCGACGTTCGTGGAAAAAGTTATTAAGCTTCCCCCGATCGATAAAATGACGAGATTTTGTTATTTATTGTTATTCCTTACATGTTAAACAGCGTTGGCATGCCATTCGGTTTTCAGTCAATAACTTTTTCCACATGCCTTAGATTGCTTTGTCTTCGGAGGGTTGGTTCCTCGTGAAATTTCCAACAGAAATCATTCATCGATTTATTTTTAGGGGTTAAGGGGCAACCTGTGGCGATTTTTCTTTGAAAAAGTGATTTTCCCCATAGTAAATCGTATGAAAACTTAAAATGGCTGGCGCTAAAATATAGTTTCTCCGATCGAGCTGAAATCTTGCACAGTTGATGTCGGACCAAAATAGAACTCAAAAAGTGTGCAGGAGTAAAATGTCTTTTGGTGTCCCACGCTAGTGCATACCGCCCGGATAAAAACTAACCATAGGGTGTTTGGTGAAAACCATTCCTGCACCATACAGTGTACCAGCTACAATAATGTATATTGTAATGAAATGGTTCACTAAAAGCTTCGCACATTGTAGCTACTATACATTTACATTCGATTTTTATGTAACACTATATTATACTGTTTTTCTTACGTTTGAACCATTCACTTTTCCGAAACATTATTTTTCCGTGCATTTTTAATTATTTATTCAGTTTTAGATTTTTTCCGCGCTTTGTTTTGTTGATCTTTGTGACTTTTATAATGCAAAGGAAAGGAAAGAAAAAAGTGAATAAGTTGAAACATCAATTTAAAGTCAATAAAATGTTAAGTAAGTAGTAAACCAGATGTCTTAAGAATCGCAGATCCAAGCGATATGGCGGGCTAGGTATGTAGAGTGCGATGAGAGGAATACGATTGACGAACTTTATCTTTGACGTAGAGCCATCTTTAACATATGGACTGGACTGAATACTGAAAGAAATTCTAATATAGGTTCGTCTGTGGGTTTGCTTCTTAACCTAACTTATACTTGAATCGAACTTGACAGTTTTCTATTGAGTTGTTAAATACATATGTACGTGTATTTCAAACTTTAGTCAAACTGGAGCCTCAATATTGCAATAACGGTTAAGCACGCTGTAATGATACTTATGTACCTCGTCACCCACTTCATGCAACTACATTAGTGGTCTAATAATGCTTAGCGCGCTCGGCATAGTTCCATCATGCCGCTCAAAGCGTTGCCATAAATAATGCTTAGTTTGCGAAACCCGGTTATCTGGCTGGTGGGGCATGGGAGCCTAAGCTTCAACTGTTAATGCAATCAGAGACTACTCAGACCTCGACTCAGACTTAGACGTGGGCGATCCAATATATGAAAGGTTATCCAAAACGCTCTGGAAAATTCCCAAAACGCATTCTCATAATGCAAGTAAGCCTAAGATGCCATTAACAGGAGGAAAATGACAAGATAATATAACATTACATGGTTTATGTAATGTAAACCAATACAACATAACAAAAGAGAACCATTCCAAAACCATTTAATTAAATGTATAACCAGTGGTGAAACTACAATTAAAAACAATATATTTACGGTACATTTTGTTGTTTGAAACCATTTGTGTACCATACAAAGTACGGTTTATTAAAACCCACGTATCAGTATTTATAACAATTCATTTACAATATAATGTATGGTTTTGCAAAAAAATATATATGGAGAAAAATATTTTTTTATATTGTTACGATACTTAACAACCCGTATAGTATATTGTAAAAATCTTATTTACAATTTACTGTATGGTGTTCTACATTACATTTTATTGTTTTTGTATTTTTATTTTTACAGTGGTTTCTATTGTAAAAATATGGTTTTAAATAGTACTGTTACAATACAACGTTCGGTTTTTCTACTGTATTTTTTATTCGGGCGTACACGCGCTCAGAAAATTCAAAGTAATTGGGCAAACTCCATATTTGCCAAACACACATTTTATTGCAGGACGGTTCCATTAAAGGCATCACAAACATAGTAAATTTCGACCAACCATAAACAGGTATGCAGAACAACATACGAAAAGAAATAACTTGTTCCGTCCGGATGCTGCATGTCCGTTGTAATGAAGACATTCTGCTCAGTCCGGCGTCCGTCGTCGTCGGCCCTTGGGGACTGGAACCGTATTGTAGCAGAAAGACATTCCATTCGGCGGAATAAATAAACATGTCCCAACTCTGTGCTGCCTACTCGTACTACGTATAGTGTCGTCCACAAGGAGGGCAATAAAATTGCAACGCAAATGAACCCAGTCGGTATCTACGTACCTACCTACCTAAAACCTACAGCCGAAGGCAGTAGGGCAGACAGTTGGATTGGATTGGAAACTGTAAACAGGATACACAATTGCACCATTTTATCTACCAAGACTCCCCTTACCTGTTTCCTGTGCCTTTTTGCACTGTCGATGAGCTCGGCCCTTCCGGAAGCAATAAGTCCTGCTACAAGTTGCATGATGAGAAATGGCACATAATGGTGCCCAAATTGAACGGTCGTTTGAGGTGTTGAAGCTTTGCAGTCAAAATTTTTAGCCAAAGCCAACCATAAAGGGTACTAGAAGATACCGTAAAGAGTAGTAATTTTGGAACATACGTTTTCAGCGATCTAAACATGGCCGCCACAATGGCTGTCTTGAATCCCACTGCTTGGGAGTAGCACTGTTGGCGCGTTAACCGTGGCCAACTCCGGTCGGGTCGGGTGGACTGTATCACTCGGGGATGTGGAAAGAATCAACACTACACTTTTTCTGCTGATCACTATAAACTACACTTTATTTCTCTTCTTTACACTACACTTCACTACTACACTTTACTGTTCACTATCTTACTATAACTTTCACTACTAGTCACTTTTGGTTCACTTTCACTATGGTCGAGGTTGAATTCGCGGCGGTTAAATCAGTACTGAACTCTGCGGTCGAACTTGTCGCATATTTATATGCGCACGGTTTTCGTCTGGAACATTCGCGCAATATCGCTATATGTGTTCCAGACGCGGGAGGAATCTTCTCGAAGGAGCGCTGGTTGAACTCACAACCCTGCTGTGGTGAGTTTCAGATGAGTTACCACACTGGCGACGGTGACGATGGTGGGAGCCTCTCACTGCCACTCACAGGTGACACTTACGGTTGCGGTGGGAACTCACGGTCGCAGCGGCGTAGGCAGGGTGGGTCGTATCGCGGGTTACATTCTGATGAGCGCAACGAATTGGTGGACTAAAGTAGCGTGCGTCTGGTACGTTGTAGGGAACTTCCATCGGGCTCTTTTGCGGTACGTTCCGTACGGAACATACTCCCCCCGGTTGAGACGGAGTATCAACAGCACATTGTTGGATACGGGAATGTGTCTTCCACACTCAATGGTTTCTCTCTTCGGACGACGGTACCTGGGTCGGAAGTAACGATATGGGAACTCTGTCGTATTTGTGGTGGTCCTCGTAGGTTTGGTGTGCTTGAAATTCTCGATGTGGCTGGACTCTACAAATCTCATTGGGCGGAAAATGACGTCTGAAAGTATGTCGTCGTTATGGAAATCCTCTGATCCTGTTCGGGTTTCGTTGGGCTGGTCTATAAACTGCTTCGTCGGGTGCTGCTCAGGCATTCTGAATGTCGATTTGCGAAAGCCGGAGTGTTGTTTTTTGGAGTACCGATGGTTGGATGTCGTTGCAATTCTCTGTCGGTTGGATAGGAACGGTCTCTCTTTTAGGTCATGGTCGTTCTCGAGATCGTTCTGCAATTGCTGCGAGTCGGTCTCTGAGCGGTCACTCCTACTCTCATCGTTTCAGGTCAACACTTTGAGAAACTGCTGGACATTGCTCAGCAGGGTCGGTTTTAGCTTCAAGCTCTTTCTTGATTGGCGGAATCGATGCTTGGCGTTGTCTAGGCTGGTTGGCTACGTTCACAAAGGCGTTGATCGGCTGAGTCGTTGCGTTACCGTTGATCGGTTGCCCTAACTCTTCGTCAGTGGCTGCGGGTTGCCGAATCTCGGTTTCCGAAGAATCAGCTAAGTTGCCGGATGACGAACTAAGAGCGGCTTGGGGATTCGAACTGCACTTCATACTCTGGGATTGGTCGGCGTAAGTAACAATCCTCGGATCGGACAGGTTGTTCTTCGGTTCCTGGCGAAGGTCTCGAGTCTTCTTCTTAGGCGGTTGTAGATCAGCCGATGTGCTACGTTGGATGTACTCTTCTCGTGGTTTGAAGCTCGTCGGTTGTGGATCGGATGAGAACGGCGAACACTGCGGGGTGAACTCACATTTCTCCTGCAGTTGGACATTCGACTCTTCGTGGCTCGGCAATTCGAAATCCTCCTGTAGATTTCCGGGTGTGTTATTTGGGTAGTCATCTGAAAATGTTTTGAAACAAAGCTATCGCCAGTCGGATTTGTAGTCATCAATATCGAAGAAAATCGGAGCACTCAAAGGTTGCAAACGTGAATGTTGATTTGTAGCGGGATGCGTGTCATGAGCGTTAAACAAATCACCAATGGTCGAGCGGAGATGATTGTATCGCTCCCCAAAGCCGATGTATATTTCCTCTTGCTCTCGTAGGGCCTCCTCTGGAACGATCGTGATCAGCTGGCTGTGTACGGCATTAAACTCGGCATAGGCGTCGTCTACGTTCTTCAGGTAAGTCCTCAGTCGTGGTTGGCTAACTTGGCTTTGGGCGGCAGCAAGAGCGTTCTCTACTCGAATTAGCTTCAAATTCACGTGTTCTTGCTGGCGTGAGAGGGACGCAAACTCCTTCAGTATTTGAGAATCAGCGGATGATCTCCAATCGGTGTTTTGGTCAGGCAGAACAGAGTCAACTCGGTCCATCTTGATGGCCTCAGCCAACTTGTTCATCGATGCAAACTGTGGAACTACTTCTCGGGTTGGAATACGCTCACCACGTGCCAGCGTGTCCAGTTTAAGCACTTACACTGTGGAGACACCAATGGATGGCGTGGGGAATGTGCTTACTCGTATTTGGATGATCCGTCTGTCGGGTGCAACGACAGCTCCACAGCTATTGGGTCGGAATATTCCCTGATAGGCGATTCTTCGATTGGTGGTACTTACTTTAGTGCACTCTCTCAAGCGGCTTGAGTTGGTCGATTCCAAAACGGTGTATGTACACTCTGGGAATTCGCAATCGTGTCGGGTCGGACGTTGTCGCAGTGTAGAGCACCTTCTTCGGCTATCAGTAGTGAAAACGGAGTGAACTCTCTAGCGTTGTCGGCAAATTCCTACACGGGACTACACGTGTTGATAATGTCGGATAGTTGAGGCACGAAATCTCCTGGACTGACGTTCGGCCTTGGAGCCAGCAAACGAGTCGGTGATTGGTATCAGACGACGATACAACTTATCTTCGGTGGTACACGTCCTGATTAAGGAACCACGTGGACGTGTCGGGTATTCGGGCGGATATTGCGATCGACGAAATCCTTCTCCTCAGGGTGCTACACTTTCAGGTACGAGCACCTCGGAACGTGTTGGAAAATTGACGGTGGTAGAGCACGGCGATACACGTTGTGGGTGAGAGACCACGGCGACGTGTCGGAAGATCGGACGGCGATAGTTCTCAACGAGGGTCCTATTGGCAATACAGCGCCTGGTTTGAACGTCTGCTTGGTTGAGACGTGCCGGAAATACACGAGATGACTTGCGTTGGCGTATGTGATCGATCACTTTCTCGAAGTAGAGCACGTTGTGGTGCTGGACCACGGCAACGGGTGGGTTGGTCAGGCGGCAACACTGATCAACGGAATCCTCTTGGAATACACGTCCTGGTTTGCGACCACAGAGACGTGCCGGAAAGTCGAGGGTGTAGATGTTGGCTACTTCTCGGGGATACACGTTCTGGTAAAGGCACCACGCAGACGTGTCGGAGGGCGATGATAGTGAACAGCGATACACGTTGTGGTTCAGGGACCACGGCAACGTGTCGGATGATCGAGCGACAATAGTGATCAACGAACTCCTCTTCAAAATACACGTTCTGGTTCGGCACCAGAGAGACGTGCCGGAAATGCTCGGGATGAGCGGCGATGTCGTTGATCACTTCACGGGCGATACACGTCCTGGTGAGGGCACCACGTAGACGTGTCGGATGACGGCGATGATCAGCAGAATCCTCTTCAAATACACGCTCTGGCTAGGATGCCACGCAACGTGCCGGAATTGCTCAGGGTGAGCGGCGATGTCGATTCCTTCCCACAACGGCGGGGCGGCGCTGGATCCAGCTCGAAGGACCACTATGTCGGCGCGTTAACCGTGGCCAACTCCGGTCGGGTCGGGTGGACTGTATCACTCGGGGATGTGGAAAGAATCAACACTACACTTTTTCTGCTGATCACTATAAACTACACTTTATTTCTCTTCTTTACACTACACTTCACTACTACACTTTACTGTTCACTATCTTACTATAACTTTCACTACTAGTCACTTTTGGTTCACTTTCACTATGGTCGAGGTTGAATTCGCGGCGGTTAAATCAGTACTGAACTCTGCGGTCGAACTTGTCGCATATTTATATGCGCACGGTTTTCGTCTGGAACATTCGCGCAATATCGCTATATGTGTTCCAGACGCGGGAGGAATCTTCTCGAAGGAGCGCAGGTTGAACTCACCACCCTGCTGTGGTGAGTTTCAGATGAGTTACCACACTGGCGACGGTGACGATGGTGGGAGCCTCTCACTGCCACTCACAGGTGACACTTACGGTTGCGGTGGGAACTCACGGTCGCAGCGACGTAGGCAGGGTGGGTCGTATCGCGGGTTACATTCTGATGAGCGCAACGAATTGGTGGACTAAAGTAGCGTGCGTCTGGTACGTTGTAGGGAACTTCCATCGGGCTCTTTTGCGGTACGTTCCGTACGGAACAAGCACTAAAAACATATTCAGTGTATAAGGGGAAGGGAAAGAGGGAAAGAAATGTTGATGCAATCACTCGCCCTTTGCAGATAGCATCACTGCATCAGCAAGAGCTCACGCGGGTTTCGAAGTTTTGCGGAAAGGATGGATGGCAGAGGTTTACGTTGGTCCAAAAATTGCCGTATTATGGACGATATTTTATAATATTTCAAAGATTGTAAAGGTTTCATCTATTAAGAGGTGGAAGGAAGTTGTAAAAAAAATGTAGACCATATTCAAATTTTATTTTGAACGCAAGTTTAGGATAGTGCAAATTCCTTTGAGAATGCATTTCATAGTCTAGAGTTTAAATTAAATAAACAAAAGAAAAAGAAGATTGAAAATTGTAACAAACACATAAGTGGCACAAAGATACTCAGATTTACAGTACCTAATTCACATTTCATGTTCAGATCATTCTGCATTGAAAAGCTTGTTTGCAATTCAGCACATCCAATATGCCCAGAAATCTGTTCTTTTTTTTTTATCCGAGTAACACAAACTCTGAACTTAAAACATAAATATACCATTTATCCGAAAAACTTCTTTCCTCTGTATCGGAAAACCTGCTCACCTATCGTCCGGGATGGGAAATGTTTTCCTAATACCACTCTACATATATTGGCATCGTTCGGTTCGTTCTCCTCTCCCGAGCCGAAACCGCATCCACCACCATCAGGCAGGCCTTCGATTGTGGTTTAGTCTTCTTCTTGGAATGAGTAAACTTTTCTGGAACACAACAGGACAAAGATGTCGTGCATCATAGAACTGCATCTCATCCCTAATCGCCATATGTGCGCTTTGGGGATCTATCGGTGTATGAATACCTAGACACGCAAAGAAATTGATTGTAAAATGTGGAAAAGTACTGAATTAAATCCTGAAACATGTCCACTGGCAAATATACTTGTAGAGTTCAACCATAATAGATGCGAGTATATGAAATTTTCAAAAATCAAACAGGAATAGGAATATGAATAGAAATAGGAATAGAAATAGGAATAAGAATAGGAATAGGAATAGGAATAGGAACAGAAATAGGAATAGGAATAGGAATAGGAATAGGAATAGGAATAAGAATATTAATAGGAATAGGAATAGGAATAGGAATAAGAATAGGAATAGGAACAGAAATAGGAATAGTAATAGTAATAGGAATAGGAATTGGGATAGGAATAGGAATAGGAATAAAAAGCATTATTTCAAACTTTTAGTGTCGCCATTTTTGCAAAACAAAATTTCTCATCGTTCCAACCGGATGGCGACGGTTAGAGAATCCACGACGAAAGCAAAACAGTTACTCAGGAAAAACGAATAAATGTTTACCCTGTTTGTTACACTCCGCACGGATCGGATACTATAGGTACCAGTTGCAGTTTGCAATATGGAGTAGGGACTCTATCACTTCCTGTGCAGACTCGGAAGCGATTTTCCCGGTTAAGTTTTTCGGACATCTCTGCGAGTCTCCGGTGCGGTGTGGGAGGTGGTGCCCATTCCACAACGCACTGGGCCGAGAAAGATAGTTTCCGACTTTTGCCACTCTGAATGTTTAGGTAAACTTTTACTGTGATAAATAGTCTCATTAAAAATGCTGGTCACATCGATGACAGCCTTAGTTGCAATGCTAGGTCGAAGCAGGTTCGGAGGAATTGCACATTTATTGCCAGCTTCAGTATAATCTCTCGGCATTCAGATAAACATGCCAGCAGTTCGTGCCTTAATATTTAATTTGTGTCAATATTTGAATGGAAATTTATACATCCTGGATAGAAAAAAAAAGTTGTTTTTTATTTGCATCATGTAGCAGCATCACTACCGTAATCCGGGGTCAAATTGATCACTTTAAAACAGCTTTTGCGGATAACATCAGTGCCTGTTCAAATATTGCCAAAAGAATTTCTGTAAAACCAGTACCCAGTGGATCTCCATGGAACCATGTGACAGAATTTTGTTCAACAAATTTAAACTTTAAGTTATATAACTTCAAATATCAAAATATTGGTAATGCTACTTTGGGGCGAAATTGATCAGTATGCAATTAAGCATCGGTTGGAAAGGAAAATTTCCTTCACCGCTTAATTTTGCTCTTCTAAAACCGAATTACGCGTCTAAAATCTTACAACTAGTGAACAGTGTTGGTAAAAACTCAAATTCTCAAATCTCATGCTTGAGTTGTTTCACGCGCGATTCTTGACTCGCCAAACTCACTGCCGAAAAAATCATGCATGAGTTGACTCGCGATTTCACTCATTGCGTTATTTCTTGGTGTTCTTATTATTTACATCGAAGTTTTTAGGATTGTATGGTAGAACAAAAGTAAACCTATCGTACAACAACATTGGATGTCGTTCAAATTGATTTGGATTCGTTTTACAAACGAACGAGATTTCGACGCTTGACTCGTGAGAGTGAGATTTTGCATGAAAATCTCGCGCGTGAGAAAATGATTCAGAATCGCGCACGAGTTTACTCACGCAGGAGCGGTTCATGAATGAGCTTTGAGTGTGATTTTACCAACACTGCTAGTGAATTTAATACTTGAAATGCAAAATTAAATTTCGAAATTTCCGCTTAAACGCCTAAAGGTAGGCAATTTCATTTGAAATAAGTGATTTCTATTGCAATAAATGACTATTTCTTCAAAAAATGAACTTTTATAACAATTTCATGTTCTGATTAGCTGCATAACATCCCAACCATGGCTCCACAAAAATGTTAAAACAGAGAATTCACGGGAAGTCCTATTAGCAATTGATTGTTTAGCAGCAATGATTTCAGCTAAATGAGAAATACATTGCAAAATCCTTGAAAAAATAAGGCAAAACACACTTTTTCTAAAAAAATTAAAAGTCTGCACTCATCTCTAAACATCTACGAATCAGATGACGTAAAAAGTTAAAGATCATTACGACGCTTAAGAGTTCCTAGTATGGAATTACAATGTAGTACCCGAGTGATCAATTTCACCCCGCTGATCAATTTGACCCCGGTTTACGGTACTTACTTTCAGTTCAGAACACCCACAGAGGGCCGAATTGAAAGATCTCCGTCCTGAGCGATTGTCCGCCATCATCGCCTTGACCTATGGCCAGGTCAAATTTCTGTCGACTTGCTTTATTTCGTTTGTGAGGCTGCACTGCCATGAGCCTTTGGGTCTGCCTCTGCTGTGATGACCTGCTGGGATCCAATCTAACGCTTGCTTGACCCACCTCCACTTCCGCTACCAAATTTCTGTCGCTTTCGGCTTTTGATGACCTCGACGATGGAGCTCCATGTTGGACATCCAATTGTGAGACCATCATGCACGAATATGTATCGCAGGCATCTATTGATGAAAACCTGCAGCCGTTGAGTGTTCTCCGCTGATACACACCAAGTTTCACTGACATACAGCAGCACAGACTTCACGTTCGAGTTGAAAATGCGGATTTTGGTGCGTCGACTAATCTGATTGTTTTCCATACATTTCTTAAACCCGCAAAGGCGGCCCTCGTCTTCTTGATCCGCGCACCTATGTCGATCTCGGTGCCGCCATTGGTCGCCATTCGGCTACCAAAATATTAGAAGCTTTAACATTTTCCACAGCTTGCCCAGCTACCGTTAAGCTGAAAGGGTAGAGCGTACAACGATATAGTCTTGTTGACGTTGATGATAAGACCTGCTGCCGAGGAGCGGCACGATCAACGAACTTGCTTTGCAAATCGGAGCGCCGTTGAGCTTGTAGGAGAGCAAAGTCATCAGCGAGTTCGAAGTCATTTATGTGCTCCATGGTAATGGGCTGCCACAGCAACCCACGATTTGGTACACGATCAATTGCACCTACCAGGATCTCGTCGATTACGATGAGGAATAGTAGAGGTGATAGTATACACTCCCGATCAAAAGTTTGGGGTCACCCCTCAAAAACTTGTCATTTTTTTAAGCCCATATCTTCGCCAATTTGCATCCGATTTCAAAACCCTAGGTTTCATTCAAAAGATAATAAGTCAAAGAAACTTTGAACATGATTTAAAAGAAACTTTTTCAAAAAAAAAAAATTGTATGTAAATTTAACCCAAAGTTGCCAAATTTTCTAAAAAATGAATATAAACTTACGGAAGTGTCGCTGGAAATCGGGTGGACCAAATTTTAAGATAAGAACGGTAATATAACCCATTTGCTATTAGATTCCAACTGCATTTTACAGAACTTAGCTAAAAAATCTATAAAAAAAGTTATTAAGTAAATTAATCCTTGATGTCATCAACCAAAAGTTTGGGACACCCCTCAAAATGATGTATCGGCCAAAAGTTTGGGGTCACTATCGTAAAACATGGGAAAGTGATTTGTTGATATCTTTGTCATCTTTCATTCAATTTTAAGGACAGACTTGTTAGAATCCCAACATGGCCGCCACAATGGCCGACTTTGGCACCTACTCACGATTTCGAGAGCACAAATCTCTTCGTAAACAAAACCAGCGCATCTGAGCTTCTTATTTTAAGCTAATTACAAGTGAGCAAGAACAGAATAATGAAACGCACTGCTGTTTGAAGCTTGGTTCTTGAGATTTGTGCCTTTGAAGTTCTGATGCCCTGTTGAAGCGGGGTTTCAAGACGTTTGTCCTTAATTCTTCTTGGCTTATTTGAAACAAAATTAATGATACTTACTGCATATACATTGAACACATGTTTGTTGAAATTTACATACTAAAACTTAACGTAAAGTTACCTCATTTTTTTGAAGTGTAGTGAAATGTGTTAACTTAACATAACATTTTTATACACAAAAATCGTTAAATAAGTTAAGTTAAAGACATCAAACGTAAATTTAGTTAATTATCTTTGAAATGAGCCAAAAAGAATTGAAATTGATGATGGTGAACAGTGTAGTTTGTTTCTGCAGTGCAGTAATAAATTAATATCATTTTTTGAGTGAAATAGTGGATTTGCCGCTAGAATTTTATTTCTACCGCGAGCATAAAAGTGTTTTAAAGCAGGATAAGTAGGAGGCAATTGCCTCTGGTGCTTGTGCTTGTTTAATTTTGCATTTTTTTTTGCCCCGGCATCGGCTGGCGGCTGGTAAATTTTTGATTTGTTTGTCTCATCTGTGTTAGCGTTGCGTGCATGTTTTGTCTGTAGTATCGTGTATGTGGTAAGCTAAGCGAGATGGCTGAGTGTGTATGCGGTAGTTCTATACTACCATCGGACATACCAACAGCTTGCTCGATGTGTTCTAGAGTGTACCAGTACAAGTGCACTCCTCTGACGAAAGCTGTAGCAAAGCTTGTCAGTGAGAACGAAAATCTGCTATTCAAATGTAATGATTGTTTGTCGAGCCAGTGTTGTGGCGAGCAGAATTTGGCGCTTTCGACCGTCCAAAAGATCGAAGAGGAAATGAAGAAGTTTTCTTCTATTTCTGAGTCGATCAGTGGCGTTCGAGAGCAAATTGCTGCTCAGATAAACGACGCGTTGAAGGCCGGGATGGAAGAATTGGGGAGAAAGATAAATAGTGCTATGGAAAAGGCTGTTTTTGAATTGAGTAAATCTGTGAGCAATGAGTTGGAAAGTATGAAATGTTCATTTTTTGAATTCAATTCGTCTAAAAAAGTAGCTGCAATGAATGTTCAGCAAGGTACATCAAGAACGGCTTCGGAGCCGAGCCTGAATCCCAGAGGCAAAAAGCGAAAGGTTCAGGAAGACGCGGACGCGACGTCTGATGATGTTTTTGTTGAAAGTATTAGTTTCGCGGATGTAGTCAAAAGTAATACTGGGACTAAAAGTAAGAAAAAAAGTTACAGGAAGAAAAGCACTGCGAATGAAGAAGTGTCTCGTAAGGCTCGTCCGGTCATTGTGATCAAGCCTAAGGAGTCCAACCAGAGTAGCGAAGATACTCGCAAAATTTTGAATAGTAAATTAGATCCGAAAAAACACAAAATCAGTAACTTTAGAAACGGGAAAGATGGCTCTATTATTGCTGAGTGTGCAACAGGCTACAATGTTAATGTTGTGAAAGATGGCATTCAAAGCGATTTGGGTGAAAACTACAATGCTGTTGTTCCTTCATCGGTGCCGAGGCTTAAAGTGAAGGGCATGAGCGAAAAGTTTTCCTCCGATGACTTCATTCAGATCTTAAAAGATCAAAATGAAGACATCGCTATCAATGAAATAAAAGTTATTAGAATGTATGAAAATCCACACCTTAAGTATAATAAATATAATGTGATAATTGAGGTCGATAAAGAAACTCATAGTTGTTTGTTGACGGCGGGAAAAGTTTTTATTAGGTTTGATCGTTGCCGTGTTGTTCCCGAGATCCATGTCTTGAGATGTTTCAAATGTGGAGAATTTGGGCACATGAGTATGAATTGCAAAAACTGTGAAGCATGCTCTAGATGCAGTGGAAGTCACAAGACATCGGAGTGTACGTCAACTGTTTTGAAATGTATTAACTGTAACAAGATGAATATCGAGCGTAATATTAAATTGGACGATAACCACGGTGCATTCAGTCATGAATGTGAAGTTTTCAAGAAATTGTATAGAAAGAAAAAAAGCAGCCAACATTTCAATGAATAGCAACCAAGTTTCAGTAGCAATGTGAAACAGTTTGATATTTTGTATTTTAATATAGCCGGGTTAACTACAAACTACGTAGAATTACGTCAGATTGTAGAAGAAAAGCGTCCATTCTTAGTCTTTTTGTCAGAAACGCATATTATCGATGTGAATGCATTTGATCAGTATAGCATACCGGGATATAATGTAGCTGCTTGCGTATCACATTCAAGACACACTGGCGGAGTTGCTATTTATGTCAAAGAATCAGTTCAGTACAAGCTTCTATTAAACGAGGCTTGTGAAAGCAATTGGCTCTTAGGCATCGCAGTTGTACGTGGCATGAAGATGGGTAATTATGGTGTTCTGTATCACTCCCCTAGTGCAAATGACCAGCGTTTTATTCAAATTTTAGAAAACTGGCTTGAGACGTTTTTAGATTCAAGTAAATGTAATGTACTTGCTGGTGATTTCAATATTAATTGGTGTGACAATCCGAATTCGAATCATTTGAAACGACTAGTAGACTTTTATAACCTTACGCAAAAAGTAAATGATTTTACGCGTATTGCCCAACACAGTAAAACTCTCATTGATCATGTTTATTCAAATTTTGATTCTGTACGTGTTGTTCTAAGTCCTGATTTTAAAATAACAGACCATGAAACTTTAGTTATTAATATTGACGAAAATGATAGTGTAGATTGTAATGTTGTCAAATTAAAGTGTTGGAAGAAGTACTCGAAACAAGCGGTGTCGAGTCTTGTTGCAAGAAGTGTGGATTTTCATACTATCGGCGGTTCTTTAGATCAAAAATCAGCTGTTTTAACTGACGTCTTAAAAACCTGTACCAATCAACTAGTAGAGCATAAATATGTTTCAATCAAAAATACAAACAGCTGGTACAATTTGGATCTACTGCGTCTTAAACGAAATAGAGACAAACTGTACAAAAAATGGCGTAGAAATGAAAGTTTTCATAATTGGAGAAGGTACAAGGTCGTGCGTAATAAATACTCGCAATTAGTTAAACAAACTCGTTGCGAGTATGTTCAGAGGAAAATTGATCAGCATCAAAACAACAGCAAAGAGTTATGGAAAATTTTAAAGTCTTTGTTGAAACCTAGTAACTCAAAACCGCGGTCCATAACCTTTAATGGCACATTAGAAGAGTCTGAACAAAATATAGCGTGTAGATTTAATGAATATTTCGTCGATAGTGTTTCATCTATTAATCAATCAATTGCATTAGTAGATGAGCCTGATGAATTAAAACAGCCAATTAACGTCAATAGTAGATTCGAATCTTTTCACCCTATAACATTGGAAGAATTAAAAAATATTTGCTTTTCTATGGGCAAAACGGCTGGCGTAGATAATGTAAATGCAAGAGTTATACAGGATTGCTTTGATGTCATCGGACACAATCTGCTGGACCTGATTAATGAATCGTTACAAACTGGGCACGTGCCACACGTTTGGAAGGAATCTTTGGTGATTCCTATTCAAAAAGTTGCTGGAACGATTAAAGCCGAAGAGTTTCGTCCCATCAATATGTTGCACACATTAGAGAAAATTTTAGAACTTGTTGTAAAAGGCCAGCTATTAGCATATTTAAATAGTTTTAATTTGCTAGTACCAGAGCAATCGGGATATCGGGAAGGTCATTCCTGTGAAACCGCATTGAATCTGGTGCTAGCGAAATGGAAAGAAAAACTAGAGCGTAAAGATACGATTGTTGCTGTTTTTTTGGATCTGAAACGCGCTTTTGAAACAATTTCTCGGCCCTTGTTGTTGAAAACAATAAAGCGCTTTGGATTTGCGGGTTCTGCATATAGATGGTTCGAAAGCTATTTGTGTGATAGAACCCAACGGACTACTTTCAATGATTCAATTTCGAGCCCCGTGGCGAACAGCCTTGGCGTACCACAGGGGAGTGTATTAGGGCCCGTTTTATTCATTATGTATATAAATGACATGCGGCGAGTCTTACGATTTTGCGATATCAATCTTTTTGCTGATGATACCGTTATATTCATTGCAGCCAAAGATCTAGGGGAAGCCGTTTCACAGATGAATGCAGATTTACGTTCTCTGAGTAAATGGTTGAAGTACAAACAGTTGAAATTGAACATAAGTAAAACTAAATTCATGGTCATTTCGCGGAATCGAGTAAACTATGAAGTCTCTGTAGAAATTGATAGTGAGACAATTGATCGCGTGCGCGAAATTAAATATCTTGGCGTGATTATTGATGACAGACTAAAGTTTGACGCTCACATCGACAATGCCATCAAGAAAATAGCCAAAAAGTATGGTATTCTATGTCGATTAAAAAACGATTTGACTATTGCTAGTAAAATACAGTTGTACAAATCAATCATTTCTCCACACATTGAGTTCTGCCCGTCCATTTTGTTCTTAGCTAATGAAACACAAATATCAAGGCTACAGCGTTTGCAAAATAAAATAATGCGGTTGATTTTAAGATGTAACAGATTCACTTCCTCAACCTTTTTGTTGGACGCCCTTCAGTGGTTGTCAGTGAAGCAAAGAATTGTGTATTTAACGTTGGTGTTCATTTTTAAATTAAAGAATGATATGCTACCTAGATATTTGTGTGACCGAATTGAAAGAGGAAGTGACATTCATAGTTATAACACTAGAAACGCGGATCAAATACGAACACCCTACTTTTTGCATGGTGCTTCACAAAATTCCTTGTATTATAAAGGTATAAATGTTTTCAATTCAATGCCTGACCACATCACGAATGCAGTAACTCTACCACAGTTTAAGAGACTATGTATTTCACACGTAAAAGCAGCTTTTTGAACAGCTACTCTGTTGACTTTTTATTTTTGACTAGATTTTGTATCTTGACGAAGTTTACCAACGGATATTTTGTGTGGACAATTTATATTTTTGTAATAGGAGGCACAAACAAACTATAATGGTCGCCCCGATGATGATGATGGATTTTATATTTTTTGACGTAGTATTATTAACTGAACTTATTTTGTGTAGTCTACAAAAGTTTGAGTCTCGCGCGCGGTGACAGGTATAAATGACATTTTTGTATTTATTTATTATGTGGAATATTTGTACTGTTGAAGGATTCTGTAGATTAGTAGTGAGTTGTCTAGTTGAATGTCAGGAATTTCTTGAGAATGAGAATATTGCCGACTGTTTTGACATCGCGCGAACGTTATCAATCCTCGCAATATTTTTGATTTTCTGATCTTTCATGATCACTAGTAACGCTTGCAAACATCTGTAGTTGAGAGCAGCAGTATTTTGAAATTTATGTTTTTGCTGTATAGTATGACAAATTATAATGTTGTTTATATCTGTAGAAAGAATCAGACCGTATTTAGTTTGCAAATCTGATTTCAATGATCATAATTAATAATTATCTTAAAGATATATCGTCTAGCTCAAACCTTTGTAGGGGTATGTGGCGGGACCATCATCATCATCATCATCATCATCATCATCATCATCATCATCATCATCATCAATTGAACTATAGATGACGAAGGTATCACCAAATCACTTTTCCATGTTTTACGAGAGTGACCCCAAACTTTTGGCTGATACATCATATTGAGGGGTGGCCCCAAACTTTTGGTCGATGACATGAAGAGTTAATTTACTTAAAACCTTTTTTTCTAGATTTTTTAGCTAAGTTCTGTAAAATGCATGATGATGATTAACCTGGGCTTGTTAGGGGAATATCTGTAAATAAAAGAAAATCGGGTTAAGTACGGTTCCTTTGAATTCCACTAAGAATTTGCATCCTTTGACAGATACGTATTTCGACCTCAACTGTAAGGTCGTCTTCAGTGTCTTGTACTTGACTCGACTGTAAAATGCAGTTGAAAGCTAATAGAAAATGGGTCATATTACCGCTCTCATCTTGAAATGTGGTCCACCCAATTTCCAGCGACACTACCGTAAGTTTATTTTCATTTTTTAGAAAATTTGGCAACTTTGGGTTAAGTTTACATCCAAAATTTTTTGAAAGAATTTCTTTTGAATCATGTTCAAAGTTTCTTTGACTTATTATCTTTTGAATGAAACCTAGGGTTTTGAAATCGGACGCAAATTGGCGTAGATATGGGCCTAAAAAAATGACAAGTTTTTTAGGGGGTGACCCCAAACATTTGATCGGGAGTGTACATACATCTTTGCTCCACTCCAGTAACGACCCGGATGCGATAAAACTAGACACCGTTGTGCAGTACTCTGTTCTGCACGAAAATACCCTGTACTGTGCTTCAATAAGGCCGATGATTTTCTCAGGGACACCTTTGCGCCTGAGGGCTCCCCGCTTATTTACGTGATTGAGGTCGAAAGTTTTTTTTTGTAATCAATGAACACTAGGTAGAGACACTTTTTGGAATTCATTGATTTGCCCCAGAATGATACGGAGCGTGACGATATGGTCCACACAGAATCGTCCGGCACGGAATCCTGCTTTCTGCCGTCGGAGGGTTGCGTCAATCTTCTCCTGTATCCGGTTAAGGATCACTTGGCAGAGGACTTATTTACACAGAACGATACACAGTAACATGATGCCCCACCAATTATACAGTCAGGTCACCCTTTTGGGTACCTATACTAAGACGTCTTGCATCCAATCGGCCAGAAATGTCACCGTTTCCCACATGTTGCAGAATAATTGATTCAGCAGTTGTGCAGATATCACGGGGTCAGCTTTGAGCGTCTTAGCTGATATGCGATCTACCCATGGTGCCCTGTTCTATTTCCTGCACTGATGGAGCTTCGATGTTGACACGGGTAATGAGTCGAAGCCTTGGTGGATCATGCTGAGGTATTGATTGCGTGGCCGACACTTGAAAAAGGTTTCCAAAGTGCTCAAACCAGCGTTCAACTGGTCAGCCGGGTTGGTTAATAACTGTCCAGACGTGTCTTCCACGGGCATCGTAGCATTCATCTTAAGCCTGGAGCACATAGCGTCTGTTCCGTCGAGGTTTGCGTTTTTTGACAGTTTTCCCATGGGAAATGTGTCAAACTACTGACACGCACACGCAAACGTATGCATTGTGTGGGGCACTTTAGTCCCACTAAGGCGACGTGAGACATCGTAGAGGAGACGAATGTCGCCGACTTTCTCGCCTTCGTCGGCTAGGGAGTCCGCCCACTCTCTTTTGTCCCGTCTGTACATGAGCGTTTCACTTCCTTCTCGAGAGCCGAATAGCGCTGACGGGCTATGGATTTAGCTCCTCGTGTTTTCGCTCGCTCTATCGCGGCTTTGGCGTTCCTTCGCTCTTCTATCTTCCTCCAGGTATCATCTGTGATCCACTGTTTTCTCTGGGTGCGTAGCTCACCCACATTATTCTCACCGGTGGCGAAGAAGGCGTTCTTGATGGCACTCCTTTGATCTTCTACACTTCCCCTTCTGGAATATCCGCAGCACGGTTCTTTAGCTCATCAACGAATGACCTTTTTACCGCAGCGTTTTTCAGCCGGCGTGTGTTGAACCGGCACCCGATATTCTCCTCGATGGATTCTAGCAATGCGCGGTCGGATCTCGCCGATTAGAAGATGATGTCGGCGTTACGTTTGTTTCGCACATCAAGAAGGGTCCGTCTCCATTTTCGGATAATGCACATGTGGTCTTCTGTGACGCCATCACGGGAAACACATGTCACTTTGTGCACTGGTTGATGAAGAAAGAGCGGAACCAACCTTCGCGTTGAAGTCGTCCATGAGGGCCTTGATATCACATTTCGGAATCTTGTCCACTACAGCATTGAGTTGACTGTAAAAGTTCTCTCTGCCTAGCATTTCGACAGCATCGGTTTGGCGTAACATTGGATCATGGTAAGGTTTCGAGCCCGTGTTCTAAATCTGGCCACAATTATGCTCTCATAAATAGGTTCAGTCTAATTAGGTCTGCCGGGATTAAAATTGCATCTACAATCAAAGGCAGTGATTCGTGGGAAATTTATGTTAGAAAAATATTCTGGGTTTTCAAACAGTCTTTGCTAATCTATTTACAAACTCTCTGTAACTTTTTTCTAGGCACGATGCTCATGGAACTCCGGTGGCTATAATGGCAAGAATGTTTAAATGAGCGAATCAACTAGTCGTAATATGACTATGGAAGTTCCTATGTGAAGTTTTGTGGGACACCTTTTATCATGAATACTTATCCGAGCCACAGCAAGAATACTGGACGAGATTCGCTAAAGAATTCTACGGAAGCTGGAAATTCTCGATCTGTTTTGCGGCTATCGCTGGAAAACACGTTGCTGTTCAGTGCCCACCAGACGCGGGCTGTGCACACTATAACCATGAAGCTTTTCATTCAATCGTCTTTATGGGGCTGTGCAATGCGAACTAAGAGTTCCTTATGGTGGATAACGGTACTTTCGGTGGTAACAGTGATGGTGGAATTTTCGCCTGTAGCACCTTTGGAAAATTGCTTTTACAGAATCATGTTGGTTTGCCCGGACCGGACTCTGTCGGCAGAAGATCAATTGAAAATGCATTCAGTGTACTATTATATCAAGATGAGAAATTTTGAGCAAGACCATGGATTTACAATCTGAAAATGCTGTAAAAGTTGTTAAAGCTTCAGTTATACTACACAACTTTGTTAAAAGGCTTAACTTTTTGGAACACTATCCAACGAGGTACGTCGACTAGGTGGATTCTGTGGGCAATGTTACATCAGATGGAAAATGCCGGGCTCAAGCTGCGATTTCATTCAGTGACAACAATATATTCTATGATGCGAAGAGCACATACTTTATTCGTAGACCATCGTAGTTGGTAAGGACTTGATTGGTAACAACTTCCATTACCCGAATGAACAAATGCGGTCATGTAACTCTTCCATATAACAGTATAACGTGAAAGAGCAGTCTATGATTAAAAGAAGGAAAAATCTCTGATTAAAATATTAACAGGTGCGACGCCAACAAATTTGTGATTAGTTCGGAAGATTTTTCTTAGTTTCTGTTGCGATATGAAGCCATAATTTTTCCTTCAACAGAATGTTTCGGTAATGCTTATTTGTTTTCGCCCATAAACATTAGTATTGTTACACTTTGTTGATGAACCGACAGGTGTTTACAAAATCCATCCCGAATTTTGATTTCAAAAGACCACGGATTGAATCAAAGAAACGAGCCAGAAAGTGTGGATGAAATTAACAAGGGCGACGCGATCGATTTAGAACATTTGAAGCGTTTTAGTACAATGACGAGAAACGCGCGACGCGCTGTTGAGGAGGCTCCTACGGTAAATAACCCGTAGGCTACGAGGCTTACAACAAATATTTCAAACCGCTGCCTAAGACGCAACATCCATATTTTTCAATAAAATTTTGAGTTTAAGGTCATTATTAGTTGTATGTAGTTTCAATTATGCTGGGAGTCTAAAAAATTGGAGCATCGAGGACAGTTTTATTCCACTGGATGTCAGGGTCAGGAGGGGTGAAAATTGCATAACCTTCCTTTTAGCAAGGCATTATTAGTTGGAATTCAAATTACTTCATCTGAAAAGTGGTTAATTCTATGTATTATTGTGTTACTCTACGTATTATTGTGCATCAAGCCAGGGGGTTAAGAAGTATATAAATGCTGTAGAACTTTTTCAGGGCCTCCACAACATTTTCAAATTTGAGTGTAATTTCTATGCGCGTGTTAAAGGTTTTAAGGCACGCGGAGTATATTTTTTGTCCTAAGCTACGTCTTCAGTAAAACTTGATGGTAACATACTGTTTTGTATGGAAAATAATGTTTTCCTCGAAAGAAAGACGATTTTGTACGAAATTGCCCACATTTAGGCGTTTAAAGTGGTTCCTTTTGTAATACATTACACGCCTAAAAGTAGGCAATTTCCGTGGGTGGGCGGTGTCGGGTAATGGCCTACTCGATCTACGGAACGGCGCTTTTGATGGCTGGGCCAATCTCCGGACCACGGTTGTGTCTTACAAGATTGTGTTACTTGGAGGAATACTCCGGCCTTTTTGGGAACTCACAGGTATGTACGGGTCCAGAGTTATGAAGGTGATGCCGGCGGTTAGAATGGTAGGTGATCTGAGTGCAGAATATTTATCTAGTTAGGCATGGTCAGGCCCGAATTGAGGATTGTGGGGGCCCAGGAAAGAGCCGTACCGCGAATAGGACACACGAAAGATCCACGAGAAGCTGAATTACTTGCGCAGAGGCTTTGTGCCCCAAGCCTACGTGTGCCGGGATAATCACGGGAATATTCTCACGAGCGAGCGTGAGGTGGTCGAGAGCATTACGATAAGCACCTCAATGGCGACGTTGCCAGTACCGAAGGTAGCGTGGTAACAGATCTAGAAGTACGTGCGTAGGACGAAAGACTTCCGGCCCCTGACCTCCAAGAGATTGAGGAGGAGGTTGGCCGGTTGAAAAACAACAAGGCAATATTAGGCTGGATTCATGGGTGAACGGGTTACAATGGACCATATGTATGTTCGCCATCTGCCAGGGGTTGCAGAAATGCCGCGAATACAACGTGCCCACACATCACTTGTTCATCGATTTCAAATCGGCGTATGATACAATCGATCGAGAACAGCTATGGCAGATTATGCACGAATACGGATTCCCGGATAAACTGCTACGATCGATCAAGCCGACGATGGATCGAGTGATGTGCGGAGGTCGGGTATCAGGGACGCTCTCGAGTCCCTTCGAATCTCGCAGAGGGCTACGACAAGGTAGTACTCTTTCGTGCTTGCTGTTGTTCAACATTACTTTAGAGAGTGTAATAAGGAGAGCGGGGATAAACCTGACTGGAACGATTTTCACGAAGTCCGTTCAGCTGCTTGGTTTCGCTGATGATATTGATATTATTGCTCGTAAATTTGAGACGATGGCGGAAACGTACATCCGACTAAAGAGTAAAGCCATGCGAATCGGATTAGTCATTAATGTGTCGAAGATAAAGTACATGATGGCAAAGGGCTCCAGGGAGGAATCACCGCGCCCGGCACCCCGAATTTATATCGACGGTGATGAAATCGAGACGGTTGAAGAATTCGTGTATTTGGGCTCACTGCTGACCGCCGACAACGACACCAGTAGAGAAATTCAGAGGCGCATTGTGGCAGGAAATCGTGCCTACTTTGGACTCCGCAGAGCTCTACGATCGAATAAAGTTCGCCGTCACACGAAGTTAACTATCTACAAAACGCTGATTAGAACGGTCGTCCTCTATGGGCTCGAAACATGGACCCTACGTGCAGAGGACCAACGCGCCCTTGGAGTTTTCGAACGGAAGGTGTTGCGTACCATCTACGGCAGAGTGCAGATGGAAGACGGGACTTGGAGAAGGCGAATGAATCATCAGCTGCTGAGAGAACCAACCATCGTCCATACCGCGAAAATCGGGAGGCTACGGTGGGCGCGTCACGTCATCAGGATGTTGGATAGCAACCCGACTAAAATAGTTCTCGAGAGTCATCCGACCGGTACAAGAAAACGTGGTGCGCAGCGAACTAGGTGGGTCGACCAAGTGGAGGACGATCTGCGGACCCATTGAAAATGGGTGCATCTTAGCTGCACATTGCAATTGTGCGGTTGGCATACTTCAAGCATGTAGCCACGTCGGGGCTACACTTTTCGCCCTAGATGGAATTAGGAATGCGATACAGCAGGAAGAGGTAAGTTAATTTTGGTGTACACAGCGACTGCTTTGGATGTACGATTTGTGTTGTACTCTACAAGTATCTCATTTTGCAGCTATCTGTGACTGATTGGCCAGCGTATTTGATGCGGCCTCCAGCTTTCGTTTCCAAAGACTTATATAAAAAAGTGCGCGATATATATTTCGGACGGACAATCAAACGTACATATCCGTACAGACGACCCGAAGCTGCAGATGGTACACGCCAGGTTGCACTACTGAAAGCAATTCAGAATGACGATCTCAATGCAGTGATGCAGTTCTGTGGGGAGCCTAACCTGAATTTCAAGTGTACTCATGCTCAAATGATGATGCAGTTAGGGAAGAACTAGAGGAGTACAATTTGCGTTCCCTATTTGATCCTGTCAATTCAACGAAGAACCTTCAGAGCCTGAGATCCATTGCAAAGCAAGCTTATGAAGACATGAAAACAACAACCGGATAAACTGAAGAAAATAGAAGCTATCACCCAACAACAAAATGGTGGTTGATTTACCGGAGTGGCCGTATCACTGCATCTATTTTAAAAGAAGTTTGTCATACCAACCTAAACCAACCTTCGCATACCATCGTCCGACGAATTTGTCACCCCGAATTGGTGCAGATTTCGACGCCTTCTGTAAGATGTGGAAGGAAACATGAAGAGCAAGCTGTAGATGAACTTTACCAAGCTGTGGCCGATATTCATGATAATATGATCAAAAAAAAAAAATGTGGACTGATTATTTCGAGTGAAGAACCGTGTCTTGGGGCATCGCCTGACGCAATATTTCGTTGTTCCTGTCATGGAACCATAAAGGTTGAGGTGAAATGCCCCTATTCTACACGAGATTCAGAACACGTCACTACAATTTTAACACAGCTGAAAGACCCTTATATTATTCGAAATGCAAATGGTGAAATTGTAATGAACACTCAGCACAAGTATTTTTTTGCAAATGTTGATGCAAATCCATTTAAGTAAAGCAGCTTTAGGTTATTTCTGCATATGGTCGCCAAAACAAAAACTAATTTTTCGAATCGAACCAAACGAGCAATTGTGGAATGTGTATAAGGATAGGGCAGTATGTTTTTTTTTAAAAACGTGATTTTACTTGAACTCATTTCAAAATACTACACTGAAACTCGTACCTAAAATTGCAGTGAAAAAAAACAGATTGTACCACAAATAACGTAAAAAAAAACAAGAGAATACCAAATTAAATCTACATAAAACTGAACGCTTGTGACTTAAACAAATTCATTTATTTATTTATCGTTACGATATATTTATAAAAAAACGATTCAACCATTCCTAGCCACAAAACGGTTCGTGGCTGCAGTCCTTCACCCCCGCCCGCGTCCCATATTTTCCAGATCTTTCTACACCTTGTCCGCCCACCTTGCACGCTGCCATCCAGGTCTTCTGGTACCATCTGGATCTCTTGTGAGCACCAGCTTCCGGATGCTAGGAGCTGTGTTCTACTGTACTCCGCATAGATGATCCTAAGCGGCTGATGCTCGAACACTTCGAGTGCTTGCATGTCCTCCGCGAGCAAAATCCAGGTCTCGTTCTCCTAGATAACCATTGAGTCCGGCTCTTTGTATAACATCTTTCAGAGCGATGTTGAACTGCAGGCATGAGAGTCCGTTACTATGTCGTAACCCCCAGCGAGATTCCAATGAATTAAACAGATCGCCCGAAACCCTTACACATTTTTTTTACACCGTACATCGTAGCCTTGTACTTGGGTCAGTAATTACCTTCGCCGCTTTGAAGTTTTTGAATAAAATGAGAAAGAAAGACAAGTAATTATACATAACAATTTGCTTTATTAACATAACGCATAACATTACAATAAACAACAACAAAAACGTTCACGGCCCAACAATGGAAGGACATAGATTGACCAAACTTGCTGCAACGACCAAAATTTGGTTTATCGCTGGGAACTCGTTGTTCCACCTTTGTATCAAGGTAATGGGTATGTCATTTGATAGAATCATGTATGTTTGCCGAAGTGATCCAATAACCCTTTCTACATGTATCCTAAGGGAAGATAACTCCGCAGCGTTTCTCAAACTATGGGTCTATAATAATTGTTACGGCGTCTTTGTAGTTCTTTTTGAAAGCCATCGGCATATGTTGCTGCAGTACATTCCTTGAAGGGAATTGTACTAGTCCTTTCATAAAATGGTATATACCATCGATGGTTTCATAAAAATAATTGGACAGAACTGACGGTTGAATGTTGTACAAAGACCCTAGCGTACAATATGGTTCATTTAATCTGAGCTTACGCAATGTGAGCACAAATACTTCCTCTCTCGAGAGCTCCGAGAAACTCGGGATATCGTTTTCTAATGCGTCAAACAAGTGTTGTAGAACGCATCCACTCTTTAGATCCGTAAAATATTTACACTAGTGTCGTTAGTTTTAAGTGCGGTAACTGTGAGCCGTGTTCTCGAGTGTTCGATAGTTCTCGCTGTAGTCGTATAACTTGGTTCAAGGATTTTATCAATTTGGCATCGCTGTTGTTCAATGATGTTTGCATTCGCCTTACTTCTTTTTCCAAGCATTCATCAGTCTGCATACGAATATCACTGGAAAATGACGTGTTTGCTGGCATGGTGGTAATTCCTGTTGATAAATCGAGCGAGTTGTCTTTTTGTGCGTTTCATGAACCATCTAGATCATCAGGGATGGTTGAGCTACCAGAATTATGAATGGTGTGTTTCCAGCATGGTTATTGTTTTCCGTTTCGATAAATGCAGACCTAAAACAATATAAAAAATTATTATTCTTTGGTAATATTTAGAATACATAGATGATATCATAGATGACAGTTAATTCCCAGAATAATTTCTGAGAATGTAGAAGTTTTTTTTAATACCGTCGATGGGGGTGACAATGGGTCTGGGGGTTAGATTGGGTCAAAACGGAAAAACATAAAATTTGAAATAGCTCATCAACTATCGCTAATTTATATTGAAAACTTTATATTATTTCAAAGAGGAGATGTTTTTACACGTCACGATGCAGAATAAGATGTTTAGCAATAATCGATTTTTGTTAAATTTGTGGCTAAACTTATGTGATGAAACTACTAGTAAATCACTCTGAAAAATTTCTCCTTCGTAATGTTTAACACAAGTACCTAACCATAAATTTTCTTGTAAGTGATTAGCTGTAGGTATTACCTGGTTGATGCAATAAAAAAGCGGGATGTCATTGCTCTTTTTATTTAAAAATTCAATATTTTTTACCCTATGTCTAAATATTAAGAATGGGGGTGAGATTGGGTCAAGATGGTTATGGAGTGCACATAACCTCAACTAAAAATTCAACTTGCTATCCAGTCCCCATTTGACGTTGGAGTGGTGCCATGTTTACCGTATCTTCATAAAAGCACGCTTTCTTTCGAAAATATGTCGAGAAGTGTCAAACGAGTGTGTTAATACGTTTAGTGCCTAAAATCATCTATAACAATACACCCATACGTTTGGACAGCTCCTCTTATCATCAGCTAATAATTAGAATACTGCAATATCGTAAACTCACAAAATAGACTTAATAGCGTTCCTCTATCTCGAGATGGAGTGATTTGCTTTAGCAATATAGAGGTTAATGATCATGTACATAAGAATTTGTAACGGAGGATTTGGTTAAACATTTATTATGCAGTATACTAAAACTATCATGTTTTTTTTACAATCAATCTTTCAATGCGCCACTACCTCATTGTAATCCCCC
Organism: Aedes albopictus; assembly: GCF_035046485.1. Classification (NCBI taxonomy): domain Eukaryota; kingdom Metazoa; phylum Arthropoda; class Insecta; order Diptera; family Culicidae; genus Aedes; species Aedes albopictus. The sequence continues at coordinate 251,494,641 of NC_085137.1, read as the reverse complement.
CTCCTCTCAAGGAGGTTGAAACTCTCAATGAGGATGATTATGGTGCCTAAAATGGCGATACAGCATACAAACGTTGTTTTATCAAATTTCAGTCATTTTTTCGGTTGTATTAGGCCTTTTAGGTGGATTAATCATCTTTATAAATTACATAAGTTTTTATTCCTCATGATAACATTGTGTTTTAAGTAGGTTTACTAGATATGATCAATAAAATTAACTTATATTCTTAGATGGGCGGTTTCAAATACTTTGACCCATTCTCACCCCCTCTAAGGAGTTACGTTAAGAAGCGCCGTCCGAAACCCGTCCGAAGATTTTTTCAAAATGTCTACATAATGTCTTCTCACATCAAGTCCGCTCCACTAATGGAATTTTTGAAAAAAGCTGGAGGAATTCCTCTACAGATTCTTGAAGTTATTCAAAAAAATCATCAGATAATCCTGGAGAAATTCTTTCGTAGGTACATCCCTGAAAAAGATGATTGAAGGATTTCTGAAATTTCCAAAGGAACTACTGAATAAATTTTTGACGAGAATTTCTGGAGCATATCCTGGAAGAATTCCCGGAGCAATCTCTGGAGGAATTTCTGAAATTATACCTGTAATTCCTGGATAAATTCTGGAATTCTCTGGATTCCGAAGAAATCTCTTGAGAAATTTCCGGAGGAATTCTGGAAGGAATCCATAGGGGTGATACACAAATTATGTCACGCAAAAATCGACATTTTTCAACCACCCCCCTCCCCCCAATGTCACATTTTTTGTATGGGACCTCAATATTTTTTATATGGGTGGTCACGCTCTACAAAACCCCCCTCCCCCCTGATAGCGTAACGTAATTTGTGTACGACCCCATAGAAAAATGTCTGAAGAAATCTAAAAAGAAATCTTGGAGGAATCTCTGTAGCAATTCCTGGAAAAATCTCTTGAGGGAATCCTGGAGGAATTCCTAGAGGAACTTTTGAACAAATTCCTGGTGTAATCCCTGGAGGTATTTCTGGAGGAATTCCTGGATGAGTTCTTGGAGCAATCCCTGGAAGAATTCCTGGAGGGATTCCTGGAGAAATATCTGAAAAAAATCCATTGAGAAGTTCCAGGAGAATTTCCTGGAAGAATCCTTGGAGGATTTTTGGAGCATTTTCAGGAGGAATCTTCGCAGGATTTCCTGAAGGAATCTCTGGGAAAATCATTGAAGAAATTCGTGGAGGAATCTCTAAAGCAATTCCTGGAGGAATCTCTAAAAATCTCTGAAGAAATCCCAAGAGGATTTCCTGGACCAATTCCAGGAGGAATTGTTGACATAATTTGTGAAGGATGTCCAGGAGCAATTCCAGCAGAAATGTCTAAAGGAATTCATGAAAAAAATTGTACTAATTCCTGGACGAGTTTCCAGCGAAATCCTTGGATAAAATCCTGGAGGAATTCTTAGAGGTATTCCTGTGGAAGTTGCTGCAGGAATCCTTGCAAAGATGTTCTTGAAAAAAATACTGGATGAAGTTCTAGAGGAATCTCTAGACGAATTCTGAGAGATTCCTATTACTATTATTTATTTATATTTATATTGGGTCTTCAGTAAGTCTTGTGGCAAGCCTGAGGATCGCCAATCCGGAGACGGCGGGTTTGATTCCCGTTCCAATCGAGAAAATTTTCTCGACTCCCTGGGCAACATATACAAATTCATGCAATGGCAGGTAAAGAAAGTCCTTCAAATAATAACTGTGGAAATGCGCAATGAACACTAACCCAAGTAACACGGAAAACATCTTTTAGAATATACATTCAAAAAATGTATTATAAACGTCATATATGAGCATTAGAAAACATCTTGTGTTAATATTAGGCTTTATTTGTGTTTGTCAATTACAAACAACAAATACAGAATTTGTTTTGCTTATCGACTTCATTATGTATGAAATATAGCAAATATATTTGTAAATAACATTACTAGAGCATCAAACTGAAACAAATTGTGCAAGCAATACTATTTAGCGTTCTTCCAACATTCAACATAAACAACTCACTACTCTGCTCTAACTGTAAGACCAGAAAAGCAGCAAGTACCCAATCGACGATCCATCAGCATTAGTTAATGTTCTACGCACCGCCCTGTAACGAAGATCTACGTCTATGTGGATTTTCTAGCTTCCTAATGTGGCAGTTTTTCTCACCTTCCCATTTCATCAGTACTGATAAAAAGCGCCGATTGCCGATTGTTGTATACCGATATTCATAGAATCATCCGCCAGTGAGTGTGCAGTGCACTGACATTCTGCCACAAGGATCCGATCGCTATTCTAAGCGCCCCTCCGCCGCTGATCAATTTCCTTACCATTATATTCCGTTTCGTTGACATGTAGGAGCACCCGCGGATTATTCTAAACGCGTTGACCAGATTAATCGAAGACGATCAAATTCCACGGAAACTGTAAATACTGACTGTTAAGACCGACTTTTATACTTTAAAGACCGTGATTCACCGTGTTACTATATGCGACTGTTTCTGGAGAGCACTCAATATCGAATGCTGATATGGCTTTATTCAATCTAACATCAGACCTCCTGCTGGGATGTTCTAGAAAACATCGCACGCGCTACTGTTCGTTAAACGACACAAACAACTACAACAGTGTATGTGCCTTACACTCTAACATAAAACACATCACTGACGAGGTTATATTGACCATCAACAAATCAAACATGCATGAGTAAAATATTTTGGCATTTGGCATTACCCTAGCCTGACTATAGAATAAGTTGTAATCAAGTTATTTTTATGTTGTAATGATTGCCCCAAAACAATCAAAACATATTTTGACATGCGGGTGTTGAATTGACGTTATCGAGACGTATTATAAAAGTTATAGAAAAATACGTCCACAGTCCAATACTTTATTGCTGGAATAATGCTATTTTAACGTTGTTTCAACTTAGTAATAATAATGAAGGCTTGTTGAAATGTATAAATTTTTAGTAACAGTACCTGTCAAAAACATATCTTCAGATACTTTATTTAATTGAAAGTGCAAAATAAATTAGCCTTATCACTTTCCTTGTTTGCAAATAAAACTGTGTTTAGCAATTCTAATGTAATATGTTCATATTGCAATTTTGATAAATGAAATTTTCATAAACCATTTAAGGCATTGTCAGTGATAATTATTGTGATTCGGATTGAAGTTGAATCAAAATTGTGATTGAAATAGTCTATGGCATTTTGAACGGCACTGTAAGTATTTCGAAAAGTCTGCCATGTTGATTCTGCGCGTAAAAATAAAACTGGGACATGTTTCGTTTTTAATCTAATTTGGTGGCGCTTAATTCATGGGCGACTAAAAACAATGGTTTCACGATAAATCTTGAACCGCAAGAAAAACATCTGTACTGCCATCGAGTTATGCCCAATCCAGAATTTGTTATTCGAACAGTAATGAAAAGAAGCCATTACTTTGAACCATTTTTTCGGGTTGTTGAAATCAAATGTTTATAAATATTTTTTCTGACATTTTCTACGTTTGAAGTTGTTATTCTTCTTGATTGTTATGATCGTTAGTTATATCACTTAGAAATAGCCTTATATCAACGACTGCATATCGTATGTCATATAAGTGTATTCTATAAGTTATATGACTTGCATGCAGCTCATTTACAACTACCAAATATAATTGTATTATATTTGTATTTTCCAAGTTTTTATTGTTGATAAATAACCAAATTACAACTTATAATTATTCAAACGTTGATTTGAACGCACTGTAAACGTCATTTTTAGTACCGTGATTTCGGGTGAAATTGATCAGTGGGGTGATATTGATCGATGTGAGGACAAATTTTATTTGTCAAAAATAAAGCTTTGAACTTAAAACAATTTGTACAAAATGATTATCATTTGGCTCAAGGGTTATTGAATGATGAGTTTACATATTTCTGTATTAAATTTTATATTTTCTAAAACTGCGTGATTGCCGAATTTGAAAGACACTTTCAAACTTTTGTTACCGTAGCTGTATTGCACATGGAATAAATATTCGAGTGACTGTTTATAGCTGCCAAGTGTTCGCTAAACCCGATTTCATCATCAAAAGTTCTATAAATATTGATATTTATGCATAAAATTGTACTTTTTCTAAGGTAATGACTTGTTTAGTATGAAAATTGCTTACTTTTAGGCGTTTTCTTTAGATTTATTAAACTTTAAATTTAAATAGTTAGAAATTTACTACGCTTGTATAAGTTTTACAAAGCTTTTCGCATTCTAAAGTGGTAAATTCAGATGGAAAAAATATTTTCGACACTTACAAAGACATTTCACTGACTGATCAATTTCACCCCGAAACTAAAATTCCTGATTTTTTATTTAAATGATATTTATTGCAATAAAATGATTTGCAGTAAAAGTTCCAACCTCGTTGACTGATGAAACCCGTGGTCGTACTTGTTTTAAAGCATTGAGTTTGACCATATCGATTACTATTCAAAAATTAGAAGCCAAAAACTGAGAAAAGTGATCAATTTCACCCGAAATCACGGTACCATATGTGTATTCAAATACATATTATATAACCAGTAACATGTTTTATAAGCCGCCATTTTTTGCGCTGTTTTGATTATATAGGTGTTCGGTTTTAAGTCAATATATCAAGAAAAATACTTCCGAATAAGCAGTTAAGGTGAATTTTAAACTATTATATAACATGTTGTGTAACTTAAGTTGAAGCGAGGCAGGCCAAGCCCACAGACGTAGAGCCACAAATAAGAAGAAGATTTATATCCCATGAAAAATTCTTGGAGGAGCTTGTAGAGGAATTTCTGGAGGACTTCCTGGAAGAATTTTCTAAGGATTTCATGGAGGAATCCCTGGTGGAACTCCTTGAGAATTCCTGGAGGAATTCCTGGAGAAGTCCCTGAAGCAATACCTGGAGGAATCGCTGAAAGAATGTCTGGATTAATTCCTGAAAGAACGCATAGGAGAATTCCTTGTGAATCCCTAAAGTTATTCCCTAAAGTTATTCCTGGAGAATTTATTGGAGGAATTCCTGTAGGAATCTCTGGCAAAATCCCTTGAAAAATGTCTGGATAAATTCTGGAGGAATCCCTGAAGTAATTCCTGGAGGAATCTCTGGAGGAATGCCTGGAGGAAGTCCTATAAGAATGCATGGAGAAAATCCTTGAGGGATTCTTGGAAGGTTCCCTGGAGGATATCATATAGGAACTGTAGGAACTCCTGAAGGAGTGTCCATAGGAAGTCGTAGAGAAATCTTTAGAGGCGATTTCTGCAAGAATTTCTAAGGGAATTCTGGAGGAATCTCCTAAGAATTCGTGGGGGAATATCACGAAAAATTCCTGAAGAAATCCTGAAATTCTTGGAAAAATTCTGAAGCAATCCTTGGAAGAGTTCGTGGAGGAATCCCTGTAGCAGTTTCTGAAGAAATCCCTAGAGAAATTCCTGAAGAAACTCCAGAAGCAATTTCAAGAGAAATTTCTAAGGGAATCCCAAAACAGTTTAAAATTCCTTTACAAACATGAGTTCTTTCAGAAAGTACTCCAGGAATTCTTCCCTGATTTCTCTCAAAATTTTCTTCCAGAAAGAATTCTTCAATGTATTCCTGGAGAAATTCATAGAGAAATTTTTGGTGTAATTCTTGAAAGAAGTCTTTGAGGTATCCCTGAAAAAAGTCTGGGATGGGAATTCTGGAGGAATTCTTGGAGAAGTTCCTGGGAGGGTTTCAGTAGGCATTTCAGGAGGAATTTCTGAAGGATTTCATGGAAGAATATTGATTGAAAAATTCCAAGAGGTATTTTTAGAGGAATTAATAAAAGAATATTTTCTTGAGGAGTATTTTCTTGAGAAATTTGAGGTAGTTTTCTGAAGAATTTTAGAGGAATTCATGAAGGAAGTTTTGGGAGAATCCCTGAAGATATTATAAGAGGAATTTTTGGAACAATTCCTGGAAGGCTTGCTGAAGGAATTTTCGGAGTTATTTGCGGGGGAATTTCTAGAAGATTTCCTAATGGAATCCTGAATAGAATTTATAAAGGACTTGCTTGAGAAATTCCTGGAGTAATTCCTGAAGGAATTTATGGAGCAATTTCGGGAGGAGTTTTTGACGTAATTCCTTAACAAATTTGTGGTGGAATTTCTGAGGAAATCCCTGAAAGAGTTCTTGAACGAACTGCTAGTAATCTCAGGAGTATTTTCTTGAAGAATTTCTAAAGGTTTCCTGGAGGATCCTGAAGGTATTCATGAAGGAATTTCTGGAGGAATTCTTTTAGGAATTCCGGAAAAAAATCTTTGAAAATCTTCGGGGAAATTCCTGAAACAATTCTTCGAGGAACTCCTGAAGAAGTTCCTGGAGGAGTTCCTGAAGTAATTTTGGAAAAGTTTCTGGAGGATTTCCTGCAGGTTGGCACAAGTGTCCCAAATGGAGGATAACGTGCCTCTGGAGCCGGTCTTCTGATACCTGCTGGTTTCTTTCTGAAGAAATTCTTAGAGTGATTCTTGGAGAAATTTCTTAGAGGAATTGTTGGAGGAAATCCTGAATGAATGCTTGGAGAATTGTTTAAAAATTCTTGAAGGAATACTTAGTGGAGTTCTTTGCGGAAATCTTGGCAAAAAGAGATGCCTTGAAGAATTTCCTAGAGAGATTCTTGTAGGATTTTTTGGCAGAATTCTTGGAGGAATTCCCTGAAGAATTTTCGAGAAATTCCTGGAGGAATTTTTGGAAGAATACCTGAAGGTTTTTTTGTAGGAACTTTTGGAGGAATTCTTGGAGTAATTACTGGATGAATTAGAGATGGCTACTATGTACAGCAGTGGCCACCCCGGCCTTAGTCTGATCGGTAAGGTAAGTACATTCGAGCTTGTGACATTTGGACTAGTATTACAAAACCCTCTCGGATAACCAGATTGGTATCAGGTCAGCGACCAAAATGACGAGATAGCGCTTCTAAAGAATCGAAGAGGAATTCGCTACTGCATGGTTGTCACGCTAAACGTGAAAACCACGTTGAACCTCAGGAGTGCCCAATAACGTACATTCAATGTCGATTAAAAGTCACACTAAGATATCATTCTTGAAATCTCCCCCTGATGGCACAGAAATCCCTTTCTCAATCGCAAAGTGCACCTAAATGAGTATCAACCAAACATCAGCCCGAAAGAGTTCAAGTGCACAGTCGGAGGGATACATACACATTCAATTAACTAACCCCGTCAGAAAAAGTAATCATCGAAATGGCGACCACCCTCGACAAACTTTGTCCACTTTGCTTATCGATTCTTTCTGGCTGGAGAATGAAAGAGCATAGAACTATAAGGCAGAGCGGTTTCTGATGAGTAGAAGCTGATATCACACGGTATGTTTCAACGATTGTTGTTCAGTACTATAACACACTAATTAAAAATGAAAACAATCCGAAAACCACTTATCTGCATCCTTGTTTATCAGATGCCCCTGAGATGAACCAGTATTTTGAAACCGTAGGTATTGAAATGGTAACACTAAGTCAGGTTAAAGGTGAGTTACCATAGTTTTATACCTTCAGCACCTTGTTGAGCCGGATGATGTAGTTCGATGCTCTTTAAATTAGTGTGCTAGAAACTTTGTTGATCGAAATCGCGAATACTATAATCACCCTTAATGTCACCTCTTTAATCCCTCTCATTAGCAAACCCCCATAGATCAGCGAAATGGACGTTATTGCTACAAATGAAGCAATAAACGGCGATTACGATTAGGTCACCACCACACCACTAGTACTGCTGCTGCCTCTTTAGGGTTTTGTTTGTTTGCATAATACTCGCTGAAATCGGGAACGGTGGGCTCATTGCTCAACATTCGCACTCCGATTTCATCGAATTTACAGTACAACGGACAATCTAGTCCCAAGCAGCCAAGTGGAAGAGCGCGAAACCGTTGGGATGGAAGCCTCTAAAAACACCCTTAGGGCCTGTCCATAAACTACGTAGACTCTTAGGGGGGGACGGGGGGTCTGGCCAAAGTCTACGCTCCATACAAATTTCGAAAATTTTGTATGAACAAAAGTCTACGAGGGGGGAGGGGGGGGGGGTGGTCTGAGATGGCCGAAAAAAAGTCTACGTAGTTTATGGACAGCGCCTTATTGCCACCGGGTTCTGACGTATATCCTGCAAGCTATTTATCGCGTTCGGGGATGAATGCAGGGGTGGTGAGTTGTCGGGTTGTTTCGATTCTGGTGGCACTGCCACACACAGCAAATATGGTCAAATGAGCGGACATTGTTTGTGTTATACATGCTGAATAAAAGCAATAAATAATGCACCCAATGTTGTTGTTTGGAGATCTCACACGACTAGGTAAGGTTTATTTTTTGGGCAAATGTATCAGCAGGAGATGTACGAATATGGGTGTGTACAAGCTCACTTTTGCTTCCGAGTTGATTGGTGTGGGATTCCAAAATTGATTACCCAATCAATTCCGTACCGAAATTTAATTTGGACTTAAACACTGTTTTCATTGTTTTTATTTCTTCTCTCAGATGTCCAGTTCCAACACTCTCTGAGAGTTCAGTTCTGAAGCAGATACAATACATTCGATTACGGTGACGGAACTTCGGTCGACGTAAAGTTATATGTGTTCGGAAGCCTGGCCAAAGCTTCTAATTAATTTCCATCGGCCGAAGTTTTAACCGGAATCATCTGAACATTAGCGACTACTAGGGGTCAACAATCTGGTCTCTCGGATAACCAGTTCGGCTTTCGGAAGGGTCGATCGACGGTGGACGCTATTAGGGCTGTAACCAAAACGGCCGAAATAGCGCTCCAAAAGAAGCAAACAGGAATCCGCTATTGCGCGGTCGTCACGCTGGACGTTAAGAATGCGTTCAACAGCGTCAGCTGGACCGCCATTGAGTGCGCAATACACCACCTAGGAGTCCCGGTTGGCCTATGCCGGATATTGGAGAGCTACTTCCAGAATAGAGTGCTAATCTATGACACCGAGGAAGGCGAGAGGAGCAATCAGCACGCATTCAGCTATACAAATTACTGAGTATCAGCAATTATTTTTCAACTTGCTGAACCATCCAGCAATTTTGACAGTTGATCAGCAAAGTTGTGCTGAAATTCAGCAAAAATGTTGCTGAAATTCAGCAATTTCTTTTGCTGATTTTTGGCGTGCTGGAAGCATATCAAAAATTTTGGTGTGTATGATGGCGTATTGAGGCTCAAACTTCCACCGGGCGTAAAGCTGGTCGGCTTCGCCGATGATATTACCCTCGTGGTATACGGCGAATCGATAGAGGAAGTGGAACTGACAGCAACTCACGCAATTGGCATAGTGGAGGATTGGATGAGGTCGAGACATTTGGCACTCGCGCACCACAAAACGGAGGTGGTGGTGGTAAACAACCGCAAGTCTGAACAGCAGGCAGTGGTCACCACAGGTGGATGCACGATCAACTCTAAGCGCTCACTGAAGCAATTGGGGGTCATGATCGACGATAAGCTGAAATTCCACGTAGAATATGCCTGCAAAAGGGCAAGCATGGCGATAATGGCATTGTCAAAGATAATGTCAAACAGCTCGGCAATAGTCTCGAATAAGCGTAAGCTGCTCGCGGCAGTAGCGGTCTCCATACTACGGTATGGCGCTGCTGCATGGTCGAAGGCGCTAGTGGTTAACCGAAACGTGAAGCGACTTGAGAGTACCCACAGGCTGATGTGCCTTAGGGTGGTGAGCGCATACCGCACGGTTTCAAAGGACGCGGTATGTGTGCTAGCGGGCATGATGCCCATAGCTTTAGTGGTGGCAGAGGATGAAGAATGCTTCGAGCGACGCGGCATAAGAGGCGCGAGGCGTATCGCCAGAACCTCGTCTATGCTGAAGTGGCAGAGCGAATGGGATTCCTCCAGCAAGGGTAGATGGACACACAGGCTCATACCGAGCGTGTCCAAGTGGATGAGCAGGCCCCATGGCGAGGTGAATTTTCACTTGACTCAATTTCTGTCAGGCCATGGGTGCTTTAGGTGGTATCTGCACAGGTTCGGACACGCAGGCTCCCCCGCATGTCCGGAGTGTGCAGACTGCGACGAGACCGCGGAGCATGCGCTCTTTGAATGTCCACGTTTCGTGGAGCAAAGGTCGAGTATGCAGGAGGTATGCGGTAGAGATTTCACGCCTGACAACATTGTTGAATGGATGTGTATGGGGGCGGACAAGTGGGACTCCGTTACTTCCACGGTTTCTCGAATCGTACTTGAACTACATAGTAAATGGCGAGCCGAACAACAGCTAGTTGAGTTGGCCCCCCTTCCCCATCCAGGAGCTTGATTTCAACGGGTAGTCTAAGTACTAGCCAGGACCCGAGCCTCCAGGGGAGAGTGAACAACTTAAGGTGGTAGCTGGTGGAACGCTTACTATTAGAGTGTACTCATGTACGGTCCCCCCCTTTCTCGAAGTCATCCCTAACGGGCGTACCGCGAAGGTAAGGAAGAGAGAGAATGAGTTTTTAGTGGGTCGATCCCCACATCACCCGAGGAACCATCTCTTGGGTATCTGTTGCAGATTTTCTCATTCTATAAAAAAAAGGGGTCAACAATCAGAAAGTTTGAATTTCGTTGGCTGTGTTTCAAGGTGTGGGGTCATCATGTGATCACCGACATCTTCTACCAGCTTTTAGGCACGGCACTGCTTCATGCTTTAACTTCCCTCGTTCCTGTCCATGATAATCACTTACGTTGAAATGAAGTGAACAGATTCTCGAGTTTTGAGCTATTAGCTCAGAAGATGGTCAGTGCCAGCTGCTTTCGGATGAAAGAGCAACTGACAAAAAATTGCAAGTGCCGGGGCTGAGATCGAACCCATGACCATTCACTTATGAAGAGAACGTGTGGCCCCTACGCCACGGGCCCCGGCGACAGCTTGTAATTATATGGCAAATCGTGCTCCAAAATCGAACTCCGGATAGCTTCGGTTGAGTCTCTACGACGAAGACCGTGTAAAAACCGTAGCGTTGATTTGAAGCATCGATGCAGTCGATACTTACCCTTTGGAGCCGCAGAGGTCATGTATGACCCCAACATAGAAACGGCTGTATGAATTTACAAATTCAGTAAAACTGAATACTACCTTCGGCAAAGTTGATGCAAGTTGAATTCTTTATTAAGGAAAAATGGGAATATTTATGTTTGTGATTTTACTGACAACCCAGAACGACCCGAACACCATGAAGTTTGGAGAAACAAAATAATTGACATACCAGTTGTTCTGAAAGCTGAATTTGGATATGGGTTATTTTAATTTAACCTTCGTCAAGAATATAGTATGATGTTCTATATTCTGGGATGTTCTAGGTGTTCAAAACTGCCTTGTAGTGAAGTCTTTCAAATCTACAAGTATAATTTTGTGTTTTCGCCATAAATAATAGCATTGCATAATCTACTGGGATCCGTTAAGCTCCTGAAATCTACTATGTTATTTGTAATACTATAGGGATATTCCAGGTCAGCCAAACTACCTTGGAGTTCAGAACATCAGGTCTACGGGTACAGTAGCCATATCTGTTATACTGAGTAACGTTGCATAATCAACCGCGGTTGCTGAACCAATCTGAAGTCTACTTGATATTAATAAAGCTTTGGGATATCCAGAGCCGTCCACACTGTCCTATAATGAAGTCCTTCAAATCTACAAGAATAACTTCATATGTTTTCGACATCAATAATAGCATTGAATAATTTGCTGAGATTCGTGAAGCTCTTGAAATCTCAAATTTCATTTAGAGACACTAAAGGTATATTCCAGGTAAGACAAACTACCTTGGAGTTCAGAATTTCAGGTCCACACTCGTAACAGCAACCATATTTGTTATACTGAGTAACGCAGTTACTGGACTAACCCAAAGTCTACTATATATTATTATGACTCTTTGGGACATTTAGGGTCGCCCAAACTGTCCTGAAGTTTAGCTCTTGACAGAAACAGGCCAAAACTAACATTTTCAGCGCTATAAGCTTTAGTCATTTGCTTTCTGTTGTGTAACAATCGAGTTGAAGCAGTCAATGCTGAATAAAAGGGAAACTTGTCAAATACAAACCATAAGCTAATACACGGCTGCAAAACAAGCATCATACAGCTACCAAATTCTGTTGTCAGAAATCAATAGCTTGTCACTGGGGCTGCCTTTTCTGCACTCTATTCCAACTCCGGGAGATTCCCCGGAAGATGTGAAAACTTGAACAAATCGAATAAAAGTCCTCAGTAAATAACAAAACAGCTGCTACTATACAGTACAATTCGTAATATTGACAAATCCACAACCCAGCAGCGCTTTGAAAGCCGTTTTGCGATATCATTACAGCTAGAAGCTGTAATAAACACCAATATGGCTTGTTGGATGTAAACATTACTGTCAATACAAACTTTAAGTCGGATATATAGCTACTACACAAATACTTTACAGCTATCCATCTCTGTGCTGTGAAATTATTTGGGTTGGCTTTATTGCACTTTAACACAACTCCGGGAGATTTACCGGAAATTGAATAAGAGTCCCAACCAGTAAACCAGCTGCTTTTATACAGTAAGTTTTTTAATGCTGCCAAATCCACACAACAGCAGCGCTTTGTAGCTGTTTAAAGAACACTCTTTCAGCTAGAAGCTGTGGTGAAGAACCTGTTGGCGCAACCACACAGCTTGTTCAATGTAAACATTACACTGCTCGACAAAATTTTACAAAATTTGGTGTTATGGGATGAGAAAAAAAATAACAGGGGTTTGGGACCCTAGAAGTGTCAAAGTGAAAGAATTTTTGAAAAATATTGGACCGGGCCTTTACAGTTTAAAACCAAAGTTTGTATGGAAAATTGGGGTGTTCAATTGATATGTGCATTAGAACGTGTCGTGCATATTGCGGCGCTCATAATAAATCCACAATGGGCGGCGGCGATATGGCCGCTAAGAGATACCCGCGATACAGACGCAATGTCAAAATCGAACAGATACTGTCACCCACCCAGCAGCATCGCAGCAGCCTTCAGGCCGTTCATATCAAAACAACAGTTGGCACAATGGCAACTCAGGTGGCCAGAAATCGTAATAACATTTATCGCGACATTGTTTCACTATAATACGCACACGCATCACCTCGTCGGCTTTGTGTTTAATATTTAATCGGGATGTTATTTGGTGATGATACAGGATGCTGCGGCGGTATCTTCTCCATTTTCCACATTGCGTCTGTATCGCGTGCATCTCCTCGCGGCCATATCGCCGCAGCCTCATGTGGATTTGATATAAGCGCCGCATGCAAAATTTCTGACCATCAGGTCGCTCATAGTGGTGCGCTCATATTTTGACAACTTGATGGAAAAGAAGAAGACAAACGCGTTTCGCGGATTTATCTTGCAAGGCACAATATTTTGAGGTGTTTTCGGTGTTTGGGTTGGTTTCGTTATTGCCTAACGCCTAAATATATACACAGCGCGTTCTAATGCACACATCAATTGAACACACCAAGTTCTCCATACAAACTTCGGTTTTGAACTGTGAAGGCCCGTTCCAATATTTTTCAAAAATTCTTTCACTATGACACTTCTAGGGACCCAAACCCCTGTTATATTTTTTTCTCATCCCATAACAAAATTTAGTGTTGAACGGTGTTATTATTCCAATGCTGCCAATTAATGTGAAGCCATGCCATGCACGAATTATATACCGTAGGCATCTATTGATAAAGCCTGCAGCCGTAGAGTGCTCTTCATTGATACACACCAAGTTTCACTTGCGTATAGCTAAGAGCACATATTTCATGTAGCTGAAAGTTCGGATTTTGGTGCGTCGACTAATCTGATTGCATTTACCCTATAATTTGTCCAGCTGCTTTTCATTGGAAGAAAAGAGGTTCATCTCCTGTTGCGATATTGATATTTTGCACGAATATTCTGCAAACAATTAACCGCAGGGCATCGCTATCCTCGTGCGAATAACTGAATGAGTGAGTTGCTAGAACATACCACTTGTTTCCACTACTGTCCGCGGTCTCGATTCTTCCTGCGGTGCATCGGGCTTCTGTTCTACTGTTCTCTGACACACTGACGGAAAGGATGACGGCGTGGCCAGCAGCACCATAGTGCAATGTGTACGGATATGTGTGCACGTTGCAATGGTTGAGTGGGTGACAATGGAAGTGCAGTGCACTGCACTTTACCCACCCACACACAGCACAAATATACCGAAGGGAAATGATCGCTTTATGCTTTTTGTTCCGGAGCGCCCTTGCATAATGTGTTTAATTGAAAATGAAATAAGGGTAATTTTAATGACACATGCTTACGAGTTTTTATTTCCGTTTCGTCGACAGGCCCCACGGGTATACGAGACAGTGCCATGGCAGTGCGCGCACATATGGAACATGACGGCTGAGCCCGGTAGTGCAATTGCAGAGCAACCAGCAAACTGGTCGCGTCCGGGTCCGACATTCCTCTTTCCGACCGCGAAACTGAACGGATCCGGAATTGTTTCTATTTTCACCCCGCGTTTCTCCGGTGCAAAGCACTGCTGGTTTGGCCACAGACAGCCGGAGCCGGAGCCGGTGGCAACCACATCCGCGTCCTACGGCTACGGGCGCACTTTGTAGCGCAGGTTGATGCTGATGATGCACAAAAACAATACCCGGATGAGGGATGATACATTACTGCATATTGTATGTGGTACGATTACAACGTAGTTTTGGGAGTAGCAAAGGGCTCGTTTTAATCAGTTAATGTTTTGTTCATCTTTTTTTTTTTGGCTAACCAACACTATATTGTATCTCAGATTGACATGAGGTCTTCATTGGTGCCGTAATTAATGCAACAAGTACCTAGATACAAATTTTCAACTTTGTGCTGGTGGATTACATTTGCCTTAATCCGATAATCGATGGAGTGCAGAATTTAAGCAAACATATATACCTACATACCTATCATTCATATATTATGATATCGGAAAACACTTTAATTTCACTTCCTCTCAACGTCTTTTCTATCTCTTCTTTCTGCTAGCCAGTTTTTTTTCCTATTCGGGTCTGTCACTGCGACCAGTTTTTAGATCTATTGTGACATTACCCGTGTCCTTAGTGTAGTGCATGTCGCATTACTCAATTGCCATTGAAGGGCAATAAAGCCAGCTTCCTGGCACTGCAACGCCATTGCTCTCTATGAATCCTTGTAGAAATCTCCGGAGAAATCAATCCCGAAGAGATTCTAGGACTCCTGCAAAAACTATTTTTGGAATTCCTTATGCAATTACAGGTGATACTCGTCCATAGATTTCTCAAGAGATTTCTTTAACATTGCATTTTGTGGTTCCCTCAGACATTCAAGTATTTCAGCAAGGATTCATCCAGAAATTTTCTTGAAACTCACTTGAGATTGATGGATGTTTTTATGCCCATACAATGTTACTGCAAATGCAAAGTTGTATGTACCGTCGTTGGGGGTGAGAATGGGTCAAAAATGCATACTTCCAGATTCATTGTTTAATAACTTTTTCTTCTCTGCATGAAAAAGTCCTTTGACCACTGGAATGTGGTGTTTGGAATTGCATGCACGAATGACGAAAAAATATTCGGTGTTCGTCAACTACGAGGGTGTATGAGAATTGAACCATTCTCACCCCTCTGAGGGGCCGCTGGGGGGGGGGGGGGGGGGGTTGGGGTGGATGGGTGATTGTGAAGGGCCGCGCTTCCTAAACTTTGTTTTCGAATTTGTTCCGCATTGACAACAAAACCAGTTAAAAACATTCCGGTCAAGGTCGATACTACTTACCAATTATTATTTTTTTTGTCTGTATTAACGAGATTTTTAACCCTAGGCTAGTTCATCTCGGGACCCACGTTTTTACTTCCCTTCCGAAGGAAGAACTCACATTTTGCGAGTATGTCGGGAGTGGGATTCGATCCCAGGTCCTCGGCGTGATAGTCAAGTGTTCTAACCACCACACCAGGTCCGCTCCACATACTTACCAATTATACATTATATGGTGGCTATGAGTTTGAGATTCTTAAAAGTATCAATCCAGCTTTCATCGAGCCTTGAAAGTGGTATTTAAAAAAGGCTTTATTTTCGAGCTTTTTTCGATGATTCATCAAAACTTAACTAATTGCTCTAGAAACCTTATTTTTTGACAGGAATTGCTGGCAACTACGAGGATAAAAATAAAAATTCTTTGATAAGATATCCTCAATATTTGATGAGATATTTCAGATAATGTTTTGGCCCAATCTCGCCCCTCTGACCCATTGTCACCCCCAACGACGGTATCAATAAAATATACAATTTTGCCGAAGGGCATTTTTTTTTATTTTGATCATATATCCAGCACACGATCGTGAAAAGTCAAACTAATCCTTATTTGAAAGCTCTTGAGATGTACTGTCTGACAAGGTTATCCTTTTTGCCCCTAAGAAAATCATTGATTTCAAAAATTTCGAAAACTCGTCTTATTGAATTCTTACAGCTTTGATGGTTTCGGTAAAGTTGCAAATTTTATTGATACATACATACAGCTTCAAAGAATATTGTATGGAAAATGGAAAACCACGTAAAATCTTACTAGGATGCTGGTGATTAACCTTTCAGGGCGTGCGCCATTAAGCAGCTGAAACTGCACCGCGTTCGTGCTGCATACCAAGAACGAGTTTTTTTGGTAGGGTTGTACTTTTTACAACGGCGCGCGTCCAAGAGAGCTAAAGAAGTTTGGTATAACATCAATCCTGTAACAACAATTCAAAATTCATTAAAATCGAGTGAGTAGAGGACAGAATTGACAACTCGCAACATAATTAACAGATATACTTCTATAAATAACAGGCCCTGAGGAAGATCCAACCTAAGGATTGAAACGTTGCCAATGATATAAAATTATCAACGCTTTTCCCTTGACTGAAAGCCTAAAGACGGTCGTGACACTCTTACTAAGGGAAAACGATGATTTTCACTCAATCGACCGTAGCACTTTCCCATATACACTAGAGGGTTAGTCGACCCTTGATGCTCCTAGGCTACTCTATCAGCTACTGGTGTGGTCTGGAAATTATGCACTTATGAGTAGGTCTTACACATTTTAGGTGCTGAGCGGTTTTAGCGTGTGAAGAAACTGTAACAGTGCTCCTTCCTAGACCCCCTCCCTCCCCCACGTAACAAATTTTGTATGGAAAATTTTGAAACCTCTCCTCTTTCTTACTTACCGATCAGGCTAAGGCCGGGGTGGCCTCTGCTGTACATAGTAGCCGTCTCCATTCCACTCGGTCCGCACTCTGCGTAGGGTCCGCAGATCGTCCTCCACTTGGTCGACCCACCTAGCTCGGTGCGCTCCACGTCTTCTTGTACCGGTCGGATGACTCTCGAGAACCATTTTAGTCGGGTTGCTATCCGACATCCTGATGACGTGACCCGCCCACCGTAGCCTCCCGATTTTCGTGGTATGGACGATGGTTGGTTCTCTTAGCAGCTGATGCAGCTCGTGGTTCATTCGCCTTCTCCAAGTCCCGTCTTCCATCTGCACTCCGCCGTAGATGGTACGCAACACCTTCCGTTCGAAAACTCCAAGGGCGCGTTGGTCCTCTGCACGTAGGGTCCATGTTTCGTGCCCATAGAGGACGACCGGTCTAATCAGCGTTTTATAGATGGTTAACTTCGTGTTACAGCGGACTTTATTCAATCGTAGAGTTCTGCGGAGTCCAAAGTAATCATGATTTCCTGCGACAATGCGCCTCTGAATTTCTCTGCTGGTGTCGTTGTTGGCGGTCACCAATGAGCCCAAGTACACGAATTCATCACCGTCGATAAAAATTCGGGGTGACGGGCGTGCTGATTCCTCCCTGGAGCCCGTTTCACTCGTGTTTATCCCCGCTCTCCTAATTACACCCTCTAAAGCAATGTTGAACAGCAAGCACGAAAGACCATCACCTTGCCGTAACCCTCTGCGAGATTCGAAGGGACTCGAGAGTGTCCCTGACACTCGAACTACGCACATCACTCGATCCATCGTCGCCTTGATCAACCGTATCAGTTTATCCGGGAATCCGTATTCGTGCATAATCTGCCATAGCTGTTCTCGATCGATTGTATCATACGCCGATTTGAAATCGATGAACAAGTGATGTGTGGGCACGTTGTATTCGCGGCATTTCTGCAACACCTGGCGGATGGCGAACATCTGGTCCGTTGTAGCGCGTTGACCCATAAATCCAGTCTAATATTGCCCACGAACTCTCTTGCAATCGGTGATAGACGGCGGCATTAAATTTGACAGAGTATCTTGTAGGCAGCGCTCAGTAGTGTGACCGCGCGGTAGTTCCCGCAATCCAACTTGTCGCACTTTTTGTAGATGGGACACACGATACCTTCCATCCATTCCTCCGGTAATACTTCCTCCTCCCAAATCTTGGTAATGACCCAGTGTAGTGCTCTCACCAGTGCTTCTCCACCGTATTTTAGAAGCTCGCTTGGTAGTTGATCTGATCCAGCGGCTTTGTTGTTTTTCAACCGGCCAACTTCCTCGTCAATCTCTTGGAGGTCAGGTCCTGTGCACATACTCCTGGATCTGTTACCACGCCACCTTCGGTGCTTGCAACATCGCCTTTGAGGTGCTCATCGTAATGCTGCCGCCACCTCTCGACCACCTCACGCTCGCTCGTGAGAATATTCCCGTGATTATCTCGGCACTTGTGGCACAAAGCCTTTGCGCGAGTGGTTCAGCTTCTCGTAGAACTTTTGTGTGTCCTTAGCGCGGTACAGCTCTTCCATCGCTTCGCGATCTCGTTCTTCCTGCTGGCGCTTCTTCATCCGGAAGACTGAGTTCTGCCTGTTCCGCGCCTGTTTGTAGCGTACCTCATTCGCTCTCGTACGGTGTTGCAGCATTCTCGCCCATGCTGCATTCTTCTCGTTTTTCAACTGTTCACATTCGCCGTCGTACCAGTCGTTTCTGTGATTCGGAGTCGCGAAGTCTAGTGCTGTAGCCGATGTACTACCTATGGCGGATCGGATGTCCTTCCAGCCATCTTCAAGTGTATCTGCGCCGAGCTGCTCTTCCGTTGGTAGGGCCACTGCTAAGTAACTGCTGCGCGTTCGACTTCGACGCGTGGTGATAACTGGCGAAAGTTTTGAGCGCATGCATACAGCGACTAAATAGTGATCCGAATCTATATTCGCACTGCGGTATGTGCGGACAAAGGTTATATCCGAGAAGAATTTACCGTCGATTAGAATGTGGTCGATTTGGTTTTCTGTTTGATGGTCGGGTGATCTCCAGGTGGCTTTGTGGATATCTTTGCGGGGGAAGAAGGTTCTTCGAACTACCATACCACGGGAGGCTGCAAAGTTTACGCATCGCTGGCCGTTATCATTCGATACGGCATGCAGGCTGTTACGCCCGATTACCGGTCTGTACATGTCCTCCCTTCCTGCCTGCGCGTTCATGTTGCCGACAACGATTTTCACGTCACGCGGCGAGCAACCATCGTATGTTTGCTCTAACTGCGCGTAGAACACTTCTTTCTCGTCATCAGGTCTCCCTTCGTGTGGGCAGTGGACGTTGATGATGCTGTAGTTGAAGAAACGGCCCTAAACTCTTAACATGTGTTACAGTTAAGCATTAGCGATGTATTTGTAAGCCTAGATAAATTTAAGTGTACGCTAGAAAATAAAATCATCGACTAAATAAATCAAGAGCACCCCCACATTGCTTGAAATGCCAAAGGGTATGGAAAATTATATTGCTGATTACCATGACGTGCCAGGCCAGCAGCAAAGCTTCCGCCAAAACACACAGACGAACGGGACACAAAAAGAAAGCCGTCCGACCGAGCGGTGGTGAGTGCGCCATAGTGCCGAAAATTTTATGATCGCGCAGGCGGTTAGATACCAGTTCTAGCTCGCGAATGTGAGTAATACCGCATATAGGAGAAACCCAGATACAGTAATTGATGTACTCCCCAGCAGACGACCTCTATTCGGTACTTTCGGACTAGGCCTCGCACGAGCAGGAAATTCGGGTACAGCACGTGGTGTTCACTGTGCCATTCATCAGAACTGTAGTTCGCAAGTGAAAATATCATTGGTTTAACGCGTGGAAGGCATTAACAAACCCGATATACGATATAGGTTCATCCCGGTCGGCCTCGCACCACTGACATCGCAGCGGCAAGCATCACTGGAACGAGCCCAACTCGTCATCGTAGGCTGGTAAGATCAGTAAGTTGAGTCACGATTGGTAGCAAACCCCACGGATTAAGTAGTACTCTTCCTTAGGAAAGCGAGTAGGAACGTCGAATTCCACTCCGGAGATACTGCCAGAAGGCGGCAGCCAAGCGAATCAGAGGATACACTTCGATCGAACAAGCCCCGTAACCGGGTAAGGAAACACACACTAGTGAACCTACGTACCAGCGTCTAACAGAAGCGTTTCGATAGGGCTTTGTTCCAGATCCCTCAGGTGTCACGAGCGCACTTGCTGCCGAGAGCAATCTCCGGTTGACGGTGCTGGTTTTCCAACTGCCAGAAGGTCCGGTTTGATTAGGCGCAGGAGGAGCGCCTGAAGTGAGGACGGAGACCAGACGGAGAGTTGAATTTCCGATCGCGGCCGACCTCCATCTTAAGGAGGAAAAGGAGCAAGCTTCCTGGCACATCTCGCGTCATGCATGGTATGTAAGAATCACTCCACTGAATGCAACGTTCGGGTGAGCAGACCCGTCTAATCATAAGCCAACATGTATTAGGTGTAAGAAACAGAGCAGGGACAGTTAGGCTCATTGATGCAGAGCAATAAATCTATGCAATGTTCTAGAATTCTTGGGCGGTCTAGCTTGATTCATTTAAGCAATTCTTTCCCATTGATGGGATGATTGGTATAAGCAACACATGCATATCCTTGCGTTGATCGGTTGCCACCCGATCACACGTTGTCGCATCTTACCCAACACTATAAATCCTGTTCCCAGTTCATTGGTGGTGCCACAGCTTTGGTAGAAGGTAGCCGCTCGATGCCCGCTTTTCCACACTTTCTGTCCAGTCCAACAAAGTTCCTGCAACGCCACGATGTCGAAGTTGCCTGGGTGTAGTTCGTCGTAAATTATCCTGTCACATCCTGCGAAACCTAGTGACTTGCAATTCCATGTTCCAAGTTTCCAATCGTAGTCCTTATTTCGCCGCGTGGGTCTATGCCGATTGTATCGAGTCGTATTTTCTCCTATGTTATTCACAATGGGGATTTTTACGGGTGGCTTATTGAGCCTACGCCAACACTCCTGTCTTGCCGGAGGGCCATCGTGCCAGTTCTGTTTAACGTCCCAACCAACACTGGGACTACCACACTGATGGGGCTACCACCTTGGCTCTAGCTGGGCGTGGTGCAGCGTTTCTTACTCAGCCGCTGGATACCAGAACAGACGCTGTTTGAGCCGCACCTCCTTGGTGAACAGACGCTCGGGTCGTACCTCCTCAATCTAGCTGAAGTCAGAAGGACAACAGTGCCCTGGCTGCACTACCAGCTAAGCACACAACTCTTAGCTGGCGGTCTTTGTCATCGCTTGACCCGTGGAAGCATGAGGTAGGAACTTGTGAGGACCAGAGCTATATTGGACGCTCTCCTTATCGACTCACCGTTTTGCGGCCCACCTCTCCCCATAGCGTTAGGTAATATTTGAACGAACCTCCATAGCTATAGCTATGATATATATGATATATCGACAATCCCAGTCGAATATTTTCAAAATGTGTATACTTTTTATTTTGGAAATTGTATTATTTAGTCTATTTTTATTGTCAAAAAAATAAAAAAGTTGTTTCCTTCTGTTTAATTTGAAAATTGATAAAAAAAATTGAAATAAAAATAGTTTGATGCATTTGTACTTTTCGAACCCTCTAAGCAGATTACCCTCTTCGAATGAGTGTCATCAGTTTTGTACCAAACTGATTACACTCATTCGAAAAAAAAGTAGTTTGATGCATTTGGTTATCGTAGATTTCTTGGTAAGTTTTGAGGCTGGCAATCAGCTATCTACAACAAAATAATAAAAGCAATCGAAGAGTAAGGTTTATGGAAAATTAAAATTACATGACATCTTGCATAGATCCGTAATAAATATTAGTCTCAGAGTATTTTTGTTTGCTTAAAGTGTTTCAAATATCATGAAACATCTTAGAAGACATCATTTCAATCCAAAAATCCGTTTTCGAGTTACCGTCTACTTCATGAAAACCATTTTCGGATAAAAGCTAATAGGGAATCGCGCCACTTGGGCGGTGGCTTCTATACTCGTCTGTTTTCTACTATAACTCAGTCAAATTTGAACCAATTGACACAACTTTTGGAATGTGGTGAGATAGGTATAGTATCTACCCGTGTACAACATTTCAAGTCAATTGGTTCAAAATTGACTGAGTTATAGTGGAAAACAGACGAATATAGAAGCCACCGCCCAAGTGGCGCGATACCCTACATGAGCAAAATTTCTTTTGAGTTGAGTTGTAAATCTGGCGTTCGATTTGAATAGGTCGTATGTTTGCTGTGATTCCTATGTTCATACGACCTATTCAAATCGAACGCCAGAAATGTTCTGTGGCAAATTGTCTCGCAAATCTAGTTCATGTACCAATGTGAAACATACAACAAATGAGGCGTTGCATCATCAAGCTTTCCTGTTTTGTTGCTGCGTTGGGTTTTGCGTTCATCGTCATCATAATTTTTCCGCGGTGAATCACTTGGTTATGTGACATCGTAAAAGCTTTCCGAGCCATGCTACACAATTATGTAGCTCAACGTACGCGTTGATGTAGCAACCTACATTGTGCGGTTCAGTGAAGGGTGTTTTCTCCTGCTCAGCTGATTTTACGTTGATGTAAATTAGGCAGTCCCACTGTAGTAGGGAGCAAGGACAAAGACATGCAACATTGTAGGAGTTTGTTTTGAGTTTCGTTATGTTGCAACGAAGTCTACGCGTTCATCGGATAGCTTTTGCGATATACGGGAGGTTTAAGCTTTTTGCAATGTGGGAGGTAGAGGTATGCTCGTTGCTTAGAGGTGTGCTTCAGTCGGTGACTACTTGAAATGTTTGTTTTTTTTATACACTATGAATTATCTCAAATTCTTGGTAATTAGACCTAATCAATATGTTTTATGATTGAAGATAAGAAGCAAGCAATTTTAAACTTTGCTTAGGGAGAATATATACGAAGCCACATCTTGAAATTTCTAGAGCGCATATCTGAATGCACGAATATGAGCACGTTTTTTCATTTAGTTGCTTAGATGGAACTCCATAATCCACAACAACCCATACTCCTGAATGCATTTTTTGTTTTTTTTGTCTGCCTGCGGCAAACACATCCAAAACTTCATCCCGAAATGACATTAGTGAGTTCCGAAACCGACCGAGCGACGGCATAAATCATAATTAAGAACGACAGTTTTGATCAACATCATTCAACGTCAGTCTACAGTTGTCCCATTACCTTTCTCGAGCGCTCTTAACGACACGGTTTGCCCGACCGATTACCTTTTTGTGCTTTTTGGAAGGTAGGTACCTACCTACCGGTAAACTGGTGGAACTTGGAGTAAAAAAGTTTCTGCCACCCCACACGAATGGGACTGGGACGACGACGTGCTTGCAGAAATGCAAAAGTTCTGTTCTGGTCGTCGTGGCTACCCTCTTTTTGTGTATTAATGTTTGATGAAGTGGATCTTATGGTAAGTATTACCGAATTAAAAAAAGTGGGTTTCAAATTTGGAGATTCTCATCGATTTTAGATTCATGCCGTTAGAAGTTTTAGAGAGCTTATGATACCTAACCTATGTGCCAATTCGACGGAGTAATACTAAGGAGATAAACTGTTTGTTTGGAGATATTTTGCATATTTTAATTACACAACACGCTCTTTTAGACTGTTGATGTCCTCAATTTTCCTTAAATCCACATCAGGAGCATAAAAGTTGAAGAATAATGAAATCAACACATTTCCAATACTTTAAATAGGGTACACACAAAAAAATTCTCAATTTTGATGGTGACGCAATTGAAGAAATTGACGTAATCAACCATGATATAAACTATATTATGATTCATTTTTGCGGCTTTGGAGATGTGAATGAACAGACTAGCATCGCTGAAACTGTTTAAAACTAGTTGGACATATTTGTGAATGCGTACCCGTAACATTTAAACATAAAGCTTAGTTTTCAGTTCTATGTGCCTTATATTTACATGACCAATAACGTAAAACAGCCGCATTTAGTTTGTTTACACCGAAACGTCAAACGCCTTCGCTCGGAAGAGGCAAATGTTGGTTAAATCTACACACTTCGAAAAACCCATGTAATTTTGCGTCATTTAACTGCGACATATAGCAGCGAGCAAAATGACACAATATTAAGTTTAACCTTATTTTTACAAGGTTGCTTTTTGAAGCGGGCTTGTAATTTTACTACAAGTGTTTACTACCGATAACATAACCTCAATTCCCTCCAGCCACTAACCAAAACTTTCCCCCTTCCATAGTTTTTTTTCGGTTAAGAGTAAATAATAGAGACCAAGAATCCTGTTCGAATGTACTTTATTCAAGTTGTTGTCACTGTAAATACAATATTTTGATTATTGGCTGTTTTTCACTTCTATCAACTTTCTCGTGATCCGGAACAGCTCCTCTTGCACTTGAGCTATTTTTCTGCCGTCACTTGGCATCCTGGCGCTGGCACACGCTGTCGTTCCACTCTCGTAAATTCACTCACTGTGCAATAAGATAATTTATTGGGCACTAATTAACTTTTAATTCTGTAAATGTAACTAGAAGTAGATTTAACCAACATTTGCCTCTTCCGAGCGAAGGCGTTTGACGTTTCGGTGTAAACAAACTAAATGCGGCTGTTTTACGTTATTGGTCAAGTAAATATAAGGCACATAGAACTGAAAACTAAGCTTTATGTTTAAATGTTACGGGTACGCATTCACAAATATGTCCAACTAGTTTTAAACAGTTTCAGCGATGCTAGTCTGTTCATTCACATCTCCAAAGCCGCAAAAATGAATCATAATATAGTTTATATCATGGTTGATTACGTCAATTTCTTCAATTGCGTCACCATCAAAATTGAGAATTTTTTTGTGTGTACTTCTAGTTACATTTACAGAATTAAAAGTTAATTAGTGCCCAATAAATTATCTTATTGCACAGTGAGTGAATTTACGAGAGTGGAACGACAGCGTGTGCCAGCGCCAGGATGCCATTTATACGAATGCAGCTCGTGACGGCAGAAAAATAGCTCAAGTGCAAGAGGAGCTGTTCCGGATCACGAGAAAGTTGATAGAAGTGAAAAACAGCCAATAATCAAAATATTGTATTTACAGTGACAACAACTTGAATAAAGTACATTCGAACAGGATTCTTGGTCTCTATTATTTACTCTTAACCGAAAAAAAACTATGGAAGGGGGAAAGTTTTGGTTAGTGGCTGGAGGGAATTGAGGTTATGTTATCGGTAGTAAACACTTGTAGTAAAATTACAAGCCCGCTTCAAAAAGCAACCTTGTAAAAATAAGGTTAAACTTAATATTGTGTCATTTTGCTCGCTGCTATATGTCGCAGTTAAATGACGCAAAATTACATGGGTTTTTCGAAGTGTGTAAGCATTTTTTGGATCCCATGTAATAGTTACTTAACGCTAAATTTGTGAATTTATCCTAGTTAGTACTACATGCAGGTAACATATGTGGTCTTACAGAAACCTGTTGAATTCTAATATGTAATCGCTTAAAGTTAGATCAAACTCACTTTATCTACCGACACAAGATACTCCCAGCACTGAATTCGATAGGCTAGGCTACGAATCTCCGAGCCAGTAAGCAATCATTTAATGCTAAGAAGCAATACGTACGAGCAATTAAACCAACCTTAATTTAACCCAGCATAATCGCTATACGCTATCGACCGTATCGTAACCGGACTTTGGATCTCGAGGGTTCACCGAAAATTGTATGTATGCCTTTGACGAGAACATTTGGTGGAAATAATTAAATTAAACGTTTATTTTGGCTGAAAGCTTACCACAACAACAACCACGGGTTTGCTAAACAGATTTTGAGAATCTCCTCACAGTCCACAGAACAATCCCCATTGCGAATAACATAGGAGAAAATACGACTCGATACAATCAGCAAAGACCCACGCGACGAAATAAGAACTACGATTGGAAACTTGGAACGTGGAATTGCAAGTCACTAGGTTTCGCAGGATGTGACAGGATAATCTACGACGAACTACATCCCCGCAACTTCGACATCGTGGCGTTGCAGGAACTTTGTTGGACTGGACAGAAAGTGTGGAAAAGCGGGCATCGAGCGGCTACCTTCTACCAAAGCTGTGGCACCACTAATGAAATGGGAAAAGGATTTATAGTGTTGGGCAAGATGCGACAACGTGTGATCGGGTGACAGCCGATCAACGCAAAAATGTGCATGTTAAAAGTTAAGGGTCGTTTCTTCAACTACAGCATCATCAACGTCCACTATCCACACGAAGGGAGACCTGATGACGAGAAATAAGCGTTCTACGCGCAGTTTGAGCAAACATACGATGGTTGCTCGCCGCGTGACGTGAAAATCGTTGTCGGCGACATGAACGCGCTAGTAGGAAGGGAGGAAGTGTACCGACCGGTAATCGGGCGAAACAGCCTGCACGCCGTATCGAATGATAGTGGCCAGCGATGCGTAAACTTTGCAGCCTCCCGTGGTATGGTAGTCCGAAGCACCTTCTTCCCCCGCAAAGATATCCACAAAACCACCTGGAGATCACCCGACCATCAAACAGAAAACCAAATCGACCACGTTCTAATCGACGGTAAATTCTTCTGGGATATAACCAACGTCCGCACATACCGCTGTGCGAATATAGAATCGGATCACTACTTAGTAGCTGTATGCATGCGCTCAAAACTTTCGACAGTTATCACCACGCGTCGAAGTCGAATGCCGCGGCTCAACATCGAGCAGCTGCGTAACGTAGAAGTGGCTCAAGACTACTCGCAGCAGTTAGCAGTGGCCCTACCAACGGAAGAGCAGCTTGGCGCAGCTACACTTGAAGATGGCTGGAGGGACATCCGATAGGTAGTACCTCGGCTACAGCATTAGGCTTCGTGACTCACAGAAACGACTGGTACGACGGCGAATGTGAACAGTTGAAAAACGAGAAGAATGCAGCATGGGCGAGAATGCTGCAACACCGTACGAGAGCTAATGAGGCACGTTACAAACAGGCGCGGAACAGGCAGAACTCAGTCTTCCGAATGAAGAAGCGCCAGCAGGAAGAACGAGATCGCGAAGCGATGGAAGAGCTGTACCGCACTAAGGACACACGAAAGTTCTACGAGAAGCTGAACTGCTCGCGCAGAGGCTTCGTGCCACAAGCCGACATGTGCCGAGATAATTACGGGAATATTCTCACGAGCGAGCGTGAGGTGGTCGACAAATGGCGGCAGCATTACGATGAGCACCTCAATAGCGACGTTGCAAGTACCGAAGGTGGCGTGGTAACAGATTTAGGAGTATGTGCGCAGCACGAAAGACTTCCGGCCCCTGACCACCAAGAGATTGAGAAGGAGATTGGCCGGTTGAAAAACAACAAAGCCGCTGGAGCAGATCAACTACCAAGCGAGCTTCTAAAATACGGTGGCGAAGCACTGGTGAGAGCACTACACTGGGTCATTACCAAGATTTGGGAGGAGGAAGTATTATTTATTGATTTATTGATTTATTTATTATATTAATTCAACTGACATTATTTAGTCTTATTGAATATACTTATACTAAGATATCAAAAATACTGAAGACATAAACAAACTACAAGAAACAGAGATACATAACTCGTATTATCACACCATAGAAACTACAAGAAACAGAGATACATAATCACTTTTACAACATAAACATTTTAAAATCATTCTTCATACATTTACATATAGTACAAAAAATCTACACAATATCGGGTTTCCAAGTACATTGTTTTCTTACGAATTCACGAAACTTAATATTTTTTGGCCAAGTAGACGATCTCATAGCGGAAGGCTTCAATCTTTTGCTTAATACAACTTTAAATGATACGTAATCTAAATTATCACAATCCACCCATCGCGGAACAAGCTTCCGTACATGTTTACATTCGTTGTCGCAGGCATCCAAACATCGATAAACCATCCGTTGAACATCTTCCTCTGATACGCTCGCGTCAATGTTCGTCAGTAGTAGGGCAAAACTCTCATCAAGAGTATTTGAAGAAGAGGTTGTCTGTTGTGATCGTGTAAGATCGGTAACATCAGGCACATGTGGCATCACACGATTGGGGATCGTTTCCAGTTACAGGAGGAATGGATGGTAGGTATCGTGTGTCCCATCTACAAAAAGGGCGACAAGTTGGATTGCAGGAACTATCGCGCGATCACACTACTGAGCGCTGCCTGCAAGGTACTCTCCCAAATTTTATGCCGCCGTCTATCACCGATTACAAGAGAGTTTGTGGGGCAATATCAGGCTGGATTCATGGGTGAACGCGCTACAACGGACCAGATGTTCGCCATCCGCAGGTGTTGCAGAAATGCCGCGAATACAACGTGCCCACTCATCACTTGTTCATCCATTTCAAATCGGCGTATGATACAATCGATCGAGAACAGCTATGGCAGATTATGCACGAATACGGATTCCCGGATAAACTGATACGATTGATCAAGGCGACGATGGATCGAGTGATGTGCGTAGTTCGAGTATCAGGGACACTCTCGAGTCCCTTCGAATCTCGCAGAGGGTTACAGCAAGGTGATGGTCTTTCGTGCTTGCTGTTCAACATTGCGTTAGAGGGTGTAATAAAGAGAGCGGGGATAAACACGAGTGGTACGATTTTCACGAAGTCCGTTCAGCTGCTTGGTTTCACTGATGATATTGATATTATTGCTCGTAAATTTGAGACGATGGCGGAAACGTACATCCGACTAAAGAGTGAAGCCAGGCGAATCGGATTAGTCATTAATGTGTCGAAGACAAAGTACATGATGGCAAAGGGCTCTAGGGAGGAATCACCGCGCCCGCCACCCCGAATTTATATCGACGGTGATGAAATCGAGGCGGTTGAAGAATTCGTGTACTTGGGCTCACTGGTGACCGCCGACAACGACACCGGTAGAGAAATTCAGAGGCGCATTGTGGCAGGAAATCGTGCCTACTTTGGACTCCGCAGAACTCTACGATCGAATAAAGTTCGCCGTAACACGAAGTTAACCATCTACAAAACGCTGATTAGACCGGTCGTCCTCTATGGGCACGAAACATGGACCCTGCGTGCAGAGGACCAACGCGTCCGTGGAGTTTTTGAACGGTAGGTGTTGCGTACCATCTACGGCGGAGTGCAGATGGAAGACGGGACTTGGAGAAGGCGAATGAATCACGAGCTGCATCAGCTGCTAAGAGAACCAACCATCGTCCATACCACAAAAATCGGGAGGCCACGGTGGGCGGGTCACGTCATCAGGATGACGGATAGCAACTCGACTAAAATGGTTCTTGAGAGTCATCCGACCGGTACAAGAAGACGTGGAGCGCAGCGAGCTAGGTGGGTCGACCAAGTGAATGACGATCTGCGGACCCTACGCAGATTGCGGAACTGGAGACAAACTGCCATGGACCGAGTGGAATGGAGACGGCTACTATGCACAGCAGAGGCTATCCCGGCCTTAGTCTGATTTGTAAGGTAAGGTAACCACTTGGGCAGCGGCCGGTATTTCGGGCACTCTTCGCTGTAACACAGTCAATTCCAAACCAATTGACTTGAAATGTTGTACACGGGTAGATACTATACCTATTTCATTGCTTTCCAAATATGTGTCAATTGGTTCAGAATTGGCTGAGTTATAGCAAAAAAGTGCCCAAATAGGACCCCTGCCGAAATGGTTCCACTTCCCTACAAATTGCCTTGAAATACAAATTCGTTAAAATACGATCTCGAGGTGTACGACGACCAGTAGAACTCCATGAAGTGTTGCCGGGGCCCATGGCGCAATTGGTTACACGTTTACTTCATAAGCAGATGGTCATGGGTTCGATCCCAGCCCCGGCACTTTCGTAAGTTGCTCTTTCCCCCTGGACATCGGCGAATGGCAACTCATAATTGACCCCCAATCGGACTGGAAAAAGGAACAACCAACAGCCACACATCAACATCCTCGTGCTCATCATTCTGCCATGATATAGGATAGAAAGTGAAAGCAGCGCAACGGCAACCAGTTCGATATAGTAGAATTAGAGTAGAATACATTTAGGTTTTGTACAAGTGTGAGAATCGCTCACGCAGTGCCCTAGTGGACAAAATAGTTAAGTGATTGAAGAATAAAAAAAACTCCATGAAGTGTCGTCCTTTCAACCACACTGTCCGATCGAAATGCTAGCAAGCGAAGTGGCACCTAATCCAGTTTTCTCGTAGGCAAAACTTGTAAATTGATTTCCGAACGACACATTGAAAGCACCAGGCAGGAATCACATCCCTCGAGATGCCCGAACGTGGTGGATACACACATACCCGATACGGCTGGCGACCACAAGCAGCATTCGGAGGAGCATGTCCACAAACATAGAACAAAAGAAGTTTCGGCAGCGAAATGGACCCCAGCTAGCCGCCCACAGCCCACAACTGGGAAATCCTTTTTCCGTATGCATGGCCGACCGAAAATTTCCTAATGCACAAAGGTTAAGGCGACAAACAGAGCGGGCCAGATGTTCCTTCTGGGAAAGAATCATAATGAATAATAAATGAGCCGAGAGCGAGGGATTGGCCAATGCCATTTGCGGCTTCTCGAGCTGAAAGTTTGCTTTTTTTCTCGGATGGTGACCTGCTTTGGTTGCAAATGCCATCAGTCGCAAATTTCTAAAAGTGAAATACGTCATAATATGCGACTCGGGATGATTTGACAGGTTTATCTGCTAACGTGACGTTATAGTTCACCAATAGACTCTGTTTGTCTTTATCTTCCAACATGGCGTTAAAATGTGATTCTTCTAATAGTGGGGCTTATTTATCTCGTGGATGAACAAAATCTGGAATCTCGTTTTGGATAACCAACACAAAGACGGCGGCAGCGAGTTCGATTCAAGTGACATAGTGGCTCATCTCATAGTCGAGGCGGTAAGCGCACGGGTATTCACTATTCAACCAGACCATGCTAAACGCTAGACCTGCGCAAACGCTGACACTGTTGGTGGGAAAGTCCATTCAACACGAGGGCACTGTGCATCTTCGCCATTGGCGCACTCAAATCGATACCGATCTGGCTTTATTGTTGCTGTTCTTTTTTGTGCTGTGATTGTTAAGAGTCTAGTCTTGCCTAGTTTGGGTAAAGGCTACGATTAGGATAGCTCAGATCAATCTTCAGCACAAAAGAACAGCAACGATCAATCTTTGTAGACTTATGCAAAATGGTACAGCCCAAGTGGCGTTAGTCCAAGAACCTTACTTTCGTAAGGAGAATTTCTATCTAGGAAACCTTAGCCTACGGACAAAAACTTTATTACAACTTACACGACATCACTTAGCTTTATTCTTACACTTACATTCTTGTGGCAAAAATCTAACAAATAAAATAAGCTTTTGAGAGGTGCTCTTATTTTGGACTGTGATCTAGGCCAGCCTTTCTCAAGCTTCTTCACCAATGCGTGTATGTCTTATAGAGCTGGAGGGTTGCGATCCATAGTTTGAGGAAGGTAGATCTAGGCGATCCTGATGAAATATTCCTGGATAGATAAGCTGCATACCTCCAACATCGATCAGGCTCTCGTTGCCTTTCCGATATCTTGCAAAGGCGATATCTCTAGGTAGCTCCAGGGTTAAAGATTTCTAGGTGTTGTGATGGGTCACTAAATCATTGTAGCAGCTCTTTGTTTTTCAGTACTCAAAACTGCAATAGTATTTTATTTAATAATTAATAGTCCATGAAACATAATACAACATGAATAGTTTCTTCAACCACTTTTCCTCCACTTTTTCCTTCCTTGGTCCTTTCCAGATTTTGATCCTTCCTCGTAACTTCTCCTCATGATACTCCCTTCCGATACACACTTTTAGAGGCGTTAGGATATTATTTTTGGTTATTTATATAGTTTTCTAATAATTATGCTTACTTACAGCTATTTGTTTCTACAATGACCGCGAACTCTGTAGACTCAAATTATGCAAGTCATGTATGCTGGTGACGATCTGTTGCGTAGATATTGATCAAGTACTAATAAACTATATTTATTTCTTTCAGACTTAAATCTGAATTCAATTATTTCCCACAATCGACAACCAACGTATTAAATTAGGAGCAAGGTTGTTAATCGATAAATTATCGCCGATAATTTAACGCCAACTATGACCTCGATGACGGTTTTTCGATAAACCGTCGTTAACGATAAAAAGTACGTTACATTATCGTTATCGTTATCGTGTCTTCGATAATTTATCGAAAATTATCGAGTTAACTGTTGAATGCCAAGTGAAGAAACCGATGGAGTGGTGATTTGTTTTACTTCAGTCTACAAATGTTCCCGTCCGTGTACATGACTTAAGTATGAACATGTTGGATCATTTTTTTTTTAATCAAAACCTTAAGGAAATTAATACGCATCACAATCTGCTACATGAAGCCAGTGGGGGGGGTTTCTAGCCGAAGTACGTTCCATACAAATTTTAAAATGTTTGTATGGACAAAAGTCAACGAGGGGGAGGGGGAGGGTTTGAGCTGGCCAAGGTTTGGTCTACGTGGTTTGTGAATCGCCCGGAAGAAAAATCTTTTGTTCAATACTGTGATCAACAGGAGCTGGTGGAGTCTTCAGGCTTTTATACAAAAATGCTTTGAGAAATTTCATATGAAACCTCTGGGAAAATTCGTTAGAGAAATCGGCAGAACCTCCGATGAAATGCGAGAAATTATTGCATAAATTCGAAGCATATTTCGCGATGAAATATTCGATTCCACCAGGGATACTGATGGGATTTCCGAAGGAATCATTGAAGAAATTGCCGAAGAAGTTCCTGTGGACATTTTGTTGGAATGACGGCAAACTATCGTTGAAATGCCTGGCAAGATTCCCGTTGGAATCCCTGGTGGGTTCTTGGCAGAATGACACGAAATGCCCAATGATAAAGTCCCTGGCAGAATTCCAGATTGAACCCCAACACGTACTAGCACTTGTTCAAGCAGCTTTACAGACGTCACATGTTTTCGACCAAGATTGCTATGATCAAAAGTTCCAAAGTTAACTTAAGTTAACTAGCGTTGAATTATCGAACGACGATAAATCCTGCGATAATTTATCATCATCGCAGTGAGCGATAACGTTGAACACAATTATCGTTATCGGCGATAACGATAATTTATCGATTAACAACCTTGATTAGGAGCGATAATTACTGCGATTTAAAAAACTTCAATAAATACAATTCACTCTCGCAAGACTACGATTTGTTTTGACAATCCTTCTTCTATCAATCACATAAGGTCTACAAATTAAGGTTACTGCAATTTATGTACGATATGTGTTAGTGCGTCCAAACCGTGTTGCCAGTGGGCGGTACCTCAACACTAGGGTGCTCGTGGTTGCGAACATCCCTGAGACCCCCTAAGACTTAATCGGCCCTAAAATCTTCTGGTATCCGCTGGGCGGTTTTCTGGGTAGAGCCATGCAAGCGCGAGTGTGGTATGCGGAATCAGATTAGCATGAGAATTTTCGAATGGCAGACAATTTTCAGGTAAGAGTGATGGAAGTGCGAGTGAAAAATCCGGGATCAGAATCGCGCTACAATATTCGTTGGTCAGTCGGTTTTCTCGGTAGGGCGGTGGAAGCGCGAGTGAAAAATCCGGGTTCAGAATCGCGCTACAATATTCGTTGGTCAGTCGGTTCCCACGGTAGGGCGATGGAAACGCGAGCACGAAATCCGGGATCAGTGGTCATCGTGATCAAATAAATCATAATCGTGATGAAGACCGCGACGTGTATTTCCATATAACTAGTGGATCATATCACCTAACAGAGGTGGCTCCTAGATCCACACCTTACCCTACCCTACTAACCACCATTCCTTCCCGTGACAACTGTGGGGATGCTGTGGATTCCACGGTTTCTACACCCAAAACAAAGCGCGCATATTTTAGGAGGAAGCGCTCACGCTGCAAGCGCAAAAGTAGCTTGTCGGCGGTAGAAGCACTTTTGCGCTCATGCTCGTTGGTGCGGCCGCGCTCACGCGGATTCGAGCAGATTTTTTGACCACACATTGACAAGCCGCAATGTGTGGGTGCTACCAGTTGCAAATGCGGTCTTGCGTGTATTAGTGCAAATCCGCTTGCGGCTCACCAATACACACAAACGTGCATCTGTATTGGTTGGAAAAGGTGTCTGAGAATGTGTTAGTGTCTTTTATCGCCTGCAAAGGAATGAAAGTGGTTTGTTTTCATTCCGTTCAGACGATGGACCGGACATGAATGAAAGGCATAATAATTGCGCCGAGAGTGGAAGGCGGCGTACAGTCGAGACTGTCGGTCATAGGATTGTTGCTC
This sequence comes from Aedes albopictus, assembly GCF_035046485.1. Taxonomy (NCBI): domain Eukaryota; kingdom Metazoa; phylum Arthropoda; class Insecta; order Diptera; family Culicidae; genus Aedes; species Aedes albopictus. The sequence continues at coordinate 251,460,060 of NC_085137.1, read as the reverse complement.
GGGGGCTATGGGAATCCGCTTTATAGGGGATAATAAGAGTTCATGGGATTACGGCTATTTGGGGGTTTAACCAAGTTTCTTAGAAAGAATGAATTTTTAAAAATCTCATAGCTAAGGATCCTGATTACTTAGAAAGATGGTGTCTTCGGCAAAGTTGATCAGTATGGCACAGACTTACATAAAACGGGACATTTGTTTCGAAATTCTGACACTAGGCGGCGCTAGTGAACATATCAATTTTAAAAATCTCATAGCTCTGAATCCTGATTACTTAGAAAGATGGTGTCTTCGGCAAAGTTGATCAGTATGGCACAGACTTACATAAAACGGGACATTTTTTTCGAAGTTCTGACACTATGCGGCGCGGTGAACATGCCATTTTTCAAAATCTCATAGCTCCGAATCCTGATTACTTAGAAAGATGGTGTCTTCGGCAAAGTTGATCAGTATGGCACAGACTTACATAAAACAGGACAATTGTTTCAAAATTCTGCCACCAGGCGGCGTCAGTGGACATCCATTTTTCAAAATCTCATAGCTCTGAATCCTGATTACTTAGAAAGATGGTGTCTTCGGCAAAGTTGATCAGTATGGCACAGACTTACATAAAACAGGACATTTGTTTCGAAATTCTGACCCTAGGCGGCGCTAGTGAACATGCCATTTTTCAAAATCTCATAGCTCTGAATCCTGATTACTTAGAAAGATGGTGTCTTCGGCAAAGTTGATCAGTATGGCACAGACTTACATAAAACAGGACAATTGTTTCAAAATTCTGCCACCAGGCGGCGTTAGTGGACATACCATTTTTAAAAATCTCATAGCTCTGAATCCTGATTACTTAGAAAGATGGTGTCTTCGGCAAAGTTGATCAGTATGGCACAGACTCACATAAAACGGGACATTTGTTTCGAAATTCTGACACTAGGCGGCGCTAGTGAACATATCAATTTTAAAAATCTCATAGCTCTGAATCCTGATTACTTAGAAAGATGGTGTCTTCGGCAAAGTTGATCAGTATGGCACAGACTTACATAAAACGGGACATTTGTTTCGAAATTCTGACACTAGGCGGCGCTAGTGAACATGCCATTTTTCAAAATCTCATAGCTCTGAATCCTGATTACTTAGAAAGATGGTGTCTTCGGCAAAGTTGATCAGTATGGCACAGACTTACAGAAAACGGGACATTTGTTTCGAAATTCTGACACTAGGCGGCGCTAGTGAACATGCCATTTTTCAAAATCTCATAGCTCTGAATCCTGATTACTTAGAAAGATGGTGTCTTCGGCAAAGTTGATCAGTATGGCACAGACTTACATAAAACGGGACATTTGTTTCGAAATTCTGACACTAGGCGGCGCTAGTGAACATATCAATTTTAAAAATCTCATAGCTCCGAATCCTGATTACTTAGAAAGATGGTGTCTTCGGCAAAGTTGATCAGTATGGCACAGACTTACATAAAACAGGACAATTGTTTCAAAATTCTGCCACCAGGCGGCGTCAGTGGACATGCCATTTTTCAAAATCTCATAGCTCTGAATCCTGATTACTTAGAAAGATGGTGTCTTCGGCAAAGTTGATCAGTATGGCACAGACTTACATAAAACAGGACATTTGTTTCGAAATTCTGACCCTAGGCGGCGCTAGTGAACATGCCATTTTTCAAAATCTCATAGCTCTGAATCCTGATTACTTAGAAAGATGGTGTCTTCGGCAAAGTTGATCAGTATGGCACAGACTTACATAAAACAGGACAATTGTTTCAAAATTCTGCCACCAGGCGGCGTTAGTGGACATACCATTTTTAAAAATCTCATAGCTCTGAATCCTGATTACTTAGAAAGATGGTGTCTTCGGCAAAGTTGATCAGTATGGCACAGACTCACATAAAACGGGACATTTGTTTCGAAATTCTGACACTAGGCGGCGCTAGTGAACATATCAATTTTAAAAATCTCATAGCTCTGAATCCTGATTACTTAGAAAGATGGTGTCTTCGGCAAAGTTGATCAGTATGGCACAGACTTACATAAAACGGGACATTTGTTTCGAAATTCTGACACTAGGCGGCGCTAGTGAACATGCCATTTTTCAAAATCTCATAGCTCTGAATCCTGATTACTTAGAAAGATGGTGTCTTCGGCAAAGTTGATCAGTATGGCACAGACTTACATAAAACGGGACATTTGTTTCGAAATTCTGACACTAGGCGGCGCTAGTGAACATGCCATTTTTCAAAATCTCATAGCTCTGAATCCTGATTACTTAGAAAGATGGTGTCTTCGGCAAAGTTGATCAGTATGGCACAGACTTACAGAAAACGGGACATTTGTTTCGAAATTCTGACACTAGGCGGCGCTAGTGAACATATCAATTTTAAAAATCTCATAGCTCTGAATCCTGATTACTTAGAAAGATGGTGTCTTCGGCAAAGTTGATCAGTATGGCACAGACTTACATAAAACGGGACATTTTTTTCGAAGTTCTGACACTATGCGGCGCGGTGAACATGCCATTTTTCAAAATCTCATAGCTCCGAATCCTGATTACTTAGAAAGATGGTGTCTTCGGCAAAGTTGATCAGTATGGCACAGACTTACATAAAACAGGACAATTGTTTCAAAATTCTGCCACCAGGCGGCGTCAGTGGACATCCATTTTTCAAAATCTCATAGCTCTGAATCCTGATTACTTAGAAAGATGGTGTCTTCGGCAAAGTTGATCAGTATGGCACAGACTTACATAAAACAGGACATTTGTTTCGAAATTCTGACCCTAGGCGGCGCTAGTGAACATGCCATTTTTCAAAATCTCATAGCTCTGAATCCTGATTACTTAGAAAGATGGTGTCTTCGGCAAAGTTGATCAGTATGGCACAGACTTACATAAAACAGGACAATTGTTTCAAAATTCTGCCACCAGGCGGCGTTAGTGGACATACCATTTTTAAAAATCTCATAGCTCTGAATCCTGATTACTTAGAAAGATGGTGTCTTCGGCAAAGTTGATCAGTATGGCACAGACTCACATAAAACGGGACATTTGTTTCGAAATTCTGACACTAGGCGGCGCTAGTGAACATATCAATTTTAAAAATCTCATAGCTCTGAATCCTGATTACTTAGAAAGATGGTGTCTTCGGCAAAGTTGATCAGTATGGCACAGACTTACATAAAACGGGACATTTGTTTCGAAATTCTGACACTAGGCGGCGCTAGTGAACATGCCATTTTTCAAAATCTCATAGCTCTGAATCCTGATTACTTAGAAAGATGGTGTCTTCGGCAAAGTTGATCAGTATGGCACAGACTTACAGAAAACGGGACAATTGTTTCGAAATTCTGACACTAGGCGGCGCTAGTGAACATGCCATTTTTCAAAATCTCATAGCTCTGAATCCTGATTACTTAGAAAGATGGTGTCTTCGGCAAAGTTGATCAGTATGGCACAGACTTACATAAAACGGGACATTTGTTTCGAAATTCTGACACTAGGCGGCGCTAGTGAACATATCAATTTTAAAAATCTCATAGCTCCGAATCCTGATTACTTAGAAAGATGGTGTCTTCGGCAAAGTTGATCAGTATGGCACAGACTTACATAAAACAGGACAATTGTTTCAAAATTCTGCCACCAGGCGGCGTCAGTGGACATGCCATTTTTCAAAATCTCATAGCTCTGAATCCTGATTACTTAGAAAGATGGTGTCTTCGGCAAAGTTGATCAGTATGGCACAGACTTACATAAAACAGGACATTTGTTTCGAAATTCTGACCCTAGGCGGCGCTAGTGAACATGCCATTTTTCAAAATCTCATAGCTCTGAATCCTGATTACTTAGAAAGATGGTGTCTTCGGCAAAGTTGATCAGTATGGCACAGACTTACATAAAACAGGACAATTGTTTCAAAATTCTGCCACCAGGCGGCGTTAGTGGACATACCATTTTTAAAAATCTCATAGCTCTGAATCCTGATTACTTAGAAAGATGGTGTCTTCGGCAAAGTTGATCAGTATGGCACAGACTCACATAAAACGGGACATTTGTTTCGAAATTCTGACACTAGGCGGCGCTAGTGAACATATCAATTTTAAAAATCTCATAGCTCTGAATCCTGATTACTTAGAAAGATGGTGTCTTCGGCAAAGTTGATCAGTATGGCACAGACTTACATAAAACGGGACATTTGTTTCGAAATTCTGACACTAGGCGGCGCTAGTGAACATGCCATTTTTCAAAATCTCATAGCTCTGAATCCTGATTACTTAGAAAGATGGTGTCTTCGGCAAAGTTGATCAGTATGGCACAGACTTACATAAAACGGGACATTTGTTTCGAAATTCTGACACTAGGCGGCGCTAGTGAACATGCCATTTTTCAAAATCTCATAGCTCTGAATCCTGATTACTTAGAAAGATGGTGTCTTCGGCAAAGTTGATCAGTATGGCACAGACTTACAGAAAACGGGACATTTGTTTCGAAATTCTGACACTAGGCGGCGCTAGTGAACATATCAATTTTAAAAATCTCATAGCTCTGAATCCTGATTACTTAGAAAGATGGTGTCTTCGGCAAAGTTGATCAGTATGGCACAGACTTACATAAAACGGGACATTTTTTTTCGAAGTTCTGACACTATGCGGCGCGGTGAACATGCCATTTTTCAAAATCTCATAGCTCCGAATCCTGATTACTTAGAAAGATGGTGTCTTCGGCAAAGTTGATCAGTATGGCACAGATTTACATAAAACAGGACAATTGTTTCAAAATTCTGCCACCAGGCGGCGTCAGTGGACATCCATTTTTCAAAATCTCATAGCTCTGAATCCTGATTACTTAGAAAGATGGTGTCTTCGGCAAAGTTGATCAGTATGGCACAGACTTACATAAAACAGGACATTTGTTTCGAAATTCTGACCCTAGGCGGCGCTAGTGAACATGCCATTTTTCAAAATCTCATAGCTCTGAATCCTGATTACTTAGAAAGATGGTGTCTTCGGCAAAGTTGATCAGTATGGCACAGACTTACATAAAACAGGACAATTGTTTCAAAATTCTGCCACCAGGCGGCGTTAGTGGACATACCATTTTTAAAAATCTCATAGCTCTGAATCCTGATTACTTAGAAAGATGGTGTCTTCGGCAAAGTTGATCAGTATGGCACAGACTCACATAAAACGGGACATTTGTTTCGAAATTCTGACACTAGGCGGCGCTAGTGAACATATCAATTTTAAAAATCTCATAGCTCTGAATCCTGATTACTTAGAAAGATGGTGTCTTCGGCAAAGTTGATCAGTATGGCACAGACTTACATAAAACGGGACATTTGTTTCGAAATTCTGACACTAGGCGGCGCTAGTGAACATGCCATTTTTCAAAATCTCATAGCTCTGAATCCTGATTACTTAGAAAGATGGTGTCTTCGGCAAAGTTGATCAGTATGGCACAGACTTACAGAAAACGGGACAATTGTTTCGAAATTCTGACACTAGGCGGCGCTAGTGAACATGCCATTTTTCAAAATCTCATAGCTCTGAATCCTGATTACTTAGAAAGATGGTGTCTTCGGCAAAGTTGATCAGTATGGCACAGACTTACATAAAACGGGACATTTGTTTCGAAATTCTGACACTAGGCGGCGCTAGTGAACATATCAATTTTAAAAATCTCATAGCTCCGAATCCTGATTACTTAGAAAGATGGTGTCTTCGGCAAAGTTGATCAGTATGGCACAGACTTACATAAAACAGGACAATTGTTTCAAAATTCTGCCACCAGGCGGCGTCAGTGGACATGCCATTTTTCAAAATCTCATAGCTCTGAATCCTGATTACTTAGAAAGATGGTGTCTTCGGCAAAGTTGATCAGTATGGCACAGACTTACATAAAACAGGACATTTGTTTCGAAATTCTGACCCTAGGCGGCGCTAGTGAACATGCCATTTTTCAAAATCTCATAGCTCTGAATCCTGATTACTTAGAAAGATGGTGTCTTCGGCAAAGTTGATCAGTATGGCACAGACTTACATAAAACAGGACAATTGTTTCAAAATTCTGCCACCAGGCGGCGTTAGTGGACATACCATTTTTAAAAATCTCATAGCTCTGAATCCTGATTACTTAGAAAGATGGTGTCTTCGGCAAAGTTGATCAGTATGGCACAGACTCACATAAAACGGGACATTTGTTTCGAAATTCTGACACTAGGCGGCGCTAGTGAACATATCAATTTTAAAAATCTCATAGCTCTGAATCCTGATTACTTAGAAAGATGGTGTCTTCGGCAAAGTTGATCAGTATGGCACAGACTTACATAAAACGGGACATTTGTTTCGAAATTCTGACACTAGGCGGCGCTAGTGAACATGCCATTTTTCAAAATCTCATAGCTCTGAATCCTGATTACTTAGAAAGATGGTGTCTTCGGCAAAGTTGATCAGTATGGCACAGACTTACATAAAACGGGACATTTGTTTCGAAATTCTGACACTAGGCGGCGCTAGTGAACATGCCATTTTTCAAAATCTCATAGCTCTGAATCCTGATTACTTAGAAAGATGGTGTCTTCGGCAAAGTTGATCAGTATGGCACAGACTTACAGAAAACGGGACATTTGTTTCGAAATTCTGACACTAGGCGGCGCTAGTGAACATATCAATTTTAAAAATCTCATAGCTCTGAATCCTGATTACTTAGAAAGATGGTGTCTTCGGCAAAGTTGATCAGTATGGCACAGACTTACATAAAACGGGACATTTTTTTTCGAAGTTCTGACACTATGCGGCGCGGTGAACATGCCATTTTTCAAAATCTCATAGCTCCGAATCCTGATTACTTAGAAAGATGGTGTCTTCGGCAAAGTTGATCAGTATGGCACAGACTTACATAAAACAGGACAATTGTTTCAAAATTCTGCCACCAGGCGGCGTCAGTGGACATCCATTTTTCAAAATCTCATAGCTCTGAATCCTGATTACTTAGAAAGATGGTGTCTTCGGCAAAGTTGATCAGTATGGCACAGACTTACATAAAACAGGACATTTGTTTCGAAATTCTGACCCTAGGCGGCGCTAGTGAACATGCCATTTTTCAAAATCTCATAGCTCTGAATCCTGATTACTTAGAAAGATGGTGTCTTCGGCAAAGTTGATCAGTATGGCACAGACTTACATAAAACAGGACAATTGTTTCAAAATTCTGCCACCAGGCGGCGTTAGTGGACATACCATTTTTAAAAATCTCATAGCTCTGAATCCTGATTACTTAGAAAGATGGTGTCTTCGGCAAAGTTGATCAGTATGGCACAGACTCACATAAAACGGGACATTTGTTTCGAAATTCTGACACTAGGCGGCGCTAGTGAACATATCAATTTTAAAAATCTCATAGCTCTGAATCCTGATTACTTAGAAAGATGGTGTCTTCGGCAAAGTTGATCAGTATGGCACAGACTTACATAAAACGGGACATTTGTTTCGAAATTCTGACACTAGGCGGCGCTAGTGAACATGCCATTTTTCAAAATCTCATAGCTCTGAATCCTGATTACTTAGAAAGATGGTGTCTTCGGCAAAGTTGATCAGTATGGCACAGACTTACAGAAAACGGGACATTTGTTTCGAAATTCTGACACTAGGCGGCGCTAGTGAACATGCCATTTTTCAAAATCTCATAGCTCTGAATCCTGATTACTTAGAAAGATGGTGTCTTCGGCAAAGTTGATCAGTATGGCACAGACTTACATAAAACGGGACATTTGTTTCGAAATTCTGACACTAGGCGGCGCTAGTGAACATATCAATTTTAAAAATCTCATAGCTCCGAATCCTGATTACTTAGAAAGATGGTGTCTTCGGCAAAGTTGATCAGTATGGCACAGACTTACATAAAACAGGACAATTGTTTCAAAATTCTGCCACCAGGCGGCGTCAGTGGACATGCCATTTTTCAAAATCTCATAGCTCTGAATCCTGATTACTTAGAAAGATGGTGTCTTCGGCAAAGTTGATCAGTATGGCACAGACTTACATAAAACAGGACATTTGTTTCGAAATTCTGACCCTAGGCGGCGCTAGTGAACATGCCATTTTTCAAAATCTCATAGCTCTGAATCCTGATTACTTAGAAAGATGGTGTCTTCGGCAAAGTTGATCAGTATGGCACAGACTTACATAAAACAGGACAATTGTTTCAAAATTCTGCCACCAGGCGGCGTTAGTGGACATACCATTTTTAAAAATCTCATAGCTCTGAATCCTGATTACTTAGAAAGATGGTGTCTTCGGCAAAGTTGATCAGTATGGCACAGACTCACATAAAACGGGACATTTGTTTCGAAATTCTGACACTAGGCGGCGCTAGTGAACATATCAATTTTAAAAATCTCATAGCTCTGAATCCTGATTACTTAGAAAGATGGTGTCTTCGGCAAAGTTGATCAGTATGGCACAGACTTACATAAAACGGGACATTTGTTTCGAAATTCTGACACTAGGCGGCGCTAGTGAACATGCCATTTTTCAAAATCTCATAGCTCTGAATCCTGATTACTTAGAAAGATGGTGTCTTCGGCAAAGTTGATCAGTATGGCACAGACTTACATAAAACGGGACATTTGTTTCGAAATTCTGACACTAGGCGGCGCTAGTGAACATGCCATTTTTCAAAATCTCATAGCTCTGAATCCTGATTACTTAGAAAGATGGTGTCTTCGGCAAAGTTGATCAGTATGGCACAGACTTACAGAAAACGGGACATTTGTTTCGAAATTCTGACACTAGGCGGCGCTAGTGAACATATCAATTTTAAAAATCTCATAGCTCTGAATCCTGATTACTTAGAAAGATGGTGTCTTCGGCAAAGTTGATCAGTATGGCACAGACTTACATAAAACGGAACATTTTTTTTCGAAATTCTGACACTAGGCGGCGTTAGTGGACATACCATTTTTAAAAATCTCATAGCTCTGAATCCTGATTACTTAGAAAGATGGTGTCTTCGGCAAAGTTGATCAGTATGGCACAGACTTACATAAAACAGGACAATTGTTTCAAAATTCTGCCACCAGGCGGCGTTAGTGGACATACCATTTTTAAAAATCTCATAGCTCTGAATCCTGATTACTTAGAAAGATGGTGTCTTCGGCAAAGTTGATCAGTATGGCACAGACTCACATAAAACGGGACATTTGTTTCGAAATTCTGACACTAGGCGGCGCTAGTGAACATATCAATTTTAAAAATCTCATAGCTCTGAATCCTGATTACTTAGAAAGATGGTGTCTTCGGCAAAGTTGATCAGTATGGCACAGACTTACATAAAACAGGACAATTGTTTCAAAATTCTGCCACCAGGCGGCGTTAGTGGACATACCATTTTTAAAAATCTCATAGCTCTGAATCCTGATTACTTAGAAAGATGGTGTCTTCGGCAAAGTTGATCAGTATGGCACAGACTCACATAAAACGGGACATTTGTTTCGAAATTCTGACACTAGGCGGCGCTAGTGAACATATCAATTTTAAAAATCTCATAGCTCTGAATCCTGATTACTTAGAAAGATGGTGTCTTCGGCAAAGTTGATCAGTATGGCACAGACTCACATAAAACGGGACATTTGTTTCGAAATTCTGACACTAGGCGGCGCTAGTGAACATGCTATTTTTCAAAATCTCATAGCTCTGAATCCTGATTACTTAGAAAGATGGTGTCTTCGGCAAAGTTGATCAGTATGGCACAGACTTACATAAAACGGAACATTTTTTTTTCGAAATTCTGACACTATGCGGCGCTAGTGAACATGCCATTTTTCAAAATCTCATAGCTCTGAATCCTGATTGCTTAGAGAGATGGTGTCTTCGGCAAAGTTGATCAGTATGGCACAGACTTACATAAAACAGGACAATTGGGTTTTTAAATTATGGAAAATATATTGATTTTTTGATTTAATACAAAAGAGCACCTTTTTCTGAGTCACTGTGATTTTTTTCAGATTTTTCGAACTTTGTTTTGGTACCTAAAATCAATTTCAAAGAGATTTTTTGAAATCACCTTTTGACAGCTGGGCAACTGTTTGACAGCTCCACCCAGTACAAAGTGTGACGAGGGGTGATTCGACAAATTGCTCCCATACAAACTTCAAATTGATTTTAAAATAGGTTCCCGGACTCCAAAACTCATGAAAATTTGGATTTCGGCTCAGTTTGACATGCAGATTCAGAATATCTAATCATCTCAACACCGTTAAAGAAGCCAATTGTTTCGAAATTCTGACACTAGGCGGCGCTAGTGAACATATCAATTTTAAAAATCTCATAGCTCTGAATCCTGATTACTTAGAAAGATGGTGTCTTTCTTGTCTTGTTTCGAAATTCGCGCTAGTGAACATGCCATTTTTAAAAATCTTATAGCTCTGAATCCTGATTACTTAGAAAGATGATGTCTTCGGCAAAGATGATCAGTATGGCACAGACTTACATAAAATTGGACATTTGTTTCGAAATTCTGACACTAGGCGGCGCTAGTGAACATATTAATTTTAAAAATCTCATAGCTCTGAATCCTGATTACTTAGAAAGATGGTGTCTTCGGCAAAGTTGATCAGTATGGCACAGACTTACATAAAACGGGACATTTGTTTCGAAATTCTGACACTAGGCGGCGCTAGTGAACATATCAATTTTAAAAATCTCGAAGCTTTGGTGTCTTCGGCAAAGTTGATCAGTATGGCACAGACTTACATAAAACGGGACATTTGTTTCGAAATTCTGCCACCAGGCAGCGCCAGTGGACATGCCATTTTTAAAAATCTCATAGCTCTGAATCCTGATTACTTAGAAAGATGGTGTCTTAGGCAAAGTTGGTCAGTATGGCACAGACTTACATAAAACGGAACATTTGTTTCGAAATTCTGCCACCAGGCGGCGCCAGTGGACATGCCATTTTTAAAAATCTCATAGCTCTGAATCCTGATTACTTAGAAAGATGGTGTCTTAGGCAAAGTTGGTCAGTATGGCACAGACTTACATAAAACGGAACATTTGTTTCGAAATTCTGCCACCAGGCGGCGCCAGTGGACATGCCATTTTTAAAAATCTCATAGCTCTGAATCCTGATTACTTAGAAAGATGGTGTCTTAGGCGAAGTTGATCAGTATGGCACAGACTTACATAAAACGGCACATTTGTTTTGAAATTCTGACACTAGGCGGCGCTATTGACCTTATAATTTTGAAAAACTCACAGCTCAGAACCCCGATTACTTAGAAAGATGGTGTCTTCGGCAAAGTTGATCTGTATGGGACAGACTTACATAAAACGGGACATTTGTTTCCAAATTCTGCCACTAGGCGGCGCTAGTGGCCTTATAATTTTGAAAAACCCACAGCTCAGAATCCCGATTACTTAGAAACATGGCGTCTTCGGCAAAGTTGATCAGTATGTCACAGATTCACATAAAACAGGTCAATTGTTTCGAAATTCTGTCACTAGGCGGCGCTAGCGAACTTGTAATTTAGAAAATCTCATTGCTCAGAATCCTTATTACTTAGAAAGATGGTGTCTTCGGCAAAGATGATTAGTATGGCACAGATTCACATAAAACGATTAATTTAGTCATCTTCCGTACGTCGGCCGCGTCGGCATAAAATATAATACAGTCCGATTATCCGTTTATCGTTTTTTCGTTTAATCATTAAATCGCCAGTTGTGCAAGTTCGACGTTTTAAGCCAAGTCCGAAATACTATTCGCGAGTGAACCGTGGGGTGCTTTGTCCGGCCAGTGAAGATTGAGTTTTCTTTGTAACATTTTCTGGTAAATACTTGTTTCGAAATTCCTAAATTTTCAAATTCTGAAAAAATACAACAGAACTTTTTCCAGGAATTCCAACAGAAATTTCTCAAGGAGTTACTCCGGGAAGGCACAAATATTTCTCCAGAAATTCCTCAAAGAATTTCTCCAGACATTTTGCCAGTAATTCTTCCAGGAATTATTCATGAAATTCCTCCAAAAAATCATTCAGGAATTCCTCCAGAAATATCTCCACAAATTTCTCCAGGTATCCTCCACAAAGTCCTCTGGAAATTTCTGCCAGGATTCATCCAAGATTTCTACCAGGAGTTCCTCTACGGATTACTCCAAAAAATTGTAAAAAAAATCTCTCGGAAGTCTTCCAGGATTCCTGCAGGAATTTCTTAAGATTTTTTTCCCAAGAATTTCTTCAGGAATATCTCACTGGATTCATCCATGAATATCTTCAGAAATTTCTCGAAAATTCTTCCAGGAATTCCTTCAGAAATGACTTGAGCAGCTCCTCTATACATTCCTCCAGGAAGCTTTAAAAATTTGTCCAGATTTTTTTCGAAGAATTCCTCCAGACATTCCTCTAGTAATTTCTCCAGGAATTCCTTCAGTTATTTTACCATAAATTTTCTTCAAGAATTCTTCCAGAAATACCTACAGGGGTTCCTCAAGTAATTTCTCGGGGTTTTTCTTCAGGATTTCCTTTAGGTATTCCTCCAGGAAAGCCTCTGAGAATTTCTGCCAGAAATGCTCCAAGATTTCCTCTAAAAATTTCTCCAGGAATTCCTCCACAGATTCCTCCGGAAAATCTCAAAGGAATTTCTCTCGAAACTCTTTCAGGAATTCCTCTAGAAATTCTTTTAATGATTTCTCAAGGAATTTATCCAGGAATTTGCTCATGAATTCCATTTATGAATTTCTTCTGAAATTCTTAAAAACAAATAAACTTCTCAAAGAATTCCTCCAGTAATTTCTCAAGGAATACCATCCACAAATTCAGGAATTCCTCTACAAATTTCCTTCGGGAATTTCTCCAGAAATACCTCTAGGAATTCCTACAGGGATTCCTTCAGGAATTTCGCCTGGATTTCGTTCAGGAATTCCCCCAGAAAATCTTTTAGGAATTTCTGCCAGAAACGCTCCAAGATTTCCTCTAAGGATTTCTCCAGAAATTCCTCCACGCATTTCTCCAGAAAATCATCAAGGAATTACTTCCGAAACTTTTTGAAAGAAATTTCTCCAGGGATTTCTCCGGAAATTTCTTAATTTATTGCTCCTAGGATTTACCCCTTAATTCCTTCAGTAATTCCTTGAGGAGTCCCTCCAAACATTCTTCCAAGCATTTCTCCTGGAAGCCTCAAATATTTTCCATAAAATCCTCAAAGAAGTTTTCCAGCAATCCCTTAAGGAATTTCTCCATACATTCCTACAAAAATTCCTCCAGGAGTTCCTCCATGTATACCACGAGGAATTCCTACAAGGAATGCTCTACACCGATTCCTCCAGGAATTCCTGCAGATATTCCTCTAGAAAATGTTTTAGGAATTTATGGCCGAATCTCTCTAGCTATTCCTCCAGGAACTTCTACACGGATTATTCCAGAAAATCCTAAAAAAATCCTCCCAGAAGTCTACCTGGAATTCCTACACGAATTCCTCGAGAAATGTCTCCGGGATTCGTCCACGGATTCTTCCAGGATTTTTTCCAGGAATTTATTCAGGAATTCCTCCATGAGTTCATCTATGAATATTTCAGAAATTCCTCAAAAAATTCTCGAGAAATTCCTTCAGAAATTTCACGAGGAGTTCCTTTATATATTCCTCTGAATGCCTCAAAAATTTCGCCAGAAATTCTTTGAAGAATTCTTTCAGGATTTCCTCAAGTGGGTTACGTACAAAAGGCTGAATTACAAAAGGCTGAAATAACAAAAGGCTGAAACACGAAAGGCTGAAATTACAGAAGGCTGAATGCATCAAAAGGCTGAAATAACATAAGGCTGAAATAGTGATTCGACTAGTTTTCAAACGCACAAACCTAAAGGGTCACCTCAGCACTAACAACTCAGACAAACAGATTACTCGGAAGGTCGATTACCCAGCCGTGGCACTCGCACTAATTTTGCTTGAGCTTGAGGGGCTGTCCATAAACCACGTGGTCATGAGGGGGGGGGGGGTTTCGTCCAATGACCATTTTGTATGAACAAATAAAAAAAATTGTATGAACTAATGACCACGCGGGGGGGGGGGGGGGGGTGGTTTAAAAAGTCCCAAAAAAATGACCACGTGGTTTATGGACAGCCCCTGACGATTGACCGTCCTACTGTCCCTAGTTCATGGTTGGCCAAACTAAGCCATTTTGGGAATTGGAAAGTTTTACGACTGGCCATAATGCTATGGATTATTGAACGCCTACATTACTAAGACAGTATTTTTCAAGTAAATATCATATATTTCAAAGAAGGGAAAATCTCTGATGATATTATTTTAGTAGCCGTAATCTCCAAAACAACATGACTCGAAAGAATAGCTCATGTTGAAAGAAGGATAAATTAACGATATGAATATTATCAGTTCCTTTTTGTGTTCGTTGGTATGCACCATTAGCCTTTTCACTATAAGCTCATGCTGATGGTTTGGCGTACCAAGAACTTTTCATTATGACAATGTTCTTGACTCCCATATATGGCATTGAGTATCTTCGTACTTGTTACACGATATGCCAAAGCTGAGAAGCAGGCTCGTTCTCAGTTCGGGCGTAACTCCAACAAAAGGAAGAAATTCTATAACTTATATATGCATTTTCATATTTTCAGCCTTTTCAATTTTCAGCCTTTTGAAATTTCAGCCTTATGGTACACTTTCTTGATTTCAGCCTTTTGTATTCAGCCTTTTGTACATTCAGCCTATTGAATTTCAGCCTTATGTTACAATCCCCCTCAAGTAATTTCTCCAGGAATTCCTTCCGTAATTCCACCAAAAATTCCTTCAAAAATTCTTCCAGAAATACCTCCAAGAATGGCTACAGGGATTCCTCCAGGAATTTCTAGAGAGATTTTTTCAGGAAATCCAGCCCAGGAATTTCAGCCAAAAATCATCAAAAAATTACTCTAGGAATTTCTTAAGGAACTCCTGCTGGATTCATCTCTGAATTTCTTCTGAAATTCTTCAAAAATTTCTCCAGAACATTCTTCCAGAAGTTTCTCCAGGAAGCCTCAAATATTTCTCAAGAAATACCTCAAAGAATTCCACCAGGAACTCAAGGAATTCTTCCAGAAATTCCTCAAAAAAAATTTTCAGGAGTTCCTCCAGAAATACCTCCGAGAATACCTGCAAGGATTACTCCAGGGACCTCTCCACAGATTCTTCCAGGAAATCCTGCAGGTATCCCTGCATAAAATGATCTGGCAATTTCTGCTCCTCCAGGGATTCATCTATGAATTTCTTCAGAAAGTATTTTTGAGAAATCCTCCAAGCATTTCTTCAGGAATTCCTTCAGAAATTTCTTGAGGAGTACCTCCAGGCATAACTCCAAGAATCCTCAAATATTTCTCCAATAATTCCTCAAAGAATTCCTTCAGGAATTCCTGAAGACATTCTCCCAATAATTCAGGATTTCAGATTTTTTTTTCAGGATTTTTTTTTTCGAAATACATCCAGGAATGCCTCAAGGAATTCCTCCATAAAATCCTCCAAAACTTTCTACAGAAATTCCTCCAGAAACTTCCTGCAGATATTCCTCTAGAAAATCCTCTTGAAATGTCTTCCAGAATTCCTCCAAGATTTCCTCCATGGATTCCTGCAGATTCAGAAAAATTCTAAAGGAATTTCTCCCGGAACTCTTCCGGAAATTCCTCTAGGCATTCCTCGAGAAATTCTTCCAACGACTCCTCCATGGATTCCTCCATAACTTTCTCCTTGAATTTTTCCAGGAATTTCTCAAGGACTTTTTTTTCGAAAATTTCTTCAGGAATTCCTCTTATGGTTCATCCATGATTTTCTTCAGTATTTTCTCAAAAATTCCTCCAGAAACTCTTCTAGGAATTCCTTCAGAAATTCCTCAAGGAGTTCCTCCAGATATTTTTCCAGGAAGCCTGAAAAATTTCTCCTGAAATTTCTCAAACAATTCCTCTTGTAATTACACCAGTAATTCGTCCAGGAATTACTCAAGGAATTTCCCAAAAAAATATTTCAGGAATTCCTCAAGAAATCTCCCAGAAAATCCATTAGGAATTCCTCAAGCAATTTCCCAAAAAATCCTTCAGGAATTCCTCCAGAAATACCTCCAGGGATTGTTCCAGAAATTCCTCCTGGGATTCTTACAGAAAAAGCTCAAGGAATTTATGACAGAAATCTTCCAAGATATCCTCCAAGATATTTCTCCAGGAATTCTGCCGTGGATCCATACAGAAAATTCTATAGAAATTTCCCCCGGAACTCTTCTAGAAATACATTCAGGAAATCCTCAAGGAATTCTTCCATAAATTCCTACTGAAATTCCTTCAGGTATTCCTCCAGAAAGACCTCTAGGATTTTTTCTAAGAAAATTGCTCCAACCATTCTTCCAAGGGTTCCTTCAAGAATGCCCCCAAGAATTCCTCCGAAAATCCCTTCTCGGATTTCGCCAGGGATTCCTCGATGCTATCCACAAAGAAAACTATCACCACAAAGATTTATAAGAAATTATCAGTTGGCACAAGAAATCTTTGAAATGTATTCCGAGAATCTGCCATTGCCGCAAGGATTCTAAAAATGATCTGTGAATTAACAGTTGGCACTAGAAATTTTTAAAATATATTCCGAGGATCAACCATTGCAGCAAAGACTATAAAAATTATATGTAAATTCCGCAATGTCGCAACGATTCTAAAAATGATCTGTGAATTAACAGTTGGCACCACAAATCCTTAAAATATATTCTGAAAATCAGCTTATACGAACAGCCATTGCCGCAAGGAATCTAAAAATAATCTGTGAATGAACAGTTGGCACCAGAAATCCTTATAATATAATAGATTTATAAATAAAAAAACATTTGAATGTTTTAAGCTATTATCACAGAGATTTGTATAAATCAGTAAATTCCCAGTTGACACCAGAAATCCTTAAAATTTATTCCGAGGATTAGATATTGCCGCAAGGTTTTCAAAAATAATCTGTAAATTATCAGTTGCCACCAGAAATCTTTAAAATATGTTCCGAAAAACAGCCTTTATCACATAGATTTATAAAAAACTAGTGAATTCCCAGTTTGCACCAGAAATCCTTAAAAATATATTCCATAGATTAGCCATTGCCGCAAGGATTCTAAAAAAAATCTGTGGATTTCCATTTGACATCATAAATTTTTAAAATATGTTCCAAGAATCAACCTTTACCACAATGATTCTAAAAACAATCTGCGAATTCCCAATTGACACGAGATATTCTTAATATGTATTCCGAGAATCAGCCATTGCCGCAAGGATTCTCAAAATAATATGTGAATTATTAGTTGGCACCAGAAGTCCTTAAAATGTATTCCAAGGATCAGCCATTGCCGCAAGGATTCCAAAAATAATCTGTGAATTAATAGTAGGCACCGTATATTCCAAAAATCAATTTTTACCACAATGATTCTAAAAATAATCTGTGAATTCCAAATTGACACCAGAAATTCATAATATGTATTTCGAGAATCAGCCATTGCTGCAAGGAATCTAAAAATAATCTGTAAATTAACAGTTGGCATCAGAAATTCTTAAAATATATTCCGATGATCAGCCTTTGCTGCAAAGAATAACAGAATAATCTGTGAATTAACAGTTGGCACCAGAAATCCTTAAAATACCTTCCGAAAATCAGCCATTGCCGCATAGATTCTAAAAATAATCTGTGAATCAGCAGATGGCACCAGAAATCCCTAAAATATATTCCAAGAATCAACTTTAACCACAATGATGCTAAAAGTAATTTGTGAATTCCCAATTAATACCAGAAATTCTTAATATGTATTCCGAGGATAAGCCATTGCCGCAAGGATGCCAAAATAATCTGTGGTCTCCCCAGTTTGCACAAGAAATCCTTAAAATATATTTCGAGGATCAGTCATTGCCACAAGGAATCTAAAAATAATCTGTGAATTAACAGTTGGCACCGGAAATCTTTAAAATATTTTCCGAAAATCAGCTATTACCACAATGATTTATAAAAAAATCAGTGAATTTCCAGTTGGTACCAGGAATCCATAAAATTTTTTCCGATGATTAGCCAGTGCCGCAATGATGCTAAAAATAGTCTGTGAATTGACAGTTGGCACCAGAAATCCCTAAAACATATTCCAAGAATCAACTTTTACCACAATGCTAAAAGTAATTTGTGAATTCCCAATTAATACCAGAAATCCTTAATATGTATTCCGAGGATAAGCCATTGCCGCAAAAATTCTAAAAATAATCTGTGGATTCCCAGTTGGCAACTGAAATCTTTCAAATATGTTCTGAAAAACGGCTATTAAGGTACACCGGGGCAAGTTGAAAAGGGTGGGGCAAGATGAAACGCGAAGTTTTGAAATAGATTCCAATACAATTTGGAAATTTATCCTTCATTAAAGGATTGTTTGAATCAAAAAGTATTTGTTATGGAAGTTACATTGTTAATAATCATAAGAAAACTTGATGAAACCTGCTGTTTCATCTTGCCCCACCCGTTTCAACTTGCCCCGGTGTACCTTACCACAAATATTTATAAATAAATCAGTGAATTCCCAGTTGGTACCAGAAATCCTTAAAATTTATTCCGAGGGTCAGCCATTGCCGCAAGGATTCCGAAAATAGCCGGTGAATTTACAGTTGGCACCAGAGATCCTTAAAATATATTCCAAAAATCAGCTATTATCACATAGATTTATAAAAAAATCAGTGTATTGCCAGTTTGCACCAGAAATTCTTAAAAATATATTCCGAGGATCAGTCATTGCCGCAAGGATTATAAAAATAAGCTGTGAATTATTAGTTGGCACCAGAAGTCCTTAAAATGTATTCCGAGAATCAGTCATTGCCGCAAGGGATCTAAGAATAATCTATGAATTAACAGTTGGCACCAGAAATCCTTAACATATATTCCGAAAATCAGCTATTATCACATAGATTTATAAAAAATCAGTGAATTCCCAGTTTGCTCTAGAAATCCTTAAAAATATATTCCGAGGATTAGCCATTGCCGCAAGGATTTCAAAAATTATCTGTGAATTAACAGTTGGTAAAAGAAATCCTTTATATGTATTCCGAGGATCAGCTATTGCCGCCATGATTCTAAAAATAATCTGTGGGTTCCCAGTTTGCACCAGAAATCCTTAATATGTATTCCGAGGATCAGTCATTGCTGCAAGGATGCTAAAAAAATCTGTGATTTCCCAGTTTGCGCAAGAAATCCTTAAAATGTGTTCCGAGGATCAGCTATTGCCGCAAGGAATCTAAAAATAATCTATGAATTAACAGTTGACACCAGAGATCCTTCAAATATGTTCCGAAAAACAGCTGTAATCACATAGATTTATGAAAAATCAGTGAATTCCCAGTTGGCTCCAGAAATCCTTAAAATATATTCTGAAAATCAGCTTTTATCACATAGATTTATAGAAAATCAGTGAATTCCCAGTTTGCACCAGAAATTCTTAAAAATATATTCCGAGGATTGACCATTGCCGCAAGGATTCTAAAAATAATCTGTGAATTAACAGTTGGCACCAGAAATCCCTAAAATATATTCCAAGAATCATCTTTCACCACAATGATGCTAAAACTAATCTGTGAATTCCCAATTAATACCAGAAATCCTTAATATGTATTCTTAGGTTCAGCCATTGCCACAAAGATGCTAAAAAAAAATCTGTGGTTTCCCAGTTTGCACCAGAGATCCTTAAAATATGTTCCAAGGATCAGCCATTGCCGCAAGGAATCGAAAAATAATCTGTGAATTGACAGTTGGCACCAGAAATCTTAAAAATATGTTCCGAAAATCAGCTTTTATCACGTAGATTTATAAAAAAATCAGTGAAATCCTAGTTTGCACCAGAAATCTTTAAAAATATATTCCGAGGATTAGCCATTTCCGCAAGGTTTCCAAAAATAATCTGTGAATTAACAGTTGGCACCAAAAATTCTTAAAATATATTCCGAGACTCAGCTATTACCACAAAGATTTATAAAAAAAATTAATTTTTTTAAGGAATCGGTAGAAGAGAGGAATTCCGGGATGATGCTCTGAAATATGTACTACAAGTATCTTTTGAAGAATTACTGAAAAATATCTGGAGGAAACTTTGATGAAACTTCTGAAGGAATCGCTAGAGTAATTCCCCTCCAATCTTGTCATGCATTTCTGCAGAAATTTATTGTTTTTAGGGATAAAATATCTGTAAAAATGTTGAAGGAACTTCTCTAAAAAATTAAAAAAATAACTCTTCAGTCAATTTCTTGATTTGACTGACCAAGTCATGTGTAAATTACACTGCTGCACATGAATGTTAAAATATTTTGTATTCACGACAATAAAATAAAAAAAGCTCGCGCCGATTACGCCGCCACCGCCGCTGCCTTCAATAACCATACACGCCTCCACCGGTGAAATCTGCTTCGGCGCACACGTCTTTTACTGAAGACATTTGTTTAACACTTGCCAGATGAATATAAAAAAAATATCTGAAGGAAGGATAATTTTTCGAACGTATTTAAAAATAATTTCCCTTTGCAAGTTTTTTAAGTATTGCCTAAGAGAATCTTAAAGCGAATCAAGAATGAAAAAAATATTCCACAGAATTTCCTAATTGATTATCAATGGAATTCTAAAGGAACTGCCTATTAAGCTCATAAAGAAATTTTCGTAGATTCCCCTGGCAGAATACATGCTAATAGTATTTTTAGAGAAATTGGCGAAAAGACTTAAAAATTATGTGCTGCACATTTTTTTTTTTAAATCGTGCCTAAGAAATTCTTAAAGTAAATTCCTTGAACTAACTTAAAGTGTAACTAACAAGCCCACGTATAATTAATAAATTACAATTACAATTACAAATTCAGAATAAATTTTCAATGATAGAAAAAAAAAGTTCTAAAAGATTTATCGTTGTTCTTGGAAGATCGAATTCTTGGAAGAACTTTTAATAATAGCAATCTGAATTGAAGTAGTGTTTCTACTGTGATCCAATCCAGTTTCAACCCAAGTTACCGACATCTATGTTATAATTTTAAAATTTCGTTAATCGTATTATTCGATTACTCTATTTAGCCATTTATGGAAGCGGCGCTGGTTTATAGCCTGATGCACTCACCTTGTAAAGATACAATGTACCGAAATCAGCTGATCCAGTTCGTCTTCTGGTCCTGAGCGTACTTTTTAATCTTCTAGTAGTCGTTTCAGTTGTTTTTGTACAACATTTTGAAAACAGCTCACTTGTTTGTATACAGCAACAGCGTGGTGCTGGCGGTAGAGGCCGACTGTATGACAGCCACAAGGTCGCTGTTATTGTATAGATCGGGGAAGCAACTTCCATTCTATTTCAGGTTTTTTTTTCATAGATTGATATTTTTGCACTACACTACTTTCAGAAACCCACCACTTTTTTAATCTTCTCACTTAATTTTTTTTTCACAATATTAAAAACCCATTATTGCAAATTCAAGTGCCCCGCTTAAGTTTTCAGAATTTTTCACTGACCGAACGGACGACGAGAACGGTACTTCTCCGTGGACACTATCACTCGCTTTCGCCGTGCCGAGTTCCACGGTGGCGTAATGACCACAGCTCTAATAATCAGGCGGTAAAAACGAACATCAAAACGTCGACAACAATGAAAACTAAATTATAGCATTATTTAATTAGCGCACTTTGACGAGCCGCGACGAACGTCAACATGGACGACCGACCGACCGACCGACCGACGAGAACGAGACTGACTGATTTGCACACACATGAACTTTACGCAAATGCGACTGCGTACAGTAGGTATGTGTGTGCGTGTACTCATCCACCGATCACGTTCGAATGCTATATTCGAGCAGATGGTGGACTAAAACCATGCAAGCGCGTTTGTGCGCAACTGGATGTGAGCGAAACGCACATGATCTGTGAGTGTTTAGTGCACATTTGGCTGTGAGCTGAAACGCTCCTAAATGCTAGTTTTGGGTGTAGTAGCAACGGTTGTCGAACTAACATTCCTTCCCTTTCCTGATGACCGTAAGGACGTGGCCAGCGCCGTTATTGACTTTAAATAGCTGAACTCTCGAATTGTGCACATTGAGAATGGTTAGCTAGCCCCAAGCTTTCACATTCATTGGCTCTCTGTGCAACTTCGATTGTTCTGGTCAATCACGGAGTAGCAACTACGATGTGTACGGTTATCTTTGCTTTGCTTTGCTAAAATTTTCTGGTATCCGCTGGAACTCTCCTGGAATCCCCTGATACCCCGTGAAGCCGAGTTCTTTGAAACAACTCTGAGACCCCCTGGAATTAAGCTTATCTACTTGTTAGCGTAGTCGAATTGCTGCGGTGGACACCTGCACCTCTCACTGTTGCCGCAGTGCCGTGACGAGCTTTTCACGGATCTAATCTAGGGGTTTCACCTAGGGTCGCCTCCCGGGTAGACGAGAATATCTAAATCATATCTCAAATCGAACAATTCTTGCTGCCATAGCTCGATGTGATTTTGATGAGTTACTCAAAAATCTAATGAATATCGCACGAATAGCTCAAAGTGATATGATATCAGTTTGTGTTCTTGTCGAAATAGCTAAAAATTTCTACATAAGAACAAGTTTAACTCTTCTGCACGAAATGGAACACATACACCCATAGAGATGGCACAATGTTCATGTGCCCCTTTCTGAGCTGTGAAAACGAAGAACCGCATGCTCTTACTCCCATGTTATTTACAACAGTGAGCCACAATTGAGTGGTAAGCATTGCCGCCTGTGAATCCTAAGGTCGTAGGTTCGATGCTGGATGCTGACATTTTTTTATTTTATTTTTTGTAGAAAAAAGTGACAAATCTTGTCTGGTATTGTTTTGATCTTGTAATATCCTAACAAGCTATTATTGAGTAGTTCACCATTTTAGATTTTGCAATTATTTCTCTTCTTTTACCTCTTATATCAATCAAACCTATAACCAGTTTTTGCTCTTCAGTAATTCAATCAATCATAACTGAATATGCTATTCATCAGATTTTTCCACCTACTCGGGCTCTGTCGTGAGAATCATTACATCGACAACTTGTCTCAGATCCACGAGCTTGGCGTCACTCATCATCGCCTTCAAGACCTCCGAGTACTTCGCTTTCTTGTTGATGATTCATCTCGTGGATGAGAACCTGCCCTTCTACCTTTCCGTGGCCTGGTGTCGCTGCACTCCTGTTCCTCCAACTTTTCTTTCCCTCCTTTTTTTCTGTG
Source organism: Aedes albopictus (assembly GCF_035046485.1). NCBI lineage: Eukaryota > Metazoa > Arthropoda > Insecta > Diptera > Culicidae > Aedes > Aedes albopictus. Next base: position 251,436,830 of record NC_085137.1, on the reverse strand, counting down.
CATTAGGGTTCAGGAGGTATTCGCACTAACTTGCGGTGGCTGACCTATTAAGCGGGTAATCTTTATTGACATCGCTGTACCGTTAGACGATAATGTCCAATCATCGTTTTCCGACAAGATAACGAAGAATCACGACCTGGAATAGGACCCAGAAGTGGCACCTAGAAGTAGTCCGTATAGGTCCGGTTATCTTTTCGGGGACTGGAGTTGTCCCGGAATTGAAGATAGCCCTGAATAGCATTCCTGCGAGCGATGTGTTATTCTTGGAGCCTGTAATATAGTTTGGCGGTTCCTGAATCATCACAACTAACGATGCATCTGTAGTATAATAGAGTGAATGGTTAAATCATCATACAAATTATACTACAGCATCTGACTGAAGCAGACTTTGTAAACGTTAGTTGAATTTGCTCGAGAGAATATGACAACTCCATGGCTTCGAGAATGAGAAACCACCGATTCATATCCAAGTATGCCCGACTAAATCGACGGCTCTTACCTCAAGGGCTTTCTCGAGAGGTCGCTATCAGAAATATAAACCATTAACGCATTAAATTTAAATATTAGTTTTGTATATATACAAACCGTACGAACTGAAATAATAACGGAAATTTACACAAAAAGAGATTAAATAAAAAAAATGAAGAAGTTAGAAGCAAAGGGGCGCGGGCCGTAAGTGACAAAAACCCACTTTCGAGTAAATGAGATTTGAAGTTTGTCACCAATATTTCATCCCCTTCAAAACGTACGGAGTTTCAAAAGCGACGCATATTTTTACAATTTATTGTAATTTTTCTAATCAACGTTAAAATAATCTTAAAAAGTTCCTGAAAGCTTGAAATCTGAAGATTTTTATGCCATGTTCAGCTCAAAATCGTCAAGTGGTTACTCGGGGTAGGTATGGGAAGAGCAAACTTTCATAACAATAGGAAAAGAGGATATAGTTTGTTTGTTCAAAGACGTAGGATATAGAAATCATTTTGCATAGATAATATTCAACAATTCGTACTTATTATATAATTTTCCAATTTTTGTTCGAACGAATCCACATTAATTTCTAGTCTTCCTGTACATTATTTGATGGATTCTCATAATGGCACGACCTTTCACAACTGTCCAAATGACAAAAAAAAATCGATTGATCCTAAATCAACACAGCCGTCCCAAATGATATCACGTTCTGTCCAGCCCGTTGGTTGGATGGTCGTCCATTTACCGAGATGTGATGCGTTCGGACTTTCACGGCTCACTCACTTTGATCGGCAAACACCTGCAAAAGAATGATAATTGAATTAGCCTAATTACAAAATAACATTTTCATTGAAAACCTTTTTATGCGTCGCTGGGCAACACCTTCTCCAAAGCAGAACTTCATCCATCTATCGCCGAGCTGTCTGTGTGTCAATGAGGACCACCAGCTTGTTGTTGGTTTTTGCTACCGTAATCCGGGGTCAAATTGATCACTTTAAAACAACTTTTGCGGATAACATCAGTGCCTGTTCAAATATTGCCAAAAGAATTTCTGTAAAACCAGTACCCAGTGGATCTCCATGGAACCATGTGACAGAATTTTGTTCAACAAATTTAAACTTTAAGTTATATAACTTCAAATATCAAAATATTGGTAATGCTACTTTGGGGCGAAATTGATCAGTATGCAATTAAGCATCGGTTGGAAAGGAAAATTTCCTTCACCGCTTTATTTTGCTCTTCTAAAACCGAATAACGCGTCTAAAATCTTACAACTAGTGAATTTAATACTTGAAATGCAAAATTAAATTTCGAAAGTTCCGCTTAAACGCCTAAAGGTAGGCAATTTCATTTGAAATAAGTGATTTCTATTGCAATAAATGACCATTTCTTCAAAAAATGAACTTTTATAACAATTTCATGTTCTGATTAGCTGCGTAACATCCCAACCATGGCTCCACAAAAATGTTAAAACAGAGAATTCACGGGAAGTCCTATTAGCAATTGATTGTTTAGCAGCAATGATTTCAGCTAAATGAGAAATACATTGCAAAATCCTTGAAAAAATAAGGCAAAACACACTTTTTCTAAAAAAATTAAAAGTCTGCACTCATCTCTAAACATCTACGAATCAGATGACGTAAAAAGTTAAAGATCATTACGACGCTTAAGAGTTCCTAATATGGAATTACAATGTAGTACCCGAGTGATCAATTTCACCCCGCTGATCAATTTGACCCCGGTTTACGGTACCGAAAGAAATTAATCAATTTTAGGTCAACCGTAATGGGTGTCGTCCTTCCATGACCAACTGGCAGGGTGATAAGAAATGGGTTCTGTTAATTTGGATCCTGTTTGGGTGGGAAAACTGATGGACCTTGTTACTCTGGTGTAGAAAAAAGCATGGATGATTAAGAGATTTGACGTCAAATCGGTTGATTGATAAAACAGGTTCCAGCTGATTTTAAACCTTGTTCAAATTAGAGGATTTGTATTCATGGTAGAATGGTAATCGAGAATCGACTATTAAGTATTTTATTTCACTGAAACATCACATTTCAACAATAATTGAATCACTGAGGCAAGGAAATCACATAGGTTGAAGCTGTAACACCATTCAAATCTGTTCCATTCACAAGCAAATGCCGCATCATCATTCGAGCGCAGAAAGCTTGTAAATTCTTTTTCTCTAACAAACGTTGAGATCCCACACCCCCCCCCCCCACTACCGACTTGTGCTGTAGGTACCTACTAGAACGTTTTCTGCCATTCCAACAGCCAGCGCTAGAGTCCCGCAGCCGAGGCACATCCTAGCTCCTCTTCAGGTCACGCGTATTAAAGCACAAATCCTGTCAGCCAGCTAGCAATGACGTGTGTCGGAATCTGGCATCATGTGGAAACGCACAATGTTCCGGATTTTGCGAGGATTATTCTGGATGCAGAGACCTCAGGCGAAAAAAAAAAGAATGAGCTAGAGAGCGCAGGTAAACCTAAACGTTGAGCTATTTTTGATACCATGATACACGGACGGATGGACGTTGAGCTTGGCAGGGGTATGGTTTTCTTGGAATGAAGATTGATATGAAATTATTACCGGAATGTGGTCCAAGGGCTATGAGGGGGGAAAATGCAAAGTATGTTTGTGGCTGGATGACGGCTTGGCTGTCAACGGAATGTTAGTATTCAGTTTTGATAATGGAGCTGGTTGATTTGAAAAACTTTGCAGATTTACAAACTGCGTTTTACATATTATACTAAAATTTAGCAATTTTTCGTATTCTAGGAAACACACTTGTTGTGTATACTAGGTGATGAATTACGTCAGGAAAATGCCTTCACTAAGGGTGTAAAATAATTATTCAAAGTTACTATTTGCAACAAATGAACGGATTTCTTGCGATATCGAATGCAATGCACTATCTCTCTCAATTAATTGAAGCAATCGACCTATAGATATAGGGTCATAGATATCATCTTTAACGCAGCCCATATTCATCGACTGCAGCTGCCTGCATTAGAATTGATGCATCTGGTCAAATGATCCTCTAATAGTCTAATGCAAGCTCCTACTCTGCCATGGAGTTGTTAGAATTGAGAAAATGCAAAATGCTTTCACATATGGTAGATACAACACCTTCTGATGGTGAAATCTAAGATGAAAGGCTTCAGTTTTTCCCGGTATTCATCTGGGAATACATGAGGACGAACTAGAGGGTAGCTGATGTATCCTACTTGAAACTGCGAGAAACTCATATGCATGCTCGTTTCATACATTTGCTGTGCAGAGTTTATTTGTTTTACCATTGCCATGAGTTGGCTTTATCCGACCGAGTGTGTCTGAAGCATTGAAAGTTTGGTTTTGATTGCTTTTAAGTAACTATTACTCCATGCGGCATTCAGGGTAGGCTTAGGAGATATTTATTATTCTACGGTACGGTTATGTTGCAGAAAATATGATCTTGATGTGTACACACGTATATTTTTTTGCATAATAGCACAAATAGGATAACACATAATAAAATCGGTTTGCGGTTGCCGTTTTCCATTCCCAAGATCACGCTCTGTTGGCGCGTTAACCGTGGCCAACTCCGGTCGGGTCGGGTGGACTGTATCACTCGGGGGTCGGATGAATACACAACCGCTCTTCTGCTAATCACTATTTCACTTTATTCTTTCTTACTACACTACTATTAACACTACGTCACTTCACTGTTCACTATTTACACTTTTACATACTTTTACTTTGCACTCGGGTTGTATTCGCGGCGGCAGAAACAATACTAACTTGTGCGGTCGAACCTGTCACGTATTTATATGCGCACGTCGGCAATCTGGAACATTTGCGCAATATCGCGACACGTGTTCCAGACGCGGGAGGAAACATCTCGAAGCTTCAAATATGGACCAAACAGGTGTTACGTTTGTAAATTAGTTGTGACGTAGGGGGATTAGGGGCATAATGGACACCCGGGGCGAAATGGACACCCCTGTTTTTGCCGAAACCGTTGACTTTTATGTAAAACTTTTAATGCATAAGTGTAAAGGAACAAGTTATGGTTCTATTTTTCACAACTACCATTTATATTCCTCCAAAATAACTAAAATATCATTGAAATTAAAATATGTTTTGCATATGGTGAAATTCTTATAATTTCGAAGCAGCATAAAATAAGGTATTACGAGTGTTGGAGTATGTCCACCATAAAAACAAGTGAATTGTTGCCTTATCTACATGTATACGGAGATTTAGCAATGGATGAAGTATTTTATGTTTGATCAGAATTTACTTACAATAGCAATTTTATTGTTGTAGTCGATTCGGGGCGAAATGAACACTGGCAGATACAAATGGATGTACGCGCATTGCATACTGTTAGGCGTTTTCGATAATCTGGAAAAATTCAATCCGATTATTTTAGCCTAAAGTTTATATAATTAGCTATGATGTTATGTAAACTCGTCTAAGATGGAGCATTATATCTCTGGTACTGATCGCCGTAGGCAAATCACTTAACTGGTCAATGTAACCAAAGAATTAGCATAAAATATGCAGGGGTGTCCATTATGCCCCGATGGGTGTCCATTTCGCCCCGTACCTTTCCTGCCAGCCCTGAAAAACACACGGTTTACAATTCATTATTTCTTCACAATAAAGACATTCTGCCTACTGTAAATGGTTTAAATACGTAGGAAACAAGTTCAAGTTGTGAGTGAACTGATAATATGTTAAGTTTTACTCTGTTATACAGGCCTAACGTACTCATTTGCTTAGGGTGTCCATTATGCCCCTAATCCCCCTATGTAAAGTAGTTTTAAGAATTTTCCATGAATTGGAGAATGCAATTCTTGGAAACTTTTACGATTACTGCATGGAGTGTGTTACGTTTGTAAATTGTTGTGAACATTTTGTCAGTTTATTTTGTATGTTATACTTAGGTTTCTACATCTGTCCCTGAATTTTAATGTGCATTTGTAGTGCTGCAAACATTTAAGGAGTGATCCAGTACAAAACACACAAGCCGTCCCCAAACATGGACATCAAATTGTAGACGGTCTTGTGTTGTTGCTCAGATCGGGATGCCCCCTTAGGTCTCGAATTTCCTAGACCAAAACAAGCTATGAATGCCGCAACAGATGCTGCGAACTAAAAGGCGAACTGCCAGAAAAATACGATTACAGGATTGACTGATGAACCAAGAACAAAAATGAAACCTCGTCATCCTGGGATTGGGCTACGTTATCTATTTGGAGAACTGGGCACAATTTATGTTATGTGTTGCATGTTTGTGTTTTGTGCATTTGTAATGTTCGATTTTGTTTTTCGTATCTAAGTTCCCAGACGTGGGGCCCGATACGGAAAATAAAATGTCCATAATGAGGTTCCAATGTACTATTCGTTACATTGGCGCCCAACGTGGGGGCCGGTACGGAAAATAAAATGCAAATTTGTAAGGTTCCAATTTATTCGTTACAATGGCGCCCAACGTGGGCCCGATATGGAGACAGATTTCTCGCCTGGCCGAGCAGCGGCCACGGTTGTTGGAGGCCACATGACTCCAAGGCGTCGCAGATGGTGGTCCAGGCCACGTCGCGATCAGATGGTGGTATTTGCGCTAGTACGTCGTCAGCGGTAGAGCCCACGTAGCGGTCGACTTGCCCGGCTGGTGCAGCGGCCCTGTCAACAGCGATGACCTCGCCGTCCTGTGTTGTTACCGCCAGGTTATAACGGTTCCTCAGGATAACCGCTGGATCGAGGAGCTGCCGTGTGCGCGTTTTTGTCGACGCTCTCGTCGCCGCCACCATCATCTTTTTTTTTTTTTTTTTTTTTTTTTTTTTTTTTTTTTTTTTTTTTTTTTATACCCTCCGCTGACCCCCATACCAAAATGCTCGCACAGAGAGCAATCTGGTGATGGACACTTACTAAATTAAAATTAGAAACAAAAAAACGCGGGACTTAGTATTACAAAGACAAAGGATATAAGGTGGAATCCCAGTGGAACATAGTTCCTTTGAAGGGATTCACACTAAAAACAAATAACGATAAAAACTAACAACTAACGTTCTTTAAAATGAGTGAGACTATGTGGCTGACAACTATTAAACTACTGGTATTTACAATAAAAATAAAAATGAAAATGCAGGAAAAAACTAGCAGAGCCAGAAAAACCTACATACAAATGAAAATGAAGAAGGTTGACATGATTAAAGGAGATATTCATTTACATTCCGTATTATGTACTGCTTTAGTTTGCTTTTAAAGAATAAACTATTTTGTATTATTTTTAGATCGTTGGGAAGTGTATTGAACTTGGATGGACCGTAATTTTGAATGCGTACAAGACCCATGTTTGTCGACGCTTTGCTTCGCAACAACTCATTTGCATGCCTAGTGTGCTGTACAGCACTTCTTGCTGAAAAAACAATATTATGGTGAAAACTGCGGTTGTATAAAGTGTTATGGACGTACATGATTGTTTGGGAATCGCGCAGACCCATAACACAAGTTTACAAAATAAAACGAAAGTCGTGAACTTCTGTCAACGACCAAAATTTTTGAAGCACAATTTAGTGCTGATTTCGAAACCGACCTTCAAAAAATTTAAAGTAGAACAGTTTTTGAGATTTAGCTCAATATCGAGTTTTGCAACTTTTCAAAATATGTAATTTACTAAAATTCAAATATATTGCGTTTTGTTCAACCAATTTTAAATCTTTTTCCATAAATTAAAAGCTGAATACAATACCATTCGGTCATCTGAATACAGGTTTTGCGTCAGATTGATGAAATTCAAGATATTGGCGAGTTTTGGGGACGATCTTCTTAAATTTTAGCAAAATTCCCTAATTTTTTTGAAGAAATGTATTTTTTTTTCAATAAGAAAAAAACAACTTAAAAATTCTTTCTCGACGTTTATTTGACATATCATATGTAGGCGAGTTACAGTAAAAAATTCAGCTCAATCGGAGCATTGATTACGGAGAATGAGGTGTGTGAAGTGAGCGACGTTGCTTAAAAATAGAACAAAAATCGATTTCAAATCTTCAACCTTGTATGGAAAGTCGAAAAATTTTCCGCTCTACTGTAATTTTTTTCCATCGCGTTTTCGAACTCAGGGCATGATTCTACACCAAAAATGATCATCAGCTTACCGAGTTCAAAAATGCTGTAAACTAGTGTAATGGGTATAATTTTATGACGGGAACTAGAGTAGAGCAAAACGGTCGAATACAAGTGAGGTAGACTGAAAATTACTTTTACACATCTGTTTTGCAATGTTTGAATTTTTTTAAGTTTTGACTTGGCAACATGCCCCCACACAATTATCAAATATTGGATTATAGAATGAATACATGCATAATAAAATCGTAGCAACGCGTCATCAGGCACGAAGGGACGAACTCTTTTCATTAAACCACACAATGATGAGATTTTACTTGAAACTTTCTTAATAAGTGCATCCCACAAAAGGCAAGAATCTAAATGCAACCCTAAGTATTTAAAAGTTGACACCTTTTCAATTTGAATATTTCTAAAGCAAGGGTCAGAGTGCTGTTGAATTTTTTTGCGTGGGGAGTGAAAAATCATGTACTTTGTTTTCAACAAGTTCAAAGAAAGACGATTTCCATTGAAATACTCCAAGAGATTTTCGAGGTCTGATTCTATGTCTTTAATTATCGACTGCGCATTGGAATGAGGGTAGAACAAGGCCGTGTCATCTGCAAAGAGCCTAGGTGTTCCGCGAAGTTTCAGATTTCCCAAGTCATTGATAAATATCAAAAATAACAAAGGGCCAATGTTGCTCCTTTGAGGAACTCCAATATCAATAGAGCATAAACTACTACGAACGCCATTAAGGACCACAAATTGTTTGCGATTTGAAAGGTAACTTTTAATCAAATCGTTGGCTATTCCTCTTATTCCATACCGATCAAGTTTATTGAGCAAAATTTCATGATTGATAGTATCAAAAGCTTTTTTTAAGTCAATGAATAAGCCTCCCACTATTTTTTTTTCGATCTATTTCAGAGATTAAATCATCTACAAGCTCCACAATAGCATTTGAGGTTCCACAACCTTCACGAAAGCCATATTGAAAGTTATACAAAACATTGTTTTCGGCGAAAAAAATTGAAAGCCGTTTGGTGAGAAGTTGTTCAAAAATTTTATTAAGTACTGAAAGGGTGGAGATTGGGCGATAGTTGGAAGGGTCATGCGGATCTCCAGATTTGAAAATAGGGGTCACTTTAGCTATTTTTAAAATGTTAGGATACATGCCAGTAACTATAACACTATTGAACAGTTTTGTAATTATCTCCGAAAAAGGCCTCAGATGGGCTTTTAACAAATCGGCCGAAAGATTATCATGCCCACGACTCTTTTTGACATTTAACTGATTTATTAAAATGCATACTTCGCTTTCATTGGTTGGCCGCAGGAAAATTGAATTATTAACAGTATGTACATGCCTTAAAGCATCAAAATCGTTCTTAGGAAGTTTATCGGCCAAATCGTTCCCAACACTAGAAAAAAAATTATTGAATACCTCAACTACATCACTATCCGAGTGCAAAACCGTGCCATCAACTTTCAGGTTGATCTTTTCGGTAATTTTTGAGCGTCCAAAAACTTCATTTAAAACTTTCCACACATTGGAGTGACTGGAGCTCCTAAGAATATTTTCATAATACTCTCGTTTACAGCGTATTTTGCAGTTTTTACTTTTTTTGAAATATGTGTCAACATTTCTCTAATATGCACATCGTTAGGAGCGTTCTTAGATTTTGCAAGGTAGATATTTTTAATTTGGATCAACCGCCAGAGACTGTAAGTCATCCACGGACAATGATCGCCTTTCAAATGAACTGTTTTTGATATCGATCGTGTACACTCAGTAATGAGTCTGTTGTATGTCTCGACAAGAGTATTCAAGGAAGTTTCGGCATCATCAATAATTTGAAATTCATTCAAAAACGCAGCGAATAGTGTGTGCAATTTGGTATGATCAACAATGTTCATTTTCAGTTCTTGTTGTTTCTTTTCATTACCCAGGAAGATCGACGAAATGATAGGTAGATGATCACTAATTTCATGGAAAATTGTATGGTTTTAAAGTTTTGCAGCATGATCAATTGGACATATGAAATGATCTAGGATATTGTTACTAGAAGGGCGTGTTGCAAAGGTGTTCGTACAGACATAACCGTATGATTCTAATAGGTTTTTATATCTAATTACCACGTTATTATTTTGAAGATTAATAGGTACATTTACATCGCCAATTATGAGAAAAGGTTTAGACTGAGTTGCGGCTGACAACCAGCCTTCCATTATATTCTTTTCTTTTGTTTAGCAGAAAGGAGTTGGTCCCCCGTTCGTGATGTCATGAGGCTCTCGTATGTTCCTCCGGACGCTAGATCGGCCCCGCGGTAGAGTACGCTTAGCTGAGCGTATTTCCCGCTGTCTATGGTGGGTCTCACTACAAATGAGAGTCTATCCCACACACTTAGAAATTCTGAAATTTCGACGAAACGGAATCACCAATCCAATCACAAATTGGACTCAATTTTACGCGCATCATGTAAGTGCTGGTTGGTTAAACCGTTTCACCAGAAACGTTGAACCAGTATCACGTTCATCAGCCACCTACTAACTCGGTGAAATAGCCGAGAGGTAAGAGATGTGGCTCACGATCATCAGATCCGGAGTTCGAATCCCATGCATGACAATATTTTACTTATCTATGTTTTATCTGTCAAATCGGTTCTAGCGATTGCTAGACGCTAAGAAAAAATAAGTTTTATTTTGGGGTGCCTTGAACTTACGTCTTTACATGTCATAACCTCTAAATATGTGTTTTTGAAGATGCTCGTATATGTCAGGTTCAGGACACTTAAAATTACATGATATTTTCTAGGTGTGCATATAACGTCTAGCGCTGCAGTCACGAATGCTTGGATCTCCGCGTCGGGTACTCCCGCCTGACAGAGCACCTCGTACCTTAGACCGAGCCCGGTACACACGTCCGCAATCATTAGCGCCGTGGCTGCTCCGGTGCCGGCCATTTGTTCAATGGCCCACATCAGAACAGCCACTCCGCTTGACTCTGCTATTGCGTTCCACGCCAACAGCATATTATATAGGGACTCAGTTGTGATATTCGTTTTCACAACGAATTCTCTGAACACGATGCTGAGGATGGACGGCGAGAAGGTGGCTTTTTCGAGGGTGATTCCGTGGAGCTCTGGCATTTGCCGGGCGCGGCTGTCGCACCATTGTTGAGTGCTTGTTCCGGCTTTGCATATGGCGGCGATGGCGCAATACAGATACGTCATCTGCTTGTTCGTCGTCGAAGCAGCCTCAACAACGGCGCGAAACTCAAACCACATGATCTTTTGGCCGAGGTCGAGATCCTCCCAGGCTGCAGGCCAATCCTCTTCTCCGATCTCCTCGACGACGAAATTGTTTCCAACCACAACGTCCTGCGGGTTGTCAATATCACAGAACTGCGCGACAAGTTCCCTCGAGGCTCTGCCCGCCACGAATTCCGGTATCTGATCACTACCTGGTGATGGTTAAACTGCGCCCAAAACTCTCCGTTATTAACAATCACAGTGGTCCACGAACCAGATTTACGAGGAAAGATGCATTCAGCGCCTTCAAATGATTTTCTAGATTAATATGGTCTTCTACAAAGTTGTTCCTAATAATAAGGCCCTCTTTTCAATATACATGAAAATTAGGGTGGTCCATATTTTCAAAGAAATTGGGAACCAAACTTTTTTATTTGCAATAATAACTATATACATTCTTCGGGAAAGTTGTAGATCTATCAATTTTGAGCAAGTTTACTGAATACACTTTTTATGTAGCTTTAAAATTGACCGATCTAGAGGTATTTTTCTGAACAAGCTTAGGGTGATTCAAGAAAAACCGGTTTTCTGGCGTTAACTTTTTCAGTTTCGATTTTTCGTCAAAGACGCCCAAGAAACTCTTGTAGAGCATTTGAAGACGCGTCGTTTCGTGCGCTGAGATGGTCGTTATCTCTTTTGGTTCAAAAGTTACAGGCATTTTTCCTAAAAAGTTCTAGTTTTTTAAAAATGTGTTATGACGGGTTGGGGCAAACATAAAACATATCTTTTGCTCGCATTCAAAAGAAGAAATGTTGTTATAAAACATATCAAAAAATTAGAGGGGTGTTATTTTTGTAACTCAAGTGAAAAATACTTGAAAAGTGCCACTTTTTCTAGAAAATCATCAATATCTTTTGAACGGAATGACGTAGCAACATTCTCAGCGCACGAAAATGTGCGTTTTTAAAGCTCTAAGAATGGTTCTCAAACAACTTTGATGAGAAATTGTGCAATGTACATTACCGGCGGCCGCCCCGATACGATCTAGAGCGACTGAAGCAACCGGATGTCGCCACCGCATACGCGCAGAATCTCGAGGCAGCATTGCCGGACGAGGGTGTGCTCGATGTGGCCCTTTAGAGGACTGCTGGAGTACAGTCAAAGCAGCCATCAACAACGCAGCCGAGAGCACCATCGGGTACGTAGAACGGAGTCGACGAAACGATTGGTTCGACGAGGAGTGCAGAGCGGTTCTGGAGGAGAAGGATGCAGCGCGGGCGGTAATGCTGCAGAATGGAACCCGACAGAATGTGGAACGATACAGACAGAAGCGGAAGCAGCAGACCCGTCTCTTCCGGGAGAAAAAGCGCCGCCTGGAAGAAGCGGAGTGCGAGGAAATGGAACTGCTGTGCCGTTCACAAGAAACACGTAAGTTCAACCAGATGCTCAACGCATCCCGCAAAGCCTACGTGCCGTAAGTCGAAATCTGCAGGGATAAGGACGGGAGCCTCCTGACGGACAAACGTGAGGTGATCGAAAGGTGGAAGCAGCATTTCGACGAGCACCTGAATGACAAAGAGAATGTAGGCACGGAGGGCCAAGGCAGCGGAGGAAATGACTATGTTGGTGCAGCAGAGGACAGGAACGAACCAACTCCCACGCTGAGGGAAGTTAAGGATGCCATCCACCTGCACAAAAACAACAAAGCGGCTGGTAAGGACGGTATCGCAACAGAACTCATCAAGATGGGGCCGGAAAAGTTGGCCACCTGGCTGAACCAGTTAGTAGTCAAGATCTGGGAAACCGAACAGCTACCGGAGGAGTGGAAGGAAGGGATAATCTGTCCCATCCACAAGAAAGGCGACAAGTTAATGTGTGAGAACTTTCGAGCGATTACCATTTTGAATGCCGCCTACAAAGTGCTATCCCAGATCATCTTCCGTCGTCTTTCACCTAAAGTAAATGAGTTCGTGGGAAGTTGCCAAGCCGGTTACATCGACGGCCGGTCGACAACGGACCAGATCTTCACCGTACGGCAAATCCTCCAGAAATGCCGTGAATACCAAATCCCAACGCATCACCTGTTCATCCACTTCAAAGCGGCATAGGACAGTATCGACCGCACAGAGCTATGGAAAATAATGGACGAGAACAGCTTTCCCGGAAAGCTTACCAGACTGATAAGAGCAACGATGGACGGTGTGCAGAACAGCGTAAGGATTTCGGGTGAACTTCCAGTTCATTCGAATCTCGACGGGGACTATGACAAGGCGATGGACTTTCCTGCCTACTATTCAACATCGCCCTGGAAGGTGTTATGCGACGAGCCGGACTTAACAGCCGGGGTACGATCTTCACGAAATCCGGCCAATTTGTCTGTTTTGCGGATGACATGGATATTATTGCTAGAACATTTGGAACGGTGGCAGAATTGTACACCCGCCTGAAACGTGAAGCAGCAAAGGTCGGACTAGTGGTGAATGCGGCTAAGTCAAAGTACATGCTAGTTGGTGGGACAGAGCCAGACAGAACAAGCATTGGCAGCAATGCTACGATTGACGGGGATACTTTCGAGGTGGTAGAAGAATTCGTCTACCTCGGTTCCTTGCTAACGGCTGACAATAACGTGAGCCGTGAAATACGAAGGCGCATCATCAGTGGAAGTCTATGGGCTCCAGAATAAACTGTGGTCAAAAAAGATTCACCCCCGCACCAAATGTAGCATGTACAAGACGCTAATAAGACCGGTGGTTCTCTACGGACACGAGACATGGACGATGCTCGTGGAGGACCTGCAAGCACTCGGAGTTTTCGAGCGACGCGTGCTAAGGACGATCTTTGGCGGCGTGCAGGAGAATGGTATGTGGCGGAGAAGGATGAACTACGAGCTCGCTGCACTCTACGGTGAACTTAACATCCAGAAAGTGGTTAAAGCTGGACGGATACGGTGGGCAGGGCAAGTTGTAAGAATGCCGGACAACAACCCTGCAAAGCTGGTGTTTGCAACTGATCCGGTTGGTACAAGAAGGCATGGAGCGCAGAGAGCACGATGGGCGGACCAGGTGGAGCATGATCTGGCGTGACCGACGTTGACTGAGCAAACATTTTCAGGTTTTCATACAAGAAGCGATACGGAGGGAGGAGGGGGACGAAAAATGATGATTTTAGCGTTACGTAATAAATGGATGCTGCCATACAAATTTATATTGCAATGTGGAATACGAGGACGCAACCAATCCCTCCCAAAATTTGCACAGTTGTTTTGAACGCTTAAGCTTTGTATCAAAAAACAGACCTTGTTGACCCAGTCTGAATTGTACATACCGTGTGGCAGGAACGAAGATACTATATATGCCCATGGAAGTCAAGGAAATTTTCACGTCATCCTCAGCATGGTATTGTTCCATTTCCAGTGCGATAACCTCTGTGACTATCTGATCCCTCCGTAGTATTATATTTCGCCAATCTCACCAGTTATCTAAGCTGATCGAGAAACGAAGTTAATATTGATGACCAACTTGACACGAGTCTGAACAGTTGCAAAAAACTTAGGATGAATTATTCCTTGATGATTGCAAAATAAAATCAACTCATTCTGATGCAAGACTGTCGAGAAATTGCAGTTCATGTACACTATGTGCGTTATTCAAGACTCAACTGTACGTTAAAACCAAAGTTCTGGCACCATACCTTTGGAACTCCAATTGTATGTTAAGACATGAATAGCCAAATCACACGATTCCATTCCATTAAATTGAATTAAATTCCACGATCGGGAACGGAACGCCGTCAGCTAAATGATGCATGCAATAAATAAGAATCTTCCATTTGAGTATCGCCCACCAGATACAAGCTCAATTTCACAAATGCGTGCTTCACTCGCAACTTACACAGTCAACAACTAAACTTACTTCGACATGCGAATGTAGCTCTATACCTTGCTCGCTGTCCTTTTTCAACTGTTTTTCTTGGGCAAATGATATTATTCTATAATTTCGATGGAGCTCCACGAAAGAAAATCTCATCGCTCCGAGCTGGCTCGTGATGGCAGAAGCAGAAAATTTTCCTCCTCAAATTAATAATTTATTCAGTAGGTACAAGATATTTTGCTCGGTTCCACAGCCAGCAACGAACAAGGTTCCGCCAGTGAAACGGAACGGCTATGGTACAACCAACCGGTCCCACGGTGGAGCAGCTTCTTTAGTAACTACAGTGACGTCTTCTCTCGTGTTTCCTGTTTGCTTTGGGTTTGTGTTATTTTTCCTCTTCTGCCTCGACTGCATGATGGAAAAGCTCACGCAAGTGGAAAAATGGCAAAAGATGCCATCAACTACTCACTCACTCACTCTCTCTCTCTCTCTCGCCTCCTGTAGTCCCAAGAAATGACGAGAGCTGGGAAAATATTTGCCTGCCTAATAAGATTTGTTTCATTCTTGTTTGATGTTGTTCCAGAGTTCCTCATTGCCCATAGCCACACCGGTCGTCATCGTCGTCATTGCGCCTGGTTCCTTGAGAGTTAGAGAGCACTCTTCTGCAGGTGCTTCTTGACTGTGCCCCGGTCTCGGAGGGGGACTTTTGTAATTTTTCGAGAAAGAGATGAAACTTACCGGCGGAAATCAACTAAGTGAACCCTGTAGGTAAGTGGAGTAGTGCTGAAGAAATTATGTCAATAACTGATGGGATTCGCATGAGCGAAATCTGTTCACCTCAGGAAATCTCATATGTATGTATGTAGGTATCTTTGTCTTACACTTCACGTAAAAAAACGTAAGCTGTAAGTTCCTTTCCGTAAGCACCGATGATTACAAGGACGCATTTGAGGACGAGTATGACCCGTGCCCAAGTCATGACATCAAAATCATTATAGGGAGATCTAAACGCTCATGTAGGCCGGGAGGACGAATTCAGACCGACGATTTGAAAGTTCATCACCCACCAACTGACGAATGAAAACGGACTACGATTTATTGGTCTCTCCGCCTCCAAAAATATGGCCATACGTAGCACCTTCTTCCAACACAGCCTCCCTTATTGTTACACCTGGAGATCATAGCAGATGAAATCACAAATCGACCATGTTCTGATTAACGGACGGCACTTCTCCGACATTATCCTATCGACGTTAGGATCTATTGTGGCGCACAGAGGTCCAATTTTGAGAAAAAGCTGTCAGAAACTCAATTTTTGAACATGTATTTAATGAGTTACAGTATATTGGGCATTCATCTATAATGTCAGGAGCATTGAATAGCTTTTAAATAATTTGAAAATATTGATCTTTTGTCTTGGTTCGACACTGAATAGTTGTTAGGCTTGTGCAATGGATCAAGAGATCAAAATAACACTGTTGGCTTCAAAATTTACCTTAATTTTCATAAGTACGAGAAATTTTTACACTTCAAAGTGTCTTTCCAGCCAACACAAACTCGTATACGATGTAGAATAAGATGCTGAAGTGGAGGCCATATGCGTACATGCTCCCATTTAACCGTATGTAAAAAAGTGTACGCATATCACCTCCACTTTTGCATCCTGTTCAACATCATATCGTCGGTTTCCTGCAATAGGGGCACAACTCAAAAAATGTGAATTTTCAGAATAAGCGTTTAAAAAATGGCAGTCTTGAAGCACCTCCTGCAAATTCACTAATTTCTCTCATCATTTGACAAAGGTAAACAAATTTTGATGGTTGTATCATGAAAAGCGTCTTAAAGACTATCAGTTTCATGATTTGTTGATTACTATTTTTCAACGACTATTGAAAAAGCTGACTGATTTTGAGTTGTGCCTTTATTGCGGAAAATAGGTGAAAATGCCCAAATCTCGAGTCTCTCAACGAATTTCGGAACGGGTCTTTGTGAGATGAAATAGTTTTCCATCATTTGCCATCAAAATCTCAAAAATGACAAATTTTGAGTTGTGCCCCTATTACAGGAAACCAACAATATGCGATCGTGTGTTGGCTGTGTTACAAGTCGCTCTCCGCTACTCCCCGTGGGGATATTGCGTTCAAATGCTCGTTTAAGTATGCAGAATTGATTAAGGAAGAACGCAGCTGCCAAGAGCTGCTAACACATTAGCGCCATGATGATTTGTATATAGCCAAATTGTATTAAAAAAAACAGCCATTTTGTTCGGATTTTATTCGAAGAAATCGAAAAATAATGAAAATGCCACAAATATAAAATTGAGAGCTGAATCATGTTAAAATATAACCATTTAGGCTAAAACTTGCAGACTACTTTGGTTTGACAGTTTTTGCCAGGTATTTTCAAATCTGGACCACTGTGTGGCGCTATCATCGACTCCGACCACTACCTGGTGATTGTCAATCTGCTCCCAAAACTTTCCATCATCGACAATGTGCGATACCGCGAACCAACTTAGAACATGTGAAGCAACCGTATATCGCCTCAGCACACGCGCAGAATCTCGAGACAGCGTTGCTGGACGTGAGCGAGCTGGATGTGGCCCCTCTAGAGAACTGCTGGAGAACAGTAAAAGCAGCCATCAACGATGCAGCCAAATTACTCATCGGGTACGTGGAAAGGTGTCGACGAAACGGATGGTTTGACGAGGAGTGCAGAACGATTTTGGAGAAGAAGAATGCAGCACGGGTAGTAATGCTGCAGCAAGGAACCCGGCAGAACGTGGAACGCTGTAAAAACAGAAGCGGAAACAACAGACCCCACCTTTCGGGAGAAATGGCGCCACCTGGAAGAAGTGGCGTGCGAAGCAATGAAACTGCTGTGCCGCTCCCAAGAAACACGGAAATTTTACCAGAAGCCCAACATTTCCCGCAAAGGCTTCGTGCTGAGAGCAAAAATGTTCAGGAGTGAGGACGGGGGTGTCTTGTCGGACGGACGTAAGGTGATCGAAAACTGGAAACAGATCTTCCATAAGCACCAAAATGGCGTGGAGAACGTAGGCACGGGAGACCACGACAACGGAGGGGACGATTACACCAATGAAGTAAAGGACGAAAATGAGTCAACTCTCACGCTGAGGGAAGTCAAGGATGCCATTCATCAGCTCAAAACCGACGAAGCAACTTGTAAGGATGGTATCGCAGCTGAACTCATCAAGATGGGCCCAGAAAAGTCGACCATCTGTCTGAAGCGGTTTTTAGTCAGGATCTGGGAAACCGAACAACAACCGGAGAAGTAGAAGGAAGAGTAATTCTGCTCCACTGACTACTCCAAGGTTACCTTTTGGTATATGAAAACTTCAGATTGAACACCATTGTTTATGCTGCCTACGTCACGTCTGTCATTGGTCTGTAAAACGAATAAGTTTTTAAGAATTATCAAGCCGGCTTAATCGACGGCCGGTCGACAATGCACAGTGGTCCACAAACCAGATTTACGAGGAAAGATGCATTCAGCGCCTTCAAATGATTTTTTTAGACAAATATGATCTTCTACAAAATTGTACCTCATAATAAGGCCCTCTTTAAAATGTATATGAAAATTAGGGTGGTCTATATTTTCTAAGAAATTGGAAACTAAACTTTTTTATTTGCAAGTATAGCTTTATACATGCTTTGGAAAAGTTGTAGATCTATCCATTTTGAGCAAGTTTACTGAAGACAGTTTTTTTGTAGCTTTCAAATTGACCTATCTAGAGAAATATTTCTGAATTAGCTTAGGGTGATTCAAGAAAAACAGGTTTTCTGGCTCTAACATTTTCAGTTTCGATTTCTCATCAAAGTCACCCAAGAAATACTTGCAGAGCAGTTAAAAACGCGTCGTTCCGTGCGCTGAGACGATCGTTATCTCTTTTGGTTCAAAAGTTATGAGCGTTTTTCTTCAAAAATCATAGTTTATTCAAAAGGTGATATTACGGGTTGGGGCAAATATAAAACATATCTTTTTCCAGCATTCAAAAGAAGAAATATTGCTATAGAACATATCGAAAAATTAGAGAGGTTCTTTTTTTGTAACTCAAGAAAAAAATAGTAGAAAAGTGCCTATATTTTCTAGAAAATCATATCTTTTGAACGGAATGACGTAGCAACATTCTCAGCGCACGACAATGTGCGTTTTTGGAAGCTCTAAAAGTGGTTCTTCGACGACTTTGATGAGAAAATTTAAACAAAAAAGTAAGAGCGATTAAACGATTTGTTCTAGCGTCACCCTATGAAAACTATGGGAAAATACTCAAAATTTGGGCAAAACTCTTTCCAATTTCTTAGAAAATATGGACCACCCCATTTTTCATATACATTTTAAAGAGGGCCTTATTATGAGATACAACTTTGTAGAAGACCATTTTTGTCTAAAAAAAACATTTGAAGGTGCTGCATGCATCTTTCCTCGTAAATCTGGTACGTGGATCATTGTGCAATGGACCAGATATTCACCATATGGCAAATCCTATGAAAATGCCGTGAATGCCAGGTCCCAACGCATCACCTGTTCATTGACTTCAAAGCCGCATACGAAAGTATCGACCTCACGGGTAGGCCGGATACGAGGCCGGTAGGGCGGCCTGTGATGGCAGATGGTTGTGGTGAGCGCCGATAGCAAACAGTGGTGATGAAGAACGTCGTGGAGCTACTAGAAAACACTATAGTACGATGAGCAAGGTAGGCAGTGTTTAATCTGAGGCGACCACGGCCGATGGCTCGGATTCGGACAGCATTCCGCGAGGCTCTGGGCGTTTTTAAAACGGGACGTGAGATCCCGTTCCGGGTCCACAATAGCAACGGCACCACTCTCCACCCTACCACGAGGGATCACTAATGGTTTCGAAAAGCAGCTGGATTCGGAGATGTCTAGTAGACCAATTTGGATGGAGAATATCCCATCTACGCTCCAGTAGGCATAAGTGTAACTTAATGGACCTCCCCCTATCCGGCATCAATGAGATCCCCTTCTTCACTGCCTCAGGGTCGGTATATGCGCTTGACTCACCGCGACCAAGAAAACACTTGAAGTCCGAATTGCAACACAAACCCACTTTATTTCCTAGCTTTGTGCACACAGGTACCTTTTTTGTCCTTCCCACTTCCTTACAGCCTATCTCCTACCTTAACTATTCTCCCTTCTTCCCTTAAACTGTCGGCGGGGCCCCTTCTTCGTTCCGCAACCACTCCTTTCCACCTACCTTCGTCGACGCTGGCTTGTTTCGTTTGACCCTCGTCGCTGCGACGGCTTTACTTCCTCGTTCCTCGCTTCAACTGCCGAGCGTTCGCGGTCGTTGGCTTGACGGCGTCGCGAAGCTCCGGGCAAAATGGCGGCAAATAGGGATTTCGGCCTACTCCTACAGTCTCGGGTGTAATGGTCGTGAGCTGCGATTACTTGAGAGGCCACACAAGAACTTCGGGTTCACTATAGGCACTCTGGGGACTACACCAAGGTAAATCAAGGGGTCCTGCGGGCGGTTTGGAAACGAATGGGGGGCGTGTTACTGAAGTTTGGGACTCTGGTCGAGGGTTTCTCACCTGGATATTGCAATTGGTATGCCTTTTCCACAATCTATCGCATAAAACTTGTTTTTTATACTCCTTCTAACTTTGGTTAGTTCCTTTAAACTTGCTTCGATATCCACTTTTATCTTGCGATTAGGTTTGGTATCACGTATATCTCTTTTGGATTTTGGCTTGCCAATGATATGGATCAATGGCACTACGCCTATTCAGAACCTCTCTGACCACGAGTTCCCGCTAATATAAACTTCGCCCCATCACGGCTCCGTATATGCCATCCATCATGGCCTCCTTATCCTTAGCCTGCGATGTCTGGTGGTGAGTAGCGGTACTATATGGTGTGGCTGCTAGCTGTCCGGTGGGCGGTGGGTGGTATTTGGTAATGCTCAGCAAATTTTCAACTATCTTCTTGGTATTTTTATTAACATTTAAAACGAAACACTATAAGCTTACCGCGAAAATCTCATCAATCTCGGACAGACAGACACACATACATACATACATTTATTTGTTCAACATCACATTTAAGACAAGACATAATCAACAATAGTACGCCACAATACTCGGTTTGTGGCTGCCGTTCTCCATCCCTTGTCGCGCTCAATGCTCGCTAGGTCACGCTCCACCTGGTCCGCCCATCGTGCTCTCTGCGCTCCACGCCTTCTTAACCGGATCAGTTGCAAACACCAGCTTTGCAGGGTTGTTGTCCAGCATTCGTGCAACATGACCTGCCCACCGTATCCTTCCGGCTTTGGCCACCTTCTGGATGCAGGGTTCGCCGTAAAGTGCAGCGAGCTCGTGGTTCATCCTTCTCCGCCACACACTGTTCTCATGCACACCGCCGAAGATCGTCCTTAGCACGCGTCGTTCGAAAACTCCGAGTGCTTGCAGGTCCTCCTCGAGCATGGTCCATTTCTCGTGCCCGTAGAGGACCACCGGTCTTATTAGCGTTTTGTATATGGTGCATTTGGTGCGTGGGTGAATCTTTTTCGGTCGCAGTTACTTCTGGAGCCCGTAGTAGGCCCGACTTCCGCTGATGATGCGTCTCCGAATTTCACGGCTAACGTTGTTGTCAGCTGTCAGTAAGGATCCGAGGTAGACGAATTCCTCCACCACCTCGAAAGTATCCCCGTCTATCGTAACATTACTACCCAGACGGATCCGGTTGTGTTCGGTTCCGCCTACCAGCATGTACTTTGTTTTTGAGGCATTCACCACCAGTCCGACCTTTGCTGCTTCGCGTTTCAGGTGGGTGTACAGCTCTGCCTCCGTTCCAAATGTTCTGGCAATAATGTCCATGTCATCCGCACAGCACACAAATTGTCCGGATTTTGTGAAAATCGTTCCCCGGCTGTTGAGCCCGGCCCGTCGCATCACACCTTCCAGCGCGATGTTGAAGAGTAGACATGAGAGTCCGTCACCTTGTCGCAGTCCCCGGCGAGATACGAATGAACTGGATAGTTCACCCGAAACCCTTACGCAGTTTTGCACACCGTCCATCGTTGCTTTAATCAGTCTAGTCAGCTTCCCAGGAAAGCCATTTTCGACGATGATTCTACATAGCTTTGCACGGTCGATACTGTCGTATGCCGCTTTGAAGTCGATGAACAGGTGATGGACCTGGTATTCACGGCATTTCTGGAGGATTTGCCGTACGGTAGAGATCTGGTCCGTTGTCGACCGGCCGTCGATGAAGCCAGCTTGATAACTTCCCACGAACTCATTCGTTTTAGGTGACAGACGACGGAAGATGATCTGGGAAAGCACTTTGTAGGCGGCATTCAAAATAGTGATCGCCCTGAAGTTCTCACATTCCAAATGGTCGCCTTTCTTGTGAATGGGGCAGATTACCCCTTCCTTCCACTCCTCCGGTAGCTGTTCGGTTTCCCAGATCCTGACTATCAGCCGATGCAGACAGGTGGCCAACTTTTCTGGGCCCATCTTGATGAGTTCAGCTGCGATACCATCCTTACCAGCTGCTTTGTTGGTTTTGAGCTGGTGAATGGCATCCTTAACTTCCCTCAGCGTGGGAGTTGGTTCATTTCCGTCCTCCGCTGCACTGGCGTCGTCGTTCCTTCCGTTGCCGTGGGTTTCCGTGCCTCCGTTCTCCACGCCGTTCAGGTGCTGATCGAAGTGCTGCTTCCACCTTTCGATCACCTCACGTCCGTCCGTCAAGAGGCCTCCGTCTTTATCCCTGCATATTTCGGCTCGCGGCACGAAGCCGTTGCGGGATGCGTTGAGCTTCTGATAGAACTTCCGTGTTTATTGGGAACGGCACAGTAGTTCCATTTCTTCGCACTTCGCTTCTTCCAGGCGGTGCTTTTTCTCCCGAAAGAGGTGGGTCTGCTGTTTCCCCCTCTGCTTGTGACGTTCCACGTTCTGTCGGGTCCCTTGATGCAGCATTACCGCCCTCGCCGCGTTCTTCTTCTCCAAAACCGTTCTGCACTCTTCGTCGAACCATTCGTGCCGTCGATTCCGTTCCACGTACCCGATGGTGCTCTCGGCTGCGTCGTTGATGGCTGCTTTCACTGTACTCCAGCAGTCCTCTAGAGGGGCCTCATCGAGCTCGCCCTCGTCTGGCAACGCGGCCTCGAGATTCTGCGCGTATGCTGAGGCGACATCCGATTGCTTCAGTCGCTCTAGGTTGTACCGTGGCGGTCGCCGGTATCGTACATTGTTGATGACGGAGAGTTTTGGGCGCAGTTTGACCATTACCAGATAGTGGTCGGACTGGTTACATAAGAATGTTAATTATTTATTTATTTTAATTTAAGACATTAGTCATAGTGAACGTTAGGCATAATGGAAGTTCACATAAGAAAAGCATCAAGTGTGCAATAATAGGCAAGTATTCAGCCGAGCAACAACGTGTAGAAGTTGCTCATACGGAATTACAATTCAATCCGCGACTGATAAATTTTGCCCTGGTTAACGGTAGACAACTTTGAATACTATCGTGAAAAATATATTGATAAATTTGACTTTCAATTGCGGTATAAATACCAATGCACGTGCCTGCTTTTAAATTTAGTCATCATTCAATTCCATAACATCAAAGTGTTTCAGCCTGCGACCAGCTCAAAGCAGTATTCTGGTTGCCCTACTGATCCGCGTATTCGAAAGCATATTTCGCACAAACCGCAAATCTGCTAAAACAACTCTGAATTCCAGTGAAATACCCACCACAGCACCAGCCAGCAGCGAACAGAGATACGCAAGCAGTTGTTACCTTTGAAGCGAGAGAGATTACAAATTCTGAATGGAAATTGTTATTTTTATCTTGCCAATTTACTTCTCTGCGCGCCGTCGTCGTTCTCCGCCAACATAGTCGGTCGGTGGCAGGCAACCTACTCACAAAACTTGAATAAGCTCGCAAGCAGCAGCGGGTTTATCGCCGGCAGGTGCCACCTTTCCTGATCCGTGGTATTTGACCGAGTGATGCAGTTTTCCGAAAGCCCACCAACCAACCAACCAACCGACATACCTCGGACCGGTAAGAAGAGCTCGGGCGGAATCCACTCTTTCGTGTTTATGAATAAAATATTTCCCTTTTTCCGACGAGGCTCCGCATGCCGGTGCTTCCGAAACGAAACTACTGTGTAGCGCCATTTTGAACGGAGCAGAAAGAGCAAAGCACAACGGACGGAACAACAAAAAATAGGGTTAGAGGGCATGCAGTCCATTCCTAGGTCCACTCGTATACCGAAAGCAACATGGCGGTGACTTGCAAAAGATGGATTCTTTTTTGTGTGCGCTGGCCGCTTTCCTCGCCATTCCTAAGGTACAATGTTGGAATTTTCTGCTAGACGGAAGAATTCGCCGGCAGCGAAAAGAAGGATTAATCACGTTTTCAATTTTGGCCACATGGAAATTGTTGTTGGCGAGGTGGAGGGCTTTCATTGTGCCACTTTAAACACAAAACCCTGCGAGACCTGCCCAGATTGAACAATATCCTGAAAAGGGTATTCTTTTGCGATCTAATCCGGAATCATTTTGGGTCATTCATTTTAATAGTGCATTGTAGTGAGCTCAGCGCGCAATATGCTATAACTTATCTATGCGGACGTAATAATTGACAACGTGCCTCACAATTGTTCTCAAGACGCTGCATCTGAGCAATAGAAATTCCCATGTGCTTGAGTTGAGCCACCTCGGGAGGTCTTGATCGAGTGTCCGTATTGTACAGAGTTAGTGATAGGTTGAGTGCAGCTCTGCTCGATCAGAAACGAATATGTTAAAAAAAACTTCTCCACATGGTATACATAAAACCCAGGGTTGAAAATGACCAATTTTTGCGTGACGTAATTTATGGACGTTCCCTTTCATTAACTCATAAGAACGCAAGCAAATAGAAGAGATGACTAGTGTTCTTCAACCGCATATCTGCACTCGAGCTCAAACAAAGTGCGAAAATTTGTTGAACGTGGGGGGATGTGGTGCAAAAGTGAATTTTCATTTTAAAAATCTATCCGTTTTTCACGAGTTTTGGCCTTTTTTTGTGTATTCAGTAAATAGTTTCAATTTTGTTCACAATACTTAATTTTATTAGAAAGTATGCTGAACATTATTGACGATTTTCAAATAAAAATGGAAATGTGCACGTTCCGTATCAAGTGACTCAGAAAAACCGACTCAAATGGGTGCCAAATTTCGGATTGGGTAAAGAACACGGAGATACCAAAGCGTATTGTAAGAATGCTTACTTACCTTACCGATCAGGCTAAGGCCGGGGTGGCCTCTGCTATGCATAGTAGCCGCCTCCATTTTACTCGGTCCATGGCTGTTTGTCTCCAGTTCCGCAATCTGCGTAGGGTCCGCAGATCGTCCTCCACTTGGTCGACCCACCTAGCTCGCTGCGTTCCACGTCTTCTTGTACCGGTCGGATGACTCTCGAGAACCATTTTAGTCGGGTCGCTATCCGCTATCCTGAAGACGTGATCCGCCCACCGTAGCCTCCCGATTTTCGTGGTATGGACGATGGTTGGTTCTCTTAGGGAACGTCCATAAATTACGTCACGCTTTTAGGGGAGAGGGGGGGTTGAGTGAAGTGTGACAACCCATACAAAAATTCCAGAGGTCTCATACAAAAAGTGTGACATAGGGAGGAGGGGGGTTGAAAATGGACAATTTTTGCGTGACGTAATTTATGGACGCTCCCTTAGCAGCTGATGCAGCTCGTGGCTCATTGGCCTTCTCCAAGTCCCGTCTTCCATCTGCACTCCGCCGTAAATGGTACGCAACACCTTCCGTTCGAAAACTCCACGGGCGCATTGGTTCTCTGCACGTAGGGTCCATGTTTCGTGCCCATATAGGACCGGTCTAATCAGCGAGATAGTAGATAGTTAGCCTGATGTGTGGGCTTCGTGGCCGTGCGGTTAGAGGCGTCAGTCATCTAGGCGTATCGTAAGCCTCGGAGTGAGGGTTCGATTCCCGCTCCAGTCGGTGAAAACTTTTCTTCAAACGAAAAATTTACCACTGGGCCACTGGGTGTTCTTGTGTGTTGTCCGTTGTCCAATGTAAGTGTAATGTTTAGTCTGTGCAGCCTCTGGCTGAAGACGGTGTGAATTGTCTTTTAACTTCATGTTACGGCGAACTTTATTCGATCGTAGAGTTCTGCGGAGTCCAAAGTAAGCACGATTTCCTGCCACAATGCGCCTCTGAATTTCTCTGCTGGTGTCGTTGTCGGCGGTCACCAGTGAGCCCAAGTACACGAATTCTTCAACCGACTCGATTTCATCATCGTCGATATAAATTTGTGGTGGCGGGCGCGGTGATTCCTCCCTGGAGCCCTTTGCCATCATGTACTTTGTCTTCGACACATTAATGACTAATCCGATTCGCCTGGCTTCACTCTTTAGTCGGATTTACGTTTCCGCCATCGTCTCAAATTTACGAGCAATAATATCAATATCATCAGCGAAACCAAGCAGCTGAACGGACTTCGTGAAAATCGTTCCACTCTCTCCCCACTCTCCTAATTACACCGTCTAAAGCAATGTTGCAAGCACGAAAGAGCATACCCTTGCCGTAACCCTCTGCGAGATTCGAAGGGACTCGAGAGTGTCCCTGAAACTCGAACTACGCACATCACTCGATCCATCGTCGCCTTCATTAATCGTATCAGTTTATCCGGGAATCCGTATTCGTGCATAATCTGCCATAGCTGTTCTCGATCGATTGTATCATACGCCGATTTGAAATCGATGAACAAGTGATGTGTGAGCACGTTGTATTCGCGGCATTTCTGCAACACCTGGCGGATGGCGAACATCTGGTCCGTTGTAGCGCGTTCACCCATAAATCCAGCCTGATATTGCCCCACGAACTCTCTTGCAATCGGTGATAGATGACGGCATAAAATTTGAGAGAGTATCTTGTAGGCAGCACTCAGTAGTGTGATCGCGCGGTAGTTCCCGCAATCCAACATGTCGCGCTTTTTGTAGGTGGGACACACGATACCTTCCATCCATTCCTCCGGTAATACTTCCTCCTCCCAAATCTTGGTAATGACCCAGTGTAGTGCTCTCACCAGTGCTTCTCCACCGTATTTTAGAAGCTGGTTTGGTAGTTGATCTGATCTAGCGGCTTTGTTGTTTTTCAACCGGCCAACCTCCTCCTCAATCTCTTGGAGCCGATTGTATCGAGTCGTATTTTCTCCTATGTTATTCGCAATGGGGATTTTTACGGGTGGCTTATTGGGCCTACGCCAACACTCTTGTCACGCCGGAGGGCCATCGTGCCAGTTCTGTAAAGAATGCTCTAAATCCTTTCCCGTGGAAAATGATACCAAGCTATCGAACAACATGGATGGGACGACAAGGACCTTCGCAACTGCGATTACGCACCGAAGTGGATTAAAAATCAACTGCATGCTCGGAAACTGGTGGTGTCTCTGTATCACACAGGAATTCCGATGTTGAGCGGTGATTTTCTACTTCTGCATGAATGCTAACATACGATAGATCGTCGATTAACAAGTGTACTTAAATGGAATAATGACTATTAAAAGTGCACTGAAATCATGCGATAACAAACCACAGCAAGTTCCTACCGACAAAGATCTTTTATCGCTGTCATACAAAGCTTATCAAAGCTATAAATCTCACTTAGAAGAAGAGAAAAGTAAAAGAAAAGTGGAAGATGCACGGAGGCGGAAAAGAAGGCGGAAGATGAGAAACTGGGAAAAATGGTGAAGGAAATGAAATCATCGATTACTCAGAAGGAGGAAGAATTGAAAACCATCCGTAAGGAAAAGGAAGGAAAAAGAAGAACGGCTGAAAATGCTTCAACTAAGGCTCTTTGGTCTATATTCCATATTGCCGATAAGTGCCGTAGAAAAACTCCTTTTTAATTCTCCGTTGGACATTTTGACGCCAAAACCGTCGCAGGAATGCCGATCGCAGCTGATCGTACTGAATATAATTGCTACCGAACACGTAACTCCAATTGTGCGCATCATTTTCCAGACAGGAGTAGAAAATTTCGTTCCACTGTTGGCACGGCGCGATATAATAACATTTAAGGTTGTTGACGTAGACTTCGAAATCCTTCAGAAAATGTGAAGCCGGATAGTGTAGAGTATTCCCGTTGAACTTCGGAGCTTGATGGACTGGGTTGTACAGCTTGCGGAATGATTGGTTTCTGTTCTGTTGATTACTCCAGGTTACGCTGTAGCAATTTCTGTACTTACCGATCAGGCTAAAGCCGGGGTGGCCTCTGCTATACACTCGGTCCATGGCTGTTTGTTCCCAGTTCCGCACTCTGCGTAGTGTCCGCAGATCGTCCTCCACTTGGTCGACCCACCTAGCTCGCTGCACTCCACGTCTTCTTGTACCGGTCGGATGACTCTCGAGAACCATTTTAGTCGGGTTGCTATCCGACATTCTGATGACGTGACCCGTCCACCGTCAGCCTCCCGATTTTCACGGTGTGGACGATGGTTGGTTCTCTCAGCAGCTGATGCAGCTCGTGGTTCATTCGCCTTCTCCAAGTCCCGTCTTCCATCTGCACTCCGCCGTCATCAGCTTAAGCCTTATAATATTCTTGACAATAATGTCAAGAATATTATGCGGCTTAAACTGATTGGATTTTAGCAATTAACTAATTAATTAATTAATTGTTTTGATTAAGTAAATAGAAGGAACAAAACTTGGAGTACATTGCGCAAATTATTCCAGAGCTGACTTAAATTCCCTTAAAATCACATCAATTTTTATGACGTTAGAGAGATTGAAGAAATGATTTCCCTTTTAATCAGACAAGTCAATCACAAATTCCATAACACATGTGCTTCTTAATGCCACTGCAAAAAAAATGACTGCTCGGCTTACGATACAAAAAGTCATCACCGAAAAAACCACAATAGTTTGGTTTGTTATACACACAGCATGCTGGTGGTGAAACCAGGCAGCATCACAACAATACAGGAGACAGGCCTTAGGCATCGATTTTTGGTTCCATCCTGATCGGAAGAACTACGAGCACCTAAATGACGAAAGGTCCTACCTACCTACCTACCGAAGGGAGAAGAGGGCTCAATCTTTAGAGCTTTTCCGAACTATACCTACTAGTAGTCTGCTGCCATAAATCGGGTTTCGGGCAAGGAAAAAGGAAGCTCATTGTGCACGTCAGTTGAAAAACTGGGTGCGGGTGTGAGATAGAATTTTTGCTTGATTTCCCACTGAAAATGGGAATGCCCTTCAGCTATCGGCTTTCCGACGTTCGGATAATGTTTATTTTTTTTCCTTTGAAATTGTTATCTGCTTCACAGTTTTGTGCTGTTTTGTGTTATGCTTGCCAGTGAAGGCGTTTAGGTTGATAAGTATACAAAACTATTTACTAGTAGAGGATGATCTTTTCAACTTACTACGCGACAATTGTCCAATTTAATTTAAACCCCCCTCTTAGCCTCTGAATTTTGTATGGCTCGTCGCACTTCCACAAATAAACTGAAAAATAATGTATGGTATCTCAATATTTGGTTCAAAATTGAATTTTAAAAAAGTGTTGTAATAACCATACGAAAGTTTCCGAAAAAAAAAAACTTTTAAACTAACGACCAATATTTTGTAAAACAACAAAAACACAATTTTGATATTTCTTAAATTGTCTGAATTCTGTGTCCGTTAGTTGTTAAGAATATGCCTCAACAAATAAAGCATTTTGAAGCAAATATATAAACTGTGAGCGACCTTAGGGAAGATCTAGTAACCAACCGCAGTGAGGATTAGGTCGTAGACTAATAAGGAAGGGGGGTTTGCTTCTGCAAGTCTTTTCTCCAGGATTTGCGGCTCACAACAGCAGCGTCTGCTCTCCATGTCATGGATGGCCGATGGACGTCCGAGCTCCAAATAAGGACTCTTACATCAACTGTGCATTAGGTGTACATCTACTCTTGCTGAAGGAATATCACTCTCTCTGCCTTCTCAACATACGACGATGTTTTGGCGATCCGTCGTATGCACGCACCATTAAACTGGGGAAGCTCAAGGTGGGCTGGTCAGTATGTCAACTAACCTTGCACGAACCATCGGAGATTTGCTTCAGCAGATTGAACTGCAAAGGCCCTGACAGGAGCAAACAGTGTTGGCGATGTGGCGACGAAGTCCATAAAGCACAAGGCTGTAGGTACGAGTCCACTCGCGTGTTTATTTTGCTCCGGAAATCCGTGAACAGCAAGCACCCAACGGGAAGTCCAAGGTGCCCGGCCCTCAGAAGAGCTGTAGCTGACAAATCATAGTGCAGGTAACGCAGCTGAACCAGAACTATTGTGACGCAGGCATGCAACTGCAACCCTCCGGTAACGGTAATTGGGTCGCGAATGGGTCCGGAAAAATGACGGCGATATGGACGGCAGGTAAATACCCCGTCCTGGAGTTAGTGTTTACGACCTACGAGAACTTCGTCGCCACCAAAGTAAACGGGGTCTTCTTTTGAAGCTGTTATGCGCCTCCGCAGTGATCGATCGAGCAGTTCACGCAGATGCTAAGCTGTATGACGACCGTGCTGACAGGGCGAAGACCCAACAAGTAGTTCGAACTGAAGCGTAGACGATGACTACACTCACAGTGATCAACTGGCGGTTCGCTACAGTATCGACTACAACAACAGCAGGCACCGAGTAGAGAAAGAGGCGGCTAGACCAAGGCCAAGCCCTCGTAGACGGAAGATATACTTCAACGACGAGGTATTTAGGGAAGCACTCCGCCATGAGATAAACCTACTCGGTTTAAGCGAAGACGAGGTGGTGGCGGTGCTCTCGCATGCGTGCTATGTGACCATGCCTAGGCAAGTACACTTTACAAATGTGGACTCAAGCATACCTATGCCAAGCCTGCCTACGGGCTAGGCTATGGCTGCAGTGAACACGGACTAAGGAAGAGTGAAACGAACGTGGTATTCCTTGCGGGACTTCTGACGTTATGTGAAAGCACTTCCGACCCATCTCCGTGTCGTAAATAAATACTCGATCCTGGTAGTATCTTCCGAGAATCTTATATGTACTCGGATACCCCCAGACGCAGAAGCACATCGGCAATAGCCGCCCAACTGGCGCTAACGAAGGCATTCCTTACATCCAGAGTCACTACTGCCCAGCAGCGAATCCCCGTCCTTTTACGCTGGAGCTCTATCTCGGCGGTTTTTGTAACCGACAGGATATCGTCAACGGTTGACCTCCCCTTTCGGATGCTGAACTGCTTGCTCGGGAGACCATTTTCCCCCTCGGTATGCCTCGACATTCTGTTGAGGATGATCTTTTCGAACACCTTTCCCACCATGTCGATTAAGCATATTGGTCTATATGTCAACGGCGGATGTTTTCCCCGCTTTTGGCAATAGAACTAGGCTCTGCGGCTTCCAAACTTCTGGAAAAACTCCCTCGTCCAGGCATTCCTGCATAGCAGAGCTGAACATCTCGGGAGCCTCTGAAATAGCTACTCTTAAGGCCATCCCACGGATTCACATTGGCACTCTGGACAGAGACCCTCG
Source organism: Aedes albopictus (assembly GCF_035046485.1). Classification (NCBI taxonomy): domain Eukaryota; kingdom Metazoa; phylum Arthropoda; class Insecta; order Diptera; family Culicidae; genus Aedes; species Aedes albopictus. The sequence goes on along the minus strand of NC_085137.1, from coordinate 251,405,590 downwards.
AAACAGGTCTTTTTGCTTGCCCTTATCTGACTCTTAAGTGTGACTTTAGCAGCAGCGAACACCATCCGCCGTTCGTTTCGCTCATCCTCACTTTATGCTCGCTGCCAAGGATGTTTTCGATCATCTGGCAATCATTTGACTCATTTGTCTATAACTCAGTTCAGAAGCCTAATATTAAAATGTGATTTTCGACAAACTAGTAGATTATTGTTTTTCCTAGAATTATCACCAAGGACGCCATATTCTAACTGTTATATTTACGGAGTAAAGGTGTTAGTACTACCTATTCTATTCATACTAAACGATCGGGTTTTTCGATCGTTTAGTATGAGTAGGTGGTACTAGCGCTGTCATGCCGCATATATGAGAGTTAGGATATGGCGTCCTTGGTGATAATTGTAGGAAAAACACTTATCTACAAGTTTGCCGAATGTCTCATTTCAATATTATGCTTCTGAACTGAATTATGGATAAATGAGTCAAATGATTGCCAGGTGATCGAAAACATCCTTGCTCGCTGCATCCACCGCTTGTCCCATAGGCAGGTGCGGCGCAGGTCCGCAATCGCTTGAGTCCACCAGTAAGCCGGTCGTCTCCCATGTCTAGGGTGGACTTGCCTAGGCATGGTCGCATCGTACGCACGCGAGAGCACCGTTACCAGCTCGTTCCCCCTTAAACCAAGTAGGAGGTTTGCTCTCGTCCAAGGGGTTGTTGCTGATGGCCTAACAGAGTTTGCAACCCTCTGATCCTTTCCATCCGGGATGGGCCAACCTTTTCTGGCCCGCCCGTCCCAGGTCTCCGGGACGCCTGGCTGGAGCCTGCCGGCCTTCGAGGTTAGTAACCGCCTAGCCTTGCGGGCATCGTAAGGCAGTTCCTCACCTGACAGCTGCATCACCCGCTTTTGCTAGTGCTTATCAAAAGCAGTCGCATCCACCACACCCTTTTGAATACCTGCGAAAGCGAAGGCCTCCGTCAGGGTAGACGACGTAATCTTTGCTTTCGGCGGTTCTACCGCTGATGCAGTTTCCACGAGAAGCTTAAGCAGGCTTTGTTGCGACGAGAAACGAAACAGGGCCTACTTAAGGTCCTTGCTTATGTTGGACTTCGAGGACGCAAAGTTGATGATTTTGCCAAGCTGATGTACAGTTACCTCCATCGCAGACAGCCCGTTTCGATTTTGGTTGATGGCCCTCATCAACAACGCACCGTCAACTGACTGGTTATCCGGGAAGGAATTAGACTTCCAATACTGGCACTGCGTGCACAGGGCACTTCTACTTCCATATACTTATACGATATCTCATATCATATCTTATCCATATCTTATACGATATCTCATATCATATCTTATCCATATCTTATACGATTACTGGTTGTCTGGGTCCTCTCCTCTCTTTAACGGAGACCTAGCCAACCCGCTTCTTGCAAAGGGGTTAGCCTCGCCACAACTGACACAACTATATTTTTGATGGTTTGTATTTTTGTCAGTAGTACTAGGCTCCATCTATTTCAAACCTCCGAAAAGACTCCTTCGTTCATACATTTCTGTATGGCAGATCTGAACATATCGGGAGCCTCTGCAATGACTACTTTTTAGGCCAGGGTCAGGTTCTATACAAACCTGAGGCCTTACCCATACTAGTGGATTCTGTAATCCCTGCAAATTCCTTAACGTCCGCCCAGTTCCCAGCGATCATAATGCTGGAGATTACCCCGAGGGAGTCATTATTCCTCGCGTCATCTTAGCAATTACGACTCCATAGGCGTCAGCCCACGGATTCGTATTGACACTCGGATACAGGTCCTCATAGCATGCCTTTTGCTTGTCCTCAGTCTTGTGTGCGATTTTGGCAGTCGAAAACGCCACCCATCGCTCATTTTGCTCTTTATCAGTACGTTCAGTTTCATATTTGGACACTTTCGCTGAGCTGGTCTTCATCCATAGTTGTGGTAAGTTTCGCTAAAAAAAACTCTCATTTTAACAGCTGGGAAAGTCGGGCACACGGTGTGTTGAAAATGGAATATTATCGCACTTTCATGAACCTCGGATTTCTCTTCGTTAAAAGTCAGCATTGGTAGTCCTTATAAGGTTTTGGAAGTGGAAAAAATAATCCATCGGGGAAAATTGAAAAAAACACCATTTTAGTATTTTTAGTGTAGTTTCGTGAAATATAATGTATATATGTATATGTTAATTCAAAAAAATCAATAAGTTCTAGCAAGTTCCCCCAAAATTGATATTCACATAACGAAAAATAAGACAGTTAAGGAATAAGACTTTAAATTTTGATACCCACCCTAAGTATCCAGCCCACAGTAGTCTACCGTATAATAATCAACAGCACTCACATCGTTGCTGCATCATGTTCCATGCATTTTTCGTTTTACCGAATACAGTTGAAAAGTATCAGCAACATATCGTGCTCGTGCATAAATATCATTCTGCAGTTTTTTATTACAAAATTGCTAAAAATATGGGATCCTTAAATATCAGCCAAGGAACAAGAAGTCAATTCGAAATAATAATTGGTTTGTTAAGTAAACATGTTGTGTTTCATTTAGTTTGCAATTTATATCTATTACATTATATTTCATGTAATGCTAATGCTAATGCTAATGCGTAAATGCTTCATTCAGCTAATTTCATACATAGTAGATATTACATCTATTCAATAAAACTTGGTTATTTGACTGAGGTTTTGGCAAAGTCGAGGGTAAAGCCGCCAATATGACTGAACAAGGTACAACTCTTCCGGTTGAAGGCCGAGACCCTCAACCGGTAGAGATACCCCGACAGCAGGAAAGAGGTTATAGATTTTTATATAATATTGAAGTTATACAATGTGGAGACTATTGTAAGAAACAACACAATTCAGTAAATTCTTCGCAAAATCCGAACTTGTATGCGGAACTTTGTAATTTTCCCATTTCTTCGTGAAGTCCCTATGGATTGCTTCCGTGGTTTGTTCCGAATATTTTGCCAAGCCTGTATTTTTGTTGCTACAAAATTCCTTAACATGTTGGTGGATTTTGTGGAATTTTGGTGTCATCGGAAGTTGGATGAATCGCCACGCTTTGCAAAACTCTTCAATGCTTTGCTGGAAGTCTTCTCTTAGCTCGGATCCAAAACAAGCATCAACCATCCTCTGCAGTTCATTTAGAACCTCAGCATATTTTGCTGTACTGGAATCGCTTTCCAGTATGCTTCGTTTTTTCAATAAGCTGCGGCAATGCCTTCCGGTAAACCCAAATTGTGCATGACGCGTTGCACTCGCAGCTGCAGTCCATGATTGAGCCATCTCCAAATTGCACTCGACAATTGAATTATACACTGTGTTGACCATGCCTAGGAGCAGATGTAGTGAGGGTGGCGAACACACATCTAAAACAAATGTCTCATCACTCTTTTCGAAGAGAGGCAGATTAACACAATTGTTGAACGATTTCGCATTGTTTTTGTGACCTCCACTTGCTTTCCAGGACGTATAGTTTTCTGCGATAGATGTCGTCGTTCGCAGCGACCCAAACTTCATACCCAGATCCTTTTTATCAATTGTGCAGAACGCACAGGGGAAAGTAGCACTGTTACTCATGACACCTGCTAAAATGTTGATAATCTTGAGATCACCTATAAAGAAAGCTCCAAATAAAGAATATTTCACAATCTTACAACATCGTTCAAATTTTACCTGTAACAGTGATCTTCAGCATACCAAGATCCAACTTCCTCCATATTTTCGCAACGTTCTCGTAGTTTTCCTGGACGTTGTGCACCAAAGCGAGAATGAAGCAACGCTTAACTCCCGTATATTTATATTCAGTCTGATTGGTTTCTTGTTTATCCTCAATACTCAAGATGAATTTGAGCGAGCCTTGTCCTCCATCAATGCCCACGAGCAAAATAGCATCTTGAATATTTCGTCGACCTTTTACATACTCAACTAGACCGTGTACACTTTGGCAATAAACTAAATACTGTTGTGTACTACTTGTTACATTGCCGTTTGATTTCGTAAAAGCAATAAGCTCTGATCCAAAAAAGTCATCTAGCTCATGGGCTGAGCTGGTGAGAACGGATCGTAAACCGGGTTGAATAGTCACCGAGCTGGATTCACGGAGAGCTTTCGCAAGTTTTTCAGTCTAAAAAAGAAACAAGGATCTTAATAACAATCAAACGGAATATATGTAATTAATTACCTTTCTGGTGCTGAGATCCAATACGTTTTTAATTTTCAAAATGTTGTTATGTGAAAGACTGCCTTTATTCACCGCTTTCGTCTTGCTTTTCATTACCTTAACTTTTGTTCCTTTGCCTCTGATATTTTTTAAAACCACATCGTTTGTCGAAGTTACTCTACTTTGTAAAGAGCTGCTCAAGAGTTTGTCGGCATCGTTTCCAGCAATTTTAGCAAGGTTTTCGATCTTCTTTTTCTTGGTGCAGACATGAGGCTTTCCGCAATTAACTCCTGACAAACATTTCGCACAGATCTTTAATATGTTTAATTTTTGACGAGTTTTGGAATGTTTTGAGCTCGTATGCTTGTTCATCTGCACTTGTTTGTTCAGAGGGTTTGCACGCGCTACTTCACAGATGCTACACATATGCTCGGACGACTTTTGCTTTCTCGTAACAGCCACCTTATCTTTACTATAATCATGTAATTGTATGGTACTATGCGCAAGCCCTGATTAGAAAAAACTAGTATCAAATCATTGTCGTAAGCCTAGCTCTTTAACTTACCTTTCGACCGTCTATAAACGACCATGTAGCACTTGGCACACAACACTTTCGGGTATATTTCGTCATATTCATTATAACTCGGCAAAAAACACTCTACTATTGTTTGCTTTAACGTTTTATGTATCTTTCTGGAAGATTTCGTTTTCTCAAAACACAAAACGCATACTGAATTACGAGAAATTTCGTGATTAGGCTTCATGACTCCGCGAAACCAACATCTGCGTAAAACTCAGGATAACTTTGTGTCAAAAGAGTCAGCGCCTACTAAGTTAAATATCAACAATTTGAAACATGTTGCAGTCATTTGAAGCACGCGTAGTCAGCAACGTAGCGGTTAATGTTATTGCTTTGTGCGTTCAGGACGCAAATAAAAACTAAATGCATTTCAAATGCGGTAACATGGTAGTATATGGGCAGCCCGTAGAGTCATGGAAAAGCAAACTGAAGCTTACATTGACAGCGGTGTATATATAAAATATCCTATCGCATCTGGTGATCCCTCATTTGCCATTCGCATTATATCTGCACATAGCAATGAATAGTATGCGGTAGACTGCTGTGGGCTGGATACTTAGGGCGGGTGTCGAAATTAAAATTCCTACCTCTTTATTATCCTTTTTTGTATAATTGTACACCTATGTAGTAGAAATTTAAGCTAAAACAGTTTTTACTTATTAGATTATTAAAAATACATTATTTCCTGTTTAGCTATACTAAATAAAAATACTAGAATAGCATTTTTTTCAATTTTCCCCGATGGATTATTTTTTCCACTTCCGAAACCTTATAAGGACTACCAATGCTGACTTTTAACGGAGAGAAATCCGAGGTTCATGAAAGTGCGATAATATTCCATTTCCAACACACCGTGGGGCATAAGGTCACCAGGGAACCCTCCCGACACCTGGGCTGGGCCTCGCTGATGTCCAAAGGACAGATCAACCAAACCCAAATAATCACAATCCAAGATATACCAAGGGAACACCCCCCAAAATACCAATAGAGACTACCGTAACAACGATAGAAACCAACCGATACAGAAGCCAAAACGCAACAAACATAGCCCAAAGGGCAAATCAACCAAACAAAAATAACTACAACCCAAGATATATTAAGGGACATCCCCAAAGAAAACCAATAGGGACTACCATAACAACGGTAGAAACCAACCGATACAGAAGCCAAAGCGCAATAAACATAGCCCAAAGGGCAGATCAACCAAACAAAAATAACCACAAGCTAAGATAGACTGGGGGGCTCCCCCAAAAGAAAAATAAGGAACTACCGTAACAACGGTAGAAACCAACCGATACAGAAGCCAAAGCGCAACAAACATAGCCCAAAGGGGCAGATCAACCAAACAAAAATACCCACAAGCTAAAATATACCAGGGGCACCCCCAAAAGTAAAATAGGGACTACCGTAACAACGGTAGAAACCAACCGATACAGAAGCCAAAGCGCAACAAACACAGCCCAAAGGGCAAATCAACCAAACTCAACTAACCACAACCCAAGATATACCAAAGGACGGCCCAAAAAGACCAATAAGAATTACTATAACAATGATAGAAACAAAATGCCACAGAAGCCAAGCGCAACAAACACAGCGAAAAGGGCAGACCACATACCAACAATCAATACCAACAACAACAACCGACAACACTTAACAATAAAAAAAAATAGATAGCACATAACGGCGAACAAAAGCCCACCCAAAAATGGAGCAGCTCTGGCCATAGATAAATCCATACCACATAAATAAACCCAAACAAAATATAGAATGCAGAAAGTAGCATACAGCCTACTAGGAAAGTCAACACATACATAGACCAACACCCACCCAAAAAGAAACCCACAGAACAGAAAATGGAACTATCCGATGTAGTGAAACAACTACCAAAACCATCCACACAAATAAGCGACCTAAACGCACACAGTATGGAATGGAGAAGCTCCATAACGGATAGATGGGGAACAGCAGTCCAAGATGTAATCGAACAAGATGGATTGCTTCCTCATGAACAAGGAAAACATGTTAAAACAAACAAAAGACTGCAGGGGCTGAGACAACCCCAATAAACCTAGAAAAGAAACAACCAAAACAAAATGAAATCATAACAAAATAGAACAAAAGACAAACAAAAAGGAAAGTAATCCAAAGCATATTAACCATGAACATCATACCAGATGGAAAATACACAAACAACGAACAGAAGAAATAACAAGCACAACAAATGCGAATAAACCGAAGACCACATCACCAAAAGACAAAAACGTACTCTGGTGGAACAAACATATAGCCAATCGCATAAGAAAAAGAAGAAAGCAGTACGCTAGCACAAAAGATATACTTACAATCACAAGGGTTAAATAGACCATACTTGAATACCACAAAAAAACCCCCCCACACAATGAAGATCAACCAAAAATGCCAATATGTACTGTAAATACATACCCACAGCAGACCATATGACTGCACAGGATATGACCCAACAAGAACAAAACACAACACATTACAGAATAAGACACACATAACAAAACAATGATGAACGAAAGAAAACTTCTTGAATTCCTCAAGAAAACGGAACTACTTAACAATATATAAACCAAACACCGAAGACCAAAAGCAAATACACAACCAAAGACAAGGGTTTTTTAGAGCACATACCAAGGCCATGCTGCAAAACGGTGAGTCGATAAGGAGAGCGTCCAATATAGCTCTGGTCCTCACAAGTTCCTACCTCATGCTTCCACGGGTCAAACGATGACAAAGACCGCCAGCTAAGAGTTGTGTGCTTAGCTGGTAGCGCAGCCTGGGCACTGTTGTCCTTCTGACTTCAGCTAGATTGAGGAGGTACGATCCGAGTGTCTGTTCACCAAGGAGGTGCGGCTCAAACAGCGTCTGTTCTGGCATCCAGCGGCTGAGTAAGAAACGCTGCACCACGCCCAGCTAGATCCAAGGTGGTAGCCCCATCAGCGTGGTCGTCCCAGTGTTGGTTGGGACGTTAAACAGAACTGGCACGATGGCCCTCCGGCGAGATAGGAGTGTTGGCGTAGGCCCAATAAGCCATCCGTAAAAATCCCCATTGCGAATAACATAGGAGAAAATACGACTCGATACAATCGGCAAAGACCCACGCGACGAAATAAGGACTACGATTGGAAACTTGGAACATGGAATTGCAAGTCACTAGGTTTCGCAGGATGTGACAGGATAATCTACGACGAACTACATCCCCGCAACTTCGACATCGTGGCGTTGCAGGAACTTTGTTGGACTGGACAGAAAGTGTGGAAAAGCGGGCATCGAGCGGCTACCTTCTACCAAAGCTGTGGCACCACCAATGAACTGGGAACAGGATTTATAGTGTTGGGCAAGATGCGACAACGTGTGATCGGGTGGCAGCCGATCAACGCAAGGATGTGCATGTTGAGAGTTAAGGGCCGTTTCTTCAACTACAGCATCATCAACGTCCACTGCCCACACGAAGGGAGACCCGATGACGAGAAAGAAGCGTTCTACGCGCAGTTAGAGCAAACATACGATGGTTGCTCGCCGCGTGACGTGAAAATCGTTGTCGGCGACATGAACGCGCAGGTAGGAAGGGAGGAAATGTACAGACCGGTAATCGGGCGAAACAGCCTGCACGCCGTATCGAATGATAACGGCCAGCGATGCGTAAACTTTGCAGCCTCCTGTGGTATGGTAGTCCGAAGCACCTTCTTCCCCCGCAAAGATATCCACAAAGCCACCTGGAGATCACCCGACCACCAAACAGAAAACCAAATCGACCACGTTCTAATCGACGGTAAATTCTTCTCGGATATAACCAACGTCCGCACATACCGCAGTGCGAATATAGATTCGGATCACTACTTAGTCGCTGTATGCATGCGCTCAAAACTTTCGACAGTTATCTCCACGCGTCGAAGTCGAACGCCGCGGCTCAACATCGAGCAACTTCGTAACGTAGAAGTGGCTCAAGACTACGCGCAGCAGTTAGCAGTGGCCCTACCAACGGAAGAGCAGCTTGGCGCAGCTACACTTGAAGATGGCTGGAGGGACATCCGATCCGCCATAGGCAGTACCTCGGCTACAGCACTAGGTTTCGCGACTCCGAATCACAGAAACGACTGGTACGACGGCGAATGTGAACAGTTGAAAAACGAGAAGAATGCAGCATGGGCGAGAATGCTGCAACACCGTACGAGAGCGAATGAGGCACGTTACAAACAGGCGCGGAACAGGCAGAACTCAGTCTTCCGGATGAAGAAGCGCCAGCAGGAAGAACGAGATCGCGAAGCGATGGAAGAGCTGTACCGCGCTAAGGACACACGAAAGTTCTACGAGAAGCTGAACCGCTCGCGCAGAAGCTTTGTGCCACAAGCCGACATGTGCCGAGATAATCACGGGAATATTCTCACGAGCGAGCGTGAGGTGGTCGAGAGGTGGCGGCAGCATTACGATGAGCACCTCAATGGCGACGTTGCAAGTACCGAAGGTGGCGTGGTAACCGATCTAGGAGTATGTGCACAGGACGAAAGACTTCCGGCCCCTGACCTTCAAGAGATTGAGGAGGAGGTTGGCCGGTTGAAAAACAACAAAGCCGCTGGAGCAGATCAACTACCAAGCGAGCTTCTAAAATACGGTGGAGAAGCACTGGTGAGAGCACTACACTGGGTCATTACCAAGATTTGGGAGGAGGAAGTATTACCGGAGGAATGGATGGAAGGTATCGTGTGTCCCATCTACAAAAAGGGCGACAAGTTGGATTGCGGAAACTACCGCGCGATCACACTACTGAGCGCTGCCTACAAGATACTCTCCCAAATTTTATGCCGCCGTCTATCACCGATTGCAAGAGAGTTCGTGGGGCAATATCAGGCTGGATTCATGGGTGAACGCGCTACAACGGACCAGATGTTCGCCATCCGCCAGGTGTTGCAGAAATGCCGCGAATACAACGTGCCCACACATCACTTGTTCATCGATTTCAAATCGGCGTATGATACAATCGATCGAGAACAGCTATGGCAGATTATGCACGAATACGGATTCCCGGATAAACTGATACGGTTGATCAAGGCGACGATGGATCGAGTGATGTGCGTAGTTCGAGTATCAGGGACACTCTCGAGTCCCTTCGAATCTCGCAGAGGGTTACGGCAAGGTGATGGTCTTTCGTGCTTGCTGTTCAACATTGCTTTGGAGGGTGTAATAAGAAGAGCGGGGATAAACACGAGTGGGACGATTTTCACGAAGTCCGTTCAGCTGCTTGGTTTCGCCGATGATATTGATATTATTGCTCGAAAATTTGAGACGATGGCGGAAACGTACATCCGACTAAAGAGGGAAGCCAGGCGAATCGGATTAGTCATTAATGTGTCGAAGACAAAGTACATGATGGCAAAGGGCTCCAGGGAGGAATCACCGCGCCCGCCACCCCGAATTCATATCGACGGTGATGAAATTGAGGCGGTTGAAGAATTCGTGTACTTGGGCTCACTGGTGACCGACGACAACGACACCAGCAGAGAAATTCAGAGGCGCATTGTGGCAGGAAATCGTGCCTACTTTGGACTCCGCAGAACTCTACGATCGAATAAAGTTCGCCGTAACACGAAGTTAACCATCTACAAAACGTTGATTAGACCGGTCGTCCTCTATGGGCACGAAACATGGACCCTACGTGCAGAGGACCAACGCGCCCTTGGAGTTTTCGAACGAAAGGTGTTGCGTACCATCTACGGCGGAGTGCAGATGGAAGACGGGTCTTGGAGAAGGCGAATGAACCACGAGCTGCATCAGCTGCTGGGAGAACCAACCATCGTCCATACCGCGAAAATCGGGAGGCTACGGTGGGCGGGTCACGTCATCAGGATGTCGGATAGCAACCCGACTAAAATGGTTCTCGAGAGTCATCCGACCGGTACAAGAAGACGTGGAGCGCAGCGAGCTAGGTGGGTCGACCAAGTGGAGGACGATCTGCGGACCCTACGCAGAGTGCGGAACTGGAGACAAACAGCCATGGACCGAGTGGAATGGAGGCGGCTACTATGTACAGCAGAGGCCACCCCGGCCTTAGCCTGACCGGTAAGTAAAGGTAAGTAACCAAGGCCATGCTTAAGCCAAACATGGATAGTGCGAGTTTTTCCCCTATAAGACGACAAAAAAGACCAAACAAACAACAGCATATGTGCCATAAAACGACACCCAGAATATAACAAGGGTTTTTTGCTCTCTCAAGCCGCCCCTCGAAAACCTTGCAAGGATTTTGGAGGCAAAACACACTCCAAGGTGTGGGCGGTACGTGAACAACGGCAGCTAGCTAAACGAGCAAGGGAAATTCATCTAAGAATTGTGAACAACATACGGCAGCGGTCTCCGACCACCGGGGTGATAACCGAACTGAGACTTTGGAAAACCTCGTTAATTTCTTACCAACTCCAACTCATTTTAACAGTATTCTATTACCAGAATAGTTTTACATAAAATGCAGTTTGGTTCCGCAGAGCTATGGAGAATCATGGACGAAAACGGCTTTCCTGGGAAGCTGACTAGACTGATTAAAGCAACGGTGGACGGTGTGCAAAACTGCGAATGGGTTTCGGGTGAACTATCCAGTTCATTCGAATCTCGCCGGGGACTGAGACAAGGTGATGGACTCTCATGCCTACTCTTCAACATCGCTCTGGAAGGTGTGATGCGACGAGCCGGGCTCAACAGCCGGGTAACGATTTTCACAAAATCCGGTCAATTTGTGTGCTTTGCGGACGACATAGATACTATAATAGCCAGAACATTTGGAACGGTGTCAGAGCTGTACACCTGCCTGAAACGCGAAGCAGCAAAGGTCGGATTGGTGGCGAATGCCTCAAAAACAAAGTTCATAATGGTAGGCGGAACCGAACACGACCGGATCCGTCTGGGTAGTAATGTTACGATAGACGGGGATACTTTCGAGGTGGTGGAGGAATTCGTCTACCTCGGATCCTTACTGACGGCTGACAACAACTTGAGCCGTGAAATTCGAAGGCGCATCATCAGCGGGCCTACTACGGGCTCCAGAAGATACTGCGGTCGAAAAAGATTCACCCACGCACCAAATGCACCATGTACAAAACGCTTATAAAACCGGTGGTTCTCTACGGGCACGAGACATGGACCATGCTCGAGGAGGACCTGCAAGCACTCGGAGTTTTCGAGCGACGCCTGCTAAAGGACGACCTTCGTCGGTGTGCAGGGGAACGGTGTGTGGCGGAGAAGGATGAACCACGAACTCGCTGCACTTTACGGCGAACCCAGCATCCATAAGGTGGCCAAAGCCGGAAGGATACGGTGAGCCGGACAACAACCCTGCAAAACTGGTGTTTTCAACTGATCCGGTTGGCACAAGAAGGCGTGGAGCGCAGAGAGCACGATGGGCGGACCAGGTGGAGCGTGACCTAGCGAGCATTGGGCGCGACCGAGGGTGGAGAACGGCAGCCACTAGCCGAGTATTGTGGCGTACTATTGTTGATTATGTTTTGTCTTAAAGGTGATGTTGAACAAATAAATGTATGTATGTATGTATGCAGTTTGGTTCCATCCCAAAATGCCATCGTAAATGGCACTGTAATTGCGTTCAGCATAATATGTAGGCCAGTGCAAGAGGGATTACGAAGTGAATGCAAAGAGGATTCAGGATTCATTTTTTGTTGTAACTGCATCGGGGCCCCTTTGCGCACTTTTCCATTCCCCAGAGCATGCGAACGTAAGCCAATAATTCCAATTTATGTTTTTTTATTTCTCCTCACCATCTCGCGCTCACCCTTTTTCATGGAAAAGTAAATTCTATAAGCTTCTTCTCCCATTAGGTTGGTGCCTATCCCTATACTCTTCAGCAAGTAACCAACAACCAACTAACGGTCCAGCTGCTGTGTAGAGGGTCTGTCGGAAGCGCACTTGAATGCGGTATGTTGATGATAGTGGAAAAAATGCCCAGCACCAGGCACTCTTCATCAAATATCGATGGAATATGCAATCGAAGCGATTTAGTTTCAATGTGTTTTGCAGTGTCTTTCTCCTGCTTGGATTGTGTGTATTGAAATAAATTCAGCAGGTCTGGTGAAATACCCTTCCGGCTCCGGCAATGTTTATTTTCCAATTTGGGATGTTATCTTTGGATGGTTTGAACAAGCTTACGGTCTTCGAATTACATAGCCACAGCACCTACCTACCTACCTAACTAGGCTAACGAACACTCATCGTCAGCATCGAACGATGAGGGGTTCTTCCATGATCTAGTTGTAGTTCGGTCCACAGCTTCTCTCCCTGGCACCAACGGCGAGGCAACGTAAAACATTTGGGATGCACTCTCAGCTTAATCCTTCCGACCCGAAAAATGGATTTCCATGATTAAGGCCATTGCGAGCGAATAAACAAGGCTCATATTCTAATCTAAACATTCTGGCGTACTTCAGTTCCTTGATTGTGTCTCACAATGCTGAACGTGCATGGGGTGGGCGTACATTGCATGGACGGAAGGGAACGACGACGCTGCTGCCTTTCTTTCTGCACCCTTTTTGTTTGACTGCACACTGGCTGTGTCATAATTAATCTGAGAGATCATTTTCATTTTTTGTGTACATTTCCTGGTTGTATACATATCCTAGGCTATCTAGAGGAACATATGTAGGATGCTGGGCGTTTGTGTTTGGCATTTCTGTCCGGGGGACATATTACTTGGGCAAATATTGATTTTGTTTATCCTCATGCAGAAAAAAATGCGACTGAAGACCGATCAAGTGCATCTGGTCAGAAATTTTGTTTGTCGACTCACTAGGTTGCAAAAATGGATTGAACGGATTTGATTTTAGAGGAGCCTCTTCACTTTCAAGTAAAGTCAACGTTTTCTAAGTTCAGCAACGTGTAAATAATGCTTTAGGCATTTTAAGTCACCCACCCAGCAAATAAAATTTCTTAGTTAGACTGGCTCAAGAATAATATGCAGAAGAACGAGAGGTAAGTAAGGCAGGTAAAACATGTACATTGGTTCGTGACACAATCTTTGTTTTTTATAGAATGAGAAAATCTGCTGATCAGATACCCAAGAGGTGGTTTCTCAGGTTATGTGGGTTTCGACCAACTAAAAAACCATTTTCTCTTTCTAACCTTCGCGGTGCGTGCGTTAGGGATGACTTCGAGAAGGGGGGACCGTCCGAATCTGTGCAGACACCACCTAAAGCACCCATGGCCTGACAGAAATTGTGTCAAGTGTAAGTTCACTTCGGGTCTCCAGTTAGCCTAGTGGTCAATCCGGAGACTGCGGGTGCGATTCCCGTTCCGGTCGGGAAAATTTTCCATAGTGTACCATTGTACTTACCACACAATGTACAAATTCATGCAATGACAGGCAAAGAAAGCCCTTCAATTGATAACTGTGGAAGTGCTCATAGAACACTAAGTTGAAGAAGGCAGGCCAAGTTGCAATGCGAACGTCGCGCCATAAAGAAGAAGAAGAAGATTAAGTTCACTTCGCCATGGAACCTGCTCGTCCATTTAGGCTCGTCCATCTACCCTTGCTGGAGGAATCCCACTTCAACATAGACGATGTTCTGCGATGTGGCTCGGATCACTCTTCGTCCTCTGCCCGTTAGCACGCATACCGGGTCCTTTGAGACAGTGCGGTATGTGCTGACCACCCTAAGACACATCAGCCTGTGAGTACTATCGAGTCGCTTAACGTTTCGGTTCACTACTAGCGTTTCGGTTCACCAATTTCAGCTTATCGTCGATCATAACCCCCAATTGCTTTAGTGACCACTGCCTGTTGTTCAGATTTGCGATTGTTTACCACTACCACCTCGGTTTTGTGGTGCGCGAGTGTCAACTGTCTCGACCTCATCCAGTCCACCACTATGCCAATTGCGTGCGTTGCTGTCAGTTCCACTTCCTCTATCTATTCGCCGTGTATAATGAGGGCAACATCATCGGTAAAGCCAACTTATACATTCGGTAAAAGTTTGAGCCTCAATTCGCCACGCTCCATGGTACCGAGCCCAGAATGGAGCCTTGATGTTCCCCCGCGGTAATGTTGTAACCTCTCTCGCCTTCCTCGGTGTTATAGATAAGCACTCTATTCTGGAAGTAGCTCTCTAGTATCCGGCATAGGCGGGGCTCTTAGGTGGTGTATGGCACACTCGATGGCAGTCCAGCTGACGCTGTTGAACGTATTCTTTACGTCCAGCGTGATATCCGAGCACTAGCGGATTCCCGTTCACTTCTTTTGAAGCGCTATCTCGGCCATTTTGATTACAGCTCTAATAGAGTCCACTGTCGATTCGCCCTCCCGGAAGACGAGCTGATTATCCGAGAGGCCAGAGTCATCGGATTTCTTGGTGTTAGACCCTCGACGGAATGATCCATTCCAATACTTTCCCGACGGTGTCCAGAAGGCAGATAGGTCTGTATGTTGACGGGTCACCAAGCTTCCCGGGTTCCTGGGCAGTAGAACCAATCTGCATTTTCCACCTCTCCGGAAATTTGCTTCTGTCTAAGCGCACCTACATAGCCATACTGAACATGCCAGGGTTAGCCTCGATGGTCGTCTTGGTGGCTACTGTCGGGAAACCGTCCGGACACGGAGTCTTGTTCAACTTAAGCGACTTCGCAATAGCGCCAGATGCTTTTTTACATCCGCACCCAGCGATGAGAGACGAATTTCGCTTCGCATGGCCCTCAGCACAACGGCATACGTGTCTATCTGGGGTTTGAAGACCTGCACGTCGCTCTGTTCGCGTTTACAGGCTGACTTCATTTTTCTCACTACCTTCTTCATTCCAACCGTAATCCAAGGGTTCTCCTTCCCTTGGTCCGGTTGGCCGTCGTTCCTCTAAGGGTTGGGCTCTTGGGGCTTGGTTTCCCTGCCTCTTGCGCGTTTCTCAACCGACTTGGCAGCCTGGTAACTCACGCTGGCCGTTCCTGTTTTCCTCTTTGGCCTTTCGCCCGCCTCAGCCGGACTTTTCTTGGGCCGCGTCTCCTCTGCAGGTTTCGATTATGCAGCTCGAGCCGTAGGCGGTTTGACCTCGCCGCTACGGCTTGGGCGAGCTACATGGTTTCGTGCTGCATCGTCACGTTTCTTGCAAAGAGGAAGCTGTCCATTTAGATGGACCGCTCCTCCTTGCTTGCATCAGCCGCACTTCAACTTCGACCAGGAGATCATACCCCTTCTTGGCCAGAGGCAGCGATATGCGGAGCAATTGTTTCAGGTCCTTGCTGATGTTATTCCGCCCGTTCGTGTAGCCGATCGCTCAGCTCGTCCAGCTATTCGGCAACTACCAACATCTTCGGTAGCCCATTCCTGTTGCGGTTCAGCGTCCGCGTGTGGTCCACGCCTGTTATCGGCGCTTCCTCCGGCCGGTGCTGTGCCGCCTCGTGGTCCTCCTGTTGAACCTCCTGTCGCCTGCCCGCTGGTGAGTACACCAACCCCTCGTAGTGGCGATCCCGGCAGTCCTCGTCGCGCGAACTGGTTCAACGCCGTTCCCTCTGCATCTCCACTTTCAGAATTGGATTAGCGCCGTTCCTGATGTACCCAAGGCACTCATAACAGGTCTGTGACACTTTGGAAGTGGTGCCCTACCACTTGTACTGGGTTGCTTCCAGATATGTGGAATTTCTGAAGAGGCCCAGCAGAGCCAACTGCTGGGTCCCCGCCAGGCCTAGGCTTACTCCGCTTGAGCAATCCGTATGCCCCGGTACTCGATCACCTTCCGGTGCCAAAGGTAGTAAGTCCACACTGGTGTGTGGATACATACATACATACATTTATTTGTTCAACATCACATGTAAGACAAGACATAATAAACAATAGTACGCCACAATACTCGGTTTGTGGCTGCCGCTCTCCATCCTCGGTCGCGCCCAATGCTCGTCAGGTCACGCTCCACCTGGTCTGCCCATCGTGCTCTCTGCGCTCCACGCCTTCTTGTGCCAAGCGGATCAGTTGCAAACACCAGCTTTGCAGGGTTGTTGTCCGGCATTCTTGCAACATGCCCTGCCCACCGTATCCTTCCGGCTTTGGCCACCTTCTGGATGCTGGGTTCGCCGTAAAGTGCAGCGTTCTCCTGCACACCGCCGAAGATCGTTCTTAGCACGCGTCGCTCGAAAACTCCGAGTGCTTGTAGGTCCTCCTCGAGCATGGTCCATGTCTCGTGCCCGTAGAGGATCACCGGTCTTATTAGCGTTTTGTACATGGTGCATTTGGTGCGTGGGTGAATCTTTTTCGACCGCAGTTTCTTCTGGAGCCCGTAGTAGGCCCGACTTTCACTGATGATGCGCCTCCGAATTTCACGGCTCACGTTGTTGTCAGCCGTCAATAAGGATCCGAGGTACACGAATTCCTCCACCACCTCGAAAGTATCCCTGTCTATCGTAACATTACTACCCAGACGGATCCGGTCGTGTTCGGTTCCGCCTACCAGCATGTACTTTGTTTTTGAGGCATTCACCACCAGTCCGATCTTTGCTGCTTCGCGTTTCAGGCGGGTGTATAGCTCTGCCACCGTTCCAAATATTCTAGCGATAATGTCCATGTTGTCCGCAAAGCACACAAATTGACCGGATTTTGTGAAAATCGTTCCCCGGCTATTGAGCCCGGCTCGTCGCATCACACCTTCCAGAGCGATGTTGAAGAGTAGGCATGAGAGTCCGTCACCTTGTCGCAGTCCCCGACGAGATTCGAATGAACTGGATAGTTCACCCGAAACCCTTACGCAGTTTTGCACACCGTCCATCGTTGCTTTAATCAGTATAGTCAGCTTCCCAGGAAAGCCGTTTTCGTCCATGATTCTCCATAGCTCTGCGCGGTCGATACTGTCGTATGCCGCTTTGAAGTCGATGAGCAGGTGATGCGTTGGGACCTGGTATTCACGGCATTTCTGCACGGAAACAAATCCATTCCCAAAATCTTGAATATAACTCATGATTTCCCGATAACCTTATGATTTTATGTTATAAATATACACCATGATTTTAATTCATGTTTTTATGTTTTATTTTACCGTAACGCAATGTACCCGTTATTGTTTTGGCTTTCGACGACCAAAAATGAAAAATATAACCATGAATTTATGAATAAATTGATCAAGAATTTTTTTTATGATTCTGTCTATCGTTCTTATGCTTTTCAACCACATTCATAAATTTATGGTTGGGCGAGATGGAACCATGATTAGAATTCATGAAATCAAAAAGTATTTTTGTGATTTCGTCGTCGATGGAACAAATTCATAAAATCAAAAAATAATTTTATGATCCTGGATGCGAATTGTCGATGGTCCCAAATGTTTTTTTTTCTAGCTACATTCCTGAAATGATGGTTAGGTAAGATTGAAACATTAGAATTTTTGAAATCTTAAATATTTTTAGGATTCCGTCGTTGATGGTTCCAAATGCTTTTTATATGACTTCATCCTTCTTTTCCTATGAGCAAGCAATACGTTTTAGTTGGTATCGCTTTAGTTAAACAATAAAACATTACCGAAATAAAAAAAAACAATGACAGTGGGGTTTCAATTGATGTGCTCAGAAAAATGAGATAGGTGCATACATTACCAATGAATTAAAATAGTACAGAAATAAATACCAGCATGGTTGTGAGAAACCCTAGATTGAGTTTGAATAAGGACGAAAGTAACATAATCGATTTCTCTTCAGCTACCCTCTCTTCTTCAAATTGAAGTGACAAGAGTTACTATTTTAATCTTCACCGCGAATCATATTTTAATTCTTTGCATTTGTACTCTTGTGAATTTCGTCATAAAATATGGGAGTGGGATTATCTGGATAGGGGTTTAATTTTGGCCACCTACTTTTGTAACACAGTCAAGTTAATACCATTAAGCTAAAATTTTTCGATTACCGTGCGAGCACCATATTATAGACAGCTCCATATTCTGAACAGTCGGCTAACGCAAAATAGATTTTCCTTTTATAAAGCATATATTGAATCGAGAGTTGAGGTGTTAATTTTATTAAGCCCCTCTATTATCCAATCGTTACAAAACATATAGTTTTTGACTGAACTGCGATCGTAGAGAATGTGTTTGTATATTAGTAAGTAACACTATGTGTTCAGAATTAGGACCACGGCTTCTTATGTTGTCCATAATTAGGAACACGTCGTCCACAAACAAAAATATGTCTAGATCACAGACTGGAAGTTATTATGGGATTTAATTTATTTTATACATTTAGCTAGACAACAAACACATTTGATGGTAATGTGAAGCATTATCTCTAGCAACAAGAACTTCCATTTATTTTAGTGTTTGTTGTGAGATTCCCTTAACCGTTCAGAATATGGGTATTGGGTACCGCACGGTACCTGCAGAACAGCTTCAAATCTGCCTCTTGCAGCTCGCTGTACTCCCTGGCAGTTTCAATTCCGTGAACACTCGACACTGCCGTTGCGTATTGTTCGACTCCCGCCCGTTGAAGAATCACTTCTAACGGGAGCTCCGGCGCATCCGGATCTAGCACCGGATTGTATTTTTTCTGCTCCTCGGTCACTGGAGCAGCCATCAGCGGTAGTGCTGACTCGGCAACAGATATTATCTGGAATTGATTCTGTTCCATTTTCTAAAATATGAATATATGTTAATCAATTATTTATTGCCAAGTTTCTCCACTTACCCGTAGTATTAAAAAATAAAAATCAACCGAATTGGAATATCAGCTAGTTTTCTACACACGTCTGTGCTGAACGACCGCGCGAATTATATTACTGCAAATGGCAGAGACGTGTAACGCTAGATAGCGACCATGATTATAATTCATGAAAGTGCGTGCTTCTATTCATATATCTAGACAACTCATTTATGATATTATGAATTATTTCCATATTCCATGATATTATGAATTGGAAGACATCATAAGACCATGATTTTTTATTCATGGTGATGGGAATGGATTTTTTTCCGTGTGCAGGATTTGCCGTACGGTAAAGATCTGGTCCGTTGTCGACCGGCCGTCGATGAAGCCAGCCTGAGAACTTCCCACGAACTCATTCGTTTTAGGTGACAGACGACGGAAGATGATCTGGGAAAGCACTTTGTAGGCAGCATTCAAAATAGTGATCGCCCTGAAGTTCTCACATTCCAAATGGTCGCATTGTGAATGGGGCAGATTACCCCTTCCTTCCACTCCTCCGGTAGCTGTTCGGTTTCCCAGAGCCTGACTATCAGCCGATGCAGACAGGTGGCCATCTTTTCTGGGCCCATCTTGATGAGTTCAGCTGCGATACCATCCTTACCAGCTGCTTTGTTGGTTTTGAGCTGGTGAATGGCATCCCTAACTTCCCTCAGCGTGGGAGTTGGTTCATTTCCGTCCTCCGCTGCACTGGCGTCGTCGTTTCCTCCGTTGCCGTGGGCTCCCGTGCCTACGTTCTTCACGCCGTTCAGGTGCTGATCGAAGTGCTGCTTCCACCTTTCGATCACCTCACGTCCGTCCGTCAAGAGGCCTCCGTCTTTATCCCTGCATATTTCGGCTCGCGGCACGAAGCCGTTGCGGGATGCGTTGAGCTTCTGATAGAACTTCCGTGTTTCTTGGGAACGGCACAGCAGTTCCATTTCTTCACACTCCGCTTCTTCCAGGCGGCGCTTTTTCTCCCGAAAGAGGCGGGTCTGCTGTTTCCGCTTCTGTTTGTAACGTTCCACGTTCTGTCGAGTCCCTTGCTGCAGCATTACCGCCCGCACTGCGTTCTTCTTCTCCAAAACCGTTCTGCACTATTCGTCAAACCATTTGTTTCGTTGATTCCGTTCCACGTACCCGATGGTGCTCTCTGCTGCGTCGTTGATGGCTGATTTCATTGTACTCCAGCAGTCCTCTAGGGGGGCCTCATCGAGCTCGCCCTCGTCTGGCAACGCGGCTTCGAGATTCTGCGCGTATGCTGAGGCGTCAGCCGGTTGCTTCAGTCGCTCTAGGTTGTACCGTGACGGTCGACGGTACCTTACACTGTTGATGACGGAGAGTTTTGGGCGCAGTTTGACCATCACCAGATAGTGGTCGGAGTCGATGTTGGCGCCCCGATAGGTCCTGACGTCGATAATGTCGGAGAAGTGCCGTCCGTCAATCAGAACGTGGTCGATTTGAGATTCCGTCTGCTGTGGTGATCTCCAGGTGTAACGATAAGGGAGGCTGTGTTGGAAAAAGGTGCTACGTATGGCCATATTTTTGGAGGCGGTGAAATCAATGAGTCGTAGACCGTTTTCTTTCGTCTGCTGGTGGGCGCTGAACTTACCAATCGTCGGTCTGAATTCCTCCTCCTGGCCTACCTGAGCGTTCAAATCTCCTATGATGATCTTGACGTCGTAGCTTGGGCAGGGATCGTACTCGCGTTCGAGCTGCGCGTAAAATGCGTCCTTGTCATCATCAGTACTTCCGGAGTGAGGGCTGTGCACGTTTATTATGCTGAAGTTGAAGAATCGACCCTTGATCCTCAACCTGCACATTCTTTCGTCGATCGGCCACCAACCGATCACGCGCCTCTGCATAACACCCATCACTATGAAAGCTGTTCCCAGCTCGCGTGTGTTGCCGCAGCTCTGGTAGATGGTATGATTACCTCTAAACCAGTGATTCCCAAAGTGGGCGACATCAAAGGGGGCGAAAATTTTAAAATTATAAATTGGGGGGCGAAAAATCCAACAGGGGGGCGATTTTCCAAAAACCATTTCATCTAGAGTGATTTTGGGTATTTTTGACAGTTTCGGTCACTTCGTCAAGAGGTATTTTTGTCATTAGAATTGACTGAAACTTGTCGAATAAATCAGCTTGATTGGAAATGTTTTGTTGTCAATTTGGGATTTAATTGGTTTAATATATCATCATATGACAAATAGAACACAGTTACCAAAAAATAGAATAAGTTCCCCTTCAAGCGGTTTTAACCATTTTCAGAAAGATTCATTTTGAAAACCTATTCTTAACTCAAGTGCAATTATTTCAGAGAATTAAAACATGTGCTTTTTCTGAGTCTTCAGCCATAAGTGAAAGCTCTTCAGATCTCTTTTGGGAACATAGCAAGACCTATATTCTTTAGTTGTGAATAGTTTGAAAAAGTCACGGTTTAAAATTGCGAACTATCAAATAATATCTAATTTAAAATAATAAATCTATTTAATGCACTTAAAACTGACGATTACAAGTTTGCAACAATATGTTTTGATGCATTCTTAATGACTCTTTATTATGCGGATTTTCTGCCCGAGGCAGGTTCATCCCCTGATATATTATTCATGTTTAAAGAAATACGAAACTTTCTGTCCTTGATTTGTTGTAGGTGTGAATTCAAAACGCGATTTTTTCTCTTGAAACATTTATATATCCCAAGATATAGAAGAGTTTAGCAAGTAATTGGATTCTACCAGAGTTTTTCAAGCTTCCTGTATTTTGAGATTTTCTGATGGAATTTTAAACAACACATATTTGGATTTTAGGATTTTATTTCAGAGTATTATGCCTTTCCTCTTTTTTTTGGCTTTACAGATATCCCGTTATTCAAAGTTGATAACCAAGATTGTCATTTTTACGCATTTTTTTAGTAAAATTGCTGAAATTTACCACTCCACTTAAAAGGATTTTGTTTCATTATATGGCATATTTATTACGGAAATATCTAATTTTCGGAAAAGTTTCAATCTTCGTCAAACTTTTGGAGTTTCTATGAAAAAAAAAACCAAGACGACTGAGAAAGCTGAGTCTTAAAACTCTACTTTCAATCTTCCTTCTTCGATAATTAAGAATAATTATATTTAGTAGTTACATTTCCTTGATTCTACCAAAACTACACGCAAAACAAGAAAAGCTACCAAAAATTGAGATATGCCTTTTCTACCAATTTATGTATTAAAAACGTACAGAAAATGTGATAAATCATAATCCATTCGTTGTATTAAGATGCGCTACACGGTTCCATAGCTTCCATACCACTACACACAAACACCTCCATTCAAACCCGAGAAGTTGAACCGGGTTGCGTCTAAAAATAACTTTCGCTTCGCGTCCTATTGTCTACATGGAATTTTCCACTTGCAAACAGCAACCTGCTGGATGCGGGCTTTTCAGTGCACAATGCGCCTAGAGTCGTATTTACGAAGACAAAAATGTTTCTACCAAGTTCTGTCATTTCTTTTTTTTTTCATTATTGTGAAATGATTACGGTCAATCAAGTGTGGCTTATCCAAAAATCTGCTGATTAATTATTCTCTATACAATATCAGAATGTTTTACAAAGTTGTAGCAAATTTACAAAAATAAAACATTCGATTGATTTGATTGATTTGTCTTTATTCAAGAGACTTTCAGCCCTTGGATAAAACATTCGAATCATTAGAACTTTTCGAAAAGTTTTCAATAAATTGCAACTTTTTTGCCTTTGGTCATATTTTAGTCGAGTCCAACGATACATGAAGACCAATACATTAGTCACAAACTTTCAAAATTTAATTCGGTTCGCTTAGTCCTAAGGTACAGTAATTTGATAAACGGAAGTCAAAAACTATATAAAGATAGAAGGGCTCTAATTTCGTGTAAAGTTGAATAATCAATCAAGCCCAAATTTGCACCAATTAAATCAAACTCGTTGAGGAACAAGTAATCAAAATTTGAATAGTTTTGGTGGACTTTATAAAAGGATACAACTTGCTAAAAATGTTTTAGGCAATTTTTAAAATTTAAACAAATATTATATTCCATATATCTCAGGGCTCAGATCACTTAGAAAGTTGATGTCTTCGGCGATGTTGATAGGTTGGTTACGGCCGCTCAGTTGATTAGCTGATTGGTTCAAGGTTCTGTCAGTAGGCGGCGCTAGTTACGAACTAACTGAAGCATGCAACTTTTATTTATTATTTCAAATATATTCAGCAAGCTGTAACTTTTTCAAAAATGCACCAAATATTCTCAAATTTTTCCTGCCAGTTGCACAACTAGTTAGCTATAATCGGTACAAATTTGGACTCGATTGCATAACTTTACATGAAGTTGGAGCAACTCTAGTAAAATGTTTCATATTTGAGTGTTCTTCGTAAAATTACTATATCTCTGGATCAAGTGAACCGAATAAAATGCTACATTGCACAATTATGACTAATACATAGCTCTTTGAAAAACCTTTGACTTGACTTAGACACGTTCAAAAAAAACAAACTTACAGCTACTTGATTACTTCACGAAAAAATATCAATCATTTGTATGATTTTGCAAATGTGTAACTAGCGCCGCCTAGTGGACCATTAACTGTAAGCCCTTGACTCACTTAACAACGTTGTCGAAGACACCAACTTTCTAAGTGGTGAGAGTCCTGAGATGTATGAAATTTAGAATTTGCCGTTTATTGGTGGAATTTCTAATTAAACGATCCATCACCATCCATCATGGCATTGCAAATAAAATTATTAGAAAGCAGATTTTTGAATCAGTTTAACCAGACGAACCACCCTAACATAACAACAATAGGGAAAAGGGTCAACAATTGAAAATAAACTTTCTAAAACACAATATGTGTCTAAAAACTTAAAGCTGAAGCTTAAACAGTTTTGTCTTCGCAAATACGGCTCTGGACCCATTGTGCAGTGTGGCGGCTGTATCACTTCCATCACCAAGCCACGTTTGTGTTGATCATGATGGCTTTCAGCCTCTTGTCTATTCATGTGCAGTTATAGCCGTGCTGGTTAGAGCGCAGGATACTGAGTATCATCATGATAGTGCCCCGGTTCGATTCCCGCCGCCGCCCATATTTCTTTTTACACATGTATTGGTATTTGATGCCGCCGCTGCTGCCATGATCAGTCTAAAAATAGAACAAATAATGAGAAACCAGTGCGACAGAGCACACGCACACATGCGAAATTTTCCTTTTCCAGATTCTAGGAAGCCAATACAATTTTTGGTATATTGCCACCTACCAATTTTTGTATTTGCAAGGCCCTAATACAATATTTGTATATGTTTCATACCCAATTGTATTAGAATCTGCCAATCTCAGGTTGCGTGTATGATTCTGAATACTATTTATTCACGATTTAAAAAAATACAGTGAAAATAAGGTTTTGTTCGAGTGGCCTACAAAATAGACAGAGTTTGTAGATTTTAATGCAATTCCAAAATTTCAGATCTAATTTAGAACAATGCAAACTTAGGGGGGCGAAAATAGTTGTCAACAGCTTCAAGGGGGCGATTGCGCCGACAAGTTTGGGAACCATTGCTCTAAACGTTCGCACCATGGATCCTGTCCAACACACCTCCTGCAGCGCTACGATGCCGAACCCGCGGTCCTTCAGTAGATCGGCGAGTATGCGGGTGTTCCCTATGAAGTTGAGAGATCGGCAGTTCTACGTACCGAGTTTCCAGTCACAAGTCCTTTTTGTACGCTGGGGTCGTTGCAGTTGGTCTCGGTTCGTATTATTCTGTTGCTGATTTTCCGCTACAATGGTTTTACGGCTGGCTCGTAGGGCCTGACACCAACCCCCTACTTTCCGGAGGATCATAGTGCACAGTTGAGCTTAGAGTCCTTCTCTGGCACTCGGACGTAGATCAGCCGCCCCTAACATGGGGATCAGACGCTGTTGTGAGCCGCTCCTCCTGGAGAACAGACGCTCAGGTTTGCCGAAGCAAACCCCCCCCCCCTTCCCTGTCAGCCAACGACCAAAGTTCCCACCGGGGTTGGTTACCCGATCTTCCCTAAGGATGCTCATAGTTTCCGGCCGGTACCGCGTGGAGGTAGGGATAGGAGTTGCTGGGCAGAGGCTAGTGGATCACAATGGGATCTGAATTGCGCAGCTTACCCAGCCTTCACCGTGCCACTGGTGTGTGGATATGGTTCGCTTAGAGGGCTCTGAGCGTCGCAGAATGTCGAACGGATAAAATGGCTGGCGGTGACGTTGCGGGATACTCAGTACACTATCACAGGTACTCATCGTGGGAGAACTGTAAGCGATAGACTTGATTGCAAACGTATTTTACTGAGACTGTGCATATTTGCCTGCAAAAAGTGTTCGGAAACCCCGTTCTCCATACTCATACACAGGACCGGGATGACTGTTGGACGCTGGCAGGAATGGCTTGATTGTGACGAGAGGATCAGTGGTTTCCTTTAAGCCGACCGGCATTCATCCCGATGTCGAGAGGATAGGTGCA